>NC_139335.1:27780000-28525000 GCF_056507025.1 Lutjanus erythropterus
TTCATTGATGATGGTTTGCATTGCCTCCTATACTTTAGTCACAGCCCCTTTCATAACACATATGAAGCGCTTGTAGTTGGGCTTGGCTTGGTTTCATGTTTGCTTTAAGCTGAGTAGGAATCATATTTTGTTACCACTGATGAAAATTCAACATGTCCTGATTTAGCTGCTTCATAATAACAGCTTTTGAATAGCAATATGATTTTTTATAGTGAATGAAATTAAGTGTTTTAATCTGTTGTTATAGAGATGAAAATCCCCCATGTTGGGCTGATGTTCTGAGGCAAACCAGGCCAGCAGGGAAAAGGGGTATATTGTTATGACAAAGTGGCATTATTGGGTGCCTAGAAGATGGCTCAGTGATTTTTTATGATAGAAAAAGAATACAGTAAGCTGTAAATGTCAATCAAACATCTGCACACACACCCTCACACCCACACAGGCATGTTTCCATCACACAGAGGACATTACATTGACTCACATTCATTTCCTAGACACTTATTTTAACCCTAACCCTAACCTAAAACTAACATAAAAAACAAGTTTTAACGCTCAAAAAGCCTTTTAAACTTGTGTGTTCAAGTGTTTTGATCCCCACAAAAGGCTACTGGTCCCCACAAGTACAGTGGTTTTACTGGTTTTAGGACCATATAGTTAAACAAGTGTGCACACACACAAACAATGCTGACAATCATCCTCAGTGTTACCTGCTGGAGCAACAACTGATTTAGCTCACGTAGCTTCCATAATTCAAGAGCAGGTATTCAGCCATTGTGTCCCTCCTTTTTTTGTCCAGATTTAATATTGTAGCCCTGTTTATGTTTTCTTTCTTTCTTTCTTACACCAGTAACAGCAAAACACTGGGATGTTGTGGCTGCCAGTGCCTGGGGAAATGTCATTGTGCTGTGTGCAGAGTGTGAACACTTGCAAATAAAACATGAATTCACACTCTCTAAAGACGTGTTAGATATGTTCGGTTTATTTGTACAAATCTGTCTTTGTCATTATGTTATATAATTCAGAACAAGTATCAAGGTTCTCTTGATATTAAATCTGCCATCAGCAGCTGTAATGTTCACTCCCACATTAGCCTCTCCATGAATGAATATTATTATAATTTAATCAGTAAAAATGTAAATGTTTCAGAATGTCATTACTTTATTAATGATACTTATACTCCAGCATCACCACAATGTGATATCTCTTTATGAGAGGTCTCAGATAAATCTACAGTGCTCTTCTTAACTCTCAAAATGCAGCTAAAAGGCAGAAGGTCCTTGTCTGATTGTGTAATGAGCTGCTGCCTGAGTAAATCAGAAGCTAATTACACACATATTCTGAGCACAAATTGAATGAAAGGTGCAGTGTAAATTTGCCCCGCACTTTCATACATAAATCTGCCTCTCTTTGATTTGACATGTCAGTTCAATGGGGACATATAATTCGCAGGTGACACAATTCAAAATGACAGCATGGTATGCAGCCAGCAGCACAATGGGGCTCGATAAATACATTTACATTTGCACTGACAGTGGCCTGGGTCCAAAACTCATGTTGTTTAATAAAAGAGATATGGACCCTTTCCAATTCCAACACCTGTCACAGTCGGTGTTCATTGGATGCTATTAGAATTCAGGGAAGAGTTTTATCACTGTGGCTAATGAAGCGGAAGAGACGTGCTGATTTGATGCGAATGCCAACAACACCCTATTCTGTTAGCATTAGGCTTAATTGGCGCTGTCAATCAAAAGCGTGTTTCCATGGCAACGGCGAGGATCAATATGAGCATGTGTATTGAGTAGCCCAGATCTGTATCCCATCAGGGGATGGGTCTAATGAAAACACAGGGTGAAATGTTTTGTCTGGGACTTCCTTACTCGATCCTTTAACTCTCTGAGTCACTGGTTCTCAAGCTAGGGGTCAGGCCCCCAAGGGGGCCGTAAGACAATTTATCAAGGTCGCGAGATGGTTGTACAGAAAAAAAAAATATATATATATATATTGGGGTAAGAAGCATATAATGAATCAGTTCTCAGTGATTTTCAATATAAGGCTGAAGCACTCAAAAACACAAAAATAAAAATCATCAAAATGAACCACCATGTTCTGAACAGACAAACATCAAATAAAGAAAAAAATAATAATATTTGCATTTTGTGACATAAAATATCAAACTTACCAATCAGTGTGGCGTCAGGCATGATGGAAAATATTTAGGGAATATAGGGAATATTTTAGACTGGGGAATGGTTTTCAATGACAGTACTTGAACCAGAGAGAGTAGATTTTATACAGCGTGTTTGTGAGAATCAAAGGAATGGTCTTTGCATTTGCATATCTCGAACAGACAGGAGTTCAGGTGGGGTGGGAGGTCACAATCACCAACCTTATTATTCAGCGGGGTTGCAACTCAAAATAGTTGAGAACCACTGCTCCAAATGATGCATACAGATGTAATGCAATAATAACATGCTTGGTTTGGGTCTGGGACTGCTAGTTTAGACACCCTAATTACAGTCTACAAAATATGTCAGTGAATGATGTTCAATTAGTAGCTCTAGTTGTATCCTGTGTGGTGCACGTGTGGTGTGATTAAATAACAAGATGCGACTTTTGAAAAAAGGACGACTTGTGTTATGATGATTTTCTGGAGAAGGTGAAAGCAGGACAATCAGACACCTGCAGCTACCACCTGTTCACATGTTACTTTCCAAGATTTTACGTTTCTGCTGCTTCACAAGTGCAGGTCAATGATACCTGCCATGAAAGAAGCTGTATAATGTGGATACTGGAGCTTATCAGCAGACAAAAAGGCAAAAACCATGTCCTCGCCATGGCTGAGCTTCATTTGGCTTAGAGTAGAGCCTAAAATGCTAATATAATTTTTTTTTTAAATGTTTAGTAGATTTTTTTTTTACTCCACTTTCTGCACAATTTTGAAAAATGCTAAAACAGCGGTGTCGTAGTCCTGCTGTTGAGCGTGATCAATAAAGAGAAAGAATGCAGTCTGGTGGTGCATCTGCAGCCGTCAAAAGTGTAAAAAAAAAAAAACTAAGTAGAGGGTTAGCAAAAAACTGTGAATGATAATTCTGAATCAGCCTATCATCAGGACAGAGAGTTGGGAGTTTGTTGGCAGGGAGTTGGTTGGTAACGAAAGTTGCCACCACCTGTCACCAGATCAGCCAATAGCAAAATTCAAAATTCTGTGACTGCCTTTGCTGGTTTCCACCAGTAGAGGCACTAAAATCTTTAGATTAGACCTGAATTAGTTAACAACACCATGAAATGAAATTATCATCAGCTGAAAAAGTGATTTGAAGGGCTAGTGTCTCTCAAATTACAAAAACTATTTGCTTGCATGCATAATGTATTATCAAAATGTAAAACTGCGAAGTTGCATATACACAATAGGACTGGAATATTTCTCTTAATTTTTATGGAATAAAATCTTTCATTGGTCAGCAGCAGTCTGCAGCAGTGGAGGAAGTAAGTTTGATCCGTCCTACATTTTCCTAGTTACAAATGGATCAGTGTTGTGAGTCATGCTCTTTCCCTTTGAGACAGGTGCTCTGCATGTCCCATATTGCTAATTATGTAATCATATCCCCAAACACGCACACATACAGACCTGCCGCGCTTCCTGTCTCCCTCATGTGAACCCTCTGGGTTTCACTATGTGGAGCACCAAATGAGATCACGTCTCATGTGGAGGGGATGAGCCTCAGACCAGACAGCGAGAGCATGACAATTGATCAAATGAGAGTGTCCTAATACATGCATGTGTGCAGGGCTGCACATACAGGAACAGTGAAATATATTAGAATTTGGAATATACTGTATGATGTGTGAAGATATTATGTACAGGTGTTGGGGTTGGGGACTTCGGCTCATAGCAGACATTTTAAAATAGGTCATTTTTCATTTCCACAGCAGTACAGTGAAGTGTTGATTTTGGTCTACAGTAACACTATTGATAGTGTTACATACTCAAATATCAAGGAGTGCCTCCAGCATGAAATTATCTCAGAATGAACACAAGTTTAAAAGCGCATCATAAAGAAATATGTCACATAGGGCTTAAAGGGACGGGTCAACCACAAATCATAAATACATATTTTTCCTCTTACCCGTAATGCTCTTCATAAATCTAGATTGTTATAGTGGAGATACTGTAGATGTCTGTCATCTCTCCAATATAATGGGACTGAATGGCACTCAGCTTGTGGTTCCCAAAGCTCCAAAAATATATATATTTGACAAATTCAGCACCAGTGTCTCTTTCCAGAAATCATGACTCAGTTACTCAAGACAATCCACAGATGATGTTGTGAGCAGTTTCATGCAGGAACTACTTTCTGTCTAGTAGAAAGAAAGTAGCTCTGGTAGATTGTACTGCAGAAAGTAGTTCCAGGTGATTCCAGAGAAAGTGCAATCAAAGCATTATTGTTGTGTTTTAACAAACATTCAGGGAAATGTTTTACAAATCTAATCTCTCCAGCTCTTAACCTGTGTCACATTTGTTTGTTTCTCATCATAATTGTGCCAATTTATCATGCAGTATATTTGTATTGTGAATCCTGTTGACCTTCAGACCAATCCGGTGTTGAGATACATCCAGTAGGATTGTTTCAGGATCAAGTTTTGATTGTTCGCAGGTCACACAGGTGTTAAACGCGCTCCTCTGAACAGACTTTGCCAAAATGTTTAGGCAAATGTCAGCCCACAAAAGCTCAAAACAGCTAAATAGAGAACAACTATTTGATACCTCTGGTGCAAGCTGTTTTAACTCTTTAGCCTATAGATAAATCAACCATGATTACCACAAAGTTGACTAAGTGATCCTTTTAGTGCAATCTGGGATAAATTTGTGTTCAAATTAAATCAAACAGATCACTAACCACTGATGAGGGTGGCTTGAGTAAACTAAACCTAAAGGCAGAGTCAGTACATTTTGTCCGAGCTGTTCCTAAATGCATCAGGACATCAATTACTAACGTTTTGGGTTGCTGAAACATCCTGAGCACAGCAAAACAATGAGAACCATACCTTTAATCATACCTTTAATGCATCCATAGGGATTTCTTGGAGCATGCATACCTGTTTTCTATCTATCTTTTTGAGACCAGTTGAAGCACATTTTGATGCAGCTTTGTTTTTATGTCCATCTGTTATAATAATCTGTCAAACCCAAGTATTGAGACCGCATGTGTTGTATCTCATTTGGCCCCTGTCTGCCTCATAAAAGGAAACAGTTAATCTAGCAGGTGCCAAAGGTCATTAGATCTACAAGACATGCGCCATTTCAGACATGCTTTAGGTATGACAATTTTTTTGCAGTAATAAGTAGATTAAAAAAGAGGATGGACCTGATTCTCTGCCGGCACCCCCAGGGAGCATTGACTGGAATAGACTGGAATGAGTTCAATTCTCTGTCGGAATTAGAAAGAAGTCTGAATTTGGAGCACGGGGAAGAAATCTGGCCTCTTCATCAGAGAAAGACTGATTTTCATTGCTGTTTTCATGGAAAGATCACGAGAATGTAAAGATGAAAGTCATAAGATGAGAGTAAGCTACTACACATAGATAGACAAACTATATTGAATAATATCATAGACAGAATTCCATTGAAGTGTTGATCAGAATCCATCTTGATAGCTTTGACAAATGTCTCACAAGTCTTAATGAGCGTACATGCAGCTCTTAGGTGATGACATACATGTGTTAGAGTGCATGTGTCTACACACTGAGGGCAATGTTTCCATTTTAGTCTGCATGTTCATGTAACGTGTGTGTAATTGCAAGTATGTTTTCCCCAGCTGCTGAGCCGGCAAGAGGACAATGTCTGTCATGATGCAACAGGCAGCTAATCCTCTCCTTATGTAAACGCTTGACTGCTATTCAAATGACATGCAGATGGGATAGAGAGCTTAGGTTTTGGCAGGATAGTGTCATAACAAGGAATGTCTGTGGAGACAATGTGCTGTCAGCATTTGGGTGATTAATGCTGCACTTCGTGTTTAAAATAGGAATCCTCCTCTCCGAGGACTGCAGGGAGATTTTCAGGTGCACGCAGGTATCGGCCAAAGCCTGATGACCTCATAGCCTCACAAGGTGGGAGACCAAAGGGGGGATGACTAAGTGCAGATGCAGAAGGCTAAAAGGGGGCCTGCTGGGGCAATGCTGCGTGCATACACAATATTAATATGATGAGAAAGTGCACCAGCTGAAGAGTAGGTGTGAAACAAGCCCCTTGGGAGAAGTGAGATTGATTTTAGGATGCCTGCAGGTTCAGTGAAGAGAATAACTCTGAAACAATGAAATGTTGCAGGAATTTGGGGGAGTCTACATTCATTTAACATTCATTTAGATTAATGATTCGGGATTGTTTATTGTCATTCTTCAGTACATTTGTGAAAAAGTACAGGCAATATAAACAGAGACAACCCCGATTCCAAAAAAGTTGAGATATAAAAACAGAATACAATGATTTGCAAAAACTTTTCAATCTATATTCAGTTCAATACAGTACAAAGACAAGATATTTAATGTTCACACTGATTAACTTTATTGGTTCTTTGTAAATATACACTCATTCTGAATTTAATGCCTGCAATATGTTCCAAAAAAGTTGGAACAAGGGCGTATTTACCATTATGATATATCACCTTTTCTTCCTATCCTTTTCTCTGTAAGTGCATGGGAACTGCTGAGAAAATCTTTCTCAACAGTCTGGGTCTTGTATTTCGTTGTTGTCATATTTTGTTCTTCATAATGCAACACACATTTTCAATGGGAGACAGGTCTGGACTGCAAGTAGGCCAGTCTAGTACCTGAGCTCTTTTATTATGAAGCCACACAGATCTAACACCTGCAAACCGTGTCTTGGAATCGTCTTGCTTAAATAACCAGGGACGTCTCTGAAAAACACATTGTATGGGTGGCAGTATATGTTGAAATCCCTAAATTCTTTGCCTTGGTGAACCTCGTCCCATCCATGCTTGTGAATGACTGACCTTTACGAGGATTCCCCTTTAATACCCAATCGTGATACAGTCATCTGTTACCAGTTAACCTGTTCACATTTTGAATGTTTCAAACAGGTGTTTTTTTCAGCAATCCACATCTTTCCCAGTCTTTTGTTGCCCCTGTTCCAAATTTCTGGCACACTTTGCAGACATACCATTCAGAATAACTGTATACTTACAAATACAAGAAAGTTTATCAGTTTTAACATTGAAATTAATACAAGTTGAAGTCAAGTTGAAATGAATTGCAAATAATTGCATTCTGTTTTTAATTGTTTTACGCAAAGTCCCAACTTTTTTGGAACTGGGGTTGTAAAAAAAAGGAAGAATTAGTCTTTTCCATCACGAATCATATCTATCACACTGTATGGCTTTTGCATCATTCTTATGTTACTTTCGTTATGTTCTTGTCTACAGATTCTCCATTTTTCCAAGGGTCCATCCATTTGGGTCACAGCTGAAGTGTAAGGAGGGACTATGAAGACAAGCTGCGTCACCCCGCATTGCAGCCCAACAAGATATGACATAACATGGGTCCCCTGCTAATCACCATGATGGCCATAAAGCTGTGACTGGCATTGTCAAGCTTTCACCCCGTCTCAGCACCCTTTTCCTCTTTGTAAATCCTTCCCAGCAACCTTTGTTGCCTCCCACTCTCCAGCAAACACAACCTCCTACCTGCCTGCCCCTAAATTTCTCTCCTTAATAATTATAGCTTCCCTTTTCTCCTGCATTTGTTTCATCGTCATCATGCAGGGTGTTTCTACCACTTCCGCTCTCCTTCTTCTTCTTCCCTCCCTTTTATTCTTCTCCCACTTTCCCAACATGGTCAACGGGGACTGCTGGCTCATTGAGGGGGACAAAGGCTATGTGTGGCTGGCTATCTGCAGTCAGAACCAGCCACCGTACGAGACTATCCCACAGCACATCAACAACACGGTCCATGACTTGAGATTGAATGAGAACAAGCTGAAAGCTGTGCTCTTCAGCTCTATGTACCGCTTCACCAACCTGACTGACCTCAACCTCACCAAGAATGAAATCAGCTACATTGAGGATGGAGCCTTTGCAGGACAAGCCAACCTACAGGTGATGTTGAAATGAATAATAAGACCTTTAAGCTTCACACAAGAATAATGTTCAAAATGCAGTTTGAGACTGACATTTTTTAATATTTCATTGAACTTCATTTCAGTGAAATTTATTTAATTTTTGAATCAAATGGGACACTATTTTAGTAGGTTTTTTTTCCTAAATGCATGAAACAGCATGGTAGCTGTGTTTCATTGTAACTGTTCTCAGTAAACTGAGTTGCAAGCATGATATCAGCAGACATGGTAAAGTTGACACTGATAAACATTAAAAAACAGGTACTTTGGTTAAAGACTACCCTTGTCTAAGTACAACTGATTGTTTTTACTACCTGCATTGGAAAATGGCCCAATGCAAGTCCTGCCCCTTTTGACTACTTTCCTGAAAAAGCAAAACATATCTGAAGTTAGCTGATGTTAGCAAAATTCTAGCTAACTAGCTAGCTAATGATTGATGAAATTAGCTAGCTAGTTACTTAACATTTTGCTAACATTAGCTAACTTAAGATGTTGCTTTTATAGATCCTCCATCAATGTCTTTTACCCATTTTCAAAATTTGTTTTTTCTTTTCAATGAGCCTAGTACATAGCATACAGGAAACAGAAAAGTAGAAAGCTGACCAAGGTACCAAGCTTGCACAACTGTTATTGGATCACAGAGTCAAAAGGAATGGGAAGGATGGGTCAGTTTTACTTTTAATTTTTGGACCACTTGTGTTGCTTGCCCTTCTGAACTCTGTTCTAGAAAATGCTGCAGCATGACCAAGTAATCTCAGCAAAGTTGAATTCAGATTTTATTATCAACACTACAAATTATGACAAAAACTGGGCCGACAACATAAAAAGAAACAAAAATTCCCTAATTCTACTTATGTGTCCTTCTCAGGTTCTTCAGCTGGGCTACAACAAGTTGACAAACTTAACTGAGGGCATGATGAGAGGGCTCGGCCGCATGCAATGCCTCTTCCTGCAGCACAACCTCATTGAGGTTATTGCCAACAATGCATTCTGGGAGTGCCCCAGTCTCAGCAGCATTGACCTGTCATCCAATAAACTTGCCCGAATTGACCCAACTACTTTTACAGTTCTCAATCGGCTGATGGTGTGTGAACTGGCAGCAAATCCATTCCATTGCGGCTGTGATCTTTATAGCTTCCTAACCTGGCTGGAGTCTTTCAACAATGTCACACACACCTATGACCGCCTCCAGTGTGAGACACCCCGGGAGATGTTCGGCTACCCGTTGCTTATCGCTGCTGGTCATGCTGGTCGGAATGCAAAAAACATTTTGTACCATCGCTGTCGGGATGGAGTAATGATTCCAGGAATGACCTCTCTCCCACCAGATCTGGATGGTCCATCTGGGATAGGACCAGAGATATTTGGAGGTGTGGGACCGTATCACCAGTCCACCACCTCTTCCTCATCTACTGAACATAGCTTTATTCCTAGCATCAAGCTGCAGCACGTCTCTTTGTCATCAGCTTCTCTCTTTGTGCAGATTCCCAGGCCCTACAGCAAAATGTATATTCTAACACAATACAACTACACATTCGTGTCTGACGTAATGAATTTGAAGAACAAGAAGGAAATGATTACCCTAAACAAGCTTAAACCGCACACCAATTACACCTTCTGTGTAGCATCCATCCGCAACTCTCAGCGTTACAACCACACCTGCCTCCAATTTTCTACTCGGGCTCAAAATCAAGATGATACACTCCCCACACCTTCCACCACTACTCACTACATAATGACCATAGTGGGCTGCCTTTTTGGCATGCTCATTGTTTTAGGCTTTGTCTACTATTGTCTACGTAAGAAACGGATGCATGATGAGAAGAAGAAGTCCATCTGTGTCAAGAAAACTATTCTAGAAATGCGCTATGGACCAGAGGTTGCAGCAGCTGTGGCAAATGATCCATCGGCAGTCCACAAGCTTCAGGAGCAGTCCAGAGAACACCACCAGTATCAGCACCATCATGGAGGCAAACTTCCCATGTCCACATCCTCCAGCTCGGGAATGCTCCACTCAGCCAACACCAGTTCCTCCAGACTTTCCTCTATCCCACAAGTGGAAAAGATGGCCACTGCCTTTTCAGAGGCCATGGCCACAAGTAAAGGAAACTATATGGATGTCAGAACTGGAGGGGCAGGGATGGAGAGGGTGGGAGATGGTGGGCATGGAGGGATGAGGGGCGCAGATTTGAGGGACGATGATGGAACTGATGTTGGGGATGATTCAGATGATGATGGACATGGCTCTGCATCAGAGATTTCCACCATTGCCATGGAAGTGGACAAGGTTAACCAGATCATTAACAACTGCATTGATGCACTGAAACTGGATGCAGCAGCAGTTGCTGCTTCAGGGGCCTCTACCAACCCTACAGCCTCCTCCAATCCCACCTCCCCACCCCCTACCAGTACGTCTTCTCTTACTCGTGGCTTAATCCCACTCTCCCAAGGGTTGACAGAGGCATGTCAAGTCATTGCTCCCAACAAAATACCCCCTCCGCCTCCTCTCCCTGCCTTGAATGCCCCTCTCGCTGAGCGCCCAGGGATCAGTGGCGGTGGCTTTGTCGTCACTCCCCCGTACAGACCCCCACCACCAGCCACTGCTGTAAGGCCCATTCAGCGACAAATGAGTGCAGACGCAGCTGTGGTTATTGTAAATTCTGTCAAAAAACAGTCCAGCACCACCTCTTGTGGCTCCATGGGTCGGGACAGGGAACGTGGAGGAGCTAGGGTGTACAGTCTGGATGTTCCAGAGCCAAGGAGCCCAGATGCCTGTAATCCACAACAACAGCTGTACCCAGACCGGGCCAGTCCCGTGGGCTGTGGGGAGCCCCTTGAGAGGCTGCCTTTAGTGGGGAGTGGGAGCTGCGGTGGAGGGGGTGGTGGTTGCGACAGTGGTGGTGTTGGTGCCCAACATCCGGACAACCAGAAGCAACACCATTACCATCAACAGCAACAGATACAACAGCAGCAGCAGCAGCAGCTGGAGGTGCAGCAGGACTACCACTGCTCGGAGCATCGCCACTCCGTCCCAGCTCTCTACTATGAAGGCTCCCACCAGGGCTCCCCAGCCCAGAGGGTTTCCTTCCTAAAGCCCCTGACACGCTCCCGCAGGGATGCAGCGTCGTACTCCCAACTTTCGCCTGCCCGTCACCATTCCAGTTACTCTGGCTACTCCTCCAGCCCAGAGTACTCCTCAGAAAGCTCACTGCGGATCTGGGAGCGCTTTCGTCCATACCGGAAAGGCCAGAGGGATGAGGCCTGTTACGTGACGGCCGGAAATGCCCTTCGAAAAAAGGTGCAATTCGCCAAAGGCGAGGACCTGCATGACATCCTTGATTACTGGAAGGGTGTGTCAGCACAGCAGAAGCTGTGACTGGAGGACCAGAGATAAGGGAGCACTGAGGGAAAAAGAGTTTGGAAAATTCTTCTCCTGATAGGCCTGTGGGCCAGAGAAAAATGAGGAGTAACATGTAAGATGGAATTTTGCCTTTGGGTTATTTTTGGCATGCTAGGTGTATAGAACATTGTGCTAAAAGCAAGGACTGTGAAACTGTGCCTGGGATATGAGAGTCATTATGGTGTTTTATTTTACATTTCATTGTAGCACCATTTCTGGATCATTTTCATTTTGTGTTTGTGGGTTTTATTTACAGCACAGGGAGCAAATGCCAACTGTGTAATTTAATACTCTTTGAGTGATCACATTTTGTGATCATATGGACCGTCTTTATCAGTGCCATGTTTTCATCTGTGGGTAATCACAGAAGGTAAATGTTGATACCCTTCATTTTAAGCTTGTGTGATCCAAGATGTTGTTTCCTATTTTGTATTGGGTGCTGTATCAATTTGCAGTGTACACTTCGATATGTTTAGACTTCTTACGAGTGACAACATGCCGATTAGTCAACAGAGTTGTCAAATAGAGGCCCTATCTCTCTTCCATGAGATCCTTCATGGGGCTAAGGTATTTGCATTTCAATAGCATCTGTCACACAGAAAGAAAGGTGACACTGGGAAGAAATCAACAAATAAAATGAGAGAAAGTTGGCTTGAAGATCCTGCAGAATGAGGAAATCATGAAAGAGAGAGATTAAAGTGGAACCTTAGCCTAAAATAATGCTCAGATTTCACCCTGAGGTGTTCAACACATCCTTTCAACTAAAACTCCTGCATGGTTCATTGAATGATGTAAAGAATTGTGTCCCAAAGGACCCAAACTGCCCTAAACAGCATTTGTCCAAGTAATGATCAGAATTGTGAGCATAATTTAAAGGAGTACAGAGGGCAAAATAATGTTCCCCTAATGAAGATAATTAGATGCTACTTACCTGTACAAAGGGGAAATAGAAACACTAATACACAGATAAGCTCAGTCTCCTGAAAAAGAGGCATGAGAGATGTTTCCCATATGTGACAGAGACCAAGAGAAACTGAAAGCAAGAGGGGGTATAAAAGGGAAAAAAAGGGAAGACAAGCAAGAACATAAATGATTTTCTGCAGCCACTGTGAACGTAAGTAGATTATAAGCAGGTTCGAGGGAAATCTATTTGCATCATTCAATGTGAGCACCACAGTACATTCCAAATCCTTTCTCTAACATGAAAACTGAATGAGGCACAGAGGGAAAGGACACTTCTAATTACTGCCAACGTGTCTGTTCTGTTCTGGAAATTAATACTATTGTTGTCTATGGATAACTTAATTAGCCAACTTGTGACAGGCATGTTTGCTTGCACTTTACGCCTCATGATTGTGTGTGTGGCTGTGTGGTATTACAGTGGTCAGTGTAAGTGGGTGTTGGCATGCCTTGTCAGATTATATTGTATATGCCCAAATTGACTTCAATTAATAGTTGTCAATATCTTTCCCAGTGGCTGGATGTCTGAGTCTAAACAATACTAGATTATAAATGGCATGGACAAGTGTACAAATATGAACAGTGTTCATTGTATTTACCCAGACATACATCACATGACCGTGATGCTCAGCTCTACCACAGCAGTGCAGTGCCTCTTGCTAACAGCCATAATCTAATCTTAATACAGTTATAATATAATCCATCCATCTGATCTTTCCTATAGACCCCTTTTGTGTTGGTAAAGATTATGATGGTTTTTGTGGGCGGCGCTTAGGTGGAGGCAAACCAATTTCCTAAGCAGATTAGCTAACACTAGCTAGCAAGTTTTGTTGGCATGTTTCTTAACAATGGCTGAGCTAAAGTTTTTGTACGGTCAGTCACTTTCCAGGACAGTGAGTGCTACTCAAAGTTCACATTAACGAATGGCCCATGGTGGTGATTGGATTCCATAGCCAGTTACTTTCCATGGGGTGGAATTTTGTCATTTTATTTTGCTAATTTAATGGTCTACAAAGTGACTGATGCTGCTCTGTGATGCACTCAGTGACACAATAAACACCCACTGAGCTGGAGGATGAGTGACAGGAAACAGCCATTAGAGCCAGACTATTTTCACATCTAACACAGTTATTTAATGATTAATTTCAACCAAACCAGGGCTGGTGATTGTTTTAACAGTGGAAAGACTGGACAAGATGGTTTTGTTGAGTTTTATTAATTTTCGGTCCGTCTAGTTTGAATTAAATGTGTTTTACAAAGTTAATGAGGCAATAAAAGCTCATCTTATATATTAAAAGAAAGAAAATTGAATTCAGAAGGTGATTGGTTGTGTTTTCCTGTTTAATAAGGACAATAGGAGTGACAATATTTCTTTTTTTGATATTGATCTTGAGGTTCACCACATTTCCCAGCTTTCATCTTATCGTGTTTAACCAGAGTTATCTTTAGGTTTTTTTGGTTTGGTTGTTTGGTTTGTTGTGTCTGGCAGTGGCAGCTGGCATGCGATACAACTTCAGCTTTTATCCATTACTACTTCGATTCTGGCCCCCAACACAGCAAGATGACATTGTGTTTGCCTCCAGGTTTTCCTTTGTTCTGCCTCTGGCTAACACTGTGATGTAATCATGACATCGGCACCAAAAAGGGTCTATAGAAATGTGATCTAACTAAAAAAAACTTTGTCATTGCCTGATTTTCTGACAAATGGCATCCTTCTTACTCAAAATGCTGTGTGGCTGTTGAATTTCCGCATCATCAGCTAACATACACAGTCTGAGACACCCTACCCTAAAAATGTGAAATCAGTGGTCCTTGCTCCACGTTTTTGTTCAGGGCTATATTCAAGAGAAAAGAAGTTAGAGTGACACGTTTAATTTCAGGAACATTTCTCTCCGTCTTTTGATCCTCACTTGTTTACTGTGGATTGTGTTATTTGGCCCACCTTCCCCTCCCCTACAGGTCCAATGGGAAATGGGTTTGGCACGAGCACCGTGCTGAACATTACCTGTTCTGTTTCATTAAATGAGAAAAGTGAGAGATTGCCTTTCTTGCAGGCAGGATTTGGGTCTGCGCAGCACATATCAACACGAGTTTTCTTCTTTTTGGGGATTTTTAGCATGCGCTTGACTCTGCTGAGTAAGATTGAACAGGAATGAGTATGCAAATACGAGAGGATGGTGTGTAATGGTGTCTCGATCAATCTGTGTATTTCTTCCTCCCTCTTAATTTTCATAACACATTTATCTCTGTCTGTTTTCCCTTGTTTTAATAAGTTGTGCGCATACAGTCAGGGTCAGAGGTCATAAATCTTGGAGTCGGCATTCTGCTATGAGTGTTTACAGTTGAATGGACCACATAAGATCAACAGCCTCACTGTCATCTTTTAGTAATAGCATGTCTGGGATGCATCACCTCATCCGCCTTCTTTATATGATAAAGCACCATGTGATGAACATGCAGGCTTGGAAATGTTTTAGTTCCCCGCTGATCTCCAATTATCTGAGATAAGAAAGATTCCAAAGGAACGTGTTACTGTGATTGACTCAGACTTTCGCCAAATCAGAGGAAAGGATTTTCTTTTAAGAGTCCCGCAGAGGGAACTCGGCGTGTTTAATTCCCCAGATCCTCAACTGCCATAACACGTTTACAGAAATGGACACCGAGGATAACAGCAAATTGAGAAATGTTCAGTAATATCAGGATCGCTCATCATTTCAGCTGCCATTTATGCTCACCTACCTGACGAAGTAAGACGTGACAGAAAGTCCTGATTGTTGCTGTTTCCACGGACGACTTTTAATTTCATACATTTTGTATTTTAATTGACATATTTAACATGCTAATGTATTTTTCAGGAAATAGATTTTCAGGGACAGATGTACATTCAAGTGCTCTTCTGCTCAAGTTTTGTTCAAACGTTTGTTCGCTTATTTGTTCTGAATGAAACAAAATGACGGTGCGGCGTTACTGACCTGATAGACAACATTTTCACTGCTGGTGTGAGAAATGCTTTCAATCTTTCAAATTATTCATGAACACCGTTTTCACTATCGCTCAAATGAGTGCTTGCAGCAGTTGGAGGAGATTTTGTGTTACTGTGTTTCTCATCATTAATAACTACTTGAAAGCCAAAATAGCCACAAGAAAGTCTTGCAAATGGAGACTAGTTTATAAAAACTTAATTAAATGCATGGTTGCAAAATTGATTTTGGCAAACCTTTTAAGTTGCAAACATTAGTTTCATGAGTTTTGCTGATACATCAACTTAACATTGTGCTTAATTTAAACTCAAATTTTGAGTTAAAAGAACTTTAGGTGATCTAACTGGGGCAACTTCATTTTTAAAATGACTGTCAAGTGGAAAACCCAATTATGTGAATTATGTAAATCACAATTAAAAACCCTTTAAATAATGTGGATGAAGAGGAAAAACTAATTCACCAGACTCAATGAAGTTTTTTGGTTGAACTGTAATTAAGCTGCGTAATTCAAAAAGGTTGCTGCAAACTGTTTGTGTTATTGTCGTCGGGCCAAAACATTTGTTTTGTAGAGTGTAAGCAGGAGAAGCAGGTATAAATATTAACAAAAGAGTCATTGCCTGCACCCCTCAAGCAAAGCAGTGATTGGTGGTTGGGTTAATTGGCCATGGAGCTTTAAGGGGTAATTAATAAAGTTTTATTTTTCTGTTGGAATCTGTTTTTTTTATCTACAAGTGTCACTCTCTGAAGCTTTCAATAAAACAGAGAACACTCACCGGTATTATTTGAATGACTAAAAACTCAAGCAGGACCACAACAAATATTTTTATAAATGTTAGCAATATCATCATACCTGTTCTTTGTCCCACAAAACCAGCATCAAATATAAAAAAAAACCCTTCTCTTCCTGCTCAGCTCATATCCTCGTCGAACCCCTGGAGGGTGGCTCACTCAGAGATCAATGGTCCTTTTTGTAGCACCGTCCTTGTTGTTTGTCTCAGAGCCACAGGAAAGCCAGACGTGAGAAAGCCATCTAATGTGCTATTAATGTTTAATCCTTTTGTGGGAGGCCAGCTCGGGTTGCTTCTCCTATCTCTGTATACCCCAGAAAATCACAGACGCTTTCAGTTTCTAACATGTTAATCCTTTGATGCTCTCTTATATTAAAAGCCTGGCCCAATTAAACCAAACTTCACTTCCTTAAATAATGAATCAGGGCCCAAAATTGGGTGTGGGTTAGTGTCTAATCAGTTTCTGAATTACTAAAGGAGTTAAATGCTTCCATTAGTAAAGACGACAGTAAAATGTTTCACTCTTCCCATGTGCACTTCTCACCCATGTGACCTGTCCTTGAAGCGCTCTCAATCAAAGTGAGACAGGCTTTAATGAGCAATCATCATCATCATTTGAGGCTAATTTGAGGATGCAATGCTAATATTAATTACTACTAAAGAGAAGTATGCGTGATTCTACATATACTGGGTCGTCTTCTTGCAATGAAGAGCAAAAATTTACAGAAATTTGTAGATTTAAAACTGAAAATGTGCACGTGCAAAGCAGCCCTCTCACATCACAGCTATAAAAGGAGAAATCTGTAATATATTTACTATAATAAATCATAAAATGAACATGATATGTCCTCATAGAATAAGGAAACAAGCTGAATTATTCACCTCTTTTACAACAACGCTACAGCTGCGTTGCTTCTTGTGAAATGTTTATTCTGGTCCATTACTTGCATTATTGTTTGCTTGTTTCACATTTATTAGAGTTCAAATTAATGCCAAATGCTTGGTAAATGTGTGTTTAGGAGTCATAAGAGCTCATTAATAATCTTTTAGAAGGCTTAGATATTTATAACGGTTAAAAGTTGAGCAATACATTAATGGAGTCGGATGGCATGTTCGAGGGTTATATCTTGAACCAATTACGAACAGCTGATCAACTTACAGTGTAGGACTTGTCATTGCTTGGTATTGTCAATTTAAAATGTGCTTGTCTTGCACTCCTGCAGTGTTCCTGCAGCCTACCTTACCAGTTGATTCAACCAGGCAAGGTGCATCTGCACCACACTTCTGATCCGTCCTCAACATGGTTGCAAGCCCCACCAGCAGCGTTTCAGAGGCAGCGGAGCATTTTGCCTGCTTGATTATGTTTACTTGCTCAGATTTTGTTGACTAGGACACCTTTCCTTGCTCTTTGTGCACCTACCATGGAAACAAAGGTTACGTGGTTAAATAGCTTCTATCTATCTTTATGACCGTGAGTCTGCACGGGGTCTTTTATTTTGAAAATTAACCGCATTCTCCCCACATTTTCTGTATCTGACTTCCTGCCTGTTCGATCTGCTTTGCGCTAATTGACTCAGCATCCATCAAAAATAGACTTGCCACGTATTCCACGTGATGGAATTTAGCCATTACCTTCCTGGAGTCTGTGGAGGAGGGGACAGGGGGAAACAAATAGGATTTCAACCTTTTCAACCTATTTAATATGCCATATGTCTCCAACTCACTATTTGGACTGTTGTACTAATTTTTGGACACACAAAAGTATTTAGATACATACAGGCATCCACTGTATATCATGAGCTATAATGGGTATTGACAGATGACACATGACCTATCATTAGTTTACTGTAGTACACATTATTCATATTCTAAAATTCAAAACATTTGGATGATTTTGTATAAGTGTAGCAAATTAGACTGATAGATCAAGAGAAGAGAATGATATAGGCAGGAAGAAGGAATTTGAAATGCACTGAATAATGTTGCGTGATTAAAAGAAATTAGTCATATAATGAGTAGAACAGACACGTGTTGAATAACCCATGTGGACTCACTCACACTAACAGCAAACTTTTTTTCAGATTGCCAATTATGTGGCACATTAGAGTGATTTTAAGCATTTTACTCCTTTCACCGCCCTGACACACACACACACACACACACACACACAACAAGAGTACACGGTGAAAATGGAACATAAAAAAAAGTGAGTCAGAGTGAGTCACAGTCTGACTAAGCTAAAATGACTCTTTTCCTGAAAGGCAGGTAATAGGCAAGGTCTTCAAAGAGAGAAGAGAAATAAGAAAGGGATTTTGGCTGAATGCAGGCAGACATCTGGGGTAAAAGATGGAGAAGCAACACACACATTAATACAACATGTATGAATCAGTGCGCTGCCTCACATGAACCACGACACAAAAGATGCACCCGAATACGAATACATTATTCAGGAAAGAACAAATAATACAATGGAAAAATAGAATTATCTACTTATAATTATTATTCTAAATGTAACGCAATATTAGGGGTACTAATTTTTACTTTTATCTAAGTATATTTTTACAAGTGCTTCATTTTAATATTAGAACTTATTATAATGCCGTACTATAATACTATTATTATAAAATTGTATAATATTAATATATTATTATTATAATATATTATTATTATAATTTTATGAAATATATGTCGATGTGGGTTTTACAATCAATGAAGCTGAGATCTACATTTAATAAACAAGTTAATCACTAGGAGCTTTAATAGCCAAGAGTTTGATCTTTCAAAATATATTTTCCAGCATAATTGAAAAAAAAAAGTAAAATCAAAACCCCCTCAAAATAGAGTGAATGAGTGTGGACTGCAGTAAATCCAGCACATCAAGAAGTTTTTCCCAATTGAATCTTTTGATTCATAAAACATTTTTTTCAGTTTGTTATTGGTTAACATCCCCCAGGTCAAGGGGTGGTCGTAGGGGGGCACAGTTTATAAAATTTAGTTTGGTAAAAAGAGATAAATGAAAAGTCCGGTATTAGGATGTAGAAATGTATTTCAGAATTCATTATATTAATTATATTGCTAATGAATATTAGAAAATATAACATTTATCCAATTTGACATGACTACTGGTATAAACCACGCCCATTTCCAACCTTTTATACAAATACAGATACAGATAGTGTAGTTGGCTGAATAGATACAGATACTTTTGTTGCTTAAACATATACAAATACAGATAATTTGCTGGTTAAACAGATAGATACAGATACAGATAATGACATCTGTATACAGCCCTACAGAACACACACACGCATGAACAACAGAAGCATATTGTGGCAGTCCGCACACAGCTTTCAGAAACTTCAGCATTTCTCACGACTGAAACCAGTCCTCCTTTAAAGCCTTAAGGAGGACAGCTTCATTTCCACTTAATGTTAAGGCAGGTGACAGGCAGGTATTAGCACTGACAGTGGGTTGCAAATCCTTTCATTTGGTATCTTTATACCTTTTGTCTAATAGTCTAATAAGTCCATTAGCATACTGTGTGGGAGATTAGCCCGTGTGGATAATGTGCCAAATTTGATAAATGGGAAACTATACTGTGTGTCTCCTCGTGATAGCCACAGAAGGGCTTACGTGATGACAAAAAAAAAAAAAAAAAAACACTAAAGGCACGCCATTTTTTATGTTGCTCTAATGTGAATCCATATTTGTCTAAAGAATGAAAAAGGAAGTCAGCTGAGACAAATGAAATATGTCTTGGCATGACTGATTTCTTGGTCACTCTTCACACTTTATGAGGCAGCTCTGACGGGCTGAGCACTGCCAACGCTGCCAACTCAACTGCCAAGCACTCTAAAAAAAAGAGTTTTTAAAAAATCTCAAAACTATTAGCCATGTTTGTTGAAAGCATTCACTGACAACTAAACATCTACACTGTAAAAATGTTTTCAATTCATATTAAATAATGAATGAGTTGGCTTAATCAGTCAGTTAAATTTCACTGTAATCAAAAAGTGCATCTAACACTAACTCCAATTATTTAAGCTCTCATAACCTCCAACTTTTGAGATTCAGTTTTTTTTTTTTTAATTTTCTGAGCACTGATAACTTATTCAGGTTTACAGTGTAGCAGACACCAAATGCATCTCTAATTTGTTTATCTGCAACTGAGCAACCACGCTGGTCAAATAAATTATTGAATTAATAAGTGAAATTGTGGCTGTAAGCGATTCAGAGCTCAAATACACACATGTGGGCAGCCCACATGTGTGTATTTGAGCTCTGATGGATTTTGAATTTCACTGTCAGCTCATTTTGAGCTGGAAAAGCATTTAAGGTTAAGAAACAAATAAATAAAAGGGTTTTTTTCTGAGCAGAGGAGCATTTGAAAATCCTGTAAGTAAGCCAAATTGGGCTAAGGTTTGCCATCTGATTGAACTCTGTTTTTCATGACAACACTTTTTACACACATACACACACACGCACACACAAACAGATGTTACATGGACACATATGCATTAACTCTTCAAGGTTTAGTTTCCAAAGATGGACAAAGGACTTAAAGAATCTGTGAAATATCTGTGAATTTTGTACACTAGATAAAAAAAAATGCTAAGGTTAAAAAAATGCTTCTATGGATGTTTTATACTCAGCCTGATCTCTTGATATGTCTGTGTGTTTCTCTATTTTCAGTTGGCTGTTTGTCTTTGTTTATTTTGTTTGGGGATTTTTTTTGGGAGGATGTGAGGGCGGGGCGGGTTGGTTATTGGGAACCAAGGGACTGACTTTTAGTACTTGCAATGATATATGTTATAAAGGTTTAAGAACAGAGAAAGCTTAACATAGTGTACTACATAAAAAGAAAAGTTGTTATATTTGCATGATTCCCTGTATTTTTTGAGAGACAAAAATATATTGTTGTGTACAATGAGTGGACGTACATTGAAAAACAAAAACTGTAGGGGCTGAAATACAGCATTGTCAAGTACCTTTGATTTGAACATTTAGGTTTTAGCCGTTTTCTATTCTCTCTGTGACGTTTTCTATTTACATTCTTACCTTTTGGTTTTCATTTGGGCGATTGTATTGTATACTGACGCTGCAGCTGTAATTGCGACTCTTTTAGCCACAGGCTGGTGGAGTGTGCAATGCAGAGAGGGGGGTAAAAGTGTCTGGTGGGTGTTTACATCCATCACTTATGAGAAACTGCACTCTATTCTTCTCCATTACAAAGATTATTCTCCATGGCAGACATGCAATGCTGTCTTCTTTGGCTCGAGGCGGGGCCCTGTCACAGTTTGTGGTTGTATTTTCTCTTAACTCAGCCTTCTTTATTTCTTCTTTTTGGAAAGAATTCCATATAAATTCTTCCGATTAGACACGTAATATATGAGAATACATGTTCAAAGAAGATTGCACAGACTGTGGATTGTCTAATGGTCTTAACCTAATCCCAATCCATCAGTTAGAAGGCACGGGCAAATCAATGCAGCATCAGCAGCTTCTCCCTCAGCCTCGGCCCACTTGCTGTTAGCTAAATCAGTGATTTTCATTCCTCATCCTCTGCACTCACAGCCTGCTGCTTTTCTGTCTAACCAGTTAATTGAATTCACCATACACTCTTAGAAATAAAGGGACTTGTCCCCATTGGAGAGTCTTTCTGGTTCTTTGTAGAACCTTCTACAGCTACTCCTCTTGGAACCCTTTCAGGGCAACATAAAGGATTATACCTTCCCAGAACCCCCAGTGAGAGATTCTAAAGGGGAACCCTCCTATGGTGTAATGGTTGCACCCAGAACCCTGTCTGGAGTTCCATCCAGAATCTTTCCACCTTTTAAGGGTGCTAGCAAGAAGCCACACATGAGGTTCCACCAAGAACAACATTATAAGGATTTGGTCCTTCATATTTCAAGGGTTTCATCTTCAATCCAAGCAGGGAGTTCTACTGAGAACCCTTTTATTTTATGGCACAAAGAACCCTTGACAAAAAGAGTAATTTTAACAAAACTCAACTCTGAGTTTTTTACCCAGAATCTTTCCACCTTCAAAGGCTGCAAACAAGTCTGGAGGTTCTACCAAGAACATTTTTATATTCCAATGGTTTCATCTTAAACTCAGGGGTTCTTCGCATGACAAGGGTTCTTAATGGAACCCTCAGTCTTACAAAGAACCACTGACGAACTCTTTCTCCAGAAGGATTCTTCAGAGGCAACCTCAGGCCTTCAAGGAAGAACCATTTTATATTCCATTGATTTCATCTAGGACCCACACAGGAGGTTCTACTGACAACCCTTCTGTATTCCAATGGTTTTATCTAGAACCCACCCAGGGGAGAAGAATTCTTTAAGGATTTTAACAGTCTATCAAGAACACCTTCTTCTAAAAAGGGTCCTTTGCATGAAAAGATCTCTTGATGGAACCCTTATTCTTATGAAGAACCATTGATTAACGCTGAAGAACCCCTCTCTGAAGAGTTCTTCAGAAGCAAATGCTTCTGGGTACAACCCCAACCCTTCAAGAAGAACCCTATTGGAACCCTTATTTCTAAGAGTGTACATATATCCAGCCAGTTGTTAACCAGTCTTTTACCATTGATCTTTTATTTTACACTCGTTTATTACACACTTTTACACACTTTAAACTGTATCTGGATTTGATTTAAAAAGAACAGATAGCTTCACCACTGTAGAGGCTGATACCTCTAAAAATGAAATTAAAAAAATTAGAAATTATATTACGCAGCACTCAAAAACATCACATATTAATCTGTTTTTAGAGAAATGAAATTCAAATGAATGAGTGCGACCACAGAGAGAAATAAATTAAGAATAATTGGTTCCACTGGACAGAGTAGAGCCTTTAAAGGAGGCCGAGCCATGAGTAGATTTCATCTGGCTCGCATCCAATAATGTGTTAGTAACACCTACTGCAGCCCCGCTGATACATTAATTATTGCATTAGGGTCCATGCAATGACAGCAAGCCATAAGTCACAGCCATGTTTACATTCTGCTGTGATAATACAAGACTTTCCAACTGTGATATATTGCCTGTTTTGTGGCATGGCCTTTGCCAAAACTGTGCGCGGTCTCCTCCTTGTCAAATGTTGAGAGAAAATGTCTCGGCTCGTCTACAAGGCCACGATGTATTATGTTATTAAACAGTTTGTAGATTTATGTTTTAATTGGGTAAAATTGCACCGTAATCTGATAAAACACTTGCTGTTTATTGGTAGCTGGGGGATAATCTGTAACCCAGAGCCCCCATTTCTCCAACCCCAGACGCAGAGCTGTGAAGCTTGCTACAAGGTCCTACTGCCACGAGAGCAGATGCTGCTCAGTGTCAGGATCCCATCATTCTGATTAATGTTAATGCTTTCTGTTCTCACACATAGCAGAGGCTGGGAGTCCATTGCTATTCCGATCACACAATCCAGTGCCGTGGTACTCCCAAAGCCAGAATGATTGGCCTTGTCAGTGCCAGAGATTGAAAACACGGCGGCTTCCAAAAATGGCTGTCAGTTCAGAGTGAGGAGGCAGGGCAGAGGGGCCGTCCTCGACGCACTGAGGAAATTAAACGTCTCAGGATTAATCTATTCAAAAGTAGTGTCTTGGCCTTGCAGCAATAAAAGTGTTCAGTGTTTATGTACGCATATAGTGTAGAAATTCTGAGCCAAAAACCAAACAATTATTCAGTTTGGGGGATGCAAGATATTAGTGGCAGATAGATCCAACACATCCTCATACCTGAACGTCAGTATAGGTCGATTTTCATTTATTCCCAAAATTACATACATTACTGGTGGAGAGTAGCAGCGACAGGCTTACCATACCTGAAATATGTAAATCACAAGACACAAATCACGACATTACGCACACAATTTACATTGTAAAACAGTCATAGTTAGGTTAGGTTAAGGCACAAAAACTACTTGGTTAGATTTTGGCAATAGAACTTCTTGTTTAAGTTAAGAAAAAGGTCACGGTTTATGTTAAAATAATTACCTTATGCATGTCAGAAATTACATCTCATGCAATGGAAGTTACGCAATTGTTACACCTATATCGAAAATTTTAAGTCACTCAGAACTTTTGATAACTCTAGCTTTACTTTTTGTTTCACACAGAACTCAAACCCCGGTTAAGTCTTTCTTGCTCCTAATATTTCTCCTGTTATGTTTACTACATCCACTAGGGGGCATCACTAACAATAAACGGACATATCAGTCAAAGTAAGCCGCTGGTGCGTATGACCAACACGCACGTTTTTCTGCAGGTTGGAGATTTTTTGAAGTATCTGAAACGAATATGATGCTCAGCATCGGTCATTTGAGGACGAGCCAATCACATTCCTTCAACATTACAAATTTAATTATCCATCTTAAGAGCCGCCATCCCGATCATTACAGTGAATGTGTCCATTTTGAAAAGCATCGTATTTTATGTCTGCATCTGCCAGTGGGCCATCGCGATAAGGGTAGGCATAAGAATATGTAAATTCCACTACAGGGGAGACCTGATTTTCTGCAATTAGGTGGAAAAATATGTGCATATATCAGTTTTTTGGCATCGGCAAAATGAGTTGGAAAATCAGCAAAAATCCAAGATCATGCATGCCTAATCAAAACCTGCTCTATCACTAATCATCAGGGATTTGAGCTCAAATTCCTTTGAGTTTGGGAAGATGCAACTTTCCACAACATTTTGGTACATCGCTGCACAATCTGACGTGATGCCAAAAAAAACATATTTGAGAAAGATACAGTGCAGATTTAAAGTATACAATATGATCTCTTGCTTTAGTGACATATATATTTATATGTTAGTGGTATGTTCATTTTTTCCAACACTCACAAAGAACAGAGAGTAGAGGCATTTCACTGTCTAACAGGACATGCCAGCTGGAAAAATGGGAAAAATAGTATGCATAGCCCCGTAAAAAATAACAGCAGTAGTTTTCATGATCCTGCCCAGCACGGCACAACCACGAAATGTACAGCATAATTACTGAAGTGCTTAAGTATAACCACCATCTGTGTGATCCCAAAGGCCAAGGGCCAAAGCAAATTCTCACATCAGTATCATGATTTTAGTTACTATTTGGCCATGTCTGTAACATTTGTGTCAAAATACGGCTCTTGCCAGGTTGACAGTTTTAGGAGGTCTTTAAAGGCAAGAGCTAATATAAAGGGCCATTGCTGTATCAAATTAAAAGTCCCATGGTCATATTCTATTCAAATCTAATGTGACTCTCCCCTCTGGTTTCAGCTCTACACTTGTTAATGTCCAGAGACCAAAAGGGAAAGACAAAACAAAGGTTTGGATGATGGGAACAATTCTTGGCTTTTTTCTTTCTTTACTTATTTGTTGCTGATATTGACATTTTTTCCCTTTGCGATTTCTGTACAAAAGATCTATTTCTATATTTGCAATAAATTTATAATTAAAAATCAAAAATGTGTCCAAGGTCTTTGATTCACCAGGATAAATTTAGTATTTGTATTAACACATAATTAAAGGGATATTTCACTCCAAAATAATTTAAAAAAAAATGTTTTCCTCTTACTTGTAATGCTGTCCATCCATTTAGATTGTTTTGATGTGAGGTGCCACATTTTGGAGACATCAGGTGAAGAGATGTTGGCCCTCTCTCCAAAATGATGGACCTAGATGGCACTAAGCTTGTGTGTGTAACTCAATAGCAATGTCTCTTTCCATGACCCGGTTACTCAAGATAATCCTCAGACCTTGTTGTGAGCAGTTTCATGTTTTCTTTCTCAGTTTCTTTATGTGGTAGAATCTACCAAAACTATTTTCTTTCTGCTTGAAGTAAGTAGTTCCTGCATGAAACTGCTCACAACAGTGAGTCTGCAAAGGTCCAGATTTGCCAACCCATCCACACCTGCACCCACAAAGCTGAGATCAAGAACTGACCCGCAAATACCTCTTAGTCAAATCTGCACCCGCCTTGAACCGTTAATTTATGTTCTGCGACCTGATCTGCACCCATGATTAAACACACATACACAGCCACTCACTCGTGTCTTGAACTGGTGCAGTGCCTGTAGTCCTGCAGCTGTTGAAGTGTTTCCATAATGATGACAAGCTTAGCTTGCGGTGATCAAACACTAATACTTTTTTAACCTTTTTAGAAGCAGCAAAGTCACTGATAACATTATTGTCCCAGTCTCTTAGTGCACCAAAATCCTCCCAAACATGCGATTTGGCCGTCAACAATTTGTTTTATCCACTGGCTACTTCTGCCTTTACATCATCAATTTTAGCCATCACCTAGCCTACATTGCTGCCAAAGCCAAGTCCCATTTAGCCCCATGACATTGGAGAGAAGGCAGACATCTCTATGGACAAAATCTCCAAAAATCACTGAACACACTGAAACCATCTAAATATTTAAATCTAACACACTACAGACCAGGGGAAAAACATGTATTTTTAATTTGGGGGTGAACTGTAACCTTTGATTTGTCAAAACATGTGCTGACATATAGCACTGCACTGCCATTGAAAATGTGTGTGTGTGTTCATAGTGGTGGTAGTGTGCACTTCTATACATACTATATAGGTCACTATATGTGCTACTCTATCCTTTGGCTGGCTCCAGTAATTCAATTATTCATGCACCGAGGGCCGCAAAGCACCTGGACTGTCTATTGTGAGAGACTGTGGGATTCCCCTTACAACACACACACACATCACTGGCCACTTGTTCACTCCATTAAAGCCTCTCAGTGTTTTGAGGGCCCTGATACACAGGCGCAGATGGGTACTCAAAGAGGGGGAAAAAATCGAAACTTGATGACTCACGGAAACGACAAACACGTCCACCTCAGTCACGGTTCCACAGAGAGTCAGATGTTTGAGTCGAGTGTGAGCAAACGCTTTGCTGAGCATACAAATTTAATGAGAAGGATGGCAGAGAACAACCAGGGAGTTCTCTGAACCTGAAGGCAGAGGGGGCCAGGGATCTGGGCTCTGCTGGTAGCATTCAAAGTGCTGGTTGGACACGTTTTGACAACAGAGGTTGGTATTTACTCACTGTATCAGACAGTTGCAAAATCTGATGTGCTACGGTGGGAAACACAGCAGTGGTGGAAACAAAGACAGTTTAAATCAGGCAGAAAATGTGACTATCAACTCATTATCATGCTGGTCTACAAAGGGATGTTAAGGATAGGATTAGGATTCGTATTTTTGTCATTGACACAATCCTATATTTTGCCAAATCCAGATGAGCATGGAAAGGGAATGAGGTGAAAGTGAGGCGAAGTGTTTGCAATCTGCAAGCTTAGAGATGACACTAAATCCTACACACTGGTCCAAGCAACCTGAGTTTGTCACACCATAGATATACATATATTAAAACTGAGTCACAAAATGATAAAAAAAAGAGCTCTGCTCTGAAATGCTGGGGGCATGTCTGCTCCATCTCAGTGTCAAACACCAGTATGACCTGAAAATGACCTGAACCATGGACGCTCCGTCTCGCAGCTTTATTTGACATGTCCAGACATGTTTGAGCGACCAGAGCCAGAGGATGGTGATGGTATTTGAAGTGAGCTGAAGTGAACTGCTGGGCTGATTTGGACTGAGAGGGTCGCAGGTACAGAGAGGCGGCGGAGGGAGGTGGTGACGTTCATGGGGCTTATATAAAGTTGGGGGGGGTTCGGGTGATGGGCACCCAAAAAATCCTGAACACAGAAATCATGAACAGCAGTTCAGTTTGAGTTTACAGTTCATTACTACTTAGTTCTCAGCCTTTTCACGTTTCCAGCAACTATGTTCTAACGTGTAATGTTTTTAGAGAAAAAACTCTTTTTTTCAATAAGGACTTAAACTGATTGATTCTTCTGGTGCACAGGCACACTGTATTAGATGATTCAACTCTTTGGAAAGCACCATCATCTCAAATCTTACAGCTTTTCGCAAATTGCTTTCATGGCAACAGTTCTGTCTCAAAAATTCGAAAAAAAAAAAATTACTTTGAAATAGTTTTCCTTTTTGTGGCATCAGCTCCAAAACAGAGGACGGCGAGAAGGATGTGTAGGGAAAGGTGGTTCACTCTCGGGGCACCTGTTACATGAAGCTTATACTGTTAGTCATGTGTATGTGTCATGAGAGAGAGTGTAGTCATTTGACCTTGTCCCATTTAAAGTGAAGGGTACAAAGAAGAATACATATTTTAATACCTTTTTAAAAGGTGTTTTTATCTACAAGATCTTCCTCAGACAAATGACAAAGAGAAAAATGGCAATAATCAACTCCAGTCCCTTCAGTGATATTCTTGCCTTGTACCTCATATTTTTTCTGGATGTGTGCAGACTTCGTCCCTCCTCTGAGCCAATTTAAAGTGAAACCATGTGTGAAAAATAACAGTAGTATGCTGCTGTAGTGTATTAGAGGTGGTAACTTTAAGTCACACGTTTGTTCCACCTCAGTCTACAAAGGCTTTGATAGGGATTGCAACACTAAGATTTAGCAGATATGGACCATTGACCCTCCAGCTGTCTGACTGTTGCATTGTGCTTCATTCTCTCTACTCTGTTCACCGCAAATACAATTGGTGACACATTTGTGGTGTAGCATGATTAGTCCAATAAAACAAATCTCACAACACAAAGTGTAAAACTCTCTGATATCTTGCACCTTGCAACCCCGCAAGAAAAACACCTCAGTACCGTATTCCCTGTTCTCAAACTGGCCACTGTTGGTCTTGCAGGCTGTGTTCAGTAAGATATCCCAGTCCAGCCAAAGTTAGCTTGCTAGCTGCATAATGAGGCCTAAGCAAGACTACAAATGCGGAACAGACATGAGAAGGAAGCAAGCTGTGTCACTCATACTTACTTTTACCATCAGCTCTGGAAAGAAATGGTATGTTTATTTCAGATTGACTTTTTAAAACATTTTTTTAACGTCATTAAACGACTTAATCAATAGCATTGTGAATCAAACACATCATTTTTTTGTTCCACCATGGTTGCGTCGTCAGATCAGTCTAGCCAAACAGAGCCAGAGACTGATATTGGCCAGTTTGCCGACAGAGATGTCAAAGAAAATATTCATGACACTCTCATAATGGTCTCATGAGAGCCAGTGTCCAACCATATATGATGATATGATGAAATATTAAAACATAAAGCAAAACAGTGTTTTTAAGTTTGATAATGTCATGACATAAGTTATAGGCATTGATAGGTATGTTGTCTTGGTTAATGTCAAGTTGTCATAACACTCATCAAACTATGTCACCTTTGCATTAAAAGTGATAGAATTAATCAAATGACACTAATGGCAACAGTCCTAAACACAACTCCATGTTCTGGACAAGTGTCATGACATGGTTACGACAGTGTAATGACAGTCTTATGCACACCCCTTCAAATAAAGTGCTACTCAGTTTCTCTGTGTGTCTCTGTGCTCTTTCTTGCCATCTGTTTTTTTTTTTTTCATTTTTCATCATCCACTCACTTCCCCTCCCTCTGTGTTCTTCCTTCTCTTTTCATTGGTGACTTTTCATTGTCATCCTCCCTGCTGAGAGTTGTGTAAGCTAACCTCAGCAGCTATAGAAATATCCCATATTTCTAAATATCCATAACTCCAAACCATCCTTGTTAAGCTCTTTATCGCCTGAGGATTAGGGGGCTGGATTAACCCTTGACGATCCATTCTGCATTTTAAACTAACAGTTAATCCTGCCTGCTATCTGTGTCTGCCCTTTCACGCCCATCGCTCATTGTGTTACCACTTGTGTGTGTGTTTTTGTTTGTTTCTGTGCATATAGAAAGAGACGGAAACAAAGAAAATTTAAGAGCTGAAAGAGCAGATGATCAAAGCACCATGCAGGGAAAAAAGGGAGAACAGAGCTGACCTGCAAAATTCTGTGGGAACTCCGCAGCTTTTATTGACCAGAGAATGTGAGATTTAGTGTAATCTCCTTTTGACCTCACATGTCTTTCACACATACACACATTAGTGGGAGAAAATGACAGCAGCCAACTCAGTGCAGTCCACAAGAATATGAGCATCAGAAAGGAATCAAAAGTGAGGAAAGTTAAGAGGATAAACAGGAACGTGTGTGTGTTGGTACATCCATGAGTGTGTGAGAGTGCTGAAAAATGTTTCAACAAACTTTTAAACTATTTTGAGTGCTGTAATATTAATTTCTATTTGAGAATTTTAGTTGTTAGTCTGTTTTAATTTGGCTTTTCAAACCCCTTGAGCTTTTATCAGCACATATTGAATGCAACAAATCAGCATCAAAGCTGTCAGTACATTTTTATTTTCAGCAAAAGACCAAATATTGTTTCCTTTGGAGATTCACAGTACTTTTTTCTGGCAAGTTCATTATCAAAGATATCAAAGATATTGCAGGGAGTTTCAGTTTTCCTGTTTAAATGCAATAATAATTGTAGCAATGGCATTATTCCAAGCATGAAACTGATCTTATTGATTCAGTAATAAATAATAATAAGGCAACAGATGACCTTAACAATGAAAATATTAACCTCTAAATTACTGTGGATAGTTAATGCTACTAAAGAAAAGACAACTTTCACTATCTTGATAAATGTATTACTTTTTACCTAAATATTTGTAAATTAGTAACAATTTTTAATATGTCTCTGTGTCAGGTGGAAGTCTGAAGGTTACAAAAGTGAGAAATCTAAAGCACTTTAATATCGGCCTTCCCTAAAATAACAGAAGCGTTTGGGAGCCACATGTCCCATGGATTTTCAAACAGCCAAAAGATTGATCAGAAAATTACCTCAAACCACTTGTGCTGAAAAAAAAAAACTATCTGCTCTGAAACCAAATAACTCCAGGTCCACAAGTCAGACAGTCCAAGACTGAATTTTGTTTTTTTATTGAAGGACATAAGGCATGGTTTGAATTAAAGACAGCCCTCTCAGCGTGTCACTTCATGACATGGCTAAATCATTTGATTTTGACATAACAATAATTTTAATTCATGGATTTTATCATCAAAAATAACATAAATAACTTGTGACTTGTGCTTTACTAGAGTTTGAGATGTTCTTTCACTGCTTGATTCCGGAGGCACAGCTACCTAAAGTGGTTATTTAGGCCATATTTATGAAGCTTTGCGTGAATTATGTTCAGTTTCAAGATGCATTATAATGGGAGAGAAAACACAGGGAAATGCCTGCCGGCAACCACAGCTACACTAAGAGCTAAAACCTGCTCTCTTCTCTGCAAAAAACATCCTGCTACCTTTGAAAGTTTTATGCATCGCACATGTAAACAGGGCATGAGGTGTATGCTCAAAATAATCAAAAAAAAGAAGTATTAATAATTCATTGTATCCATTCCCCCAGAACCTCTTTGTATTTTGAGTTTTAAATGGTTCTTTCCAACAGTTGGGGAGATGAAGGTTGGAAGGAAAGTCGAAGAAAAACTGCAACTTTGCAACATTCAAAATTTTTTCTCAGTACTCGCTTCAAAGCGAGAAGTGACCCTTAAAATCAAGAGGGGTAACAGCTATTTCCTTTTGTTTATTTCTGTTCACAGAAAGCCAAAGTTAAATTGGTTGTGTAATCTGCAACAAAAAACTCTCAAAGGGAAGTACTGTTTGCAAAATGGTGACATTTTCAGTGTATTGGCACAAAATTTATAACATAATAATGTCATTCTTGATTGCACTAAAATGTGCAATATGCAAGAACTGGCCATCTGTTGAAGCAAATAGGGGCCAGATTATCACCAGAGTAACCGCTAACTGCTGATAACTGTTGCTAATTGTTGCTGCTGTTAGCTAGCTAGCTCGGTTAGCTGTTCTATTACTAGCTGACTCTGCCCAGAATGGGAGGTCGGTGCACTGGAGGAGTGCTGGTGTTTACGGCACTAGCATAGGAGATTTGGACCCCCGGGAGGAGGGAATGGTTCAGTCCTGGACTTACAACAAGGCGCAGGTCCCTCCACGACCGAGCCAAACCTGGCAAGACAACCACCTCAGTGTTGTTGGACTGAGGGCAGACTGGATGCTACAGTGACTCACCATTGCATTTTGAGGTGCAAAGCAGTATTACGAGTCCGGACGGGCCAAAGCTACTTGGTAAGTAAGCTAACTTCAGTGGATATTTCTGCAACGCAATACATAAACATCTTTAAAATAACATCAAAATTGTCATCTATTCACATTCTGTTCATAATTTTAGTTGATTTTCATTTAAAGCAGTTGACCCAAAAAATAAATTTCACTCAAAAAGACACCATTTACACCATGTTTTAAGCCTAAATGTCAACTGTAGCCTCTCAGACCTGATCCTCGTGCACACGCCTGAAACGGGTACACAGGCTCTCGCGACACGAGATGTACAAGATCTCACATCTTTGTTTACATGCTACCTGGAAGTGACTCAGACAACAGAGAGAGATCTGCTCAGAAATAGTGACCTGTTACGTGCACCTTTGCCAACTTTTGACAAAGAAGAAAATGTGTCAGGACTTCGACATAGAAGAGGAGCATCATTTCTTTGCTGCAGTCGCGCTGCTTGGGTGAGAGCTTGTGTATCCGCTTCAGGTGTGTGCACGAAGATCAGGTCTGAGAAGTACGGTTGACATTTAGGCTAAAAACATGGTGTACATGGTGTCTTTTTGGGTCAAATTTTAATGTCACAGCTTATGGACACTTAGATTACACCACATGAGCAGCATGGAGACACTTTGTGGGGTTTTTTGTGTTTTTTTTTTTACATTTTAAAACTGGTCACCATTCACTTCAATTGTACTGGATTTGGCTGCAATGCTGTTTTCCTCTGAAGCTCTGGGAGTGTTTTGTGAACTGGAGATCTTCACCCATCCTCACATCAGCACAGGGGTGAGGAGATATTGATTGAAATTCAATTTTTGGGTGAACTATCGCTTTATATTCCTCCTTTAAAAATTATGCAACCAGCCTGTGAATTGAGCACTGGCTCGGGGCTGGTCCCTTCAAACGAGGTTATGTTTGTGTTTACAAGAACAGTCCATACTCCTTTACAAGAGTTCTTGGTTGGCAATAAGAAAACTTTGTGGTGTGGAAAATTTCTCACTGCTTTAAACTACCACCCTTAGAGAGCAACAAAGGCTCGGAGGTGACAGCTGGGAGAAGAACATGTGTAGGGTGCTTTCTGCTGAGCTCACTGACTGTTTCAACAACCATGGACTGATGAGACCTGCTCTCAAATAAGTACTTGAACTGAAGATTAAAGTATTAAATTATTAGTATCAACTACTTTTCAATTGCCCACACATCCATTATTGTGACATATCAGAGGATATCTATGCAAATAGAGGAGGAGAAGTTTCAACTAAGATACTTCAAAATCCACTGAGAGTAAGGAGGTCAAGGGTAACCCATATTAAGGCTGTAACCTAGATGTGGCTGTAAATGAGTAACTCTCCACATGAAAGAGTGAACAGATGTTCTAATTTGACTCCAATGCAACAACATCACCACATGATGAAGGAAATGACACACATCTTCTGCACATGATGGCATAGAATCAGCCTGTCGGATTATGTACACAAAATATTTCCCTGGTGGATATGACACTTAATTTGGCAAGAATTTAAAAGGTGACTTTGTCTTTGTTCCTTTCCAGTTTTTTTCAAACGGAGTCTCTGTTTGTACCTGGATATAAATAGGCACACAGCTGCAATTGTGCTATTCACTAAACCCCATTATTTTATTGGTTAGGTTTAGACAACTAACCAACTACTTGGTTACTACTTGGTTAGGTAAATAGGCCATGAGGAGGTAAATAGCCCCCACCAAGCTGTTAGCAAAAGTCAGAGATGTAGGTTAGAGCACTGGTTCCCAACCTGAGGTCTGGGCCGCCTTTAGGGGGATGCAAGAGATCACAGGAGTTCCCCAAGTATTTGTCTGCTGTGAGGTCCTCAAAATCAAATCTGTATATGTCAACCAAAATTCCAAAGCCAAATTCAAGCACTTTTCAAGGCGCTTTTTCAAGCTTTTCCAGCACCTTACAGCTGCGGTAATAACTCCAAGGAAAAAAGGTTGGGAACTGGGCTAGAGCATTGATGCCCTCCTCACCACCACCCCCCCCCTCAACAAAGGGAGTTCATATAGCAACATCATCAGGTCATGTGGGAAAACATATGTACGCTGATGAAAATTTCAATCAGATTTGACTAAGGAAAACCACTAAGAAGCTACAGAATAAAAACGTGTGACGTTCTCTGTGTGTTATATGTGGTTTCAAATAGTACAAAAGGTTGTGTGGGAAAGTGGTGCTAAAAATATCTCCAGCCATTTAATGATCCATTATTAGAAGCTGTATTCATTGATCAAGTCATTTTTGTTCTGGCAGAGTGCACTGCATCATCTTCCTCAATCACAGCGAGCCGCAGTCGACAGTTAACACCACTGTGGTATGATACTCTGGTTGCTTGTTTGTTTCACATACAGTACACAGAATCAAAAGAGCGGTATGTAGCAACTGCACGTGCGAAAATGAGTACTGCCGTCCTAATAGCAAGTTGGAGCCAAACACTGTATATTAAATGAACTGAAGTCCTATTAATAGAAGATCTATGGTTGAAGCAAGTTGTCTAAACAGGTTAGAAGCCTGTTATCATGAAAACAAAAACACACTGCTCCAAAAATACAATCTTGACTTTGATTTAAGTGGTTGCTTGTCTCACTGCCTGACAGACTCCATTAAAATATTGCTCAATTTAAACATCTATGCCTATACAAGATAATTAATGATTTCTTACAACTCACAGACAGACACTTAGTGCCTCTGCAAAAAATGTGGCATGAATCTGAACTCTAATTAATGTGAAACGGGGGAACAGTAACAGTTATACCAGGGGTGGAAGGGTCAGGGAGGGAAAGGATAGAGCAACCACCTTTGGGACACGCTCTTTGTTTGACCTGGCCCTTTCCAGCAATCAGCTGTTTCCAAGACAAAAACCTTATTTTTGGAGAAATAATCCGGAGCCTCTGTAAAAAGATATGCAACAATGCTCAAAGTCTCAACCCAAATTACTTTTTATAGGAGAGCAAAATGGATATTATGATATATAAAATTTATGCAATAATGCTGCCTTGAAATAACATTTTTGAAATAATGCAACGACACACGGACGGTGTAATCTTGCCCCTCCTCCACTGCTGTAGTGGGTGTAGATGAACAGTATATGGCTCCAATGTTCTCTCTGTCTAACAAACAAGTACAGCACTGTCAGCTACTGGTGGTAAGGATTTAAAAGCCTTCCATGGCACCATGTAATTACTCTGAATATTATGTGTCATCCTAGCTACCGCATTAAAAGCATGTCAGGAATCACCCTGCGCAGTTATAAAACTATTAACGCTCATTTAAATGTCTCTTCATCCCTCCTTCCCACCCTCTTTCACTTCTTTAAAACCTCTCCTATCCCTTAATCCTTTCTTATCTCTCTTTAGTTCATCACTCCTTGCATGGTCTCCTCTTGCACGTTCGGCTGGTAAAGCAAAGTGCAGTTGATGGGGAATCCATGCCATCAGTCAGTTTGTCTGTTTTCATCACATTTTTAACCGCACAAGAACATTCTTTCAGCAACCCCTGTACAGTGGTATGCAAGTTGTCCGCCCCAATAAATTATTTCTGAATAAATTATGTATAATTTACACAGCCAAGTTTTACAAAAAGCATTATGTCACTTTCGTCTGGTGAAAAGAAGCGCTGTAGTGCTGGGTCAGTCAACATATTTACATCCAAGGCAAACACTTGACTTGACGTGTGCTGGTTTTGCCTGTAGATTGAAATTAATCAGAAAAGAGTCTTAGTGATGGTGTAACTAAAGTTTTTACTGTAAAAATAAATGCCTGTACCATAAAACACACATTATTAGAATGGAGTTTGGTTTTAGAGTCTGACCACCTGAAAGATGGTATTTTAATTCATAATTAATTAGAATAATTAGTCAAAAGTTCACGCAAATTGAGCTCACCTACCTTCTGATAATGAACCTTGTAACACAAAATTAAAATTTACACAGGAAGTATTATTAATACTTTTACTTATCTGCTGACCTGTGACCTACTTCTTGTAGTAAAAGGAAATGTAATAAGAGGCATAAACTGCAATCAAAAAAAGAGGAGGACAACTCCCACACTCCCCTAAGTCCAGTGCTCAATGTCACCATTGTCCCCAGCTAAAACTGTAACAAGGTCAGCAGCCTGAGTGGTACATATGAATTCTTTAAGGTTGCATTCCTTTGCATTCACCCCATTATGAAATACCTCAACATCTATTTCTGGGATTGGCACAAAATGCTTTACAGGCATCCAAGGTTCTGAGAGAATGTAACACTTTACGACATGACCCACAACATACAGTGTAATTACTTGCACTTGTACCAATGTACCAAGAATACATACCAATACATACATACAGGTTCAAGGAAACAAGATGCGAAGTTAGGGAATAAGGGTGTAACAATTTGGCAAGATAGAATGAGTACAGCAGGGCTATTCAACTTCAGTAAAGGGGGCCAAACAGGAAAGTCACTAGGGGTTTGTGGGCCACACATAATACTTGGTCAGTTATTTGCTAGAAATTACTCCTATAATATAATGTTCATTCATTTATACACCTGATTACTGACTGGCAAAGTAAGTAAATGTGTCAGTCCTTCACTCTGGAATTGGAGATTTTTTCAATCAACTTCATGGTAATCTACTAAGTCTACTAAGCTTGGAAACATTTTGATGGTTGTTGTTAGCTTAGCTAATTAGTTAGCATAGCTAATGTGAGTTTCCATGATACCAGCATGGAGGCCTGTTTCTATAGTAGGCCAGAATGGAAAAACCAAACACTTGATATGGGAGTTTCCAGGCCACCATAGCTTCTCCTATGTGCTTGGAAGGGGAGGGTGGGGCGAGATGTTTTCTGCATGCTCACTGATTGATCGTTTGATGGTTTTGTGATCATTTGGGAAGACTTTGCTCCGGTGTCATGCTTCCGCCCCTTTCTGGGTGAAAACGACCACTCTAAATTGACTGGCGGCCAATGCAAATTCTGAAGTCTTTGCCAGTTTAAACACAAAAAAAAAGGGCTAGGAATGTTGATGTTAGCATGCTGGGCCTTAGTACAGCCTCACAGAGCCAGTAGTATAGCTGTTGAGTGCTGTTACGGCTTGATTCCACCAGACACGGCTGCGTCGTGTTACGGCTGTGCCACATCAGCCGGAGCTGATCGCGGGCTTTCTATACAAGGCTTGTGATTCCACCAGCAGCGCCTCAGCGTGTCCCAGAAGCGGCTCTCCCCTCTGCTTCAAATACGCACCGGGTCTGTTTTTGACGGATGCCATGTCAATTAGCACAGAGCAAATCAAGCGGGCAGGGAGTCAGGCACAGAAAAAGCAGAGAAAATCCAGTCAGTTTTCAAAATAAAAGACCCTGTGCAGCCTTGTGATCCTAAAGACAGTCAGATAAGAAACTATTAAACTATGCGACCTACTTATTCATGGCAGAAGCACAAAAAGCAAGGAAGAAGGACCAAATCAACCAAATCTGAGCAAGTAAACATAATTTTCGCTGTTGAAACACCTCTGAAATACTGCTGGTGGGGGCTGCAGCCAGGTGGAGGATGAATCAAAATCATGACGCAGATGTGCCATGCCCAGTGGAATCAACCAGTTAAAACCTCACCAGTGGCAACACTGGCAGACTGTTTTTATTGGTGTACTTGACCTTGCTTAGCCCCTCTCCTTTATGTGCCCTAAAATTATTATTTCTCTGTTTTCAAATGGGTGTGGACACTCCTACAGGGGATTGGTGAGCCTGGTACCTGTTTTTCAATGCAAACATTGCATTACATGCGCACATTCCTCTGAGTAAATAACCATCAAAGTGGCTTTACCCTCTAATGTGTAAATGTGTCCACTGCATTATACAGAACACAAACGCTGCAGGGAAGCATTGCTCCTGTATAATAATGTCAGGTATACTTAGAATATACAAAGTCAGGCATGCAGTTTTGAAATATATTTAAAAAGAAAAGTACAACCACAGATATTTAGTATAACCTTGAACAATGAGACTGACTTCAACAGTGCCCAGACAGCAGTCATTGTTCCATACAGCTGTGTCTCTTCATTCATACTAATTACAATAAGTAAGAATAGCAGCTTTAATTATACGTCTCTATCCCATCTTGAAGATAATTGTCATGTATCTTTATAGCAATTACCTCTGATAATCACAGCAGAGTCCTGCTGCAGTTGACAACACTGCAATAGCAATATTAAATGTGTAGCGGCTGCTTGAATTCAAATCTATCATGAAACAGAGCTGAGGAGTCCTAACAGCATGAACGAGACTCACTCACATGGCTCCTCCAACCAATCAGGCTCATTAAAAACCTGTTGGTAGGGCCCTCTGCATTTTTAATGTAGAGTGAGCATTCAGGATTCTGCCAGATGTTTTATTCATTGTGCTTAAATATAAATGGCATGTGATGAATGTTGAATGTGTTTTTAGACATATTTACTCATAGCCCCGTTGATTATGCAAGAGTAATGCATGTGTGTTCTCTGCTCCGTTTGATTCAGCCCAGTGTGAGTGCACCAGCGCTTCAAGTCTGTGTGTGTGTGTGTGCAAGAGACGAGATGGCATAGACTGAGCGTAGTAAGGCATGAGGACGTTAATATGCTATGTATGCGTGTGCCTGCACGTGTCTCTGTGTCAGATTTCCACTAGACTCGGCTGCTTTTCAGCTTGTGAGCTGCTGTACTGGCATTAGTTATGGTACTGGTAGTTCTTTTCTGTGCAGGTAAGACTTTCAGTATGCACTGTAAACTAAATTTTATTGTTTCCCACTGTTACACCATGATTAACCTTTATTTGAGGGTCATTAGGGACACATTACAACAGAACTGTACTGTAAACTAAAGAATATTATTCCTCACTGTTAAACCTTTATTAGACTTTATTACAGGCACATTACAACACAACTGTACTGTACAAACCTGTCAGTATTACAACCGTCACTGCTACTACTGAAATATATTTTGGGAGTGAAGGTGGTGATGCTGCTGGATGGAGTGTGGGTGAAAACACAAGCCCCAGATTGGCAGCTTACTTGACGTTTGAGTGTGAAGTGTTAATAGCGACCTAATAAAGAGCACTTAAATGCTCAGAATTACAGCTATTAATCTAAACGTACATTCACACATAACGAAGGAAGGAATAGCTGGATAAACAATTAATAAGCCTGACAATGAACCTAAAACATTATATTAGGCTTAAAAAAGCACTATATTTAGTATTGAGGTAATCAAAAAGTAACAGTGACAGTAAGTTACACTGACTCTTGATACTTGGATTAAGTTACTGACTACATTTTCAGGTAATTAGTAACTGTATCGGAATACACTTGCAAAGTAACCCTCCCAACCCTATGTCTAACAATGGGAAATATCTTACAGTACAGTTCTTAGCCTCTAAAAGAGTCTCATTATGATCTTTGGGAAATAATACTCTTTAGTTTGCAGTACATGGTGTAATAATGTGTATGGTGTCTCGTTAAGGTATATATATATATATATATATATATATATATATATATATATATATATATATATATATATATATATACATATTATTTCTAGTTTTTCTCTAATTTAATACAAAGTACAGTTTGTTACATCTTATTAGTGTACGGTAAAATAAAGTGCAATCAAATTTCTTCAAATTTCTTTTGTTAGTACCCTTTCAGTATTCATTCCTGTTAATCAATGCCAGTGTTACATAATTATTCCCCTTCTTTTTATTGTTAGCTTTCCATTTTCCAAATGATATGACAGGTGAAAACTCTACAAAGAAGATGAACAATTCAACTAATTGCCTTTTAGCACTGGAGCTTTAATTGTATTTCTGACTAATTGTCACAACATCCACTTCAGTCCTGTTTTGGTTCATTAATCCTCTTTGTCCCTCCTTTCAGTCACATCTCTCATTCCCCCATTCCCATGTATTTTCTGGAAATCATTTCCAGTCTCCTCTCAGCTACCAGATGCCCACAGACCTTTCCACCCTCCCACTTTTGCCCTGCAATAACCTCTTTCCCTCCAGGCCCAGTTGCCTAACCTCCCCTGCCCGCTTCCTCACCTGTTCCCACTTTACTTTCGTTCATCAGGCCTGCTGCCGCCACACAAGGGAGACGTTAGACTGCAGGGATTTTTGCCAAAAAGCCTGCCCCTTTCCTTAACCCAAACCTTTGCCTGCAGACAAACCGCTGTTGCCTGACCTTCCTTGCTATCTCACTGACTGGCTTCCCATTTCCTCTAATCAGCCCAGTTGTACACCGGTTCATTCCCACCACTACCTCTGTCAGTTCAACCTTGCTGCAATGTTATTTTCTTCTCTTGTCTTTTTCATTTCAAGCTTCTTCTTACCGCCTGAACCTCAATCTTAACCTGAACTGGAACCTGCCTGCCTGCCTGCCTGTGAGCTTTTCAGTATCAATAAATCACTGAAATCATTCCGCTCCCTCTACTGTTTGCATCTGGATCCTTTCTTCTCCCTGTGACTAATATCTGCATTGGTGTTCGCAATCCAAAGTTGCATCAACCCTTCGCTAAGCCCCTTCTGCAAACAGCAATTGTCCAATCATAGATTAGCAACCGTAACTAGGGCACCAGTCTGGACACTGTCTTTTTAGACGTTTTCAGAAACATAAAACACAAGAGCAAACGTGTGAGGAATGGATTCAATTTTGTCTTTATCTGCTCCAACGTAAAGCTGCAAACGTTAGCATGTCAGGCTAACTATTGTTAGCTTCCTAGCTGCAGTCAGGTTACCTCCAGACAAACTTGTATCACAAACCACTGTGTTTGTCAAACTCTTGACTCAGGGGTTAAGTTGGCATTTGTAATGTGAGGGTTTGAGGAGGAGGATGTGGGCTGGTGCAGAATCAAAGTGGGCCAACTACAGTGCATCTCTCTAGCTCACTCTCTTAGGTTTAAGCCAGGTTAGCTTAGCTTCTCTTTGTGAGGCAATTGCAGTCTGGCTGGTCTGGCTGGGTGACCTTATCCTTGTGCTTCCCTTTCCCAAATAAATGACTGCATATCTGTTGTGTATTGTATACATATATGCATTGTATTTCCACATCCAACCAATGTGCGCTGGAATATAAATTAGCTTTAGTCTTAGTCGTTTAGCATTAACGTTATATCATGTTTGCATGTTAAATATACTTTCACAGGGTTCTTGTTTTGAAATGTGTCTGATGGAAACGAAGTTCATTGGAGACAGACTTCTGACTTAAGGAGTTGAAGCATTAGTAATAGCTTACATTAGCTAGCTACACTACAAGCAAGCTAACTTGAAATGAGACGCTTTTATACTAGAGAGGGGGAGGATAACAAGACATAGGTGAGTAGGTGAAAATAATCAGTAATTAAAAAAGGAGGAAAAAAGAAAAAAGGCAGGAAGTCAAGACAACAGAAAGAAGAGGGAAAGAAAGAACTACAAAATAAATCAGGAAATTACTAACACAAAAATCCAAACCATGGCACATATATGCAGTGCGAGAATGGAAAGCTTGACAGGCGTAGCAACAGTAACTAAGGGGGGCGGGTGTGTAGATCATTGTGTCCTGCATTTAGAAATTAGCAAAGTATGGGGAGGTAAGGGTAAGAAAGTGAGGCATATAATGCATCTGACTTTCATGCAGGAGATCAGAATTTGTAATTCTCATATGCTGTATTTGACATGCATGGTGCAAACTTTACACCCAGATATAATTTTCTGTGAGCACCAGCATGTCTGTGCATTACATTTTTTTTTGCTGGTGGGTTTGGTACCAAGAAAAAGTATTTAATAAGGTAGATTTTATATGACAACCATCGTTATCAACATTCGCAGTAGTTTTGAGAGAATAAAAGCATCGACCCGGCTGAACTCCTTGGCTTTCTTCTTTTATGAAATAGCATTTGGAGAGCTCCCCGGTGGATATTGTGTGTGTGTGTCTGTTTATGTATGTGAGAGAGGATGAGTAGCACAAAAGGGATGAATGGAAGAGAGGGGACTACAGTATGATTCAGCATGCTCTGTGTGGGTGTTTGTGCGTGTGGTTGGAGACCTGTTCACCCCCAGCTTCAGTGACATTATTGTTCTCCAGTGATCCATCACATTCGGAGGGCAAATAACTGCAGTTACTCTCTGTCAATGCCAACACAGTCGCTTTATTACAGCCACAGAATATCAGCAAGCACATAAAAAAAACACACATAAACAAACAAACATCAGGAACTCAGAGCTGTTAACTCAAGCGTAGCGACTAAACAACCCAGGCTTATGAACACCAGGCTCTAAATAATCACCGAAAGGCATTCACGTACCCGGGAGCTTTGCTCGAAACCTGATGTATGTTTGGCCAGTACAGCTGTTCTTGTCACACCTATGCACACAGAGGCCATTAGCAAAGGCAAGCTCATAATTGCACCTGTGAGACCTTTAACAAACAATGACATCTCAATACTGTCTCTCAGGACTGAGAAAATAATAAATCAATACTAGATAGCCTAGCACATGTATCCACAAGCACCACTCCAACCTCTTTGATGCACAGAGGAGCCCCAACTACACACATCACAGCCAGCGTTATGCAGATATCTCTTCGCTTGAGTGCTTTTCATGTCAAACCCTTGGGCAAATTGTCGTGGCATAATAATATAATACACATTAAAAGTAATTTCAGCCATGAGCACCAAGTAATGATTTAGGCATTAGTCTCTTTGCCACCAGGGAGCTACAAGCAGTAATAAAGTGTGTGAAAAGTAACCTTAGCTTGGAATCAGTGATACCTCACTGTAATTTACAATGACTTTTGCATTACTTAAATATCTTTTACATATCTTACTTTTCAGTAAGCAGTAATACTTACCTATTAATAAGTATCATACCTATTTCTGACTCAGTGGTAATAAAGCAAAACTATCACAGCTACATGACAATCACAAAATGGGGCAATTGTCTACATACCACTCTAATTTCACACATTGTTACTTTGTCTAGACCAGAGTAAGAGGGATTACACAGGGGTGGAAGTAGAGACCACACAGAAAACACATTAAACCAAAACTGTTTGCATGAGTAGCTACCACTAGTGATGATTTGCATAAAAAATATGGACGAAGTGACCCTTTAAATCCCCCTGGGCTTCAGCGGGCCACGGGCAGTGGTAAGGGGTCAAAGTACACAACTGCTATGTAAACTCACATATACAGTTAGAAAGCAGAGATTGTTGCGTAACCCAACAATAATATTCCAACAAAGATGTTATTTTATACTGGCAAGGTCCAGTCAACATTCGGTCCAAAACACACAATTACATGGATAAATACTCCCAAACTGCAAAGCCAGTCAGCAGATGTTGACTTTTCAGTTTATATCATCAACTACCATGTAAACATGTATATGCATACCGTTAAAAGGCTGAGGCTCTTGTGTTTCCATTGATACCAACCATTTTGGAACAAAATCACAATGGCAGGTACAATCACTGTCACCAACAAGCAAACTAACAATTACAAAACTGAGGCAACTCACCAGTGATAATTCCCAGTAATCCATTGATCGATCATACTCCAACAATTATGTTTTTGGCAAAGGTCCTGTCAGTCCAACCCATTAACAAATTTAGGCCAAAACACACAAATCCCATCAATAAATACACACAAACTGCACAAAGTAGCCAGCAGAAGTCGTAATTGTCCACTTATATTCCTCTATATTAGGCGTTTGCATGCTCTGTGTCCTTTCCAAGGTTCCCTTTCCAAGTGCCAGCCTCTCTTCTCCCATGTAAAGACAGAGCCAAGTGGAACAGATTGTGTGACTGGCACTTTATATTGCCAGTGCAATCCCAAAAATGACAATATGCAGTTTTTATATGTAATATGAAGCTAGAACAGCAAGATTATGTAAATTTAGATAGTGTAAAGCATAGTTTCAACGAGTGAAAAGGCATTATATTGTTATGTATCAGTTTCTAAGAAGCAGGCAGTTTGGGGAATCTCCTGTTTTATCCGTTTTTGGAAAATACCTACACACACCCTCAGAAAAACATAGAAATATTAATTTTCTGTGGTCATCACATCTGAACATGGAACTGGGTAAAGCTAAATGCTTGTGCTTTCTAAGTAATAAGCCACAGTTGCATATTTTAGGCATATTTTTGCAAAAACAAGATTTGGGTAGAAATTAAAACCTTCTACTTCAGTGTGTTCAGACTTCTATTCCTTAATTACCGGCAGCACCTACAGTGATTCTGACTGTTGGGGAAAAACCTGTTACCTTTAACAAATGGTTCAGTAACAGCTTTCAGTTTTCTCTTTCGGCATGCCTTGTATAGGCATTTTAGGCTCATTTTGGGGTAATTGTTCTGGAATGGAGAGCAAAAAATCTGTTGTTATGATGTTATTATGATTGTCAGAATCCATTTATTCCTGCAATGATGAAAAAAATATGAAAGGGATCAATGCCATGTCAATGAGTGAAAATGAGTCCTTTTACGGGTCCTTTTATAAGAGATGTATTGACGAATTTTAGCTTAAAACATTCAAAAATTAACTAAAATGGTCAAAAGTATGTATGTACTGTGTTGGAGACAAACCCACTGTAGTTAGCATGCTAACAGCTATCCACAGCCCAGCATTACAGGTCTTGATCAGTGTTATTTATGTTCATCTCAGAAACAATATTTTCAATTATTTTCTTACTCAAACAAGTCAAATAACACAGGCAGTGACAAGAGGATGATGCATTTATATTCTCCTCATATCTTCCATCAACCTGCCGCTGAAAATAAAAACATGGTCATCAGTCATTGACTTTCTTCTCTGACACTAAAGTTTCTTTGCTTACCACATGCCAGTTGCTAAAATTACACATTCACTTACCCACACACTTCACCTCTGACCCTATAATGATTCACCGCAAAGCAATAACAACAATGATCCTCTTGACACCACTAACGTATCACATTAATTATTAAGCTAAACACTACAGCATTTTTTCATTTTTAAGTATGTCTATTTTAATGAAGTCCTAATATCACAAATATCTTAAGACAAATGCAAGCTGCAGCTAGTTTGTCACACTGTATTACACAGTAATATACATGTAGTTGTGTGTGTCTACTTGTGGTTGTTCAACAGGCTTTAATAAAAGTGCCAAACAATGCAAACAGATAAAAAGTTGATTTCATCTTGCCCGGCCTCACTGAAAGCACATTTTTGCAAGTAAATTCAAACAGTGATTTGCATTGAAATCTGTTCTCAAATATTTTCATGAGTTTTTTCGTCCCTTTCATACACCGCACTGTACTTTTCTGACATCGCCTTTATTGGATTTTCTTTTTACTGTTTTCATTATTTCCTTTCATGCATTTTTTATATATCCAATGAAGTAAACTAGCAAACTCACAACAGACCACTACAGCCACATCGTCTGAGCTCATTTCTCACTGTGTTCTCTATCTGATGCCATTATCCCCGCGTGGGTCATCGTTCTATGACACATCTTCCAGCTAAGTGCTGCAGTTCACCAATTACATTGTTCCTGTGTGCTGAGGTCCGTGAGTGCTGCTGCTTGTTTACACTTAAGTCCAAGCAGTACATGTGTAGGCTTCAAGTACTGTATGTGTGCTTACAATTTCTGAAAGTTTTGGTCCACTTTGTCTGTGTGTCAGCATTATTTCTTGAGTTTGTGAGATATCTGTTTATTGTATCCACAGGACACAAATTGGGATTTCCAAATCCTTGCAGAATCACAGAGGCTGATATTGGACATGTGATGTGCAGAGAGAAAATTGGTTGTGGACTGTTGATTTCAGCTCTCTAAGCTACTTTAGTCATTTTATGCTGCTATGGGAAACAACTGCATGTAACAAACCAAGGATCTGTTTATCTACAGTATGGATTAATTTTATGACATGTGAAGAATTGAAGGTTTACTGTCTTTGTTGTGTGTGCATCGTTGTATAATTTGATTTTGTGCAGCCAAGTTATTGTCTTCCCTGGTGGTGTGTGTATGTGTGTCACAATCGCATATTGTACCTGCGTGGCTGAGTCGTGCTGCTTTAACAGGCCATGTCGACATTCACACAGATACATTTGAGAACAATTGCATTCCTCTCTGTGTGTTTTTGGCTCCATCCATACTTTACTGGAACTTTTCCCAACACACTCTAGATAGATAATGGGAAACAATGGATTAAGTACAGAAAAGCGGTGTTGAAAACCTTGATTAACTCCTATTAACTTCCATTTTTAACACTATTTGGGGGGCTTTTATGTCTTTTTTTAGACAGCACAGCGGAAATGAAGACAGGTGATGGGGAGAGGGAGTGTGGGGGCAGGGGCGACATGCAGCAAAGGGGGTTGAACCCCGAAGGACTCACAGCCTCAGTACATGGGGCAAACGCTCTACCAACTGAGATACCTGACCACCACTGCAACCATCTTTTAAAAAGAAGTTGGTGGGCAGTCAACATGACCAAGAGTGGGTGCTGAACCTATAGCTCACCATATCAAATAAGCTTCCCCAATAACTATAGCTACAATCGACCTTTGTAATATTTATGAGAATTGATAGGAGAAAAATAAAGAAAAAAATGATTTTGGTAAAAATTTGCTCCTTTTCTAGAGATGATACATAAATCGTCATATCGTCCACTATGATTATAATGCTTTCCTCATAACAACTCAGTATGATGGAACACTTTTCTTTGAAAATAACCAATGTAATAAGGAGTGCCATAGCAACAAATAGTATTTTAATCAAGTCAAGTCAATGTTAAAAGAGTAACATGTAGCAATATGTCATGTTTGCATCCAAAAATGAGTGCAGCAGTCCAAGCAGCAAGTAGGAGCCATAAATGGTTCATAGGTTGAATCTCTATTCAACATAAGTCTACAGTGGAAGTGAGTTGTGTCCCCTGCCCCCTCCTCCCCAGAACTGAGGAAGCTCAGGCAGGCTGCAGGAACACTGCAGGAGTGCAAGACGAGTGCTGTTTATTAGTGTCAGCTGTTTGTCAATGTGAAGCAAAGCCTGTTGTCCTGAAAACAAAAGCCCACTCTGGAGTTTGGCTCGGTCACTGACTGCCTTACTGCCTGCCAGATTCAATTAACATATTCCCTTATTTAACCGTTGTGAACTCACAAACAGACGCTTGCCCAGTCGGTGAATATTCGGCATTAATTAACATGAAATGCAAAAACAAAAACAGTCATTCTGGCCCGGGATAGAAATTTCAAAGGACACTGCGGCTGTAGTGTTGTTGTCAGAGTGGCGAGTATTTCAACACAGTGTGTTTCCTTAATCTCTGATAACATGTCATGGTCATTTTATGAGTTATTACAGTAAATTGATTTCTCTTTTAAAAGTCGACATTAAAAATAATCAGGGATGGTTGAGGAAAGTAGTCACTGTGCAGATGCACAGATACCTAAAAACTAATTGAATGTTCTCATTATCAGCGATATATTTAATTAAGAGCTCATTTATAATTAATCATCAGTTCCTGATTTGCTCCTACTTGTTCATTAGTAACTACACAGGATTTTGTGTAATTACAAGTACATTTGCATCACATGAGATGATTAAACCTCTCTGTCCTAAATACTACTGTTCCCTGTTGCATCGTGACTAACCTTTACCTCTTTCCCCCTGCCTGGAGAACTGACCTTCCCAGAAGGCTGTGCACCATCAGCCCACCGCCAGGCCTGTCATGCTCCACTTGGAGCTCATCACGCTACAGACCCCATCTGACAGGCTGTCATGGCCGCAGACCTTGTTGTCCTCTTACTTGGGCATGACGGTGTTAAAAAATAAATTGGGAATATAATAACCCAAGCAGCAGTTTCAATTTTTTTGTGTGTCAGCTCTTTCTAACTAAACCTTTTATTTATTTATTTTTGCATTTTCATTTTTAAAACAAAGTTTTACTATGATTAGAGAAGGTTAATCAGAGCCAAAAAGAGCCAACTAATTAGAGTTGCATACAAATGCTATTCAATTAAATGGGAGATATTCATTTATTTTTTGTAATGAATGGCTTTTATTTCTCATTTATTTATATTTTTCCTCATTAAAGTATGGGATTTTCTCCTTCAATTTTCTTAATATTTCATTAAGATGCTCCACAAGAATAATCAAACACAGCGGGTGATATGCATTTCATAAATTACTTCCTGGAGTTTGAAAAATAGAAAAACTCCTCTTATTCTTTTACCACTCTGTACTACAAGGAGTTTTAAACTGGTTATGAAACTCAGTTTAATACTGTTTTTTTTTTTTTTACTGTAAATATGAATGTGATGCCTGCAACATGTTATAGAAAAAGTCCAGTACCCGTACTCTTCTACTTTGAAGCCACACTGTTGTGTCTTGGTATTGTTTTGCTGAAATAAGCAGTGACATCAGCATAGTTGCTCCAAAACCTGTATGTACCTTTCAGCTTTAATGGGGCCTTCACAGATGCGGCAGTTACCCATGTCATGGGCACTAACACACCCCCATACCATCACAGATGCTGGCTTTTGAAGTAACAATCTGGATGGTCCTTTTCCTCTTCAGATCACGACAGCCATGACTTCCAAAAGCAATGTGAAACCACAGCACACTTTTCCACTTTGCGTCAGTCCATCTCAGATGAGCTCAGGCCCAAAGAAGTCTGCAGCGTTTCTGAACACTGTTGATATATGGCTTTTTCTTAGCATGGTAGAGTCTTAACTTGACAAACTGCGCGTACTGAAAAGTTTTCCAAAGTGTTCCCGAGCCCATGTAGTGTCCTTTATACAATTATGCGGGTTTTAATGCAGTCGTTCATGCTGAGGGGTCAAAGGTCAGAGCCGGTTTTTGGCTTTGTCCCTAATGTACAGAGGTTTCTTCAGATTTTCTGAATCTTTGAATTAGGGCTGCACAATTAGGCACAATATCATCAAAACTGCAATATGGCCAAGTGCAATATCCGAATGGCATAACCAGAATCAAATTGCCATATTTTGAAAAAGAAAACGAAAATATGAGAAAAAGCATAATGAAGTTTGGCAGTGCTGGAGAAATAGGATGGCCTAAAAATCCTGTTCCCCAGCTCAAAAAAAGTACATTTGTTTGGTGCACACCTTAACAAATGTCACATCGTCATGATTTTAATAGTTTTTTTTCGATGAAAATGAAAACTGTGATGCAAAAATGATTATTTCCACTAATCGCACTATGCTCCGCAGTCACAATTTCAGCTAAAATAACTGTAATATGACTTTTTTTTACCATATTGCACAGCCCTACTTTTAATGATATTGTGGACTGTAGATGGTGAAATCCCTAAATTCCTTGCTGTTTTGTCAAACTGTTGCCCACACAGTTTTACACAAGTGGTGATCTGTGCCCCACCCATGTTTATGAACGACTGAGCCTTTTCAGAATGTCCCTTTAATACCCAATCATGATACTATCATCTGTTACCAGCCTATTTATATTTTTAATGTTACAAACGGGTGTTTTTTGAGTGTTCCACAACTTTCCCAGCCTTTTGTTTCCGCTGTCCCTGTCACTTTTTTGAAATGTGTCGCAGGCATCAAATTTAGAATGCATGTATATTCACAAATAACAATGAAGTTTATCAGTTTGAACATTAAATATCTTGTCTTTGGTCTGTATTCAATTGAATCCAGGTCAAAAAGTTTTCTGTTTTTATGTCTGTTTTACCCAAAGTTCCAACACTTCTGGAATTGGGGTTTGTCCATTATTGATTTAGAGATTTCTCATCACTGCCAACTAATGGTTATGATGACATACCTGCACGGTGGCAGATTAGATGACAAAACTTACCCACGTTCATAAAGCACCTTTCACCCAATTCTAGCCTCAGGCTGTAAGTATGTGTTCTCGAGGTTCTACCAGGGAAGAGACATTAAAATTTCAGGGAGGAATAACCTCTCAGAGTGCCCACATAAATATTTAATGTGCTCCATTTCTCCATGCGAGGCCTCCAGTGTGTGTGCGTGTGTGTGTGTGCATATGTGTGTCTGCGGACTGTAATTACCTCGCTGCTGCAAAAACACCAATAGAGGAAGAGAGGGAAGGGGAGTGAGCAAGAGGATGAAAGAGAGGGCAGAGTAGGGGAGAGAGAAAAGTCAGACTACTCAGAAAAACATGATTATGATAATTTACACTGTTGAAGGGGCATTGTAAAGGTTTCAGCTCCCATGCACTGTAATTAGACAGAAGCACGTGTGCAGACGTGGGTGTACGTACACACACACGCAAGCACACACAAATAAAAGGGTTTCTCATTCTCTTGCTGTCTCCGTGTTTCACACGACTTCGATGAAAACTGTGGCTGCCTTTTAAAAGACAAAGATAAGCAGTCAAAGCACATATATTAACTGAAAAAAAAGTTTTTTTGCTTTTTTTTTCAGAGTGACGTCAGTCAACCCAACACAGTAACTTGTGTGATTTTGGCCAAGTAAATGTTTGAATCGGCTCCAAGGCACAATGAAACAGGTCTGGGAGCGAGTTGGAAGAGCTCAACGAGAGTTTCGTTTTGGATCAATAACAAACAAAAGCAGGAACAAAGTCACCCACGCACACAAGTACATTGCCATCACCTGAAAGGACTGGCAGTGACGATGCACAAATCAAATCAAAGTCTGCACGAATCAGTATATTTAGCCACTGTGATTTTCTCTGTCTTCATTGCCTATAGCATAATACAACACAGGATAAAGACACCTACTGTATTACATTTACATGCACACCAGTACCCTGGTTGATAGGAGTAATCCGCTTAAAGAAACAGTTTGATAGCATTTGCATTGTCTGAGGCGTTTCTTCAGAAATGACTCTGTCCTGTTATATTGGCATCATCCTCATTTTGTCAGTATTATAAACTGTTTCATAGAATAAATAAAACTAGTCAACATGACTTTCCAAATGACTACTCATTACTAAGGATTCAACTGAATCCAACTACACTACACAAGAACGCACAAATAATGTGATGGAAACACGTATGTATTTGATCTGAAGTTGCTTATAAGTATTCTGAAAAAGTCCATGATTACCTCAGCAGACTTACAAAAGGTTGCATCTAGCTAAAACTAAAAGGAAAGATAAATGAAAAGGGCAGGATGAGGATGTGGAAATGTTCAATCATTTAAAGATTAAATCATGCTGATTCTTTGTAGGCAGAACAATTGCACTGAAAATGAATATTAAATAAAGCGTTTGCCAAGTTAAACATGACGTCCAGTGTAAACCATTATATCTGGTCTTCTATCTGAACAGAGATACAGGGACAGATTTTGTTGGCTGAACAGTTAACAATGCAAATAATAACGTCTCTATGAACATGCAGTCATTACTATGTTATTACTTGAGTACTCATGTGTCGGACCACAACCATCTTCACACTCAAACTTAATTTTGATCTCAACTACACACAGATCTGATGCTATTGCATTGACACAATCTGTCCAAAGCAGGTTCCGTGGGTGTCTCCAGGACAGCACTTTGCCATGATCATACACCCTTCACACACACACACACACACACACACACACACACACACACACACACACACACACACACACACACACACACACAGAGACACACACACAGTCCCAAGGTGAAAGCACACTGTCACGGCTGGTAATTTCTTTCTTAATGTCATGATTCTTATAGGTCACAGTCAATCAATACTATCTTGACAGTATCAGAGTGATAGGGGAGTTATGGGGTTCATATTAAACAGATATTGAACACAGATTCAGTCTGCACCACAGAAAGTAGCACTACTAATTGTGTATGTAATTATCATATGCCACATGCCATCATGATTGTCATGTATGCAGGATCAGTGGTGGAGGTAACTAATTACAACAAATTTGTGTAATTAAGTAATTATTACATGTCCTTTTATGAGATTTCTCAAGTATTTAAATTTACTTAAGTATGCAGCACACCTTTTATCTGCATTTTTGTAGACAATACGGCTGCTGGATTCCAAACAGACCAATGAAAACCATGACATACGGATGGGAAAAATGCTGCAGCAGGCGCAGGTCTGAACACGTGACTGTGACTATTGAGCAGAACGGCGCAGGAGTTGAGAGTAATTTAGACAGAAATAGAAACTCCTTCCTACTGAATGGTTGTGATTGATAATTCTTTAAACATTGATGGTTAAAAAATAATTAATACTCTGAGAAATATAAGTTGTTTTTGAGACAAATACTTTGTACTCTACTTTTACTTAAGTATTTTTTTTTAAGACCAGTAGTTTTACTTGCAGTTGAGCAATGTTTCAGTATTGTACTTATACAGATTTTCAGTACTGTCAAACAGTCAAAATTCTCAGATCTCAGCTTCTTAAATATGAATATCTTTGAGTTGTGGATAAAACAAGACATTTGAGGACGTCATTTTGGACTTTAGGAAACACTGATTGACATTTTTTGCCATTCTCTGACATTTTATGCACAAACAACTGATTGATTAATGGAGAAAATGATCGACAGATTAATTAGTAATGAAAATAACTATTACAGGAAAGACCTGAGCAATAGTTTCAAACATGTGGAGCACATGGACATACATGTTTGGATCCATTTTTTCAACTGGCAAGATTGTGAAAGGATTAATTAATGGATTAATAGTTTTGAGTCATTTTTTAATTTAAAAAGTTCTCTGATTTCAGCTTCTTAAATATGAATATTCTCTCGTTTCTTTACTCCTCTCTGACATTAACCTGAATATTTTTGAGTTGTGGACATAACAAGACATTTGAAAACGTCATCTTGAGCTTCGATCAACATTTTTGACCAGTTTGAGAGTTTTTATGAACCAAACAACTAACTTATTTGAGAAAGTAATCGACCAATTAATTAATGATTAAAATAATTGTTCAATGCAGCCCTAAAACACTATATTAAGTTAAACAATTTCCCCTGTATTTGGTACTAAGGTGATCCAAAAGTACTGAGAAAGTAATCAAGTTACATTACTTTAAAACTTTGATACCTAGATTACATTACTGATACTGGTAATTAACAGAATGTATTTGTAAAGTAAACCTCCCAGCCCTGTCAATGAGTCAGAGAGAGAGGATGAGGAATGCTCTGTTCACACATTAAACCACTTCATATTATGGTGAAATATTACTTTCTTTTTTCCACTGGGTACTGTCCCTATGTGTCACAACTTCCAATACTTGCATGTATTAACCCCTGTGTTGTCTTGCAGAGCCACCAGAGGTCCCTACCTGCCTCCCTGGATGTGAGCTGCGTCATCTTTATCTGTTTAATCAGCATTCAACCAGCCCCGCTTAATCAACTCGTCGGTCTGTGGGTGCATATTCAGACGTGTCCCTGCATCAGTCAGTGCTTCAAAGAGCTCCCAGCCAGAGTTTTTGTTCATGCTAGCCTTCTACTGAGAGTTTTTCTGCATTTCCATTCTTGTCTGCTTCTAACCTTCAATAAAATCCTGAAGAGATCCTCAGCCTCCAGTCTGCTCTCTGCACTCGGGTCCTCATTCTGTCTCTGTCGCACCGTGGCTGTATCTGCTTGAATCAATAAGCTGGTTTAAGGAGGAGGGATACACCATTGAGATAAAGAATAGGAAATGTAAACTGGGATTTGTAGGGATAGAGGAGACATGAAAGGGACATGGAGGTTACTTAAGTGTTGAATGCTGACTCCTCTGTGTAATTTCTTCCTTCCACTTATCTCCTCCACCCCTACAGTCCTTCACTTATCTTAAGATAAGCGTTTCTTGAGAGACAATTTACCACTTGAGTGGTTTCTCTACAGGAATGAGAAGAGGGCACAGGTTGAAGTGCATTTAAGGATTACATGAGAATGGTGCCATCATATTCTCTTCTTATAAATATGCAGTTGCATAACTGTGGCACTTGAAAACCCCTTCACTCAAGGTTATTTGAGCTGTTGTATTTCACACCACTATTTTGGTGGGAATCCTGCAACAGAATTTCACAGGGGAAAAAAGTTGAATTGCCAAAGTCTTACTGCACACATGCAACATGTGTTTCTTCACCAGGGACCAATCCCAATGTCTCCCTAAAGCCTTAAGCCCTGAACCTTTATGGACTTTAGCTGACATCACCTGGTAGTGTTGTAGGCTGCAAGGGGCCAAAATGGTTTAAAGAGGCACTTTGCAACATATCAAAGTAACATTACGAAGAACATACAATGAAAATAAAAATCATCCTCAAGATCTGACACACATGTTGTTTCCATTAGTTTCTGTTGCCCATTGCCACACTAAGTTCATTCACAGTCAGCCCAGGAAGTCTTCAGGGCAGAATGTCTGAGATTATCTGGTGTTTTGCTCTGTAGTGTAGTAAAGTGGACTCTTCTTTGTGCTACAACAGCTGAGATGGGAGGGATGCCGCCATAAATCTGACCTTTTTCTGGGATGGCTCCTCCATGAGAGCATCTAGACATGCATTTGAAACATGGGTTTTGCGTATGTTCCATGAGGACAATCCTGGAGTCCTGGATGCTTCCATGTCGTAAAGAAGGATGCTTTCCACACAGGCTTTCAAAAAGTTGATCTTGGTAGCTCTTGAGAGGTTTGACTGCCAAATGTAAATTAAAATTAAAATTTTATAAGAAAATGACATAAAAATAAAAGAAGGATATGTATGTAGAGAAATATATTCAGTCAGAGGTTTTGAGGAAAATGTTTCAAAAGCTTAGTCCTTTGTTGCTGTTTCATAAACCAAGTGGTCTAAATAAAGAATTACTGTTTGTGATTAAAAAACTTTGCATATAGAATGATGGAATTAATCAAGAGCATTGTTGTCATCTACGGATCTCTTTTTTGTCTCTTTCCAAATGCTTTTGAGGTTCTTCTGGTAACCCGTGTTTGATTTCACAATGCTGTGAACTGTGGGTAATTCTCTCAGTCAAAGTCTGCAGAAATGCAGTGTTCATAAAAGGCTCAAAAAGTCTACAATAGAGCCCTCATGTATTTGACAATCTGACAGCGGAACAGCCCTGAGCCCTCAGACTTATGGGGAATGCGCCTCAAAATCTTTGAGTCTGTGAGGGTAGACATTGGAATTGGATTCAGTGCGGTAGTTGTATGTCAGGTTCATCCGAAAGGACTTCTATTACTTTATTGTTTTCTATGTAATGACACCAATCATTGATCGGCAAAGACATGGTAGAATTGTTCATCTGACTGGCTGGAGGATCTGGGCTTCTAAAAGGTAAACAGCAATATTAATGTTTTATTTTATGCATTTAAACTGGCAAAGGCCTTGGAATTTGTATTGACCAGCAGTCAAATCAGAGCTGTTGTTTTCACCCAAGAAGGGATGGCGGCATGATGCAGGAGCAAAGTACCTGGATAGGTTGCTCTCATCCATGGGGAACCTGTTAGAAAGCATTTGCTTGTTTACACATCCAGCAGCACCCAACATTATCATTCATTTGGAGTTGCAGAACTGGTCACCCAGCATATAAACAGATCAGGCATAACATTATGAACAGCCCTGACCCATTGAGGCATGGACTCCACTAGAGCCCTGAAGGTGTGCTGTGGTATCTGGCTCCAAGATGTTAGCAGCAGATCCTTTAAGTCCTGTAAGTTGTGAGGTGGGGCCTCCATGGATCGGACTTCTTTGTCCAGCACATCCCACAGATGCTCGATTTGATTGAGATTTGGGGAATTTGGAGACCAAGTCAACACCTCAAACTCGTTGTTGTGCTCCTCAAACCTTTCCTGAACCATTTTTGCTTTGTGGCACAGTGCATTATCCTGCTGAAAGAGGCCACAGCCATCAGGGGATAACGTTTCCATGAAAAGGTGTACATTGTCTGCAACAATGCTTAGGTAGGTGGTATGTATCAAAGTAACATCCACATGGATGGCCATCCACGTGATGTAAAAGAAAACAGACCAGGCCATCAGACCAGGCCACTTTCTTCCATTGCTCCGTGGTCCACTTCTGATGCTCACGTGCCTATTGTTGGTGCTTTCAGCGGTGTACAGGGGTCAGCATGGGCAGTTTTGGAGATGCTCTGACCCATTTGTCAAGCCATCACAATTCCGCTTAAATCCTTACACTTGCCCATGTTTCCTGCTTCTAATACATCAACTTTGAGGACAAAATGTTCACTTGCTGCCTAATATATCCCACCCACTAACAGGTGCTATGATGAAGAGATAATCATTCACCTCACCTTTCAGTGGCCATAATGTTATGCCTGATCTGTGTTCAATATTCACTCTCTTTTAGCTCTATTTTTGGTCTCTACCTCCCGAGGGAAATCTGGCTTTGTAGTTCAATCGACAACTTTATCTGTTTGCTGTCTGGTGCTAAGTTTTATCAGTTTTTTCTCTGAGAACTGCTGCCTGCCGCAGCCAAGAATGACTGTATGAGAGCAGGGAGAGTGAATCAAAATGGTAAAATTAGCGCCCACACAGTTAAACATTGAGCTTAAGTCACTATACTGCTCTATAAAGCCGAGGGGAGCGGCAGACTCAGGTGATTATTCTCTAATTATGTGTAACCCCTTTCACATTGTTATATATTATGAAAATAAATTATAGCTGCTTTAACCATACCTTATATAGTCAGTAACTGCACATAATACTTAAATAATTCAGCCTCAGGGGAAGATGAAATTGGCCAGGGAGCAGCCAACAAGGCACATCACAATTTCTACATGTTTCAAATAATCAGGCAGTGGCTTAGGAATAGCGCACGTTTTCACTGCCATCTTGAAGCTGCGAGATCTCAGCAGAGTCGGGATTGAGTCTCAAATTAATATAGTGCAGTGTTTATGACTGTTGGACCAGACCAGATGCTTGTGTTATATTACATATGACAGGAGGAGCTGACAACAGGCTCCAGGGACCCATACTGTCACTAGTATGACAGGTACAAGCTAGAATGGAATGGAATGAATATAAGGATGTAAGATTGGCATATAAGACCTATTTTCCCCAACTAAAGTGACAGTAAGAAGCTGCACTTTGTCAAAAGTAACTGTATGCAATCCTCAGTCAATGAAAAAAAAAAAAAACAACATTCAAGGATGAAACATTCTCACCTAAACTCATGCAGTGCACGTAACCACCCTGTCCATCCAAGTGTCAGGAGTGAAAAGACTGTAGAAAAATGAGCTGTTTGAAAGATAGAACAACAAAGCTCTAAGCTATGATATTCAAGACTATAGCAATGCTGATGAGTTGAAACAATATCCAGTGAGGTTCAGTCATGCATCATTAAAAGTACTGTGGCCTCCTGAGACCCTGCGTCCACATACAAGGGGCTTGCTACACCTAATATTTCATTCTGCTTAACTTAGACCTTGACCTCATTAGTGGACACTCTGTTGTGCCATCTAGTGAGAGCCAAAGCATAATACACTTATCAGTGTAAAAACAAGATTGCCCAGATTTCTTTAAAAACAGTCTATGGCTGACACTGAGATAAAAGTGAAACAGGTACAAAATCTCATAAAATGTTACTGTTAACACTTGATTATTTATGCTTAGTAACATTTGTAGTTTAACTTGGCATACACATCTGACAATTTTTAGCATTAGCAACAAGCTAGGGCGCTGCTAATTAGGAAGTCCTTGGTTTAGGACACTTTCAAATGCTGATAGGAAGTCCTCATTTGAGGAAATTGGGACTTTATAATGCTAATTGTTCATGTAAAACAAATGTAAATGTAAAGAAACAAATTTGGGAAGTAATCAAGAGATCACAAGACTTTAATGTCAAGGTCATGTCACTTCGAGTCAAGGTTCTCACAGACCTGTTCAGAAACATCTGGGGACAGAAATGTCCTCCCTGAGGACTGGGCCAAAGGTATGATTGCCTAAATTCCAAAGGAAGGCCATCTACAAACCTGCAACAACTGGAGTGACATAACATTGCTATCTATATCTTCCACAAAGTCTTCTGCATAGTCTTGCTGGGCAGAACTGATGTGGTGATTGACACCAAACTGAGGCAGGAACAGATTTCAGGAAAGGAAGAGGGTGCACAGACCAGATCTTTGCTCTAAGGAACATCATTGAGCAAAACCCGGAGTGGAACAATCAGTTATACAGTTCATTGACCTGCAGGAAGCTTTTGACAGCTTACACTGAGACTCGTGCAATCATATGGAGTTCACCCATAGATGATTGCACTGATGAGGATGTTTTGCAATCAATTTGAGCGTGCTGTCATTGTAAATGGCAACCTCACTGATTGGTTCCCCCATGGAATCTGGTGTATGCCAGGTGTGCATCATCTCCCCCATACCTGATTGCCATTCACTGAACCATGTGAAAGACCACCTCAAACAAGCCCAGAGACATCCAGCGGACTCTCTTTACCCAGCTAGAAGATCTTGTTTATGCTAATGGCCTGGCTATTATCTCCACAAGTCACACTCACCTGCAAGAGAAAACAAAAAGGACTAACAAATCTGCCAAACAGATGAGTATAAGACTTGCAGAGGACTTGCAAGCCTTCAAACCACCTGGAAATCAAGACAGAACAGCCAAAAAAAACAAGATCCAACTGTATAACATGGATCAGATCGATGCATTCCATAATAGTCTTCGGAAGATATGTCACTTCTTTTGGCCACATAAGATATCCAATGAAGACCTGTACAAAAACACAAACTATTGCAGTGTGGTGCTGGAAATTAAACACCGACGGCTCTGATGAGAGAGTAAACAAGGGAGTAAACAAGGGAGGCCAAAAGAAGAAAAAAACACTTCTGAATTTAAAATTACTAACCTAACTTGGGGCAAGACATAACATGCTGCACAGGATAGGGCCAGATGGAGGCAGATAGTCACGGCCTTTTGTTCCACAGGGAACAAAAAGATCGTTTGCAATTTTCATTTTGCAAAACCCATATTCAGTCATTAAATACAGTTTTATATTTTACTACAAACTGCTGACCTTATTGCATTATACAGTAAAATAAATCTGTTTTCCCCATATGAAAACATCATTTTTTTCCAAAACTACTTCCTGTTCAAAGACAATGCTTAGTTTTTATACTTATCAGGTCCTACTAATCCCATAATAACTAGGAGAAATTAAAAATGCACAACAAACAAAAGCTCGGGTCTCAGGAGGATAGAATAAATCCAGCAACAGCATCTGCAATCCAAAGGTGTATTTCTGTCATGTAAAATGAATTAACTCCCGACAGAAAGCGATACATTCACTTAGAGGTGCTCTGATGTCATTTTTCAAAACCAGTCTGTCAGACTAGCAAGCACTTCATTAAGTGGATCAATGCAGAGTACAGATCCAAGTGCTTATTCAATTCATTATTATACATTGTAGGAATAATAGCACAAGAGACCCAACTAATGAAAAAAATATCTGACTGAAAGCAATGAGGTCTGTGTTGCATACTGGGGAAAGAGGTAGAGCATTTTGCCTACCCAATTTTGTTGAGTTGATTATTTTTCCTAGATTTTTGTGCTTCTTCAGTGGAAAAACGAGAGCGCCTTCCCCTTCCAAGAGCATTGGAGATGGTGGCATGGTGGCTATGGTGGCAAAAGGCTGCATCTAGAGCCAATGTCTGACTTGTCCATTGTGGGCTACTGTAGAAACATAGTGGTAAGCAACATGGCAAACCTCTGTGCAAGAGGACCCCTGCCCACTGTAGATATAAACACCTCATTCTAAGATAAGGAAAACACAACAATTGTAATTTTCAGGTGATAATACACTAATGAAAGATATTCTGCCATATTCTGCCAACAGATCCCTGTAAGTCCTATATGCTGGACCTTTAAAGTAAACTGACAACACATCAACACATTTAAATGAAGCTTCTGTAATATGTGATATGCATTATCTAAATAGTGCTTATATATAATATGAGTATGATCAGAAGCACAAATATCAGTTCCAGGTGTTGTATCAGTGCAAAGACAGATGACTATTATGTAAGATATACTGTATATTGGACAGTAGTCAGCCAAGCACCGTATAAAGGGGACAAATGTGTAGGAAATAGACTGAGGGCTATAAATTAAGGGCGCCATGAGAGAGAAAAGGGATGGGGAGGCAGAAAGGGGGGCTGCTCTGTGTGGCGTGTTAGTTTTAATTTAACCTCCATGGCTTTGTACAGAGGGCAGAAAAATGCTCGGAGATATATGAAGACTGATGGTGTGCGAAGTGTGTGGTGAGCACAGACCCACTGAGTCTCCAGACATCGTATATCATGTCATATAGATATTACATCATGTCATACCAAAAATGAGTGTGTGTGACCAGAATTACACACTTGTCTGCTTTGGTATATATGTGGGGACACTCTGATAACCTATTGCCTACATTCAATTCCACACTGTTAACTTCAGTCTGTCCTTGGCGCTCACCATTTACTGTATGTGCTAACTTTTGAGGTATTATTGTTTTCCTGCAGGAAATAATCTACCACTGTTTTTAACTGATTTTTCAGTTAGTTGAGCAACAAACAGAGTGCTCAGGATGAGTGTGAAAAAGTGTATATTGATAAACTTTTTTTGATCATGAGGCCACAGGTTTGAGTTTGTATGCTGTTCACTAGCTTAGTATTTCTGTGTTTTGTTTGTCATTTTTGACCTGGATTGTATTGTGGCTTGGGGTTAATGTCTCTCTGCCACTCAACTGCCACTCGACCCCACTCAACACCAGCTAGATTTTCCCCAGCAGAATATGGCTAATATACCAAAGAGTGATCTGGATGGGGAGGGATCAGCTGTCCACTTTATGGCTATATTCCACCAGGCAGAAGTCAGACAATCCGGTCAATTTTCAAAATAAAAGACCCCACCGCAATCATGAAAGACAGACAGAAAAGAAACTATTTAACCACACATCCATAGTAGAAGCATAGAGCAAGGACAGAGGACCAGATAAACTAAATCTTAGCAAACAAACATAATCAGGTGGGCAAAACGCTGGTAGGGGCATGTAGCCATAGAAGCCGTGCAGATCTGGAATCAGCCTGTTATCAGCTGCAATGTAAAGGGACTTAATGGACCAGCAAAGCAGCAAGACATTAGTCTGCCTTAAAAAGCTAAAAACTGATATAAGGCAAATCTTTCATTCAGATTTCAACACTAAAGCAAGGATACAGCCATTTTAATTCATAAAAAGAGTTAGATATAAGGCTAGATATAAAAATAGTGTTGTTGCCATTTGGCTCTTTAGCTTTTATGCCCTCAAAACACCCAAGGCCAAGTGACCTTGTTATGAAATTCCAGGCCTGCTCCACACACTTTGTACAACGTAAAGTTGACTTGCTCGCTTTAATAACTCACTGTGTAACCATGGTAACGCAGGTTATTTCAAAGGCAAATAGTAAGAACACAACCTTGCTCTAATGAAAAATGGATTTGGGTAAAATGTATAACACTTTCCTTGCTTTTCTAGTCAGCTTCCCAGGTTAAATTCATTGTGGGGTATGTTCAAGTTAATATATTCACAATCAAAACATGACTTTCATGTTGCAAGAAAACATTACATCAGTGACATAGCTAATAAGCAACGTGTGTGTATTCATTCAGCCATGAACAGTTTGTGTGATTTGGTGGTTGTAGGGGCCACAAACAAAGTCTTGTTCAGGCCCCCCAAAATCCTAGGGTCAGCCCTGTCTGAACTGTATCACTCACAACCACTTTATAGGAATATCTCTCCTTTTATTATTCCATTACAGTTAGAATTCTATGCATTTTACATGTTCAAGATTTACAGCAATGATTTCAGTGCATGTATTTTGTTGTTGATCCTTTTTTGTTATTGTTATTATTATAAATGGACAAGTGTTTGCTTCAGATTTGAAGTGGCATCCATCACTTTCTTGTGGTGTCCTTGGGAATCAAAGGGCAGCGTGTTTCGTCAATCTTTGTTATCCTTGTGGCAAGACGGATAAATGACATTTAACATATTGCAGCTCTGCAAAATGCAAGCAAAGGCAAACTGTCACAGTCATGCTGTTTGTCCAAAGACACACATTACGTACCACACTTTGGACGAGCGTTTGCCATTTGCCTACTGGGTCAAGGCATCTGACATCAACAAGGAGCTCTAAAGTCTTTCTTGTAGTTTGTACTTTTGCAGGACACTTGCCATGTGTACACTCTCACCTACCCTAAGACACACTGACACACGTACACACACACACACACACACACACAAACAGCACACTGCAGGGCAGGAGGATCAGTCATGGACTCCCCAGAGCATGTCTGTGTTGTAGCGAATGCATTGCGACAGGGAACCTGACTCACCACAGCACCCGAGGGAGCTCGGCATCAGCGGCGAGCCTATGCAGCCAACTGCTCGCAGCACCAAACCTCCTTTCGGAGAGGAAACAGCACCCAGCACACAGTCATCCTGCGACTGTCAGCGTCAATTACGGTGAATTTTCAAATCATCTTCATGCTTCAATTCATCTTGCTGAACTGAAGCTGAATTGTCATCATCTGTTATGGTCTCAGGGGTTTGAGGGAAAGTGTTCTGCAGTCAGAAATAATATCAGGTTCAGGTTTTCATTGATGATGGAATGTGGAGTTAATATGGATTTATACCAGTGATATTCATCTTAATGCAAGTCCATCTGTGGCCAGATGTCAGACAACATCGTTTGTTGGGCCTACCCTATCAGCTGCGTGTCAATCATGTCAAATGTAATAGCATCAGTGTTGCATTTTAGACCATTGATGTTCTGCAGGCTTTACTTCTCTGTCCTGTGGGAGCCAGAAAATCCCAAGAGAAGTTCTTTCAAAGGCATGCCAGTTTCAAAGGCAGTCATTCTGTAAATCTGTTAAGTTGCGCCATGCAGATCATCCCCCGCCTCACACACTGAAATTTTACATATTGACTAAAGTCTGAAACCAGTTGGTATGAAAGTTTTAAACAGTCCTAGTCTTTCTGAGTCACTACCTCAGTATGTGTGAACTAAAACATAAAATAAGGCAAGATTTAAATAATTACATGTACTTTATGTCCACCTCTGTGAACTAAACTACACTAAACAGGGACACTAGTGCTGATAAAGTAAAAAGCCACAGATTTGTTTTTGCTGCTCTTGAAACAGCCGAGTCAATCCAAAACAAGATATTGATTGAACCTCATTTTCATGCATCCATGTTGGTGAGAGCTGTGGCTGAAGGCATTTTGTTTTTGAGTTATCCGTTAGTCTGTCCCATTCTTCTGAATGTAATATCTCAAGAACGCCTTGATGGAATTTATTCAAACTTGACACAAATATTTATTTGGACTCAAGTGTGAAGTGATTAGATTCTGGTGGCCACAGGTCAAGGTCATTGTGATATCGTGCCCATGATATCTCAGCAACGCCTTGATGGAATTTCTTCAAATTTGGTAATGCCCATTTGGACACAAGCGTTCGAATTTGGAGGTCAAAGTCACTGGGACCTGACAAAACATGTTTTTTGGCCACAACTCAAGAATTGATATGCTATTTGTGGCAACATTTCACACAAATGTCTCAGCAGATAAAATGATGAGGTGATGGCATTTTATTTTCAAAAGGTGAAAGGTCAACTTCACTGTGACATAATGTTCAGCTCTCTATTAGCTCAGGGATCCAACAAGTCAAAGAAACATCCAACCCTGTATTTATCTGAAAGCGTATTAGTTTGTCTCATCACCACCTTATTTTGCTCTGACACACTGACACACACCAATGTCTTCAATCTGCAGCTTTCTCTCTTTTCTATCTCATCAGTACTCTTCTTCAGCTCTCTGGACTCCTCTGTAAAACTAATCTCTATGTTGAGACAGTATTTCACTGAAATTATGCATGTCAATATTGCAATGATTTCAACTACACTTCATACCTTTTATTACATTTCTTAAAATCTTCACTACGTATATTATGAGTATGGACAAATCTTGATGTAAACTGCAACTTGACTGGTTTGCAGAGGCATACATTCACAGTAGGAGGCGTGATTCTAATGACGCAGTTTGTTATGTAGCCTGCACTTAAATATATCAGCCTTTGTCCTCAATCTGCATAATACAATGTTTTAAAAAATAGATCAGAATCATTCTGTTAATCCCTACGGATAGATGAAAGCAACTCTTTCCAAAAAAAAAGATAGTAGTAAAGCTGAGAACACCAGGAAAAAACAGTATTAAGCTTCTGCTTCATCATGTCCATAATCAGAAACAATCTCGACGGGTGAAGACATGACTAAGTTCCTCTGTCTTATCAAACACTCACAACAGAGCCTACTGACAGCCTGGTGTCATGAGCAGAAACTTAATTTGTCAGAAAACTACACACTTCACTACATGACACTACACATCCATAGTAGGACTGTCACAATGAAGATCACTTGTAGCATTCAGTGTGTGCCTACATTGATTTATAGTCTCTACAGTGGGGTTGATTTCCTACAGTACAACTACAGTACAAAAGATTCACAAATATAAAAAACTAAAGGCCAGTGCTCTTAAATATGTTTTTCCATGATCAACTCAAAGTAAAAATATGTTGGTTAATAACTTTACACAGAATTGATGAATGGATGAAACAATAGGATGTTGAGCTGTAGAAACTTAAAGGAGTGTCTATTTACACCCAGGTGAGAATAGGCACATGGCAGCCATTCAGCTCACACCTGACCACCTTAGTTTACTAATAGATAGCAACCACTTCTCTGTATATTAAAGCACAGGAGTCGATGTGGGGGAGTAGGGTTCAAGACCCATCCTCCAAAGATTTTGAATTTGAATTCAGTATGACAGTAGAGATCAGTGGCAGTTCAGCTTTTAGACTTAGTTTACTTATTATTTACATTTTCAGGTTTCAGTTGCAGTTTAGTTTGGTTAGTTTAGATTTAAGCAACAAAACTATTTAGTTAGGTGTCAGCAGAGGTGCTGCCAGGGGGGAAAAAGTCAGGACAATTCTAAGGGCCCGGGCCTGACAGGGGGCCCTTTGAGGGCTATCAATATTATTTTAATAGTATTATCTATCTAATCTTTCAGGGGGCCCAAGATTTCTGGCGGCGCCCCTGGGTGTCAGCAACAAAACATCTTGGTTAAGTTTAGGCAACAAAAATATTTGTTTAAGTTTAGGTAACAAAATTATTTGGTTAAGTTTAAGGAACGAAACTACTTGGTTAGGTTCAGGCAACAAAACTATTTAGTTAAGGTTAGGCAAAAAAAAACTACTTGGCTAGGTGTAGGCAACAAAACTTATTGGTTAAGTTTAGGCAACAAAATTATTTGGTTAGGTTTAAGCAATAAAACTACTTGGTTAGGTGCAGGCAACAGAACTTCTTGGCTAGGTTCAGCCAACAAAATTATTTGGTTAGGTGGAGGCATCAAAACATTTTGGCTAGGTTTTGACAACAAAACCATTTGGCTAGAATAAACCAACAAAACTACTTTGTTAGGTGTAGGTAACAAACCTCCTTGGTTAGGTTCAGACAACAAAACTACTTGGTTAGGTGGAGGCAACAAAACATTTTGGTTAGGTTTTTACAACAAAACTATTTGGCTAGATTAAAGCAACACTACTTTGCAGGGTTTAGAAAAAAAAGATTATGGTTTCTCTCTGCCATGTGGGTGTAAATAGCCAATGTGGCTACTTACACCCTGAGTGAAAATAGCCTTGTTAGCTTATGAACACCTGGGTGCTTGCCTCTGCCAAACCAGTCTATAGAAACCCAGGTGTGAATAGCCACATTGCCTTTTCCACTCAGGTAAAAATAGCCACATTGGCTATTCCACCCTAGGTGCAAATAGCATCTTCCAAAATGTAGCTGGATTGGCAAATGATTCCATCTGTTAAGCATGTCAGACTCATACCCTTTCACGTTTCACTTGTTGTGTCCCTCTTTTTCAGTTACGGTTCAATGTTCACACCTCCTAAATCCTTTATGCTGTCACTGCAATTTACTTTCTTAAGGATTCACATTGTTACTTTTCTCCGCAGTAGTTGGCATTTTCTTTTGTTCCTCTATCCTCACTTGTTCGTCCTCGTCTTTCACATGGTCCCTTTTTTTCTTTGTTTACCTTGTTGTACTTTGTCTTTCACTGAGGGATTCCCTTCCCTTGTGTTACATCCCTTCTCACCACATCTTCACTCGCACATGTCTCCCCTCTTCTCTCTCAAGTTCTGCCGGTCAATGGCAAACAGGATTCCGAGCCTTAATTACACCCCAGAGGAGCCTCCTCCTCCTCCTCTCTCTTCATCCTCTTACCACCGCTGCTCCCTCATTCTCTTTGCTTTGTTCTTCTTCACTCTCTCCCTCCTCTGCCTGCTCCTTTTGCACACTCTCATATCTTTCCCTACATCCCTTTTAGCCTCCGTCTCTTGACCCTGTCACTAAACAAAGCATTTCTGTATCTGTAGCTGTCTTTATCATACTGTAGCTTTCACTCTCTGCTTACTCATGCTGTCCATCACTTCCTCCCTTGTCTGCAACCCTGTTACAAAAAGATAATATGCGCTCAGATCTTCATGCCAGGAATAAATCTAAAAATGTGGGACAAAACCTTATTTTTCTAAGCATTGGCCAGGCTTGCTTTTGTTTGTTTGCTGGTCTCCCAGTGACAATGGTTTGATCCTAGTAGGGAAATGTTGTTTTATTGCTCCCCTTCCACTGGGAGGTCAAAGTTCAGCGTCAGCTCAATAACACTTAAGTAAAGCGGATGTTTGCTGTCATGTGGCCATGAACTGGCTGGGCATTTGAAAGCCTGGCCTCTTCACACCACCATCCTGCCAAAGGCATCTACCCATTATGATTCACTCAACCAGATATAGTCAGAATGGTCAGCCAGTGGCTGCATGGGCTAACACTTTTTAAAAATGCATGTCTGTTGAAATGGCTCCAAGCAAGCTGAGCAGCTCAAAATGTGATTGGTGCGCGAACACAGCTGGCATCTTTATTTAGCAAAACACTCTCAGAAATAGAGGGGCTAACAAGAACCTTGTCCCTATAGGAGACCCCTTTTTGGTTCCTCATTACAACCCCTTATAAGAGATGTTAAAGGAGAAGCCTTTTATGGTGTAATGGTTCTACCCAGAACCCTCTCTGGGGGTTATATTCAGAATTTTTCCACCTTCTAACGGTGCTGACAGGAACCCACCAAGGGGGCACCACCAAGAATGCTTTTATATCACAATGGTTTCATCTAGAAACCCACCCAAGGGATTGTACCAAGACTACTTTTATATTCCAAATGTTTTATCTAGAATCCACCAGGGCATTCTCCTGCAAAACCTTCTGTATTCCAAGGGTTCTATCTAATTCCCACTCAGATGGTTCAACCAAGAACCTTTTCATATTCCAGAGGATTAATTTAGGACCTACTGAGGGGGTTCTACTGAGATCCCTTTTACATTCCAAGGGTTTTATCAACAACCTACCCATGGGGTTCTACAGAGACCTCTTTTATATTGTACTACAAAGGACGCGTGTCAAAACTATTTCTTCTGAAAAGGCATGTTAATGGAACCCTTAGTCTTTCAAAGAAGCTTTGATGAACCCTGTCTTCATAAAAAGGGATCTTCAGAAGCAAATCAGTCCTTCAGGTAGAACCCTTTTTTCTAAGAGATTTTTAGGGTGCAACCCCAAATGCCTAAAAAACCTAATGCAAAAACAAGTGTTAAACTGTTTACACGTGGTCATAAATGAACAATACGGGGCTGTTAAACTTGATGGCTTAATGAGGTTGCATTTGTCAAATGTCATCCTCTGACCGCTTTCTCTCTTGTGGCTTTCATCACTGTTATTCCTTCTGAAGGCAGCAGAATAATTAGTCATAAATTAAGCCAAACTTCGCATTAATATGTTTTTAATTAGTCATCCACAGAGCCATTAGCTCTCTTCTACCCATGCTTATCAACTTCAAGGTAACAGCATGAGTGGTGTGTTGGGACCATTGAGAATTAATTTTTTTTTTAGTTGGTCCTGTGATGAAGCGGTTACAAGGCTCCTGTTGCTAATCAGAATACATTGTTAGTTCTCTTTCTGTAGTTCTCATATCTCTATCGATTGCACATGGTGAACCAAGCGCTAAACTAGTCAGCCACTTCTCTTTAGGAGCAACAAATTGATTGCTGTACTCCTTAGGTTTAAACTCTGAGTGGAAATTCAAAGATTTTCTTCTAGACTCCATCAGGGGAATTCCTACTTTAATCATGGCTTCAGTACCCCCTTATACATGACGACATCACGATGGGGTCTAATCTAATCGCCAAAGACTTTCCACATTTCTCATCCAGATTGTTCGCATGTCAAATATATATATATTATACACTCAGAATGAAGTCTCTTGTGATTGAACTGAATTGTGGAGTCAGACTGTTTTTTGATTAGATTTTTTGGTGGATCTGAAATATTGCTTGATGATGCACTGGAGCTGTAGCACTATCATGAGCAGTCTCACAAATGACCCCAGCAATTAGGGACACATTACACCAGAACTGTACTGTAAACGAAAGTGAAATCATATATGCTACTTCTAGACCGATGCCTACTTCTTTGATCAAATCAAATTATCTGGCTACATTATTGCAATAATCCTGTGTAGTCACAGACAAAACATTCCCCTGCTGCTATAATTTTGGCTTTTACTTGGTAGATCTGCTCACATATTATAGCAGATGTGATTTTGACTTTAGTTTACAGTACAGTTCTGTTGTAATGTGTTCCAAATTACCCTTTAATAGTCTAATAAAGGGTCCAATTTTGTCTCATAACAAACATATACTATTCTAGTTTTTGTGTAATTTGATACAAAGTACAACTTGTTACATGTTATTGGTACACTGTAAAATAAAGTGTAACCAGTGATTTTTTTTTCTGACTTACTTGTCATAATCATGAAGTCATGAGGGACTATGTAGTCAGTATGATGTATCACTTTACTTGAGGGGACACAGAAAGAGTAGCTAATGATTAAGTAATTAGTAATAAATGTGTTATTGCCAGTTCGGGCAGCTGAGCAGCTGGTTCAGAGTTAAAAAGGCTCAACCCATGAAGCGAATCATTGTTATTCTGATTCATAGACACTCAACTATCATTACCTAATGATTCATTAATATATCTCCCCATCTGTTCTCTTATAACTCATTATTATCTGCTATATGGTCCTTGAATCACAGTTATTGAGGAAATTATCATTAATGATTCATTAATTGCCAGCCCATTCCTTATTAACTACACATTTTTTGTGTAGGTTTGGCTGCATAATTCTTTACAGGAGAATAAAAACACTGTTATTTTTCAGCCTACCCCTGCTCAGATATTTTATTCGTTTTCATCCCAGCTCGTGTTTTGTTTTAGAGTTCAGTATTATGCAAATTAATCCTTTCCCCTCCACATTCTTCACATGAGGAAAACTCTTCTCCAATATTGTAAATCCAGAATATTAATAAGCGTCAAACAGACCCAACTTTCAACATACTTCATTTTGCTTCTGTAGCATACGTCATATCACTCCAAAACTCCCCTTGTATCTTCATAAAGTATATATTTCCACATAACTTTATTAGAGTAGCACAAGGGCAACGAAGCAGACTTGATCTATGCAAAACATTTCATGGGGATCTAGAGCTGGCAAGGCAGAAAATTAATGATCTGGGCATGAATTATGGCATTATTCATATCCATGTCGTGCTGCTTCAGCACTCCTATTGAAAGTGAAGCTAGCTAGTGAAAGACAGCTTTAAATTTCATTACTTTATAGCGGGTGCTAGCCTCTCACCAGGCTGATGACTCATGGTGAAAATGGATAAATCAAACATTTTCTGTACACATATATATATATATATTTTGTGTGTGTGTGTCTGTGTGTTCCTCCTGGGCCTCTCCGTACACCATTCACATTCTTCGTGTGCAGCAGGGAGGGGAGCCAGCGAAGCGTAGCATTGCACTACCCTGCTTGTTATCAGGTGGAGAAAACGAGGACAGAAAGTGGGCAGACGGGGCTGGTGAGCGGTGGGGGGTGGGGGGGGGTGAATGGAGGGATGAGCAGAGATTGAGAAAAATGAGGGAGAGGGGCACGGATGACTGGAGAGACAGAAAGAGAGAGGATGGAGGGCAGCGGGCATGGACAAATGGCTGGGAGAGAGAAGAGAGGCAGACGGAGTGACACTTGAATCTGCGCTGAGAGCAGACGAGAGACGCTATGACAGGACTGACATCGATGAAGATGGAGAGAAATGAGAGGAAGACGAGGGAAGGGAAGATGTTAGATGGCTTACAGGAGATCTTAGTGTCAGAGAGAACAGTGAGAGCTATGTTATTAGATTCCTGAAATATTAATCGGTACACACGCACCGACAAACACACATAACTGCACAGCATTAATATAAAATGGACCTGTTACTTTGTTATTTTGGTGACACAATGCAATAGGTCAACACTGACAGAGACCACAACAGCACACATACATTGCGACAAGAGATGCGCAACTAAGACACATTGCTTCACATTGCATCACATCACTAAGACACTAGAATATAATACTGTGACTAACTAACAACAAACAGGAGGGGTTGTGACAGAGGAATAAGATATGGTGGGTACATTTGTGAGTAAATAAGTGTGTGTGGGAGGGGAGGGGAGGGACATAAATATATCTGTGGGGTCCAAAAACCAGGAGCCCATTATACTTGTAGGGTTTGACTCACTTGCTTACAGTTAGGTTTAGGCAATGTGTTCTCATCACAACTCATCATAAATCAACAATTTGTCACCACCTCTCGGCATCTGGTACTAAAGCACAAGGTATCCTTTAGTGCATTGGTTCACAACCTGGGGTCCAGGCCCCCCTTAGGAGGGCGCCAGAAATCACAGGGAGTCCCCAAGAGTTTGTCTGGTCTGAAGTCATCAAAAATCAGATGTGCACATATTACGAAAACTAACTAGACTAACTAAAATTGCCATTTATGCAAAAGTCTGTATTCAAAACTATTTAAAAAGATACATTTTTTGTCCTCAGTTTGAAAAAGTAGGCAATTTTGTAGGCTACTTAGCTGTGAATGGGTACTGTCCATGTCTGCCTGAGTCACTGAGGGACAGTGACAAAATTGTGACAAAATTGTCGGCATGTGACGAGCATACTTGCCAACCCTGAGACCTCAAAAATATGGAGGATTTCAAAACCAAAGTGGGGGTCCTCCCCCTGAGAAATTTGAGTTAATTCAACTTTATTTCCTGCATTCTAGTGACCTTTAAAAAATAAAATAACAAAATAATCAGTAATATACACATCCTTCTACAAACAGATACCTGCGGATAATGCAAGGACATTTTTGTATTATCTCAAATTTTTCTTGTATGAACATGTCATGTCAGATTCAGCACACATTCGCATCTTCTTTTGTGTAAATGATGCACGTCTGTGTATCTGAGTGCACATGCATGACACTTGTAAATTAGCATACTTAATTCCTGAATAATACCATATAAGATTATGCCTCCTGCCCCATATGTCAGGAAGTGTTTATTCAGGAAAATCGTATCAAAGAGCAAAAAGAAGGACTTTACGAGTTTGGAGTTTGAAGTTTGAAGTTCTCCTTTCAGATATTCATAAAGAAAAGTATGTCATTGTAACAGCATCTGCAGTGGAATTAAAGGATCCACTTAAGCAATGAAACGGGAAAACCGAGTGCTGTTAATGCCGTGGTATCTGAGGGCCAGACAGTCATTGGTATAAAGAAGAAACGTCTTGATATGAAAATGACTTCAAAGCACAAATAAAGCCTCACCACAGCAAAACGAAAGATGCAGCGTCTCGTCTCAGAAAATATCGCATTTTGCATCCATCCATGTTTCAGATACCTTGACACGAACAGGTGAGCTAAGACCTCCATACACTGCAAGCAGATGAGGCATGCCAGTCAGTCTACCCCCTGGAAGTGTGAGGATTGTGACGTGTCCCTCTGTCTCACTGCAGACAAGAACTGTCTTCAGGCATGGCACTCTAACTATAACTTGGATGGACAAAAAAATGAAAGGACTTATCTTATAAACGTGAATAGTTTTTACTGTGTGTTGACTAGAGTGTTTTGGTTTTTTCCCCCCTGATTGCCAAAGTTTTGTAAAGATTGTAAAGTTTGTCTTGAATCAAAGTCTGTGAGATTCAATTTCCGCTTAGTTTTTTCTTTTGTCTTTATGGTCATATCCCTTTTTGTACATTAACGTAACATCACTGCAGCTTACATAGCCCAGCTTGTCTTGAAAAAAAAAAGATGTTCATAACTTTATTGTGCATCACAGGGTTGAGGTTTTACAAGCATTTTTACACTAGAAGACCAGGCAAACCAAAAATCAAGGTGACATGTTTTTCAGAGGCGTCCTTGCTTTTTTTCAGCAAGACAATGCCAAGACACATTCTGCACATGTTACAACAGTGTGTCAGCATAGTAAAAGAGTTTAGGTACTAGACTGGTCTTCCTGCAGTTCAGACCGGTATCTCAGTAAATACGTGTGGTGCATTATGAAGTACAAAATGCAACAACAGAGACCCCGGACTGTTGAACACCTGAAGTCGTATATCAACCAAGAATGGGAAAGAACTTCACTTTCAAAACTTTAGCAATTAGTGTCTGTTCTGAAATGCTCACCGAGTGTTGGTAAAGTAAAAGGTGATGTAACACAGTGGTAAATATGTCCCTGCCCAACTTTATTGGAACATGTTGTCATGGACTCTGCTGGAGCTTCTTCTCCTCTTAACCCCACCCTCCTGCCTCCAGCACTCTGTCCACACCCACTGATGCTTCCTCTGATGCTGTGTCTGCTCATTTACCCTTCAGTACTTATACCAGTTTGCCTTTGTTGTTTGCCAGATCTTAGTTTGTGCTCCTACCTGCTTAGTATCCCGCCTGTTTGTATGTTTTGCCTCTTCTGGATTTTGCTTTGGACTTTACTTTGCTCTGCCCGAAAACCTCAGTAAAATCTCAGTTTTTGCCTTACTCCTGCCTCTGCCCTGTAATTCTGCATGTGGGTCCTCTCTGGTTCATGACAGCTGCAGTCAAGAAATTCAAAATGAGTGTGTATTTACAATAAACAATAAAGTTAATCAGTTCGAACATTAAATAATTGTCTTCAACTGAATATAGGTCAAAAAGGATTTGCAAATCATTGCACTGCATTTTGTAATTGGGGCACTAGCAATAGTTTTAATAATATAGTAAAATGTACACATATCCTGGAATTTTTTTGGGGAAAATATGTTAAGATATTAAGCAAAGAAGTCTGACAAAAATAATCTCTTTAACAGCAGCTACGAGCAAAGTCATGAGATCTCCAGGAAGGTTCATGTAGAGGCCAAGTTATTCAAATGTCCAACAGCTCTGAACTGGCAAAAGACAAAAGGTTGAACTGCAGCTGAACTGAAAGCAGACCACTTTAGAGTTCCAATGTCTGCAGTAATCGTGTCACTGTACAACTACATACTTTACTACAAAATGGGATATTTGCCCTATATCTGCTGTCCAGTGCCAGTTGCAGTCATGTCACATGCGCTTATAATGTACATTAGTGCCCAGAGAGCATGTGTCATCCCAGTATACATGAAATGTTTGCCCTGTCTTTTACACACTTACTTACACATGTACACAGCGTACGCGCCCACATGCACATGTCAGCACACATCAAATGGAAGAAGCAGATTATTATGTCCCCCTGCTGTTCTAATCCCTGAGGGCTCATAAAGTGCTAAGAAGGAAAGGGAGGACTAGGCAACATGCAGCGCCACAATTGTAATCACGGACTTTAGGCTGACCTCTTCTTGAAAAAATTCTCCACACTCAAAGAATTTGCCAATGGATAATATATCTACTCAGAAAAGAAAAGTTGTGAGTGCTTTTTTTGTGTGTAGATGCGTATTTTTGCATGCATGACTGTACATGTAGATGCAGACAAATGTCACCGCATGTAACTCTGTGTGTGTGCAGCATGCCAAACTTATTTATTAAAACACAGACTTTCAATATTTGATTTCCTGTACTGCTTCAAGGATGAGTGAGGTGAAAGGAGCATCGTAAATATTTGATCACACCCAGGTAGCACATGCTGCCATGCGAAAGCGTGCTCTGACTGCTTGAAAAGGGGAGAACTGGCATAACATGTGACTAATAAGAAAGTCACAACATTAAGCATTACTGGCCTTTTTCATATATAACCTAACAAAATGGAATGTTTGACAGATTCAGACTCCTGTTTTTGTCCATATTTCAGTAATAGTGTGTCAAAAAACTGAATCTCTTCTCTTTCTTTTTTCTACTCTTCACACTACACCTTAAATTATATTATATAATCATATCAACGCCCTACCAGGCTTAAAATTGAATACATGTGATGCAGAGGAGATAAACACTGTCTGAGGAGAAAATGAAGTGCAATGATTACATTCACTACATGAGCCCTGGCAAACATTGGAAGCCCTTGAGTTGGTAAACTAATTATATTGACCCCATGCAACGCAGGTTATGGAAAGCTATTTCAGCCGGTCTGTGCGATTTGATGTTCAAAGCACTCACTGTAAGCACAGAAAGGTCAACAACTGGGTAAGCAGAGAAAGCCAAGCCAACTCTCTGCTTATAATTAAACCCTTAATAAACCTTGATGAGGAAGAAATCATATTTGAGGGAGATTTTAAAATAAATGTAGCTCGTACACAAATGCATTATGAAGCTTATGACCAGCCATGGTGCACATGATGTGCCTGTGTGCATCGCAACATGCACTTATTCATATTTATATAAGCCAGGTCACATCAGGAGATTAAATAAATAAAAGCCTTTTTAGCATTCATTAGTTAGCATGTAGAGCATGCACAAACCAAGCTTGCTTTAACCAGAGGATGGCTGGTACCAGGATTTATTCCCCCCATGGTGCTAAGGGAGGGGGCTTGACCAATACATGCGGTGCTACGAAAATAGTTGATTTTCATGGCTTTAGAGTTACTTTATAGGGAAGTTCTTTTTTTTTATCAATAAAACCAAATATAGCACATTCAATATAAATATAGTCATAAATTGAATTCAGCCGAACAGGTATAAGTCTAATAGAAATGACCACAAGGCAATGACAACGTCTTTCATGTGCAAAGGTGAAAGACTAAAGCAGACACAACACAGTACACCCAAAATGCAACATCAACATGAAGTGTATTTATGTCATATGCACAATCAGACAATTGTGCACTGGTTATAACGTTGTATATGAAATTGCTATCACAACATCTTAAATGAAATAAATAAATAATGATATCCAAAATGCAGCCACAAGTGCAATGGATTTAACCTATGCATGTTCATTATGCAAACATGGTCTAAAATGAGCTATCATCACAATCTTAGCGATTATATTTTTGCCTGCGATCTCCTTTAAGCAGGAAACAGTCCATCGCTAACATAACATACATAACATAGCCTCACACACACCAACATTTAAAAATTACAAAAAAAATGCTTGAGAGGGCTTAACTGGGGCTACGCAGATTTGTCATTTGTATAGCGCTGTGCCTTAAAATTAAAAGCAGTGCTCAAAAAGCAGAGACCTGTTATTCTCTTAATTTGGGGTGGCTAAAGAAAATATACATGTTCATCCAAAAAAAAAGTAACTCCAGCTGAAAATCCTGTTTTTGCTGTTCTCTGGTGGTTTGACTTCTCACCTTGCTCAATAAAAAGCTGCTTTTCAGATTAATAATTAAACACCTTTTACATCAAAAGTAGCACATATATGCAGATTTTTTAAAATATGGATAAACCCATCAACTCATGTGTGCAGGAGACCAGAGAGAAAGAGGTTTTTAAAAGTTGTTGTTCAGCTCTCAGTACTTTTGTAGCTTCTAACTGAATCTCTGTGGTTTGAAGTTTAGTTTCATTCCTGCATCGTTGTCTGTACTTTTAGGTATCTGCTTTATTTTACTGTTTCAGGTTCAATTTTAGCAGGACAAGTCTTGTTAAATTACTGCTGATGAAAACCCAACATTTTCTGATTTAGCTGCTTCATAATAATGAGGATTTTATTGTGAAGAATTTATGGGAAGTAAAATGGTTTTACACCATTCATTTTCTTGAGTAGATACAAGCACTTCATCAGTAAATACACATCTTCAAGCAGGTGGAAACTCTGCACTGACGCACCCAGTGAAACTGAGCCAAGCGGCACATGTGTGAAAACAGAGCACAAGAGTGTCAGAAATTACTGTCAGAAAAGGGGTGAAAATTAGCAGAATTCTAAAATAATAAAACAACAGAGAGAAAGCAATGAAACAGAAACACAAATAGTTCTGTGCATACGGCTTAGTTCTTGGCTTCAAATCAGCTCATGCTTACTTCCTGCATGTCACTGAGAATGTACAAATAGAAAAAAGACACACGCACTGTTCTCTGCCATCCATAATGGCATTATATCCATCATGTAATGTCATCACATGAATTATGCACCCGCATTGATACGTATATAAATGCTGAGATGAGAGCTTGTTTGTGCTGTCTGGACCTTGTGTTGATATTTCAATTTGCAACCACTCAGTCAGACACTGATGGAGAGTTGCAAAGATTATAGGGCCATTTCACTGCCATAAATAAACCATTAGCTCAAAGCTCATTGCCATGTTTCTCTCATACACATGCACAAACACAAATGGACACAGAGAAAGGGTGGTTTTGTAAGAAGACTGGAGAAGAAGAAGTTGTGGCCGATACCACAGGGTTGAGCTGAAGTGACATGAAGTCTGTGTGTTGTGGCCTTCATATTACTCTAAAAACATGAATACTGTACATTAGGTATGTACTATATATACAAACACACACACACACACACACACACACACATATATATATTTATATGTATATATATATATATATGTATACGTCCTCGTTCACCTCCTCCTGCTCCATCTCCACTGTCTTCCTTTTCTTCTGCCTCCTGGTCGTCCTGTTTTCTCCTGTGATTTGAATGTGAATTGAAGGAAGCTGCTCACAGATCCACACTCACTTTGACCAACTGAACAGATCTACCGAGAAACATGGGCAAATCTGAGTCCCAAAACTGAGATGAGCCCAGCTGTTGCTGACATATCCAACAAAGCTGGAAGCGACATCACTGTCAAATGTGCCAAAACAAAGTGTTGAGTCAGGAAGTTAAATCACTATTAAAGCAGAACTTTCTGTTCTATTTTCGCTACATTTGCACAAGGTGACAATTTCTTCAAACATGTCATTAATTAGCTTAAAAAAGTGTTGTAGGATTGTTTAAGTCTGTCAGAGCCCTTTACAATTTGAGTTACAAGAAGCTTTCATAAATGCCATGGTTAGGTAATGCTTATTCAGTATCATTATGCATTTATGAAGTGTTACTTAAGGGATATATGTTTTCAACTTTACAATAAGGGTCACAAACAGCATTAATACCTAATTATGGTTAAGTAGTGTTTATTCAGCTTTAATACATGGTTAATTATTGCTTATATAACATGCATAAAAAATATAGGTGAAGCTATAAGTTAATGACCGTCTACATAACGATAAAGGAACAGGCAAACTTCTACACGCAGACCATGGATTGTGCCCATCGATCTCAAGCTTTACCAAAAATAAGTCATAAAGTGAAGGATAGACAAGTAAGTGGACAATTTTTACCTCTAAATGTACACTTTTCTCTTTTCTCTTAATGAAATGGCTTAGATATGAACTTCATGATATGCATGTTAATTAACATTTTTTTATCGACCAATCTTAATATTAGTTAGTAATCTAATTAACATGTAAACTTTAATAAATGCTAATAATGCTTATTATAGTGTTAATTACCTGTTAGTTAATACTTATTACAGTTGTAACTAATTTTAATAGCATCTTTCTAAACTATTAAAGAATGTATGACAGAAAGCAGCCTCTCTGGTCATTAAATTATCTTTTAAGTTATGTCAAGCAGCACAAGCTTTCCAGGTGATTTCTTTATTGTGTGTTGTACTGATGTCTGAGTGTTTTCTTTAATGATTTACTTTGGTGATTAGAAAGGCTGCTTTTAGGCATTAATAGTAGCAACATTTCCATGTATGTAATAATGTTACACTAGTCACACTGCTGTGCCTAGCGAGTGAATGCCCACAGGCAGACTTCTCACCTTATTTCACCCGCCTTCTGCCCATCCGCCATTATCATAATGTCACTTTTTATGACCCGGCCTGCCTGACCTGTGGATTAACTGTAGTGCCTGCATCACTACAAGTGGGTCATTTCAGCATCTCTGCTCACTTTTCCAATTCATTATTTACATAGCAATGCACCAGAGGCAGATGCACTTGGCTCTCAAAGGAAATGGGAGATGGCATTTGGTTTAATACATATTACGCTCAAAAATCTATGATTAATTAACAGACTAAATACAAGCCCTTTTCACCTTGTGCCTTACTTAACACCTAGATTATGCACAATTTAACCAGCAAAATGGAGTTGAACACACTTGTTAGATGTTTGATAGTTTTAAGATTTTATTCTGAACTGCATATTTGGACATTCTTGAATACAGGGAGTGTATCAGTGTGTGTGTGTGTGTGTGTGTGTGTGCTAAAAGGGATATTTAAAAGGCTACACATGCAGCTATGCACATATTCATGAACATGCCCTCAGGCACACATTTATTTGCACATGTTTGTGTGTTAACCTGTCAGTGAACGTTTCTGTGTGCACCTACATCTCAGTATTGAATGGTGTCTGTTTATCTGTGTTTGTGTGCATGGCTGTATGTTCTTTACATACAGATGCAGTTATTGAAATTTCTGAGGCATTAGTGTTGTTTGTTTGGTTCAGATTCACGCCCATGGGATGTGTTTATTCAAAACACATTTTAATGAAGTCTCAGTGGTAACATTTAGACCGTAGGTGCATCCAAATTGCATCCAGCATTTTAACTGAATCTTAGGTAGCACCATTTTAGTCTCTTTGTTTCTTTTTGATAATGTTAGCGTTATTATTCTTTATGTTATTAGTGTTTAATTTGCATAACACATGGCTGCAGTCTATGAGTTGCTGCTTGTGCTTTGTTGTAAAATCTTTGTGTGATCTCTTGCCCGGAACAAGGAGTTGATTGTGGGTCAATCTGTAAGAAGAGGAAGGCCAAGTGTCCTTTTTACTGGAGGTTGCGAACCTTGCTTAGCTCCTACACTCACACCCCCACACACACACGACCGTGACCTCTTACATAGGTGCATACCATTGATGTATGTGACGCACTTGTGTATTCTTCATCTCCTCTTCATCACACTCCAGAATACCTCAATGCACATATCTTCTCTATAATATCTTCCTTTCTTCTTTATCTACATGCACAAACACACACAAAGACCTGACAGCATTTATCTGCAGTCAGAGTCTTGACAGAAAGTAAACAGCACTGTCTCTATCAGCTGATGTGTATCAGGGCCACAGGGACCCTATTATTCATTTCTATTATCAGTGATTACCACCACGGAGTGATCTTCCTGCTCCTGATTTTTATCTGGACTAGCAGGCCAAAAGATCTGTATCAGACACTAACTAAAGGTATGAACATTCATATTTGTCATTGTTTTCTATTAATTCTTACTTTCAAGCAAGAGGAAGGGGTGATGGCGTTATTAAAAAGATAAAACATTGTCCCTGTCAGGACTTGCCCAAAAATAGATTAAGCTGTGGACTTGAATGTGGACATTTGAAGAATCTTTCTGCAAATGACCTGGATTATTTCACTGTTAAAATACATTTTCAGAAAATATATGTGAAATAAAGTAGGGGAGAGCAGGGGTGAAAGTACAGGAGGGGCCAGATGCAACAAAGAACTTTTTTCTTTTAACATGAAAGTCAGGAACAGGCTGTGTCCACAGGAAGTACGCCCAAGGGTACGTGGGTTAGGGTGAGGAAGCCAACAGAGGTCTCACCAGTCTAGGGGACAAAAATAAACCTTAGATCAATTTTCATCTAAGTATGACTTAAGTAGAAAACCTTATTTATAAAACCTTACTTTGGTATGAAAATGTTATCTATAAACAAAGTCTGGACTTGACTTGAAGTGATTTTCCTGCTGGTTATGTCAGTGTATTGCAATTTGGAAAGAAATGTGCCCAAGCCTCTGGTGACCTTTGGATCAACTTTATGGACAATGTGACAGGAATTATCAATTAAAGGTGTGACAAATCAATAGTGACACACTTCCAAGCTTTGTGTTTGGTTTTTTTTTGTTACTCCACTGAATAATACGTGTTGCCTGACTTCAATCTCCTCTCCCACCGCTGTGATCTTATCTTCCAAACACTTAACTTTTCGCTTTTGGTTTAATTTTTATTTATTTTCTTTAGATAAACTTGAAGCTTTGAGTTTGAGAAAACCAAAGAATTCTGTATTTCAAAAATTGAAATCGTTATTTGGGTGCTTGAAAATGAAATCAGTTTCTGAACAGTTTTTGAAAAGAAAAATGTTTTGTTTCCAAAAGTAAAAGATACATGTTAATCTAAGAACAAAAGTAAATTATGTCAAAATAAAGATTGTAGGTTAGAAAATGTAAGAGTCTGAGTTTGATATAAAACGAAAAATCTAGTGATGACAGCTGCCTTTTAAGTTAAAGTTTTTTCAATGCTCAGTGTCTTTACAAATGGAACAACATCAGAAGTAATCTTAAGACTAAATTCAAGTACAAAACTAAGAACATTAAAAATGAGGCCCATGTGTAAACCAGCGCATGTCTAACTGTTGATGAGAGGTAATTATGCACCAGGGTAAGTCTGATAACTTGAACTAATTTCATACTGTTGTGACATTTGAAATGATAAACTGATCTGAAAGTAACATGGTCATGTACTTGAACTAACTGAAACATTAATGAGCGCTATATTCCAGAAATATTAGGCACTTACTTGTTTTGTCTTGCATTTATCCAACTATTACTTTTGTCCTGTGCCTGTTTTACTTTTCACCCACCCAGGAACAGAGCTGCTGAAGGAACAGTGCGCAATATCGACTTCCAGTGTGATTGCAGCCAACTCATTTATCCAAAATGTTTAATAATGGGTGGTATTGGTAGAGGACATGTGTACATTCACAATTAAATATGGTTACACGCAATAAATACATCTCTGTGCAAAGAAGCAAATATAAAAACATAACATCATCCCTGCTCTCCCCTATTAATGCAAGGCCTCGAACTATATCAAGTTTAGTATTGTGCACACTGAGCAGGTGCAGGTCCAGGAACAGTGGGATCCAGTGTTTATGGAAGAAGCTAGTTTTCACTGATAGGACCATGAAAAAACATGGAATTATCTTACTACATTAATGTTATGATCATCGTTTCTCCATGACTCAAGTCAACACATTTTATTTTTGTCTTGTTGTTGCAACAGTTATCAACATCTGATATCTTTCAGTGCCAGAGGGAGGCAGTTAGATTAGGCAGACTGACAGTGATTACTAAGTGTGATAAAGAGAGAAAAGGCTGACCAATAAATAGAAAAATATGAGGAAATTTCAATCAAAAAGAAAAAGAGGAGAAAGTGTGGACAGGGTCCAACTTTTGCCACCGGCCCAGGGGCCCCAAGTGGGTCAAGACTCTACTTGCCCGGCGATGCTTATGAGTCCATTAGCACTGGAGCCTAACAGTTCCTTTAGCATGCAGCTAACAGCTTGGTGCAGTGTGAAAAACCCTTAGCATCCGGTCAATTTACAAAATAAAACACACAGCGCAGACTCGTGATTACATAGCCTCCTTATCCATGATAGAAGCAAGGACAGAGGACTAAATCAATAAAATTTGAGTACCTACAAAATCAGGCGGGTAAAGCACTTCTGAAACACAGCTGGTGGGACATGCAGCTGTGTGTAGGACGCAAACGCAACATGAACAGTGCAATCAGTGGGTAATGTTGCTCATGCAGAAATGTCTTGTCTTGAAAATCATTTAAACATTTTTTTTAAATTTGATCACACTATACAGTTACAGTTTATTCCTCAGTATACTGTTCTGTTTATCATACAGAATATTCATAACTGACACCACTGAAAGCAGCCTTTATGTAAATGATTTTTGTTGAGACGCCAGCAGCAGCAAGAACTCTATGACAAGAGACCATCTGTTGTTTACAGCTGCATTACCACACACACACACACTCACATAAAGATTTGCATTCAGTCATTTAACTTATGACAAACAATCTTATTGACTTATAGTCTTTCTTTCACATTTTCATGGCCTTCCTGCTTTTTACTCATTAGGACTTCATATCAAGCTCTTTTACAAACTGAATGCATGATTACGGCCATTACTGTCAATGCGGAAGTGTCCATGTGTAGCCATTATTATTATAATTGTGATAGTGTAAGTCAGCATATGGATCAAGGGCACATTGTTCCTTTATCCTCTTAGCCAGCACTTAGTGACAAGTATAAACCAAACATAGATGCACACACAGATGTGTGTACATCATGTGTAGACATAAGTCATGATCTCACACAGACCTTTATTGCCCCTGAGTCTGTTGCTCTCTTCTTTTTCTTTCTTTAACAGAGACACAGAGACTAATGGGAGAGATAAAGACAAGCTACAGTGGGGGGCATTTCAATCCATCTCAGTAAATGATGCAATTAGCATACACATCTTCTTCTGCGGTCGGAAGCTCAGATGCTTTGTTGGTTTGGTTGGATTAATGGTTCTCAAACTGTGGCATGGTGATGCATAGAGCCACTGCAGGGGGCGTAGATGACCAGGGGAGAAATATGAAGTGAAACAAAGCTGAAAGAATATGATGTATGCAGGGAAAATAAACAAAGAAGAGTTTACTGATGGTATTGTGCTGACTTTTATTTTGCTAAAATTCAACAGAAATCCTATTTTATCAGTCAGTTTTTGTTTATGACTGATAAAAAATTGTGGGAATGAACTTTTTTGGCTTCTGAAGAGCTTCAAAGTTTAAAAAAACACTAGAAGAGTGCACTCAGGACAGTGCAGTTCCCCACCATGCTAAAAGATGGTGAAGCACCTACTGCAATGCCACCACAACTGCCAGATACAACCAGTGGAGATTTGTAAAGATTTCAAACTGAAGCAGCTGTCAGTCACTTGCTTCACCTAGCGGACGGTTAAGAAGGGTAAGAAATCAGCTTTCAATGGTCATATAAAACGGAGCAGTAAAAAAATAGTTACTGCCTCACAGTTGTACGCCTCTGCCAACCAGTTAAAGTTTACATCCATGTCTGTCCAGACTAATAATGCATATATATTGCAATACTTTGAAGGAATTTAATATGGTACTAATCACTACGTTTACCTGCAAATTTGAGGGAATTTTATCAATTTTATTTGTCATATTTAGCATATGAATTCTTGAGTTATAGCCAAAATGTGTTTGAGGTGAGCAGCGACCTTGACCTTTGATCGCAAAAATCTAATAAGCTCATTCTTGAGTCCAAGTGGTCATTTGAGCCGAGTTTGAAGACATTCCCTCAAGGCTTCCTTGAAATATTGTGTTCACAAGAAGTTTCTAAAATTATGAATCACAGAGGCCCTTCAGCGTACAGTCAGGAATGTGCACAAAAAAAATCAAGGCTGATCAGTTCAGCAGTACAAAAAATTGGCTCCAGACAAGCTGCAAGTCCATTGATCACACACACACACACACACACACACACACAATCACGGAAGCAATTGCATGAACCCCTGTAAAAACCATGGTCACCAGGACCAAATCTGTTTAACAGTTCTTGTTGTAAAATATTTGACTTTGTCACTTTCCACAAGCATGCACCAACCTCCGCAGAAAGATCAGCTTGAATGGGTAGTGATAATAATAATAAACTCTGCGTGGCCTTTCCCATGCCACACAGCTCAGACGACAATACACCATCCAGTGAACTGAGATGCATAAATCTCGACATAGTATTCCACCTGATATGAGGCAGAATGCTAAAGAATGCAGCTGCACAGCAGATAAAGTCTTTTCTTCTGAAATATAATGATTGACACAGCGGTTGAGCATCATTACACGGATATAAACTGAATGCTGGTAAGAAATGTGGCTCTGTTTGGCAGCAATGTAAACCATAGAGCAGGAGCTCAGCAGTTTACGAAACAATAGTAAAGCAAGCTGCGACCATAACCTGACAGCTTTCACTGGAAATACTTCCAATGCTCAGCTGAATATGAGAAAATGGAGATGTGACTACCATCCTATAAGAGCCATGTTGTTTCACATGCTATAATATTACAGGGAAATTATTATTATGTGAAGGGGCTGTGAGCAAGACAAATCCCTAGTCAATTTATAACCCCAATTCCAGAAAAGTTGTGACATGTGAAAGGTAAATAAAAACAGACTGCCTTGATTTACCCAAATCTTTTCAACCTATATTCTGCAGAATACTGAAGACAGCACTAATATCAGCACTCATTTACTATGAAGCCACGCTGTTGTAACACAGTCAGAACGTGTCTTGCCCAATGACAGTAAATAAACACTGTGCAACTGTGCAAAATTTAAGCCAAATTACGCCATCGGGCGCTGGTGACATCATTTGGAACCAGAGTCTGTGGAGTAGTGACCAGAGTTAGAGCCTTGGTAACTTTTCCTGCCATACAGCAGAACTCAATCACAAGTAGAACTCAGCTGTCAATGCTTTAGATTAGCTCTGGAAAGAATCTGGATTGTCTTTTTTTTCCACTTTGCATCAGTCTAGCTCAGATGAGCTCAATGTTGTTGATATGTGGCTTTTGCTTTGCATGGTGGAGTCTTAACTTGCATTTGTAGTTGTAGCTACAATCTGTTTACAACAATGGTTTTCCTCAGGGTTCTCGAGCCAATGTAACATCCTTTATGCAATTATGTGGGTTTGTAATGCAGTGCCGCTTGACGGGTCAAAGGTCATGGGCATCCAGTGTTGATTTTCAACCCCCTACGGATTTTCTGAATCTTTCACTGCTATTATGGATTGTAGATAGTGAAATTAAGTTTCTAAATTCCTTGCTATTTTGTGTTGGAAATAGCATTCTTAAACTGATGGACTATTTAGAGTGCCAAACAACAGCAGACAAGAATAAGCAACAAGGAGTAATTCACAGTTATTGAGGAAAAGTGATTCCCAAGATGGGATGTAGGGGCTGTATTATGTTCCATTTTATAATTTGCTCAGTTTTGTCATTTAAATTTATAATAATCTTGCACAATAACGTTGTGAAAATGTAACCCTTGGTTATCCTTGGTTTTCTCTCATGTAGGCTTGTACATGGCTGGAGTATTGACATACTGTAGAATGACAGATTGAAAAGTGTGTACACTAGTCTGGTAGTATATGATGGATTATGATCCACACTATTTTTAGACATCCCTGTCAGCTATGAGTTAATCTGAACATGCACAAGCACATACACACACACACACACACACACACACACACACAGACTGCAACACACTGTGCAAGGGGTTCAAGGGTTAACAAGCACTGCAGTCATGGTCATAAATATAAGAAGGGAGGGAGGAGGTTAGGGGGATTTATGTAGCAACAACATCCATTCATCTGCGTCAATGACAAAGACAAATAACTCAACAAATGGCCACAGCAGCTGGACATGATGAAGTGACATAATTTCTGTAAAAACAGTCCATCTTAGTATAAGCTAAGTAAACATTTAAAGCTACTACAAAGAACTTTTGTAAATTTGTTAATGATTTTGGAGCCCCCTGTGGACAAAAGTGGTAGTGTTCCCACCATAATAACCACAAAATATAACATCAAAAATGAAATTATCTAAATAAAAATCTCCACCCGCTACTTTTTAACTGGCTCACATACTACTCACTGTAACTTTGCCTAGAAAAATGTAAACATAGGCTCATTTCATCTCATTGCATGGAGAATCTGACCCGGTGGCAGGCACTAAGAATTATCATACAGATATAGCTAATCTTCTCACAAATAGTGTTTTTAATTCATGTAGGTCACATATAGGTATCAGTCAACGAATTGAGACTGTTTCATAACTGGTTAAAAACTCCTTGTAGTAGCTTTAACTGCAGAGGATACCACTGTTGTTGGATGAAATATCCTTTATTTCTCTTGGAAGAGCTGCTTACATAACTTTAAAGTTTTGCAAATTGCAATCAATTGATTGCTGTTCACCACCATTCTGTTGTTATATTGCAGAATTTAAATTTCCTTTTATGTTGTTTGAGGTTTCTTGCTGCATTTTATTATACAATGGTTTTATTGCAGTGATGCATTAATGCAGATCCTTTATATGCCGCAGTGAAAATAACATCTACAAATTCTGCTGTGGCTTTATGATTACTATCTCTCCCTCTTTGGCTCTGGATTTTATATCTCACATCATTAATCCAACCCTCTTCTTCATTCCAGCATCCACTAGGCTGGTCCCTCTCGACCTTTGCGTCCATCATCGCACTCACCTCCTTTACATCGCATCCCAGAGTGTGTGAATGTGTTTGGATGTGTGTGCTTGTTTGTCACAGCTTAAAGTGCATCATTTCCCAGATGACTTGACCTCCATGATAAAACAAGCTTAGACAGGGAAAAGAAAAATTGTAGGATTTGTATAGAGGCGCATTAAAGATGCCATGATTCTCGTGAGACTCCTGTCAATCTGTTTCGAGTCTCTTTCACTCTTCCTTTTTTCTCTGCCCTTCCCATGACCCCAACTGAGAAACATGAAAACAAGCAACATGATTATAAGAAATGAGACCAATCCGATTCAAAACTAGTTTCAGAACCTGATTTTGACATATTGCATTCATCAGGAATCAGCTTCTCAATGCTGATATGCATTCCGATCTAAATTCTACAACACCAAATGTTTGCTATGTGTTTTCAATTTGTTACTATTACGCTAAAACAATTGGAATTGAGAACTGAATGACACTTTTTGATTGTATATAAGGGAATTTTTGCTACGTTATTACGCTATAATACAGGTGTAGTGAAAAATGTTCCAGCCACCTCACTCATAGTGTAATAATAAACCAGCACAAAAATGACAATCACCACCATAAATCACTATGTTTTGAACAAACACGTTACAAACACATGACAAACACATGACAAATGTTAATAAACAGTCACGTTTGCATTTTGGAACATAAAATAGCAAACTTTAACGCTCAGCAATGTATCATGGGAAAGTATACAAATGAGAGCTGTCTCTCAGCCTGTCAGGTGCACATGTGAGTGTCACAGGCCAGAATCCTAGGGCGCCCCACAGTAGTTGATGGATGCCATTACACAAGTTACATTACACAGTCTACACAAGCTTTCCAGACTGAGGTTCAGTTTGATCCTCATGTAATCTTACTACTACTACCTCTACCAATAATGATAATAATAATAATGATAAATCATTACTATATGATAAAAATCAAGAGAAAAGAGCGGTATTGGTATAGTATCAGTATTGGCAGATATCCAAATTTAAATTCAGATATCAGAATTGGATCGGAATTGGATCGGAACTGAAAAAAGTGGATTGGTGGCCTTTTTCTTCTGCACATGTCAATCTATTTTTTCTGTGGGAAATTGGTAACACAGGTAGAAACATGTTTGCACATGCTCCACCCCACAAACGTTTAAAACACAGACTCAAAAATACAAAAAGCAGCCACTCCCACCACAACACCCAAGAGAAATCAGTTGCTGTTGGAATGCGTAGCCTCAGAGCCCCTGCCCTTTACCTTCAATCCCCCTCATCACAGGAGAGCTCCTCTGAGACGGAGGGAACAGCTGCGTTAAAGCCCCATGATCCAGCCCAGGAGACCCAGCCCGGCTCAGTCTATGCTGGCCTTATATGCATAAATGATGTAAATTATGCCAAAGGCAAGAGGCCACATCATGCAGGTTACATAAACCTGTGCTCTCTGCGTTGCTTAAGGGGTGCCCTATGCATTTCTAACCTGACAGTGGAGACGTAGACTTAATCGTGTTCCACCTCAATGGTTTCAAGTAAGTTCACGTCATGGCTACAACGTCCACAAGAAAAAATGAAAATGTGGACATAAGGGAGACTCTCGCCCCAATGTGATTACATTATGCATGCTGACAAAACACAGCACATACTGTACATATGACATAGCAAGACAAATATGCATGCATAGATATGAATACGCATGAGCAACACTGATACATGTGGGTGCACAAACCCATTTCCACATGCATCGATGCATGCTTGCGCGCATGCGCCCACGTGAGCATACTTTTACATTTGCAGTATAATCTACTCCAACTCATACATGGTTAATTGCATACTGCCTGGTTTAATACAACAGCGCTATCTTCTGTCCTGAAGAAAAACTGCAAGACTGCAGCAAATCAAGCCAGTGTAAACAAGTGTTTCTTTTCTTTTCCCATCTATCTGGTGGTAACCTGCTGATTCATCGGGATCGATAACCTCTTTCATCTGATCCAATGAACATGTCAATAACACTTGCAAGCTTTTGAGCTGACTAAAAAACCCACCTACATGTACACAGAGGCTGCAAGGTTTCTGTTGCTTTACATGAACAATGTATCAGAAAAATGCCTCTTTCAGCCCACGTCTTCTCTCCCCCTCTACTTTTCCACTCTGTGTTCCACTGCTTTCTCTCTATTCCTCACCTTGCTGTTACCCTTAATCATTCCTCTTCTTGTGCTTCAGCAACACATACACACTTTCGCAGTTGAATCTCTTGTTCACTCTCCTGTATTATTTTTCACACACTTCCAAGCTTTGTTTCTCTCTCCTCCCTCTCCCACATATCCTCCCACCCTCCTTCTTGCTTCTAGATCTCTGTCTGTCTCCTTATTCCTCCCCTGGCTTCTCCCTCCGCCTCTCTCTGCCTCTGTCTGACGTCATAGCAACCGCAGTGCAAGATCCAGGGCTTGCTTGACAGTGCCCATCATTCTATCAGCAGTCAGACAGATGAGCACTAGAGGAGGTGGAGTGGGGGGGTAAAGAGGTGGTAGAGAGGGACTGAGCCACACCCACATTGCTGTGACATGCTGGGTGGATGCACTATTAGGGCTATTTGGCCAGCAATCTGTGGGCAAGGTCGGCTTTAGGCTGCAGCATTTTTAATGATGTGACTCACTCTGGCATGGTGCAGCAAACTGAGCGTGCAAGCAACACAAGAGGGTTAGAATGAACAGAAGGACGTCATACTGATGTGTCACAGGGCAGAGGCAGAAGGGAAAAGGGTTAGAAAAAGATTGAGGGAAGGGTAAATAAGGTGAAAGAAATTTTAGTGAAAAGGACATACCAACTTTTCACTCTACGTATGTGTCAGTGGCAAACAGGCTTGGGGAGTAATTGATTACACAATTATCAATTATCAAATTTCAGATACATTTTGTAAAAACTGGGATTATTAGAAGGAAAATACATTTTAAAATAAAGAACAATATACTACCATATGCAATGTGCACACATTACTACACTTCACAAGTCTCGCGACACCACTCTGGTCTCAAATGAAACCATATAATCTTAGAGTTGCCAATTCATTGCCATTCAGACCAAACTCTGTTCAAACCAGCAGCCAACATTAGTCACGCAGACCAAACCGCTGTTAGCTATGCAGAACAACTAGACTTATGATAGAACTGGACAGAGCATTACAGCTCAGATTTACCACCAAATTTTTCTAGTGGCCACTTGTGGTATTGCACCAAAAAACATTTTTGAAACTTGATTAGAGCAAAAAAAAAAAGCAATTTAAAAATGTGTGATGTCATCACAATGTAAAGTCTGTGGTCCAAGCGGGAACTTGGGGGCAAGGGGGGAAATGTATAACCAGGAAGTAAATCCAAAGGCTAGAAAACATTTGGCTTACGTACCAGGCCAGCAATTCTCATTGGACTGAATAGGCACCATATTTGTCTGCTGTATCCAGTTTATTGTAAGAAATCTGAGACCAACTGCCAAAGTTAGCTAAACTGACCAACTGCTAATTAATCTAAACATGCATTTGCACACAACAAAGGAGAGAATAGCTAAGCAAATAATAAATAAACCTACAATGACCATGAACATTATATAATGCTAATCAATTTGTCCATATTTGATTTGGAAGTAATCCAAAAGTAATCAAATAACACATGTCACCATATATAGCCCACTTGGATTAGATTACTGACTATTTTTTTTTAACAGGGAGGCTCAACAGTAATTGTATTAGAAAACATTTTTAAAGTGACCCTCCCAACCCTGGTGGCATTAGAGGGGAAAGAAGGCAGCTGAAGACAGAAGAGAGGGATGAACTGTTGTGTAAGTGCAAAAACACTAAGTAAGACACTAAGTGATTTGCATTTTAAAGGATTATTGGCTCCTCAGTCAGGAGGCTGTGCAACATGTTTTTTATGTGCGTGCACATACAGACACACAATCCTAATTTTTTTTTTAGACCAAGAAATTAAAATGCAGTCTCTCACTGTGCTAAATTTTCAGCTCCAGCATCAAAGCGCCAGCTCCTGTCACGCATGAATCATCTCATAGTCAGGAGAATAGCTGATCATTTGGTTCTGATGCCCATTTAGCCTGACTTCCACAAACTTAAGTGGTTGACACAGGGTACTGTCACTGTCCCCTAAGGCCAATTTGTACTACAGGAGCTTACATGACTGCAATTATAATGTCTTATCTTAGGTGCGTGTTTGTGTCTGAGTGGGTTGGCGGGTGTGTGGAGGATGGAGGCTCGTGGGGGCTGTAATAAAGGGAGCATACAGTAAGCAGTTGAGCTGCTGGTTGAGCTGTAATGACTGTGCTGATGTGAAAAAGCTTGTGCACACATTGCACTAGAGACATCTTGTGGAGAACTTGTGCAATAGGATTATGCTTGAGCATCAACGATCACTGAAACAGGTTTAGAGGAAATTCAGGGTTAGTCCAAACATAATAATTACATTTAATTATTATCTAAAATAACTGAACTGATCAACAGCCTATTTTTTTAACTACTAAGGAAGCACCTAAATCTGAATGTTATTCAGAAAAGCACAAATAGTGCAATGGAAACTTAGTTTAGTTAAAAATAAAAGAAGAAAGAGGGAGATAAAAAGTACAGCATGAGGATGTGGAAATATATTTCATGATTAATTGCATGTCAGTATTAAATCACTTTGACAACAACTTCACTGGCAATGAATGTGGAAATACAACATTTGTCTAATTGAATGTGACCTCTGGTATAAATTTCTTCCATTTCTGTTCTTCAGTCTGAATACAGATAAAGGTAATTTTGTTGGCTGAACAGATACAAATGCAGATACAAACAATTACATCTCAGTACACCTCTATTCACTACACATCCTCAAACATAGGGTTTAGAAAATAAAGCATGTCATTGTCCTTAGCTTATTGTTATTGGAGCATGTAACCTTCAAATAAAAATCCTTTCCACAATATGTTTTGAATGTAAATCATGTTTATATGATTTATTATTTGCTATTATATTCACATCCTCAAAAAGACATGTCTTTCAAAGTAGGCAAACAACATTCACTATGGACCTAGGCTTTAATCACTAGGTGTTAAAAAAGAGTGCGTCCATGAAAATAAATAAATATATATGTATATGTATATATATACACTTATTTATTTTTGAGAAAAAATTAGATCGCCTGATAAGAGTGTCTGATTTTGCTCCTGTTTCCATAAGCAGTCTAAGTTGTGCGTAATGAATGACACGGTTCATTGGAAAGCTGGAATGGATGAATGCAACGACGAGGAAACTAATGAATGAATGGATGCAACACAAAAAAACGTCGTGTCGTGTACCTACGTCATCTATTGCTCTGCGGAGGGATACGTTCAGTGAGAAGTGTAGTTCCGGGATCTGGAACTACTTCTCGGGATGGGGAAGGGAAAAGCAGTGAAGGGCGTAGGGATACAGCGGAGCCACACGTCGCTAGCAGGTGCACAACGCAGGGAAATCACAAATACGAGGCGAAAGATGGCATAGCATATGTTGTTTTCCCATTTCCACCTACAGAGGACACGTCAGCTACAAACCACAACATTGGGCTTTCAGTAGAATAATGTCACGGTAAGTTATACCACCGTTGTATGTTACTGTTAGCTAAAAGCGAAATGTAGCATGTAGAGCTAACAGCTGACAAGTCTGTGTGAATACATTACATTGGTCAATGAGACGGATGTTAGGAGTTTTAACTATTCGTAGGCATCGCACTGCACGTTTTGTGCAGTAAAATGTGCAAGTAAATGTAAATGTAGTCGTACACGTGTTGGCATTGAAAAATAAGGCTAAGTATTGCTCATTTTCTAGTCTTTTGACTGGACCTGACGTCAGCCGGGGTTTGACGTAATATAAGCTAATGTTGAACATTAAGCTTTTTATAGGATGGTCACGCCATGTACGGGCATTGACTTGCATGCAACTAAGCAGAATATTTTCATAAGAGTAATATTTTTGCTTTATCACGCGTGGGTCTAATGAACAATCCTGCATAATGTTAGCTTTCCAGCGCACCGTGTTGGTCAGCTGGCTGGCTTTAACAGTGACACCCCCAAAGCAGCTGAATTCTGCAGTCTGTATATATATATAAAAAAAATATCATTATGTAACACTTAATAAAACATATTGCCACGCTGTGTGTTCTCCAAACACAAATACCAACTGCAGGTGAGTCACTTGTTGCTATATGTAATTTAATGTCCTACGGCTGGTTTAAAAATAGCTTTGGTAATGTAGACAGCTAAGCTTTAAAGGCATAAAATGCAACATCTTCCTTGAAAACAGTGAATAGATTAATATAAACGTAATTATAAGATCACAGACCCTCCCCTCTGACATTCTGGGAACTCAGCAGTCACTATTTTTCTGGTGCGTTCAAGGACTGCTCGGTCAAATCCCACTTATTCTACTTTGTAACTAGAATGACCAAGAGCTGTAAATTTCCCCTTCAGAATGGAGTTTCCGCCTCTAAGCTCTGGAAAGCGGTGGTTTTGGAGGGATTTCCCCATATCTTGAGGAAGTGGCATTCCTGCTCGCCACAGTGGCACATGCCTCAGTGTGTAACTGAGTGTGAATGGATAGATGTGACGCATGGCTGTGTGTGTATGAAAGAGAGAGATGGAAAGACACAGCCTGCCAAAGAGAACAAGGACTGTCGATCATTATTCAGCCAAAACTAGCTAACTTGGCGTGGCACGAGGCAGCAGTTGTCTGACATACATGGCTGTGTGGGTGGGCGTATTCACAAGAGGGGAACATGAGTCACCATTGTTGTGGTGGCTGTGAGGAACAACTGGGGGGAGGTGTTTGGGAAGGGGAGGAGGGTGTCAGTAGGGCAGGCTGACACAAACTCAATTATCAAGGTAAAAATAAGACCTCTTTCCACTGTTGTAAGAGGAAAGCTTTTGCTTGTACAGTCGTAATTGCTTCTCAGATCACAGTAGGACAGCTGTAAACCCTCAGAGAGTCAAGACTCTGAGTCTGTGAGGGTGGACATTACGATCAGGGCGCACACACTTGCCCTGTCTGTACAGCAGGATGTTACTCTTTGCTTTTATTGCAGCAGGGTGTTGACCAGTGTGTGCAAACACAGGTGAGCACAGCCACGCCTCAATAATGGACAAGATCTTCTCGTGTTCAGAGTAAGATGGAAGACATTTTTATTATAGATAGAGCTGCAGTGGTTCATTGATTATTAATCAACTGTTTAATTAATCAATTAAGTATTTTGATTAGTTTGATTAATTGTTTTTAGTAAATTTTTAATAAAAATGTCCAAATCTGATTGCAGGTGCTCAAATGTGAATATTTTCTGGCTTCTTTCACAGCCCTAACAAATCTGGCTAAAGCTTCTACTGAGAGCCAAAAGTGATTTGGTTATTCATGGGGTTTCTGGTGGTTGCCTAATCTGTATCAAGTTTGATGATATATACTTTGAGATCACAGGGTTCCCCTAGAACTTTTATTATTCAGTCCGAATGGTACACTGTGAAAAAATCCTAAACAAGGATGCAGGATGGAATATTGATGCAGTTGGCTTTGGTCAGGTGGTGCAGAGACCAGTCAGCAATTTGTCTTCAAATTTTTGCACAATATATTCAAGATTTCAAACAAAGTGATCACAAGGAGAAGATGATTTAATAAGCTGCTGTTTTTGCAAAAAATAAGTGTGTAACCTATGACACATAATGAACAGAGTACATGAAACGCAGCTCAAACAGAAATCATAGATTTTGGAAATTGGATATTTGGCACTGTTTTTGGCATTGTCAAAAAAAATGGCCAGGAGGGTTCCTGTTGGCCTGGTGGCCCACCAGATGATTTTCTAGAGAATGTGTCATATCACAGTACTCTGTACTCAGAAATATTTAATTTGCTAGCACGTAATACAAAGAAAATCGGGGCATCCTCACATCTGACATGCTGCAACAAGCAGCTAGCAATTTTATTTGAAAATTATCTTCTTAAATGATTAATCAAAATAGTTGCTGATCCAATTTATGTTGAATGACTGATTAATCAACTTATTTTTTTGAGGTCTTACTTTTGTTTCCTTCTGCAGCAGGACTTTGGAATTATAGCCAATATGTGCAACAGTTTGCAAGAGGGGTTCAGTCGTGTTGGTTTTCTTGGCAGGTGATTAAACCGTCAGTGTTCTTGTAAGGGAGCAGCTCCAAAATCCCAGTGCTCCCCTGAGCTGCACACAGAGCTAGCCTGAAAGTACTTGGCCATCCTCCAAACCTCAAATTGATTTCTCATCTCTCTTAAGTCCTAAATCCCTCTTCAGATGCCGCAAGCCTGCTGCTGGAATGAATCATTTTGGCAGGGTGTTTGCATGCTGGTGAGCCGCTTTTGTAGGTTATGGTTGTTTCACTGTTGTGTCTGCTGCCCTGTGTTATGTTTGTGATTGGCTTATCAGTGCCTACATTCCAAGTGGTGTCCTGCCCCAGGATAGTGAAAGATGAACATGACAGCAAGATGTCAGGATGTTAGAAGCGTACAAATTTCCTCCCCTCTTAATTGATGAAGAAACTTTGGCTCTCATTCAAATAATTGGTAGTGACTGTCATAATCAGGGGAGTGGTGATTATTTTGTGTGCCAAAATCATTTTTCTTTGGCCTCCGACTTTGCAGATAGATGAATACTGACAGAAGACTAGAAACTTTTTAAGTTTTTTTTTAGTATGGAAAGGGATAGTGGGGACTGGCTCGGACACAGGGTGTAAAATTATGAATTTGACCTTTTTTCTTCAATCGTTTATTTGATAATCAAAATGGTTAATGAATTGATTAATTTAATAATTGATTAATTCTTGCAGCTCTAGTTTGACTTACAATCACACTTGTTTTCAAAGGAGATGTGTCATAATAAAAGCTTGCCAACAATAGAAATGCTATCGAATACAGTACAAGAACCTTCCAAATAAGAATAATGACTATCTAATTATGAACTAAGTGTAGAGCAACATGCATCTGTAGTCCTATATAGCATCATAGGTTAAGTATACAGTAAATGTGGTTGCCACAGCCATGTTGAATAAGATGAAATTCCCATAAAGACAAAGCTGCTCTGAAAACAAGTAGGCTAAAAGTGAGTGGACTCTTTGTGATGAATTCCCAGTGAAAAACTTTAACAGAATGTTTGTTAATTTTGCCCTAGGACCTGTTCTGTACCAAAAGATTACACAAACACACAAAGTTAAGTGAAGTTATTAGCCTCTGGGATGTACAGCAGTCATATGGCCATGAGAGAAGAGACACCAGAATGCCCCTCTTTCTCTTTCTCTCAGTATCTCTTCCTCTCTCGTTTACTGTAGAACCTCTGATGCTCTTCCTTCTGTAATGTTTGAAAAAGGAACATTGCTTTGCCACAAGATTGTTGGACTCTGCTAAGGTACTTCTCTTGCACATATTTTTTGAGAAATAGTAATAGTGTTTATGACAAAAAGGCAGGTTTAGAGAGGATAAATTGTAACAGCTTGAAATCAATGAATGGAAAAAGGATGAGGCACAAATTGATGGATTTAATTATTATAAATAAACTTTATCCTAAGAGTGGTACTCTAGTATGTCTTACATTCACACAGCACTGACATCTGGAGCACTTTTGGGTTCAGTGTCTTGCTGGATGATCCTAGAATAGAACCACTAACCATTTTGTTTCCTCTGTTTGTCCGTTTCACAGAACTGGTACTATCTGCTGACCTCCTTTCTCCAGAGTGGCTACGGTATTTGCACATAAAAGCCATTCATTCTACAACCAACAAAATGTCAGGTAAAAAGTTGTATGAATTTGCTTTTAGACCTAAGTGTGAAAAGCGGTTTGAAGAGAGTTTATTGTAAATGTATTCCTGAATATCAGCAAGACTTATTCAAGACCACAAATGCATGCAGACCTTGGATTGATAAAGTAACACAGATACTCTATTCATGACAGGAATGAATGCCTTATTCTTTTCTTTGGAAATATGTTAATATATTAATTGTGGTTTCAGCCTGCTTTGTTACTCTCAGATGTCCATTTATAGTATATATATATTTTTCTGTACCAGATTTTTGTAATGTATGAATCTGTCTTTGTTTTAGGTACCTACACACCAGCCCCTGGTGGGCCATTCTCCGCTCTCACTCCAAGCATGTGGCCCCAGGACATTTTGGCCAAGTATCATCAAGTAAGGATGTGACTTCATATGTTGTCAATGTGCAAACCTTCGTAAACATTTCTTTTGTTTGTGCTTCTGTAAACAACAAAACAATAGGAAAAAAAGATGACAAGCCATGGTGCATCCATATAGCATGACAGAATTTGAAGACAAATGAAAACTTCACATGAGCTTTGTCCTCATGTGACACTCCATATGATCTGATATGTTCACTGAACTTAAAGCTGTCGTGGACATCATCTACAAGGTCTTTCACAGTTGCATTTCCTCTAGTAATGAAATGCATATTATTTGTTTGTCTCTACAGAAAGACCCCTCAGAACAGCCTGAACTACAATATGATGAGTTTGGCTTCAGAGTGGACACCGAAGGTAATGTCTTCACATGGACACATGCACACATGCTTATTTCTTCTGTCCTCTTTTCCATTTTTCTCAAACTGGTAAAATTCCTTAATCCCAGTCAAGAAACATAAATGAAAATCTTCATGTTTGGGCACAGTGGCTACATTACATGTACCAGTTTAGTTATGATTGCAACTGAGTATCTCTCTTACTATTTGTCTGTTGTTGAAAATATATTGTTTACCCCTTTAAATACTATTTCTTGTTCAAAGCTTATTATAGTGTAGTGATTCAAAAGGCGGTTTTCTGTATTCAGCTTGTTGTGATTGTTGACAGATATGCACATAACCCACAGCCTAGGAGGCCAGTGTCCCCCTTTAAAAGAGTTCTATTTTTGGCTTTGTTATTTAACCACTTGTCCTTCATACAGATACTTTTCCCCTCACAATTAAGCAGAAATGATAATGGTGTTGCTATCAATAACATCAATTCCCATCTCTAGTTCTCACTGTCTGACATTTCTTCCCCTTCAATGCCCCTGTCAATCTTGGATAAATTACTCTCTTCATCATTACTATCATTTTCCAGTCTGCTGTTTTCTTATGTTAGTATTTCGGTTACAAAGAACACAAACACTACTAAATCCTGATATATTACACTCTCCTCACTCAGACGGTGGGAAGTTCAGGTCCTGGCTGGGCACTGAAGGCTCACCCCAGCGTGAAGACCCCCAGCAGCGATTGCGCTGGCAGGCCCACCTGGAGTTCACCCACAACCACACAGTGGGTGACCTGACCTGGGAGCTCATTGATCCTGTCCTGCCACGCTCTGAGCGTCTGCGTTCCCTGGTGCTAGGTGGCATACCTCACAGCATGAGGCCACAGGTAAGTAGACTTGCTCAGCACGGGAAAACTAATTGTTTCATTGATCAGAAGTGGAACACAATGGGGTGAAATGCTGCCAGGGATGGCTAGTCCATTTTTAATGTAAAAAACAAAACAAAACAAAAACACATAAACTAGTGAATAAATAAAAGTTAAGTACTGACACTTTAGTGCTGACATTTGTTTTAAGATGACTAATTGTTGTTTTGTCTGTTAGCTATGGATGCGCCTGTCTGGAGCACTGCAGAAGAAGAGGACCTCTGAGATCTCTTACAGAGAAATCATTAAGAACAGTTCCAATGATGACACCACCACAGCTAAACAGGTAAAATTCCTAGCTCCTGTGCGTATAAACAAACACAATCCCATTGCAGTTATTCTACCAAGCAAAGTTTTTCTTGAGAGAATGCAGTAATAAATATTTATGAAACTCTTCTGTACAGCCCCAGAACACATGATCAAAGCAACCATAATCTGCTGTAGACCTCCAAATTCTCAGTCGAAGCAGCGCCTGTGCTCCTGCAGCTGTCAATGTGTTTCCATGGTGACAACAAGCCTAACTTGTGCCTGTCAAAAGCTAATACTTTTTGAAACTTTTTACAACTACTTTTTACACTCGATGTCATCAGTTTTAGCCATCAGCTAGCCTACATTGCTGTCAGATTAAATAGTGTTTGGCAGGATGTGGGGTCAAGATGATCCCGTAGACTTTTGCGGGGCGCTTTTACCCAAACTGGTGCAGGAGTGAAATTGACTGCACAATCAAATTTGTAAGAATTCAGGTGTAAGCAGAGTTTGATTTGACAGCCAGCAGAGTTCATACCCTATATAGTCATTTCTTTTCTCACTAGGACACAGCTAGAGAGAGAGATGAGTTAGGTGATAGTTCAAGCACCATCATCATGATGCTATAAAGTCAGAGATAATTCACAATTAATTGAAAAGAAAATACCCTTGAGATTAGATCTTAGCAAGGTGCTCATTTTAGAAAAGATAAATTTGAGGTCTTTATTATTTTTTTCCTCTAACCTCTCCTTCTTTGTAATCATGTGATGTTTTTTCTTAACCTCTGTCCCTCAGATAGAGAAGGACCTTTTACGGACAATGCCAACCAACGTGTGTTTCAGTAGTCTGAACAGTGTTGGAGTGCCAAGGCTGAGACGGGTACTGAGGGGTCTGGCCTGGCTCTACCCAGACATTGGGTACTGTCAGGGGACTGGCATGGTGAGAACACATGCAAACAGAACCTGTTGTTACCACAAACAACTACGTGACACCAGTCAGCTGACTCAACACACAAATAAATGCACATACACTTGGATTAGCAGCTTTACATCCTTTTGTTGCTCTTGTCCTTTGTCTAACCTTTTACTGATCCTCTTTTCATCGTGTCTTCATCCCCCTCAGGTGGTTTCCTGTCTGCTCCTCTTTCTCGAAGAAGAGGATGTTCTATGGATGATGTGCGCCCTGATCGAGGACCTCCTTCCTCCGTCCTACTTCTCCTCCACTCTGCTGGGCGTCCAAACAGACCAGAGGGTTCTCCGACAGCTCATTGTTCAGTACCTGCCAGCCCTCGACCGCCTCCTGCAGGACCATGACATAGGTAAAGATGCATTTTAGGGAAGACTGATAGATTGATTGATTTTAAAAAAGAGAGATCGTTGTTAGAAGAAACTCATTAGTTACACCCTCTGAATCTGTTGGTGTGTTGAATGACTACAAACTGTATATACTTTTCAATATGTAACCCACTCCTTCTTACACATCCAGAGTTGTCACTGATCACACTACATTGGTTCCTGACATCATTTGCCAGTGTGGTGGACATCCGTCTGCTCCTTAGGATCTGGGACTTGCTCTTCTACCAGGGCTCACTGGTGCTCTTCCAGGTCACACTAGGCATGCTGAAGATCAAGGTATTTGCACTACACCACCTATTTTGTGAGTCTTTGCTCACGATTATACTTTTTATTTATTCATTTTACCACTACAGAGCACAATAGTGAGGTTCCAGCAAAAACACACTCATATTGGTGATATAAGATTTAGATTATTAGCCATAATGTTGTAACCATCTAAAGTATCTGTGTCTGTCCGTAAGATATGAACCTTGTTGTAAGAAAAACATGTTTTATTTGCAGTGTCATAGGAAAATGCTCCAGTACCCACAATCCTAAACTGTAACAGTGAAATCTCTGATTGGTAAAGTTTACTGTTACCATGGAAATGGGTAGTTCTGCTAGCAGGCTGGCTAGCTCTAGACAGCTAATATTAGTTAACATAAATAGTACTAATGATGCAGTTATGTCACGGGGAATACATTTTATATATACCAGAGCGGCAACACTAAGAAGCTGTCATTACATTAATTGCCAACTATTTGATAATGAATTGGTTTGAGTAATTTCTAAAGGAAAAAAGTCAAAATGATCTGATTTCAGATTTAAAAAGCGTTATTCGCTATAGTTGAAGTAGAAGTTCCTTCAGCCCTAAAATAGTTATATGCACAGTATTGTACCTTTGCCTTGTTTTCTGTTTTCCAATCACCATCTTGAATTTGGATAACTTGGTGCCAGAGTTGTTGAAAAAGTGTGTGGTCACTATTGAGATCTGTTAATAACAGACATTATACACTATATAACTAGAGACTATTTACTGGCCACTCTTACTTTTTGACAAAAACTGCATATGTAAGTATTAATCCTTGTGTAATTTATTCTGCCAGGAGGAGGAGCTTGTATCATCAGAGAACTCTGCATCCATTTTTAATACTCTGTCGGACTTGCCAAGCCAGCTGAAAGATGGGCCTGCAGTTCTTGGGGAGGCTATGAGGCTAGCAGGGACCCTATCCCAGGAAACACTGGAAGCCCACAGACACAAGCACCTAGCCTACATCCTGAATGAACAGACGCAGCTCAACAATGGAAACAACACAACACTCAACACCAATCTTAACAAGGTCAGTCCTTGCAGTTTTTGCAAAGTTAGTGTGCTGAAATATCTTTTTTAATTGAATATTCTTTTTTTTTATTAGGATTATATTTTTGAGAATGCATTTTAAGAAACAAATAATTGAACCTGCATTTCTATATGTTCAGGTGGTAAGGAGACAGTCTCTGCGCAGGAAGTCCACACTGAGCTCCCTGCTGTTTGGGGAAGATGAAGCAGAAGCCTTAAAATCCAAGAACATTAAGCAGACAGAGCTGGTGGCCGCCCTGCGAGAGGCCATAGCCCGCACAGCAGAGCACTTCCACTGTCTGGACCCACGTCACTCCAGCACTGTGAGTTCACACACTGCAGCACAGTCCCAGTTGGGTTTATGTCCTATTGTGAACTCTGAGTATTAAGAGAGAGGTATTTTCATTTGCTGGGATGTCAGGCTAAATGGTTAGTCCTAAATTTTATATTTTTAATACCATCAAATAGAAGCATTCAGTTAAGATACCTCCATCCATCTATCCATCCTCCAGGACCTGACTCCTGACTACTCCATGGAGAGCCACCAGCGAGATCATGAAAACTTTCTAGTGGTGTCTCGCAACCGGCGGAGACGGGCAAAAGCTTTGCTGGACTTTGAGCGACACGACGACGATGAACTGGGCTTCAGGAAGAATGACATCATCACTGTGAGTCACAACTTACACACACAAACCCACCCACAAACAAAACACTGCACATACTGCCTTACCTCTCATGCATACCTCAATGTTCTATCCTTCTTTTTCAGATCATCTCCCAGAAGGATGAACACTGTTGGGTTGGAGAGCTCAATGGCCTCAGAGGTGTGGGCTTTTCTTATGTATCAACACCCACTATTGCTATCTGGATAAGTTATTTTTCTATAATCTGTTTTAGAGCTCATTTGACATGTAGTTTTTGTGGTTCTTTGTAACAGGTTGGTTTCCAGCTAAGTTTGTCGAGATCCTAGATGAAAGAAGCAAAGAGGTATGGAAGCAGTTTAAGTTGAGATTAAATGAAAAATACTTTTTTAATCATTTTAGATCAAATCCCCAGCCATATTGTGAATCTATTTAACTATATGTCAAAGAAACACTGGGTCTTACTGATTTACTGTAAAAAAACATAACAGTTTTTATCTTTGTGTACTGACTTGAAAGTATTCTCATTCATAAGTCCTTAACAGTGATTGGTTCTTGTCTGTCTGTCTGCAGTACTCATTAGCAGGTGATGACTCTGTGACGGAGGCGGTGACAGACCTGGCCAGGGGCACACTGTGTCCTGCCCTAAAGGCCATATTTCAGCATGGTCTCAAGAAGCCGTCTATACTCGGAGGGCCTTGTCACCCTTGGTTATTCATAGAAGAGGTAGGAGAGCTTTTTTCAAATTCTAAATCACGTTGTATTGCACACAGCTGCTGTGTCAAATTCGCTACAGTGCTTAATCATTCTTTGTCTTCTTGTTTTCTTTCAGGCGGCCAGTAGAGAGGTAGAGCGGGACTTCAACTCTGTCTACTCCAGACTGGTGCTGTGTAAAACCTACAGGTAAAGCGGTGTTGGGGACTGTAATCTCTTGGCAGAGGAATGATAAATCAATTTACAATGTGTATGCCAGCATTATAAGGTAACAACTTAATCTCTTGTATTATCCAGGTTAGATGAAGATGGTAAAGTACTAACACCAGAGGAGCTGCTATACAGAGTAAGTAAGCATTTTATTAATATGTGTAATAAAAACGTATGTATTATTCAGTTTATTGTGTGAGGATTTTAGGGACGGTTCATTCCAAAATCAAAAATGCATAGTTTCCCCTGGCCTGTAGTGCTATTTATCTATCTAGATTTTTTTGAGTGAGAGTTCCTTAGTGTTGGATATATTGGCCATAAAGATGTCTGCCTTCTCTCCAATAAAAAGGACTAAATGACACTCTGCTTGTGGTGCTCAAAGTATCTGTCTGAGTTTCTGTTGAGTTTTTCAAATGTAATTTTTTGGTGCTTTGGGCCCTGTTTAGTCTCACTACATTGAAGAGAAGGCAGACATCTCTACTGCCAGTATTTCCAAATATCTCTGTAACTCGCACAAGAACAATCTACAACAGTCATTCCCAAAGACTGGGTCATGACACACAGGTGGGTCACAGGACATTTTATTTGGGTCACCAAATAAACATGGAAGAAACTCTGCAAATTTTAAGATTGATATCTGCAGTACATCTTTTTATAAAGCAATTAAAGTACATTTTTTTGTTATTTTACCTCATTTATGAAGTAGGCTATAATGTGACTAAATATCACACTGTAAAAATAAAAAAGTTGAGAAATTCAAAATCTAAACCCAACTTACTTAATAAATATGAGGTTTGAGCCCAACTCAAACTCTTAAGTTTTGTTGAGACAATTTCCTTTTCTTCTTTAGATAAAATTGAATCTTTTAAGTTTAGAGACCTCCAAAATTGTATTTCAAAAAATAAGTAAACACGCTGAACTTAAAGTGAATAATACTTGTTTTCCTGATGAGAGGAAATAAAACAATAAAATTCCCTGGTAACTCAGCCGAAATACATTTATTTCTCATTTATAAAGTACTTAACGTGTACATGCATGCCTCAAGATGACAGGAAATGACAGTGAAAATGTTCAGGAATATTCATTTATTTCACAAACTGATTTGGGCTGCATAGTTTGTCATTTTTAGTAAAAAGTTTGGGAAACACTGATTATAGATGGATAAACAGCGCCACATGCCAGGGAGAAAAATATGCAATTTTGATTTCGGGGTGAACTTTCCCTTTAACGTAAAATAATTTCAGTTATTTCATGGACATGCAAAGTTTGTCCCAGCTTCCAAAAGTGAGTATGTTTCTTGAAAGTCGTGTCTGGCTTGTGAGGCTCTGCCATGTCTATTACTGCAGCCTTTAGGAATGAATGTTTTGAGGAAGTACATGAGCGCCCTCTGTCTGCTCTTCCCAGGCGGTGCAGTCAGTCAACATGAGCCACGACTCAGCACACGCTCAGATGGACATCAAGTTTAGGTCTCTTGTCTGTGTCGGCCTCAAGTGAGTTTTCCAGAACAATGCACACACACACAGAAGTGAAATCATCACAGTCACTCTGTACGCGTTGTATCTGAACTGTGGTGTCTACCTCACCAGTGAGCAGGTGCTGCATCTATGGTTGGAGGTGTTGTGCTCCAGCATGGCTGCTGTAGAAAAATGGTATCACCCGTGGTCATTCCTTCGCAGTCCTGGATGGGTCCAGATCAAGTGTGAGCTCAGGTAAAAAAAAAAAAACACTTTACCACTCAGTTGGCTAGTGATATTAAGTGTCCTGCATCTTAAAAATTAAACATTGTGTATCAATAAGCACACGATCTCACCAATAAAACAAATGACCGTCTACTGTTGCTGTCTCCCCAGGGTCCTGTCAAAGTTTGCCTTCAGCCTCTCCCAAGATTGCGAGCTACCTGACAAGAAAGAGGTGAGTTCAAGGAGATTAGCATCACCTTATAGAGCTGTAGAAAGCTAGTTTTACCATTTAAAGACAGTGTTACTATTCAGGGGAGAAAAACTTTGTGACTTTATGCTATTTCAGAAATCCACTATTCTGAAAGCAGAAGCTATGGATATGCTGGTTCAGCATCACCTCTTTAGTTGGGACCTCTAGGTAACATGTCACATATGAGACTGTAGATGCTGTAGTATAGTCATTAGTTCCTAGTTTACTTAGGCTGATTTAAGACTTTTATTTTTGAAAGTTAAGTAAAATTTAGAATAGGATGAAGTTTGTCATAGCATTGCCTCATTTCAAGGTGCTTGTTCCCATTCGGATGTTTGAGTCTCTCTGGTTACAACTATTACTCACCATTTATCAGCTTGTCAGTAGATGCAGTGGTGTCAGTAGTCATCCTTTGGGCAAAAGCCTGTTGCTGCCTCTAGCCAGACTTCAGTCAGTCATGTCTGATGACATATTATGGTCATTTTATAATTTTTCCATTAAAATTTCTGGTTGGTGTTTGGTCAGAGGTCTAACATCATGGAGGCGCCCTTTGCTTTGTAGTGGTGTTGTTGTCTGTAGGTTCAAATCTTACCACCTTTCCTTCCTTTTCCAGGAGAAGGAGCAGAGACCACTGAAAGAGGGGGTGCAGGATATGTTGGTGAAACATCATCTCTTCAGCTGGGACATTGACGGCTAAACGCACAGCCAAGAAAAAAAAAAAAAAAGACTGAATCCTATTCCGTCCTGTGTATCTGTGTATATTTGATGTCTCTTCACCTGTTTCTTACAGACTGTCAATTATAAATTAGACACTGTTGTCTGCTACAGTAAGAGACTACTTTATAGATCCTTTCTGTCACATCATCTTTCAGCATTAGACAACGGTGACACCCTTATAAATACTCTGAGACTCTTGTGTCATCATAGAGGTGGAACTTTTGTACACGCTGAAGCATGTGTGCATTAGAGTGCATACTTTATTTTAATGGAGACCCAATGTAGGAGGTTGCACTACATGGTGAAAACTATATATACAAGTAAAACACTACTGTAGTACAGAACAGTTTGTACCTGTGGGACAGTAAGTACTTCCTCAGTACTCACTGCTCTGACTATTCAGCTTTTCACAGTGCATTTTTTTGTACAGGAGTGGCGTGTACAGTTTGACTGGTCGCGTGTCTGTAAAAACACAGCAGCAGGTCGTCACCACGACAACCACTGGAATGTTTAACAAGGTCCTGAATTCCACGTTACCCTGTAAATTCCCAAATATTAAGACCAAAACAGAACATTCCTAAAAATGGAGCTATAAAGTTACAAAATATTTTTGAGAGGAATGCTACTTACCTCAATATCACTCAACTCCACAGAATATTTCATTAAATACCAATGTTGCACATGCCAAGTAAAGCCTTTTTCAATCGTGACTATGGATATGTGTGCTACCATAACCGTGGTAGTGAACAGTTACACTTGTATGACATAATGTAAATGGAGCAGATAAATACTTTTTGTCTTATAATCAGTAAATAAATGTTACATATAGTTTGTAATGTGTTTTGTATGTAAACACAACTTTCGCTTGTTACTAAATGTGCCCTTGCAAGTTAAAGCAATTCAGCGTAGGACTTTCTCATTCTTAGTTGACATACTGATTTTCAAACTGAATTAAAGTTGCACATATATTACAACCGCAGTTCCAAAAAAGATGGAACAATTTCTGAAACGTAAAAGAAAACAGAATGCAATGATCTGCATCTCCTTTTTGACTTATATTCAACTGAATGCAGTACAAAGACAACATATTCGGTGTTCCAATTGATTAACTTATTGTTTTGTGTGAATATACACTCATTCGGAATTTAATGCCTGCAACATGTTCCAAAAAAGTTGAGTCATGTTTACCACTGCGTTCTAGTCACAGTCTAGTACCCAAACTCTTTTACTACAACGTCAAGCTGTCGTAAAACATGCAGAATGTGTCTTGGCATCGTCTTGCTGAAATAAGCAGAGTCGTCTCTGTAAAAATGCTGTCTGGATGGCTCCAAAAACCTTAACTGAATAGTCCAAAAGTATTTGTTAAGCAGTGTTTTTTTTTATGTTTTACACAGCGTCCCATCTTTTTTGAAATCAGGCTTGTAGAAAAAGAGGAATTGTCTGTTTATTTATTCTGTTGGCCATTCTTGTACATGAGGACTTGAGAGGGTTATGTTGACAAAACTTTTTTACAACTCATTTGTTTATGTTAACTTGTTACATTTTTAACAGGGTAGTTTTTGATACTTTACTGACTGCAAAGATTTTGTTGTTTTAGTTATTAGTTCTGACAAGCTGTCACATAATTTGAATTATTTGGACTTAATATTAACTTTCCCATGTGCAGAAAACACAATCAACTTAGTTTCTTGTTTTACTTGATTGTAGCTACTGTAGCTGGTGTAAATCACAATATTGATTTTCAACAATTTGCAACTGAAATACACAGTCTGGTGTCTACTCAAAGACAATCCAGCCAATAACTGCCACTTTGCACTTTTGAAATATGTGGAACTGATCAGACTGAGACTCCTCCTAAAGGTGCAGTGTGCAAGATTAACAGGGGAAATATGATATTCATGAGCATGTTTTCACTAGTGTGTAATGGCCTGAAAACAAGATTTTTTTAAAATGAGCCCCTCATATTTACAGATGGCACAGGTCCTCTTCCATGGTGTCTGCCGTGTTGCACTGCCATGTTTCTACAGGAACCCAGAACAGACAAACCAAAAGGTTCTAGATTGGACCTTTTGTGTTTTTCATTAGTTTTCGTAACAACTGTTGTGTCTCCTTCATGTTTGGAAGGGGAGGGTGAGGCAAGTGGTATTCCATGGATTGCTATCTACAATTCCACTGCTAGATTCCACTAAATTCTTACACATTGGTCCTTTAAATGAGTTACAGTACAATGAGGAAAAAGAACTTAAACATGCTGAAAACCCATCCAGATATTTTTTTCCACACTAATAAATAAATTAGACAGTATCAATATTTTTAATATGTGATGAGGGAATTTGATAAAAATGCAGATATAGAGAAAAAGAGGCAATGTTGAAAAGTTCAGTAAAGCTTGTTTATTAATGGTCAGTTTTGTAGCGGCAAAGTGTGTTTAAAATGTCACAACATGTTGACAGCGACAGGCCATAACGCATGGGGTACTAGAGTTACAAGTAGCACTGCAAGTACTGCATGTCTTATAATCATGAGCAACTGCTGGAGTGACAAGATTTATGTGCTGTATTTGTTTGTACTAACACTATTGGTGTGAGGTTTGAAACATGGCTGACTGACTAACAGTGGAAGCATGACAGATACTGCTGGATCTAAGAGTGCGAGTGAGAGAAGGTGGAAAAGATCTACGACCATCGGAGAGTGAACGTTCTGCATGTATGCCAAATAAATAACTTGACAATTATAAAATTTGACAGCTTATATTTTCCATATATCTAGAATTTGAAATCACTATGTGCCCTTTGCTACATTCATTTATGGTTTGCATACATTTTGTACAATGGCGTCTTTCCAATCAGAGCACAGCTAACAGCTAATTTACATATGCAGTATAAATAGTACATTAAATGTTTTTCATTGCAAATACACAGGGAATGCATGGGGGAAGTTTCATTTATAGCTGCTCATATTGGTACTGGACCCTTGTTTTGGGTTAAGCCTTCCTCCCTGCCACTGACGTTGAGCCAGAGGACTGAATTGTAGATTTCATAGATTCATAAAATACGGATAAAATTGATTAAAACATCATCCTGAGTGAGGCTAACCTCAAAAACCAGACTGCTTTCCATCAACCAAACCATCCGGAATAGTAAAGGCAGCTGACAGTAAAATGTGGTAGGGGTGTATGCCTTTTGGTTTGGGACATACCCCTTTGTGTTCCCTTTAAAAAAAAACAAAAAAACTATAGAACCCGGGGCCTCATTTACAAACGCATAAAAGAAGGCTTGAAATGTGTGTGAATTGGGATTTATAAAAACAAAAAACTTGATGAGGAAATATATGCATGTTTAGGGAAGCTTTGATTCATGTGTCCATACATCATGGAGACGGGAAACTGGTGATGCCAATGAGGTGGTGGTGAACTGAAGCCAGATTCACTACAGATATACTTACAGATCCACGTTATCATAAACATTCAAACCAGTGGTGTTATTTCTACTTGCAGTTGTAGTGAGCCATACCTGTTCTATAAGCTCCTTTTAATTTGAAAGTGCAGGAGGAGGGAGAGGAAGCGATGGACGGACTGTATGAAATGAGGATCGGTTGTGCAAAAATTACATCGAAGAGCCTTTTCCATGATTGAATAAAAAATGGCATTGTTACAACTTGTTGATGGAATGATGTCACACTGTTACAGCAACAACAATCTTGGGTAAAAGTTAAAGTGACGTTACCAACGGCTCCACAGTGAAAGAGTTAAGTTTTAAAAAAGGGGAAGGACTTCAGTACTGTGGAAGTGGTTTGGTTACAAAAGATCAGATGTACAATAAACCGCAGTAATATGTAAGAAGCTATTTTCATCACCTCAAGCAGAAGTACACACAAGTTTGAGGAGAGCCAAAACTCCTGTGACTTCTAAACCAAAAATATAACTCAGTATTTTGTCATATCAAGAATAGTTATCACAGAATATCTTGAAATATCTTGATATTATTTTGGGGACATATCGCCCACTACTCCACAGCGCACTGAGGCACTGCAGCCACACACAATTTCTCAACATCCACAATGTGCTTTGCATTGACCATTTATGGTTGAATGTGGGCGTGAAGAGGTCGAGATGTGGCATATCTATATTAATTAAGGGCATTTCTTTAACCATTTATGGGTAATTGTGTCCCTGTGGGAATTTTGCCCTGTGGTACACTTTGAACAAGCGACATTAGAACTCAGCAGAACCTTGGTCAAGTTTCTCTTTTCCTGTTTCATGTCCTAACATGTCCTATGTGCTTGGTTCGTCTATGTTGAAAAGAAAAAAGTTTGAAGATTGTTGAAAGATGTTGCTGGGGGACCTGTAAAAGCAGCATATATATACACATAAATATATATATGTATATAAATAAATACATATATATACATATATATATATATATATATATATATATATATATAGTCACATCTCAAGCAAAACACTAGCTAATTAACAACTGACTAGTTAGCTGGTGTTTTGCTAAAATTGGCTATCAGATGTAACTAGGTACTGTAGCTAGTGATTGATGTAGATTAACTGGTCTGTTGGCTCAAGTTTTGCTACAGAGCAAAGCACTATCTAGCTAACTATGGATGTAGATTAGCTAGCTTGTTAGCTATATTAAGATATGTTGCTTTTACAAGTCTCCCAGCAACACTGCAGTTTTCTTAACAACATAGGCAAGCCTAGCACACAGCATGTGTAAGGACAGGAAACAGAAAAGGAGAAATTTGACCGTGGTTCCACAAGGGGCAGGAAGGGTCAACTGTGGGAGTGAAGTGAATGGTGTGTTTGGTTTGTGTAATCTACCTGCGGAATATTAGAAAAGGAAATAGCGCACTGGCAGGTTTTATAAATCTGAATATTTTTGGCTTTATACATACAAAAAAATGTGGTGTTGATTCTCCGCAGAGTTTTATAAATGAGGCCCCAGGTATAAAAAGGCAAGGCGTATTAAGAGTGAGGAGTGTCTCGCTCCAAACATCTGTATCCTTCATGGTTTGTGGAATGAAGACACTTGGTGGAGTGATAGCAGAGAGGGAGGTTTACAAGGGGCAAGGAGGGGCAGTTCAGCAGCCTCCTATTCCCGATGAGGAGGTGGCTGCTGTGGAGTTGGTGCTGCTGTTCTGGCCTTTTCCTTTGTGCCTCTGGCCACCCCTCCTCCTCCCACCTCCTCCAGACTTTGGCTGCAAAGCAACAAAAACACCTGATAAGGCACCTCCAAATGTTCATGTGCATTTTAAATATTTAATAGGACAGTCTGTTTGTTTGTTTGTTTTTTGAAGCGTATTTGTATGAGACCTTATCCATAATCAGTGTATTACTGTAGAGCTGCTTTGGCCTTTGGATCGTACATCACTGACATGTTCAAATACGAGAAAACGAGAGCTGCATTTTTACTGGATAAAAAAGCACTATAACCTTTAATTTCTCAACCGATCTCAATGAGTTCAGTGGTAGTCAAGGGTTTCTATTCTAAATGGAGCAAGTTATTTCTAATGCACACTAAATCATAAACTCTTGAATGCAACACCACTCATTGAGATCAGTTGAGAAATAAAAGGTTGTAGTGCTTTTTATCCAGTGAAACCCCAGCTCCCCCATTTAAATGTGTTTTTTTGTAGGTCAGCCTTGACCTAACGAAAATGGCGGCCATGTTGACGTAATGCAGCAACTAGCTAAAGTGGTCAATTCAGCTAGGAAGCTAAGAAATTAACTACTGTGGACAGAGTCAGCAGCAAAATGTCTTTTAGCAATCTAAAAAAAATGTTCAAGTGTAGGCTATATTTAGGATATTTTCAGTGCTTTACTGTGTCATCAGACAGTTTTTCTGATGGGAAACTACTGTTACATAAGCCAGATACTCCACAGGCGAAATCAGTCATTTTACCTTGTGGAACACAGTCTACCACGGCCTCGTTCTGTTAGTTTGTTTGTGTTATTATGTGACTTAGGTTGTTTGTATGACTTTGGAGAATCCAAACTAACCCTTGAAAACACCAAACTGATCAAGGCAGCAATAGACCTGCAACTCCCTCTGTGAGGTAAAATTGATTTTGTCAATGGAGTCTGGCGGCTTTGGAGCAATATTTGGCTCATATTCAAGGGCTGTCTGTTGGCAAAGTAAAGCAATGAACATATTCTAAATATAGCATACACTTGAAATGACAGTGATTGTGTTTTGTTTTCTTTTTTGTTTTGTTTTTAGGTGGTTAAAAAATGTGTTTTGTTTTGTTTTTTGCTCCCCCTGTCCATAGCAATTCATTGCTTAGCTTCCTACAGTTCTACTCCTGCTGCTTTTCCAAATTGGAGACATGCAGACCAACATCTACTGTAGGTAATACACTGACTATGGATAACTACCTCAAAACTCCACAACAATAAATCCAAAAAATCCCTTTAATATGGCAGGCGATATAACAAGAAAGAGCCATCTTGCTAAGTAATACACAATCTCCCCTCTCCAGGTTCTCCTGTTCTCATTTTGAATTGACCCATTTTACCTTGTTCTCTTTGTTGCCCTCTTTTATCTGAGGGTCTTCCTCTCCCTCTCCCTTAGGAAGCCAGCCACGCAAGCAAAGCGGAGGGAGAGAGCGTGATGGAGTGATGTGGCATGACAAAGTTAAAGTTTAGGATGAAATGAGACAAAATCAAATGGTATCAGGGAAACAAAGGGAGGAGGACACAGAGGAGTTAACAAGTTAGAAAAGAGCAGCATTGTTAGGGCAACACAGTAAGGACGTCCAAACAATCACAAGAATATCATTGTTGACTAGTGTCTCACCGGTTGTGTTGTGTTGGGGCCTGCTGACTGTGCTATCGTTGCTGCGTCATCACCGGCTGCCACGGTGCCATCCTCTTTTCGGAGCGGTGCCTTCTTTGTGGACTGCATTTTGATTTGTGGAGGTTTGGAATTCGATGGCAAATTATTGGTGGATTGCAACAGCTGAAAAAATGAGAGCAAATGTGTGAGTCTTAGCAAGATAAAAAGAAAATCATCCTCTCATGATTAAAAGAGGTTCATTAAAATTTGAGCATATCTCAGATTCAAGCTCTATCAAGAGAGGATGTTTCACAGGTGAGTAGGTTAATTAATTAATATCAACGCATGTCCTTGATTCAATTCCTTTTCTACAATGAATAATAAAGAATCAGTTAACTTTTTTCTCTTATACAAGAAAATGTTGCAAAATGCCCCTCTCCTCTGATTGGCTGAAGGTAAAATCCCCCTGCCCTCTGATTGGCTGAGGGAAAATCCTCCTGTCCTCACATTTGCTGGGGGAATATTCCCCTCTCCTCTGTTTGGCTGAGGGAAAATCCTCCTCTCCTCGGATTAGCTGAGGAAAATTCCCCCTGTCCTGTGATTGGCTGAAGGAAAATCAACCTCTGTTCTTTATTAGCTGTTGTAAAATCACTCTGCCCTATAATTGACTGAGAGAACATCCTCCTCTCCTCTGATTGGCTGTTGCAAAATCGCAGAAGGAGAAGGAGTGGGTTGATCAATCCCAAAATATCAATACTGCATCTTGTTTTTGAAGATCAATTGTGGCGTCAATATGATCAATACCAAAAACAGGATCAGTGTCAGTTTTTCTCATCTCCATTGTACAGTTTTTAATTCATCAAATAGCAGAACTGTGTAAACAATGTTAAGTTGTTTAGTGCATCTGTCGTCTGTGTGCACTCAAACAGCACAAGCATCATGCAGCATGACTAGTTTAATCCGACACATAGTGACTGAACGGAACGGACAGAGAAAGGGCTTTGTTTGGAGATACTTCACAGCTGTGACTGAAAACGTGTGGGGTAGGAAGTCTGTTCAATACAGATTTGTTCAAACACATAAGAAAACACCACAAGATACAAAACAAAGAGCTGCAAGATAAGAAGTGAGGAGGAAGTGCAGCATCCAGACACAGAGAGGAGAGGAGGAGGAGAGAGGGGAGTCTTTTCAGAGAGGCTCAAGCAGGAATAACCACGTATATAACAGTTAAATAACTGTTAGTCAAATAGAATTTTCAGCATTAGTTAGTATTACATTTTCAAATTGTAATTACTCATCAATAGCAGACGAAATAGCCTAAAATTCAGACATTAAAATAATATATTCAGCCCATTGAAACATGTCATCTATATTATTTTAATGGAACTGAAAACAAAACCTCAAACCTGAAATATAAAAATGGCTGAATATAATAACCCTTCACTTTAACTGTGAAAGGATTCCTATATTTAGGCAATTCTGGCCCTGTATTACTTGGTGCCAACTTTTCGATATCGACAGCCCCAACCACAGAGTGCACAGAAAGTAGTCTGGTGTCAGAGGTAACCGCCACCTCAATAATGGTTAAAACTATAAACCAACATCAACAACCATGAACAGACACATTACAAACAAGAAGAGACATTTTCCTCTTACTCATACTTAGTCCAGACTAGGCCTGATGGGAATGTGGGCTGTTGCTATGACATTTTAACCTAACAAATTGTAGCAGAGAGCAGCACACTCTGCTCCCTGTAGGTTACAGAAGGAGGATTAATATATTTATCCAGATCGTCAACCTTGTGTTTATGCAGGTACTGTGAGAAAAATAGACTTCTAGCATAAATAAACACTTCAGGTCGCAGTTAGGACTGTGATAGACAGCAAGACATAGCTGAAACATGAACCTGCAGGGAGCTGCACAGGAGAAATTATTAAAATCACTGTGAAACAACGTCTACCCTCTTCTATCTTATAATGCCTAGGTGTACTTCTGCTGTTATTTTTGTTAAAATAATGAAAAAGTTAAGTAACTTGCCTAACAGTGGTGATGTTATTGTAAGAGTAAATACCCGGTACTGTACTGTGGTGTACCACCACTCATCATGTTAACGCTATCCCAGTATAAGCAGAAGCTGATGTTCCAGAAGGTTGTTCTACCTTGGTGATGGTTCCCACAGCCTTGGTTCGTCCCTCCCTGAACACCAGCCTCTGGTCGCAGTGCAGGTACTCGGGGGTTTTGATGAAGCGGAAGTGAACTGAAGCCTTGTCCCCCGTCCGTAAGCAGTCTCTATTCATGGACAGGATGGTGGCTGTCTGCCTTATGCTGCCACAGTGGACTAGGTGGGGGGGTGGTGGTGAGGGCAGAGAGGTGATTGGATAGAGCAGCAGAAAAAAAGAAAAGGGAAAATGAGTTTCACAATTGAGAGCACCTGTATTTCTATCAAACTTCATCACTGTGTATAACAAAATGATAACAAAAGGACTGCCCACTGGCCCATGGCAAGAACATGCACTTAACACTTTTCCTTGTTATTGTTACCCACCCATGGCCTGGTATCTGGGCGATATCGTAGTGGGATGATGCAGTACCAGGATCTCTGCCTCAAACTCCCAAGTGGCCTGTGGGCACAGCCTTGGCGAAACCATCACCATGCCTTTCCTTATGGACGAACGCTTGATCTTCACAAAGAGTAATGTGATAGGAGGGATAAAGACAACAGAGGAACAAAGAAATGTTCAGTTTTAGACACTGTTCTACTATCATTCCCCCAGTTAATTTCTCAAGATTTGAGGTGTTATATAAGAAAGATGCAAGAGAAACAACCAAGGACTATATAATCCCAGACCTTCACCCTTGATGCTGCTGTGGGAGATTTTCCCCTCCTACCTTTTTGAGAGCAAATGAGGCAGTCTGGCCACCCCTGACCTCTTTCACAGGCATTCTCTTGCGATGGATTGATTTGACTGCAATGGGGATGAAGCTGCCCAAAGGGTCCGGCCCTAGTAGCATCGTATCATTCAGGCGTATGAGTCCTCGTAAGGTAGTTCCTGATACTACTGTTCCCACTCCCTGAAACATGAACACAACACAACCAGCAGTTTAGACAGCATTTGATAGGTACTGTTGTGTATGATATGTAGCATGATATCCCTCACTCATCTAATTCACATGGTACAATGAATTTAGCTATAATAGTTTGGCAGCGGTCACCGGCACAGAGTAGGTATCGTCGATCTGGAACTCAGCCGGCTGGTCGTCCCGGTAGGAAGTCCTGGAGGAAAGCAGGTTGAGGAACATCTTGAGCAGGTCCATGTTCTCTCCGGTCACATTAGAGATCTGGAAGATGGGACACATCCTGCAGGGGAAAGAGGGGGCAGGCATAGAAATTACAAAAGAACATTTTCGTTCTCAGTCTAAATCTGGCTGGGAAAAACCAAGTACCTCTCCGAACTGAAGTTTGAAGCCGTGACTATGACGTCGTCCTTGTTCTGTACCAGGACAGGGATCTTCCTGCAGCCGGGGGACTTCAGTAATCTCTGGAGCAGCTTCAAAGTCTCTGTTGTGAGCAAACACCATTAGAATTACAGCACATTATCACATGTTGCATATTCAAGACATTTCAGGAAGAAATAACAGCATGTATATTCCATAAATATCTATGATATTATATGTTTGTAATGCCTGCTAAATTGGCAAATGACCTGCCAGTGACAAGAGTTTGATATCAGTTCTCAGTACCTTTAAGCTATCAATCAAAATAACCCAGTGCCAAGAAGTATCAAACCCTAACCTACTGTTAGATTGTTGCATCTCAGAGAGAAATACAGGTGAGGGAGTTATAAAAGGAATTTCAGAGGACTGACCTTGCAGGATGTTGGCTGGACACATGTCAATCTTGGTCACCACTACAAACACAGGCACATTCAGGGCTAAGGCCAGACCCAGGTGCTCTTTGGTCATCCCTACGATACCTGCATTACTGCCCACCTGGCAGGACAGGGAGAGAAAAAAAAATGTGGCTATATTTTAATCAAGGACACAGGAAAAAGGTTTCACAGTGTATATACATATAGGTAGACACAGTTAGATGGACAGACAGAGAAAGAGATTTTTAATATGCAACCCAGTCATGATATTTACCAGCATAATGCCAATTTCCTATTGCCACACACCCACAAAAAAAAACATCTTCCCTTTCCTGAGCCCCCTTTCTGACCATGAGCATGCAGAAGTCTGGCAAGTGTCCAGTCATCCCAAACACGGTGGTCTTGAGGTATTTCTCGTGGCCGGCCAGGTCTATGAAGGTAATGACCTTGGAGGACTTCTCACAGATTTTGGTCCAGTCCAGGCTTCCTCCGTGACTATCTGGTTTGTTCACCACCTAGAGCCAGACAGAGAGGGGGCTGGGTTTTATCCACAGTGTTCATTTTGTCTCCACCTCCATGTGCTGCTTTACAATCAGGTCTTTTATAACACATCCTATTACTGTTATGTGGTGAACGTTACTTGCACCCTCATACAGTAAGCAACTTCATGTCTTTAAATAAACAATCCTGGTGAAAACTTCCTAAGTAAGAGCACCTAAGCTCTTATTTATAATGGTGCTATTACAGGCTACTTTAGCTGCTACACTTGACTTTTTCTTGATGCCATCTTCAGCATTTCAATTAGTCCTTCACCTCTTGTATAGTTAACCTGCTTTACTTGTCAAGTTGCTGTCAATATTTAATTCAAATATACATATGTATGTGTATTGTATTCCTGTGTTCAAAGACCACAGGACAAACTAAGGGCAAATCCTTGTGCTTCTTGTGGGGATCCTTAAAAATACATAAACATATAATTCTAACGTTTTAACAATAGAGCTGGGGTGATTTGCCATTGATTGCAAAAATACATAAATTTGCAGAATAATGCATTAATGCATTGCAATGAACTGTGGCGCCTGGTCAGAGTGGGATTCACCCAGAGAACAACCTGCAACAAACAAACCATGCCGAATCATCTGAAGTGTGGGAGTATGATTCTCTATAAGCTCTGCAAACTGGAAATGGCCTTATCACAGCAGAGCACCGCTCTGCACGAGCACTGTGAGAGAAAGCTGGAGCGCTCTGTCAGCAGCACTGAGACAGCACTGTCTTGTTTACTTTCTGTCAGCACCCAAGCACAATATGTCAGGATTATCAACACGTGGAATGTGTTTCTGTTAGTAGTAGTCACTCATGAATGAATGCCTATTCACTGCCTCCATGTTCAAAGCAATGCCTGCACCGCTGCTTGATAACGCCACACTATGATTGTATAACCTTTGATTCCACTGGGTACATCACATCTGCGCCACAGTTTTTGATCTATAAACAAAGTTGTTTTTCAGCCCTATCTGTTTACATTAATGGCCATGTATGAGTGAGAAAGATTATTGTTACAGCCTGTAACTTGTTTCAATTATTTTCTTTGCCCCACACTGATGCAAAAACACATTTGCCAGTGATCATCATACCTGCATATTACTCCAGTAATTAAACAAAACCATGTCATAAACAGTTTAAGTTTTAAGTCAAGTACTGAAGTACAAATACTGATTCTCCAGTCCAGGAAAAGCGTTGACACAGTGATGCAGCCCTTTTTAATTTGAGGTTCAGTATTTTTCTGATCAGGCATCTGACAAATGGAGTCTATTAAAGAGGGTTAAAAGTAATTTCAAAATACACTACCATTATCATTATTCTAGTGTGCTTTATGTGTCTAGTTTTCAGGACTATGACAGAATAAAATACTGAAATATAACTATTCTTTCAGGAGTGTGGCAACCAGTAGACTTCTCTGTTCTCTACCCCTCACCTGTCCCTCCTGGTCAAACCCCAGGATATCGTTGCCCACACTGCTAGTCCTGCCGCTCTCCATCTCGTGTTTGTGTCTGAAGAGCTTCTGGCGGGCAAAGCCCCTGCCATTGTCCAGCTCTCCATGTGTTAACACTCCAAGCAGAGTACTCTTACCAGCGTCCACATTACCCACCACTGCAACCCTGAAGGGTAGAGGAGTACAAAACATCACCAAAACTGTGCAAAAAAAGCCATAACTGTCAGACATGTCTCATTAAAGAAAACGTAATCAATGTAGTGAAAAAAGAAAGGAACTATTATTCCAGTAGTGGGTAATATGTGTGGGATCTATTACTGGATCGTAACCATGATCCTCGTTATTCATATCTCTGACCACTCACCTGACCTCCAGGAAGTCCAGCTCACCCACACGCCGACGGATGAGATAATCGCGGACCAAACCAGCAGCCTCATTGCGCTCCCGCAGTGGAATAAGGTCAGCATCCAGTTGCTCACACATGGAGCACACCGTGGCTACCGAGGCCTCCATATCCTTCTCATCCAGACCCCAGTCACCACCATCTACAACAGAGAGATGGAGGAAGATGAACAACAAAATGAGGAAAAAAGGAAATAAAATTATATGTTTCCATCACTGCGATTGTGCAAAAGAGCTCAAGTTGCTGAATAATTTGAGTAACCACAGCATGTGAACTGCAGTTTTCTCACCTGAGCCCATCCCAACCACATAGATGGTCTCTCCACATCCCTCCTCCATCCTGTCCCGTAGCTGGCGAAGTAACGAGTCATACTGCTCCCCATTTGGGCTGACAAGTGCCAGCTATTGTACATGCAGAGACAAAGAAAGAAACAGAGGGAAAATTGGCTATCGTTGGAGATGTGACCCTGGCTGGATGTTTGTTCTTCATTAGATGCATAAACAAAGCAAATCCTTTACCAAATGTGTTACAATCAGTGAATCATTAATGGTTCAATCTGATTTCAGTTTCTCAAATGTGCATATTTTCTGATTTCTTAAGTGCTCTTATGACAGTAAACTGAATATCTTTGTGTTTTGGACATGGGATATCTGAGGATGCCAGCTTGGGCTTTAGAAAACAGAAGTCAGCATTTTTCACCATTTACTGATCTTTTACGGAACAAACCACTCATCGATTAATAACTGATAAATCTAGAACAATCAACAAATTAATCATGATGAAAATAATTGTTAGTTGCATCTCTAGTTCAGACAGTTCTCATATGTAAGCAACAATACAAAGCAAAACTCTGGGGAAAGGTAACTGGAAAAGCTGCTCACCACACACCAAACACAGCTGTTTCTCTTCCCATGAAACACCCCAAGGTTACAAGCGAACGCAACACTATTATCCCTGCAGATATAGATGCCTCTAAAGCTCCATTATGCCAATCAATACCACAGTAAAACTGCTCCACACTGTTGACCATGATTAACTGAGGAACACAAGTAAAATACAACCAAAAGCATCACAGTTACTACACAATCTGTACAACTGTGAAGGTATTTTATGGTAGTTTTCAATGCATTACATACTGAACAAAGAATTTTAATTAGTTTTAGGGCTGCAACTAATGATTATTTTTTTTATTCCATATTGTGGAAGTGTGGTTTAAGTTTTGTTATCCACTCTGTCACCCAATCACATTAGATTATAGCAACAATTAAGACAACTACTTACTTGCTTTTTGTGGCTTTTTTGTTTCACTATTGAGCTAAATGTACAGAGGTTTTCCTGAAAAAATGGTTATGATGGTGTTAATATTACAGTATATGCTAAAATATATGCATACTTACTGATAATAATCCATCACCGCTATGTCCATTTACTTCAGACAGTACTACACTATTAGCCTGGTTCAAGTACATTGGTAGTTGTAAGTACTAGGTATGTATAGAAGAAGAGGGCATACTTTATTAATCCCTGAGGGGAATTACATTCTTTTCACTCTGTTGTAATTTTGTACATACATACAGGCCCAAAACACACACACAAGCACAAACAGGACCTAGACAATCATCTCAGATGAGGTGTCAGAGTGAGGGGCTCACATATATATACATATATATACAGTCAGGTGCCCCAAGCAGTTAGGGGTTTGGTGTCTTACTCAGGGGCACGTTGGCAGTGCCCAGGGAGTGAACCGGCACCTCTCCAGTTACCCGTCCACATTCCGTACTTTGGTCCGTATGTGACTTGAACTGGCAACCCTTTGATTCTCAAGCCAAGTCCTTAAAGACTGAGCTACTGCCACCCCAATGTATGCAGGTATGTGTACTGCTATTGCCTGTAATTTGAATCTGAGTCCAATTGTTCTTATAAAGTTTCTATTTTGCTCAGTTCTTATCATGTATAAATATTAATTTTCTAAGTTTCTCTATTATTTCTGTCTTTATGCTGCTTTAACTCCAGAATTCCCTTCTAGGGACCAATAAAGGATTTCTTATCTTATCTGCACCTGGAATTAAATTGATGGTTCAGTACCATTGAGCAAAAGGTGCACAGTGTGATGTCACATGAGTAATATCCACAAAAGTAAATCGAAGTGCAGCTAACAGCTGATATGAGGATGACACAAACCGATGGAATTGACAGGAGCCAAAGGTGGACCAGGGACTGCCTCCCTGATGCAACCCTGTGCAACCCTCCGGGTAATATAATACCTTTGTAATGTGTAATTTGACACGTCTGGACACAAACCTGATTGCTGTCACTCTCAAACAGGTTTACATTATTGTTAAACTCTTGTTTATTTCCAAGTGTGAATACTTAACATCAACTTTTGATAAATCACAGTAGGTCTGCAGTGTGATACTATTTTCTCTCTAATTGCTCAGAGGCATAAGTGCTTGTTAGTTCAGCAGGGTAACCAGACCACATTATCTTGTTACTATTCATTTCATCAGCCTGTGCGTTTTTGTATTGGGGTTAAAGGTAAGATCATTAACATTTGTCTGAGCTGTTCGTAAACACACCAGATGATAGCTGATTGGGTGTCATTCCCAGGGCATCAAAAAAACAACATTATTACTGACATTATTATTATATACATTATTATTGATGTTTAATGCATCATCAATAGCAGCCATTAAACCAAACAGCTTTGCATTTCTTCAAAACTTCAGGCTGAATCTCTCCCAGCTCCATCTGTTCAGCTCAGTGGTCAACTCTCCAAGGGTTGCAAATTTTGTGCATTTTACTTAGTCAATAGTTGAAAATGCAAACAATCAATTAATCATTAATAATCTGTAAAACACAAAACACGTTTCTGTTTTTTTTTTCCATTTTCAGTTTTTAATTTTGTTTTGTCTGTTCTTTCTCATTATAGTTTACATTTCCTTAGTCAACAAATGGCTTTGTCAGACAAAACACTATCAAATGAGGTGCAATTACTGCCATTTCTATTCTAGTGATTAAAAATCCATGATACTGGTTGAATTCAGAACATCCTTACTCCAAAGTTGTGCTGCTGCAGTGTTTAGTTTTCCACCCATATGTCACTGTTTTCATTAGCCTGTTTACAATCACATAACCTTATTGCCATATGAATTCAAATTGTACTCAGTACTCAATTATTTTAAAAGTAACTAAGTAGATTACATAGTGTAATGCATACGCAAGTGTGAGTAAAAATACAGACTTGAAAATCTACTCATAAAAGTACAAGTATCTCCAAAAAAAAACTACTTAATTACAATAATTTGAGTGTTTGTAGTTACTTCCACCCAAGTTAATGGGTCATAGCTGATGATTAAGGGGGGTTGTGTTTGTTTAAGTCAATATATTGTTTTGCAGAAAATGCTGCATATTATCCCTTTAATGCAAGATGTCAAGTCAATGTTATGTTTGTTTTTTGACAGCAGTCATTCATGTTACCATGCCTTGCTCGTGACAGTAACAGTAGAATCAGATATAGAGAGCTAGAGACGTGCTATGGTAGCATATGGTGCAATGTGCTCCGGCTGATTAGGCTCCAGTGTTAACGTTAGGTTAGACTGTGCGCTACAGCATCAGCTGGGGCTAGCGTTAGCCACAACTAGCTATTTTAATTAACGTCAGCAAAAGCACGTCCCCTGAGTCCAGGAAGTCAGTCGTGCATTACATTGTTACTAAGGCTGCTCACTGAGTGCAATACGGAACAATGTACAATGTCTGGTGAACATGCAAGACACACATCATTTGCGTCATTCATTCATTCAGGAGCAGCTAACGTTAGCTTGGCAGCGCCATAATACCCAGGGCCTAGCTTTACCTTGTTGGTGAAGTCAACCCCACGGTCCTCGGGCTCGCCATTCATCATATCCCCGTCGTCGAAGCACTCGTCCCCGGCGTCGTCTCCGCATCCTCCCCCTCGGTCTGGAGCGAATATGCTCGCGGGGACCAACGCGTCTGCCAGCGGTATGGAGCCCGCGCTTAAACCTGGCTCGTGCGCCGCCGCTATTGATGCCATTTCTACGCCAGCCTTGCAGTAATAAATTTCAAGCTGTCCCAGTTGTTGTGATGTCGGGCTGACGACCACACACACTACACAGTGCACAGTGAGCTCCACACGCTAATGTCAGTGCAACGCTACACAACAAGTAGTGAAGCCAAGCTGTGTAATACTACTTGAGCTAACATTACACTAACATGCTCCTTATTTATATACCGTCCGTTTGCGTGCAAGCCATTTAAAAATAAAACACCATTCATACATATTTATGAAGAAGGTGCGGATGAACACGCCTTTTTACTTCATATCCACCAATGGGGTGCAAGTCACTGTGAATATGTTAGCTGCGGACCAATAGCAGTGAGGGGGTCGTTCATATGATTACAAGGTGTACCAGTCCCTCAGGAAGCGGCAGGGCTGGTAATGTTTGTGTAATGGTGCAATCACAGTGTAATAACTCTTATTGTTGATGAAGCCTAAAGATATTAAAAAACAATGATTCATTAATTATGAACTTAATGGTTGCTGTCATCTTATTGTCTAGCATATTACCTTTTCTGCTGAAACAAATCTTAGTCTGTGAAATAATCACACTCCTTATTTGTTCAGACAAAGACAAGTTTCATAGGAAATATAATTTATAATAATAATAATAATAATAAGAAGAAGAAGAAGAAGAAGAAGAAGAAGAATTAAGTAATATTCTAGTTAGTTATAGTGAATAGTTTGGCCAAAGTTGCTGATTAAAACAAGTCATGTTTATATTTGAATCAGTGACAAGCGAAGAATATGCTGTCCCAGATTTCATTTTAGTTGTTGCAGTTTCATCATCCCTCTCCATCAAGATTGCTCTACAGATTGAAGTGCTCTGTGTGAGGAAAACAATACATAAATTCCCCAAATGGACCTCAGAAGGTTCATTATAATACCCAATTATACTGATTTATGTTTATATGATCAATGATTAATGATTAATTTGTTGATTTATTTTTTCCTTTTGATATTCCTAGTGTTAATAAAGTAAGACGGCAGTGTCTGAAAAGTTGTGAGCACAACTTTTTGCTAAATATTTATTTTAAGGAATCAGACCTGTTTAACTGAATACAGTGCTGATCTGTGAAAGGTAGTACAAACTTTAAGCTGAGGGAACCCATCTTAAGACTGTTTACCGCAAATGAAAAAAGAATCCAACTTAAAGCTTTTGCCCAAAAAAGTGAAGGCTCAGACAAAAGCATCAAAACCATAGGCTTTTGTAACGGCACCAAAAGTACAGACACATTTTCTGTTTTGTATGTTGTTTGCAATTCTGCAACGCACTTCTTCCAAAACTGTCTGACATTTGACACTTCAAGAATGAAATTGCTTGCAATCATGAGGAAAACTCGTCCATTCAAAATGCAAAACACAGGGCCGAACTGAAATGACCAATACCATGACCAGCTGTCCTGTCCTGTCCTAACAGTCACAGAATATAGTAAAATAACAACATGAAAATTCGGAAAGATATTCTGATCACATCAGTAATATGGGCATCTGAATCTTTAACAGTATTTTGTTAAAATGCTGTTAAATGGTGGTAAATCCACCATAAATTTAGCAATTCATTAAAGTACTCACATTTCAATGAATGCAAAAATAAAAAGGAAAAAAGTATACAGCTTACTCATTTTGCAACTGCAAAAACAACACAAAGAAAATTAGAATTACAGAACAGTAACCAATACAATATGTCACTGTAAACTCACACAAATACAGTTAAATTACAGTGACATGGTAAACAAACAAAGGTGTTGTTTACCTGCACTATATTGACAAGATCCAGTTCCTGTTCATGGTTAAACAGACGTTGCTTTCCACCCTCAGGAGGTTGTCTGTCATGTTCTCAATGGTTAGGATTCTTTTTACTGAATTTTAATGCTGTACACGGTAACATCAAAGTGTATTACATGTACACATGTGCACTGAGGACCACAGATCAAGTGTATTTGTATCTTGTATTGATGCAGAATGATGTGCAGCCTTTACACAGGTACAGTCTAGAGTGGAAAGTTGAAGATGTACCTGTTCTCCGCTCTAAATGTTCATATTATGCACTGAGAAAAAGAGAATTGTTGGACCAGCTTAAAAAAATACTTTAATTGGTAACACAACTGTTTGTTTTTTTTTAAATCAAGTTAACAAGTACGATCAACGCAATCGCCTTAAGTCAGATGTACTTAATCTGATTGCTTTCAAATCAGCAGTTTGCATGATTGCAATTCAACAATCTAAAATTTTCCAACTCAATTATTTGCTTTACCCAAAAGTAAAATACTGTTCCTTAAAAACCTAATAGTATGATTTCAGGAAAATAATATTTTAATAACCTTAGTCTGTCAAATATAACTAGGCTTAATATAACTGGTAATGTTAGCGTGACTCAACCAGCTCATCTGGTTCAGAGAATTTACAAAAACTTGAACAACCAACTCTGGTGGACCATTTTATATCTAACATAATGCATTATTTGATTATGAAATATAATTTTGACCTGCCTTAGACTGAACCTTCTTTCCGAGTCACCAAGAGAAAATGACTGCTCAGTCGGAGGGGGAAAAATGTGGAAAAGACGTGGACGCCGTGACGTCAGACGCACCATACTAGAAACCTCAGTGGTGCGCTTTCACAAATTGTTATAATCCACAAAAGTAGCAGGAAGCTCAATGAAACTAGAGCTGCAAAATTAATCAAAGTTTTACTGAAATCGCAATACGGCTTCCTGCAATTTTCAAACTGCAGTAGGTGTAATATTTGTTCAAAACAAAATGTGTGTCTAAAAACCTTTAAATCAGATTATCAGATTCTATAGACATAAAATAAACATCTTCATTTAGAATCATTCAGATTCCTGCTAAAAAACATCATAGCATAGTCATTTTAACGTTTTCAATCAAAATAAGAATAATGATCTAAAAATTATCATTACCTCTAATATTGCAAATCATATTACAATATCGGTCAAAATAATCACAATTTTTCGAAATTATTAAACCCTAGATGAAACTCATTCAGAACATGTCATTACTTCGACTACTTTCCAGTGTATGTGCTACCATGTAGAAACTCAGGTCGGGCTGGACTGTCTGCCCTGTCTTCCTCATCATCAGACCATCATGCAGTACAAAATGATCCTCCAAAGTGGCCCTTATGTTTGCTGGAAATATGTCTCAATCTATCTGCCTGGTCCCATTCTTGTCCTTGTTTTCCTACTCCTCTGTCTCTGTCCCTTCCTCTTCCTCTCACTCTCACCGCCTCCATGTTCGCAGAATTCTCACAGAAGAGGTGAGCTTACCCGAGGTCTATTTGTAGCTACTGTAACACTGATTGGTGCATTAGTGTTGAAGTGTTTTTGTGTGTGCGTGTTGTCAGTTTCAGGTATATTTTCCATTTTGAACGGAAGTTATCCCCCGGTGATTTCAGTCCTGAAGTGTCTAATGTTAGAAACAGTGTGTAGTGTTTTACAAGAAGTGCTGCAGAGTAGAAAACAAAGTGCAAAACAGGATATGCATTTGTACTTTAAGTGCATTTGCTTAAAGCAGGGGGTTTTCAGGCCAAGGACCCAACCTGGAGCTGGAAACTGTCAAAGAATTTCAAAGACCCCCTAGAAGTCCTGGACTTCCTGTTGAAGACCCCTGGTTCAAAGCATGGATACAAGTTTAAGTTTTGATGCTGATGCAGTACAGTAAAAAAAAAAGAACCAAATCAATGATATCATGTTCTAATATTGTCCACAGAGCTGCCAGAAGACCTCCTGGGGGCAGAAGATGTCTGTTTACCCATGAACAGGAACTGATCCTTGTCGATAGAGTGTTGGCAAACAATGTTTTTTTTAACCATCACATTTTTACTGTATATACTGTTTATTTCCGATTCTGTGAGTTTACACCAGCATATTATATCCATTACTGTACTGTAATTGTGCTTTTTGTTTGTTGTTTATTTGTGGCAGTAAAGAATGAAGCCTGCATGAGAAAATTAAAACTGTGTACAAAGTACTAAAGACATCAGTGTTTTGCGCGAAGCACGTCAGTGTCGTGTTGCTACTTTGAGAAAGTAATTAAAATGGAGCGTGTCTATATCATTTTGTTGCAAAAATGCCACTTTGAAAGGTTTTGAGTCCAGAGTTTGAATTTTCACATAGAAGTGAAATGTTTCTCTCCTAGAGTTGTGTGTTTTTTGGCTTGTGTGTAGAATTTTGACGCAATGAGCCAATTTCTGCAACACTTGTGTAAGTGATAGATAAAAACTGCAAAAGATGTGGATTTTGAGCATAGGCTTTCTCTGCTGTTCCTCTGGGTGAAGTCTGACAGTGAGATAAACATGACCATCAATCCAAAGACTGAAAGTACTGTTATCAGAAATTATTTTAAGGTAAAATTGCTCAAGACCAGCCATTAAGTCAGCCATTAAGTCAGCCATCAAGTCGGTAAAGTGTTGCAGTTCTGCATTGTGACCACTGGAGGGCAGTGAACACTTGTGTTTTCGTTCAGGTCAACTGTCCACCCATAGCATCAAAGCAGACACAGGACCATACCGATAATTCCTGTCAAAACTCTCAGAACAGTTGAAAGAGTTGAGCTGTGATGCTGTGCCAAGGATATAGATCAGGGGTGACAAACTCATCTCCATGCCACACACAACACCATTTGATCTCAAGTGAAGCGGACCAGTACTTTTTAGCTATTTTTAGTTAAAAAGAGTACATTCTGAAAACCTTCATAAACCATCCATTTGTAAAACAGATGAACATCGTGAGATGTCTTATAAAAAAAAATAAGTACAACAACATTCGGTCAGTCTGCTGTCATTACATGTGCATTACAATATACAGATCACAGTGGATCCACAAAATCTAAACAGGACATGCATGAATTTTGGAATGGAACAATTTAGTATTTCACTTCTTTATGATATGAACTTTAATTTTACATTCACCACACAGCACCAGCTTAAGTGGGGAAAAGTGGAGGAAGGTTGAGAAGTCAAATGTTTTGGCAGAGCATTAGCTGCAGGGTTTCACCAATATTTTTTGAAGATAGAAGTCTGATACAGAATATTTTGTACTGAAGCTTCTGACTGACAATATTTTGCAGAATGTTCAACATCTTTAAATATGTAAATATGACCATAATAAGTGTTCTTTTTTTTCTGGTCTGAAATTTTCTAGTCTAGTCTTCTAGCAGGCCGGAGTGGACCGTTTATGAGTTTCATATTATTTGATGAAGAAAGGGTATGTTATTTGATACAGCACAGCCTGACAATAAATATTACTGATATATGTATACAACCACTCTTGGGAAGTGGGACAAAGCATTTCCTACCAAAAAATAAATAAATAGATAAAAAATAATAATAAATGATTACTACCAACACTTTAATTCCAATTTTGGGTGAAAATTTAGTCCTTCAGGATATATATGAAATATATGCGATTTGTGTAATGTTTTGTTTTGCTTCATTTTTTTTTCATGTAAGACAAGAATTCATAATTTTTAAACAAAAAAAATATATTTTTTAAGTCTTCAAAATGTAAAACTAACAAAATCTACTAGGTATAGAACTGTGCTATTATGATCAACTTTGTTTTAATCCAGGAATACTGCTCAAACTGTAACAACTGATGGATTAATCGATCATTGACAGATTAGTGAATTAATTAATCTCCAACTGTTTTTTATAACTGATTAATCAGTTACTTAATTAGATTCATTTTTTTAAGAAAAGAAAGACATAATTCTGTTTCCAGCTTCTTAAATTTGACTTTTTTTTTTTTTTTTTAAAGATATTTGAGGATATCACCTTGGGCTCTGGGAAACTCCAATCAACATTTTATGACATATTATAGAACAAACAACTAATTGAATCAAGAAAATAACAGACCAATTAATCAAAAATCTAAATAATCATTTGTTGCAGTCCTACTGGTAAACTTTACATTTTTTGACAAATTATAATAATATTGCTATCAGATTGTCTCAACAATAACATGTAAACTCTGTAGTCCTTCTAAATCAAAGCTAAATAATAATAATAAGAATTATGGTTTAAAAAATGTGTATTATGATTAACATTAAGAGAACTCATTAAAAAATAAAATGGCAGCTCACTATGATTATGCTGTGAAATAAAAAAAAAAGTAACATTTTGTCAACTTTATAAGACATCAACTCTGTCAGATATTCAATCTTCTCAAACTTAATTATGTCACAGCCCAGTTTGAAATCTGAAAATCTTCTGTGGTGCCCCAAACTTTTAATCACAACTCTGATCAACACACCAGACAAATCAACGATGAGATATAAGGTAGGTTCAGGTCACATTAACACTACAGTGTCACAACTGTTAATTAAACCAAGTCAGATAAATGAAGAATAAAATCTCATGGCTTTGCTGTATTAGTTCTGATTCATTTCTTTTATTATTTAGAAATATTTAAGGGTAATTTCAAATGTGTGAAACTGAAACTTAAAACCTTTTTATTGATTTACTTGTCATGACATCTCAAGGCCCGCTTGCAGAGCCTTCATGGCCCACCACAGGGCCACAGCCCACACTTTGGGAATCACTGTTCTAAAATGTGTTTTCCCCACATAAGTGAGGAGTAAAAATCAAAACCCCTCAAAATCCATTTAATAACTGTGATAAACATATGTATAAGTGTGTGTGTGTGTGTGTGTGTGTGTGTGTGTGTGTGTGTGTGTTCCTCCTCGGTTCATGTGGAATGAAGGTCTCTGTGTCATTTGATCTGCTGACTGTCTTAAGACTGGGTCCTGAGGCAATAAGAAACATATCAGCCCTTTGTGTCACATTGAACTTCTGATGCAAGAACTGCGTCTCCTTGTAACAGCCCATATTACTGTAATATACAGCTTACATAATACATCATGTACCTGAAGAGATCAAGCTTTAAATGAAGCCGTTTTCCCGTCAGCGGATGATGTCATGAGGAATGCACCTCTAAGTTTGTTAGTTTAATCTGTGACCCGCACTGCCAGTTTCTTGGATCACTGCTGGCTGCCAGCTGTTGGAGATAAGTACAAACCGCTCACTGTGTGATGGTGAACATTCGGAGAGAACAGCTGAACCAAGTTCCACGCTCATTAGGCACTTGCAAGCTTGTGTGCAAATGTGAGTGTGTGCTTGTCTTTCAGCGAACTTAAAGGGACAGTTCACCCCGGAATCAAAAATACATATGAGCTGTTTGAGCTGCTACGTTTTGGAACCGTGGAGGTGTCTGCCTTCTCTCCAGTACAACGGAACTAGATGGCCAAAAAATACACTTGAAACTCAAAAGCAATGTTTCTTTCCAGAAATCATGACCCAGTTACTCAGGATAATCCCACAGATCTTGTTGTGAGCACTTTTATGTAGGAACTACTTTCTCTCTATGGTAGAATCTACCAGGACTACTTTCTTTTTGCCGTAGAATATACCAGAACTACTTTCTTTCTACTGGAGATAGAGTTCATGTCAGGAATATGCTCTTTCTACCAGAAAAAAAGTAGTTCCTACATGAAGCCACTCACACCAAAGTGTGTGGATGATCTTGAATAATTGTGTCATGATTTGGGTGCTAAGGTCACGAGGCATGTCTGCGACCGATATCTCCAAAACTCTGCAACTCACACCAAAACAATCTAGATGGATAAATAGTACTGCAGGTAAGAGGAAGAATATAAAATTTTGAATTTGGGATTGACTGACAAACATCATATGCAATTTGTGATACAGGAAGGGGAGGGACCTCAGTTCGCTGAGATTTCACCCTGGGTGTGATGTCAGAAGAAAATATCCACCTCGTGAAAATGGTGACACAAAAAACTAGTAATAAAGTAACAATAATACCTATCATGTTAAAAAGTAATCTAAAACACAAACGGAACAACATTTATAGTTTAAAATAACATAAAATAAAAATCTAAACATACAAATTAAATGACATTAATTCCTTAATTTGTGAAGCCTCTCAAGACCCAGTCTTCAAGAAATTCTTCACCGGCTCCATGTATTTTAACAACAGATGGATAACAATCGGGAAACAGATTAGTTCTCTCTCTCTGTGTGTGTGTGTGTGTGTGTGTGTGTGTGTGTGTGTGTGTGTGTGTGATAGAGTGGAGAGTTTGTCACCATATAAGCAGCATTATACAGCAGCTGTGATATCAACTAAGGAGTGATCTGAAGAGGACGTCCACCACACACACTGTAAAATAATGAAGAAATAATTATTATTTATTAGTAGTAATTTTTAAAAAATATGTTGTACTGAAGTGGGCATACAAAGCTACGTTTCATCCAGAAATATTTGTCTGAATATATATGCCATATAAGAAAACCTTTGCACACAGGCACAATCAAAACTAAATCAGTCCCTCCAGAAAGCTGTGATGCAAATTCAAAAAATTCCTGTGAACTGTGTACAATCTTGCAACTTTGCCCAATCATCATAGTACTGCGCAAGTTCCACTAATCATAACAGTCTATACTAAGTTCATAGTTTTTGACTGAGTCTGAGCTTCTTTGTGGAATGTCTCCTCGGTGCACTGCTTCATTTACAAATGAAGCATATTTTGTTAGAATTTTTGTATCCTGAGCATTTTTGATGAGGTTACTTAGAAGCAGTGGTGGAAAGAGTACTGAAAATCTGTACTCAAGTACTAGTACTATTACATTGCTAAAATATTACTCAATTACAAGTATAAGTACTGGTGTTAGAAAAATACTTCAGTAAAAGTACAAAGTATTTGTCAAAAAAAAACTACTACTAGAGTATTAGTTACTTTTAACCAATAATGTCACCATCATCTCTCCAGACTAGGGCTCTAAATTTTACCAATACTTAAAACACTAACAATCAATTAATCATTAATAATTGATTAGATACAAAACAAGTGTTTTTTCCTCATTTTGATCGGTTGTTTTTTTTTAAATCTTTTTTTCTTTCATTTAAGTTTTTATTTCCTTCTTCAGCAAATGTCTCCAGCAGAAAAAACAAAGCTAGATGAAGTGCAGTTACTGCCACGACTATTGATTAAATATCCATAAATACATTTTTAACCGGTTAAATTCTTAACAATAAATCAATTAAAGGTCAATCATTAACATACTTTCATCCATATGTCCTGATTTTCATTGGCTTGTTTGCTATCAAATCACTTTATTGGCCACAAAAATGTAGATAAAAGGTTTAGATATTAATTAAAATTGTACTCAGTACTCAACTATGATTTTAAAAGTAAGTAAAAGTACAGACTTGAAAATCTACTCATTAAAGTACAAGTACCCCCCAAAAAAATATTTAATTACAGTAATTTGAGTATTTGTAATTAATTACCTCCACCCCTGCTTAGAACAATGTAGAAGATGAAGGATTTTGATGAACATTCAATGTATTGAATGTTCATCAAAATCCTTCATCTAATTTTCACAAGCTCCTGCAGTTTCACTGAAAAAAAAAACACTGAAAAACATTGCAACATGTATCACTTTTTTTTGTGCTGCAACTATCCCAAATAAAGCCTGCCAAATCCTGGAGGGACTGTGAATGCACACCGCACCCCTGAAATCTGATTGGCCAACTCAACTATGTTTCATGGTGGTAAGCTGAGGATAATAGTACACTTTCTTTTAGAGAACTTAAAGAATAAAGTACAGAAGCTTTATATTATATTTGCATGGGGCCACTCTTTGTGTTGTGATCAGCAGGACTATCTATCATTTAAGTCGACAATTTAAACGCAACACTGTAGGAAACTGTAAGATACCTTAATGTTGGTAATTAAAGTAGACATGACAAATGCAAATGCATGCTGTATAGGAGTGTGCATAAACATACTCTCTGCATAAGTCAGTGCCTCACTTGTGCCACCACAGTCAAAAGAAAAGTCTGGAAACGCCCCTTTGAAAAAATGAAAAGTAGACTACATATAAAAGACTGACACCTGAGGTCCCATCTTTTGCTTGACAGATAGCCAGTCATACTTGAGTATAATGGGGTGGCCAATCAGATTTCAGGGGTGGCCAGTGCCTCCCAACCCTAGAAATGCCCCAAGAGAGATTCAACCCAACCATTTACTCAGACCACCTTCATCTCACCACACAGGAGTGGAAACAAAGAAACAAAGAGCAAAAAACGTGAAACGTGAAAAAACGTGTGATTTTAATCTAAATGACGTTAGGTTGTATTACACTGCAGTGTAGACATGTGGCTTATTTCCTCACCGTCAGAGAAGCTGTGTCAGTTGTATATCAGCAGATAAAAGTCTGGCCTTTTGCAGGCTGTGAGTCAGAGATCCAGGTCATTTTGTTTTTTTTTAGGATTTGACTCAGTTTCAACATTTCACTTAGTCTCATTTCTCCCCCTGACCCGGGTTTACTCACTCAGCAGGCAGACTGATCTTAAATGCTGCCATTTGATCCTACAGAAAGTTACAAGCTATATACAGTAAGTGGACATTAAGGCTGTTGGCTGTGCTAAATATTTGGTTGTCTCCCTGGCAACAAATACGTTGCTATTTCTGTCCGGCCCTCTGGCTGGTGCTCCCTCTCACAGTCAGACTCAACACCACCAGGTTACAATGTAACGGTCTCATGTCAGCCAATAACTTGTCACTAATTATCCTCGCTTCACTAAGGTCTGCAATAACTTGTTAAATACTCAATTAATGGTCAAGTTAGTTATTTATGGTAAGTAACTACATTTTAACCTCATTGGCCGACGTTCCCCGGTGGCCTGATTTGATTTGCTGCTTTTAATGTCACTCAGGTTGCAGGGACCTCCCACCCTCTATATAAACTCACAGAGCAGTGAGGCAAGGCCCTGCAGCACTCTCACTTCTTCTTCTCATCCGTGCTCGACTGACTACATCTGCAAAAATGATGAAAGTGAGTACATCTATTTCTGCTTTTATTCTCTGGATTTTATGCATCAGATTGACAAGTAACAGTCTGAGGTCATATTTTTCATGTTTTGGAACTGACAGCTAGTTGTCATGTGCCAGCTCATTCTGATCTGTCATGCCCATGAAACTGAACCAGCTGAATTATGCTTTAACTAAAGCAGCTCATTACACTTTAACTGTTTTTTTAATGTCTGCTTTTACATGACTTGGACTGGACTTTGCCTTTTATGGTCAAAATATTCACCACAGAGCACACATGCATGCTAGAGTCACCTAATGCATATAAATTAAATAATCTCTTTAGGTTTTTAAATTCTTCCTGTAATAACATAATCACACTGCAACAAAAAGGCTTGTTAACATTTGATCGTTTTCATTCTAATCGTCTCAGTCTCATTATCTAAAGCAGAGCACAGGCAGCAGTGCATTCTGGTCCCTCCGGACTCATAAACTGAGTAGATTACAATGAAAACCCTGTATCATTCTGGCTTTTTGTTGGCTACAGGGGTAAACATGCTTGGAAAGGGCACAGCGAGGGTGGGGCACAGCATGTTTAAATCACATTAAAGGATGAAGTGAAATAAAGTGATCATGTGGAGGCTAGAATAGATGCTAATTCTCCAATTTTGGTTCTTAACAAATCAGCAGTGGTGGGTTTTATACAGTTCTTTTAGAAGCTCCTGCGGAATGAAAATCATTTTAGAGTAAAGTAAATGGTTTAAAAGAATTCTTCTATTTGTGGTGGATAGATGTCTTTTAATTGTGCAAACTTGAAACTTGTGTTGCTAGTCAGCTGGTAGCCAAGTGTTGTCACTATGCCAGTGAGAGGTGTAATACATGAAGACGATGATGATGTGATGGAGGAAAAAGATCCTGTAAGTCATGATAAAGAGAAACGTCTATCTGACATAATGAGCAACTTTTTCAAAATAATGAGTCAATATGTAAAATAATGAGTAACTTTTTCAAAGTAATGTCTAAAATAATAAGTTAGTTTCTCAAAACAGTGAGTTAATGTCTAAAATAATGAGTAACTTTTTCAAAATAAGAGTTATTATCTAAAATAATGATAACGTTTTACAAAATAATGAGTTAGTATCTAAAATAATAAGTTAGTATCTCAAAATAATGAGATAGTGTCTAAAATAATGAGTAACCTTTTCAAAATAAGAGTTATTATCCAAAATAATGAGCTTTTTTCCAAATAATGAGTTAATATCTAAACTAATAAGTTAGTATCTCAAAATAATGAGTAACTTATAATGACTTATGAATACTCATAAATGAGATAATATCTAAAATAATGAGTAATCTTTTCAAAATAATGTCTAAAGTAAGTTACTATCTCAAAACAATGAATTAGTGCCTAAAATAATGAGAAACCTTTTCAAAATAATAAGTTAATATCTAAAATAATGAGATTCTTTTTTCAAAATAATGAGTTAATATCTAAATGAGTTAATATCTAAAATAATGACCAACTTGTTCAAAGTAATGAGTTAACATCTAAAATAATGAGATTTTTTTTTCAAAATAATTAGATAATATCTAAAATAATGAGTAAATTTTTCAATAAAATGTCTAAAATAATAGGTAAGTATCTCAAAACAATGAGTTAGTGTCTAATATGATGAGGAACTTTTTCAAAATACCAAATTAATATCTAAAATAATGAGAATTTTTTTTCAAAATAAAGAGCTAATATCCAAGATATTGAGAAACTTTTTCAAAATAATGAATTTATATATAAAATACAAAGTTACACTCTGAAATAATGAGTTAATATCTTTGAGTTTTTATAATGGCTTATAGGATCTTGTTTTTTTGGGGTTTTTTTTTTTTTTTCATCACACTGGCAGACTTGAGCTTCCATATAGCCTCTCTTCCAGGCTGCAGTATGCAGATTCCTTCAGACAGCAGTGTCCATGAGAGATCCAGGGTGACTGCCAGCTCTGACCTCAGTCCAGCCCCACACAGCTGAAGCCCCTGTGCTATGTGTTATCCACGCACTTTACAGTTGGACGCTAACATGGAAAGAATGTCGTACCCATGTCACTCTACCTACATTTCCTCCCTTTCATTAGTTCGGTTGATCTCTCAAGATACAATTCTTTGGTTTTATTCTAGACTATCGTCTCGTGTCCTGCCAGAATCAACATGGTAATAACAGTATCAGTGAGGATACTTTTCCCCAACAGCTGCAGTGTATAAAACTCACACAGGTCATTAAAATTCTTGCTCCCATCCATGGAGAAGCATTAGTGAAGATCAATTTCTATCAAGTCATTTGCAAAATTCTTTTTTGAATAGGAGAAATGTTTCCCGAAAAGTAGGCGTGAATCAAAAGATTTTATTGAAAAAGAAATTTGTGCCAAAGCATTTCCTGTTCACTTGTCAGTGTGTTTCTGTTCAGAAGATAAATGATTGCAAAGTGCTAAGAGCTTGTGTTTTCCGGCTGCGTCTGCTCAGGATCACATTTTTCCAATATCTCATAACCTTCTACTTCAGAACAACTATGTGTCTTGCCATTTTTGCACTATGACAGTTAACAGTTCCCCAGATACGAAATGTTAAACAGTGGCAGTCTGTGTTTCACAACCAAATAATAGATTGCTCAAGAATAATTTCCTAATCGTGGCACAGCTCAGTATTCCCCCGCCACATGTACAGTAGCAGCTGCACTGATTTCTGCTGTGCTCAGCCTTTTTTTTCCACTGTGCACTCACCATCCGGTATTGAACTTAGGAAAATATAAGTCAGTTTAAACAACGGTCTTCCCCATCATTTTTTAAAATTTTTTATTCTCTGCCAAAATCTACGTTGTGGAAAAAGTCCGTGGCAGCAGTACAGCAGGAAAGAGCTGGAATCTCTGGCCGCTCAGTCAATGGGAGTATAATTGAAAACACATGTTTTGTAATTTCTAAGGATGATGTGAGGGTTGGAGAGTTGGCTGAGGCGGCTGCTGCTGCTGTTTTATGCCCGAAGCTGCAATAATAATTGGATCTAGTAAAATCCAGGAGTATTTCCACACAATAATATATTGTATCACTGTTGCCCCCCTACCCTCTCTTTCTGCACAGGGAATGATCGTAAAGAACATGTCCTTCAAGGCTGGACAGACCCTCACCATTGTTGGGGTCCCCAAGTCTGATGCGACGAAGTGAGTACCGATGTAAAGCACTGTCTTGATATTTTGAGATATGTTTAACACACCTAGCATGACCCACAAACGAGTGCCATGAAATACCATTCCTTTGCTCAAATTAATTAAATTATAGGACCATCTATAGACATCTGGGTCACACTTTATTTTACAATACACTAATGTTGCATAAGCTGTATTTAATTAGACTGTACTGTAAACTAAAGTGAAATCATATTATCTGCTACTTGAGACACACATCTCGTGGCTGTTCATATTCATTCGGCAGAGGAGCCAAAATCAAAGCCAACCTTTTGATCAAATCACATTATCTGCCTACAGTATTACAATAAGTCAAAATGCATAGACAAAATGCACCTCTACCATCATAATTTTGGATTTTACTTTGTAGGTCTCATTCACATATTGCTTTTACATGTGGAAGTAGCTGATATATGATTTCACTTTAGTTTACAGTGTGGCAAACTAAATTGCACTCTGCTGGCCAACTTTATTTAATAAAGAGGCAAAGGGAAGTTATATAAGACCCTGCTTAGAGGCATAAAGACCTTCAACAACATTGAGATAACACCTTATCAGTGCCAACAACAGTGTGCACACTTCCGACCGTAGGAGTACAACTAAACACAAAGCAGCAAACACTGGCCACCCCAAGGTCCACCCCATTATCCTCAAATATGATTGGCTATCTGCCTAGTGAGAGGCGGGATCTTCGTTTTGACCAAATGCTTGACAAGTATTTTTGAATGTGCATTGTTTTCTTTTACATGTGGCCTATTATTACTGTTAAATCACTTTACGGATCATTTTACAACACTGGGCTGTATAATGAGATGTTAGTTGTAGTTTGTGATACTCACAAGAACAAAACACACACACACACACTCACACAAAATAACTATATACAGCAAATGGATAAAGAAATAAAAAATCATTAAAATAAAACTATTTTTCATAGTGGAATCACAGCCTGGAGGTACAATTTATTTTAAGTAACTATGGATGTTTTGTATTATATTTGTGTGGTGCAACTCTGTTGTGTTGTGATTGGTCAGACTGTTTATCTTTTAAATACACATTTTTAACACAGGAATGTGAAATACTGTAGTATGAGTGATGAGATATTAGAAATTGCAAATTTATTATTATTATTATTACTATTAGCACCTATTTCATGTCACCCTCCTCGGGCCCCCTAAGTCAAAAAAGTCTGGACACACCCCTGGTGGCTCAACACAAAAGCTTAAGTGAGCTACTGTCTCCCCTGACAACATGAAACTCAGTGAACCAAAGCCATTTTGCAGACAAAAGTATTCACAGTAAATCCCAGTCCCTACTTACCAGGAACTACCTAATCGTGTCTAACCTTCTTCTGTGAAACACGCCGGGCTCGGGGCGACTTTGAACACTGAACTCCACGAACCATCAGCCTGGAACAAAGACCAAAGGTCCTGGAAAGCGTACCCCCAACAGAGACTGGAGCTTCTATCCAGAGTTTCGTCAAAACAAAAAAAGGCAAAATAATAAAGTAGGGAGCTGGTGGAAGAACTGAAGAATCAGTTCAGCCTAAATTCAGATGACTTGCCTCACTGTGCAACAAACAAGGGAGAGACAGACTACTACTAATGGTCTAACAAAGGGTCCCCTTTTTACCATCTAAAAAAGAACATATTGTTTTTAGTTTTTGTCTAATTTGGTACAAAGTACGGCATCGTGTTTGAGACAGCTGATGTGACATGTTTTTGTTTAGCAAGTAACGTCAGGCTGAAACCTTATCTTTAAATGTGTCCATTAAAAGTTGGACAAAGAGTGTTCAGTATTCTTTTTCAGTCTTCTTCAGTTACCTCACAGATGGTGGCTTCAAGAGTACAACTAATGGAACACATTCTGTGTTTCATACCATTCTTCCTATTCTTTCTCTACTCTCTGTGCTTATTTAATTTTCCCCGTGGAATCCAGTGCCTGAACTCAACACGAGGAACAGTCTTTATATACACCCTGGCACAGAGATGGAGGTGGAATCCATCATCTATCTATAATCAGTTACAGTCAGTGACCACCTATAAACTTCCTCTCAGTTAATGTGGGTGTGATGAAGGTAATAGTTAGCAGATGAAGAGAGAAACCACGCAACTGCTAAGGTTGTCTCAATATTTAGTGCCCTTGATGTCCTCTTACCGTTTTAAATATAGGAAGCCATATTAAACATCTTTTTTTTGTTGCACTGTGCTGCAGTTTTGCCGTGAATATTGGCCCAGATGAGCAGAACATCACCATGCATATCAACCCTCGTTTTAACGCCCACGGAGACGAGAACACGGTGGTCTGCAACTCTTACCAGGAGGGAAACTGGTGCGAGGAGCAACGTGAGGGAGCTTTTCCTTTCCAGCTGGGGCAGGAGTTCAAGGTGAGAGGTTCAAACTGTAGTCCTGCATGTGTGTCTGCAGGCACGCCTCTTTCTTTCCGTTAGTGACCTCTTCTGGAAAATGTGAGTCACTGTGCCTCTGATAACTTCACCATTATCGATTGAGCATGGACTCAGACAGCTGCATCTATGAATGTTTCAGATAAACTATTTCCAGGCACAACCCCAATGCATAAATATTTGGGATGTTGTGTAAAATGTAAATAAAATCAAAATGCAGTAATTTGCTGATCATTTTTGTATATAAGGACGGGATATTTAATGTCCAAGCGATCACATCGCATCTAAACCAATGCTGAAAGGTACATACAGGTTTTGGAGCAACATATGCTGCCATCCAGACAACGTCTTTTTCAGACATGTCCCTGCTCATTTCAGCAAGACAATGTCTGCCTGCAGTCCAGACCTGTCAAAAAAACAATAAAGTTAATCAGTTTGAAAATTAAATATCTTTATTTTGTACTGTATTCAAGGTTGAAAAGTTTTTTTTACTAAGTTTGATATATCCATCTTTTAATACATCAATAATGGAGCAGAAGTTCACCATGTAACACCTTTGACTGCATATTCTTTCTTTCTCATTCTATCCTACCATCTAGATGATCATTGCATTTCACCCTACGGAGTTCCAGGTGACTTTACCAGACGGCTCTGCATTCAATTTCCCCAACCGCATGGGTGCGGAGAAATACTCCGTCATCAGCTTTGACGGGGAGGTTCGCATCACAAGCATTGAAATCAAGTAAACCCCCACCCTCCGAGGAATGTTGCAGTTTGTCTCGCATAAGGTCACAGCTTTTAAGTCCCCGAATAAATGTGGTATCAGTAGTGCCTTACATGTGCATCCCACAATGTATTATGCAAGAATTTAGCATTTGTCATGTGCAGATGCAAGCAGCCACAGAAGGACAGTTGGAGAAGGTAGACCCTTACAAAGATGTACACACAGAAAAACATACAGTAAATATTGTGACTGCAAACTTGACAGAGCTAGTGACTAAAAAGCAAACCAAACATGAAGTAGTCCCAAGCTATCAGGCTGTTATTTGCTTTGTAGTCTGCAGTGTTTAGTTGAAAAGAACCACACACATTGTGATCATTTGTTCTTTAAGGTGCCTTGAAATGCTGCATGCTCTCTTGTTTCCCCTCCAGACATTCCAGATTTATAACTGACTATAATGCTTGCCTTTACAACATGAATTAAAGTGTGTCCTTTTATGATAAACATGGACTTTGGTGACTTCTTGAACTTGTTACACAAGCACACTGAAAAAAAAAAGCACAGATTTAGTGAAATCAGCTAATCTTTTTCTCATTAACTTAATGCATAATTACAAGTTTTATTTATTAAAGGGATAGTTCACCCAAACATTTAAATTCAGTCCTTATGTCAATTAAAGGTCGGCTTTATTTTTTAGTCCACAAAACAATGCTGGAGTTTCACAGTTTTACAGAATCTCCCAAAGACCCAGACCCTCTCCCATAGTGCTCATCTGGTGTAACCCAAGTCTCCTAAAGCCCCGACATGCCATTCACTTGCACGCGCAAATGTAATACCACACACACCCAGTTCAGACGGTGTATGCGTGCATGTGAACATGGCTCCAAGCTAAGGATCTACAGTGATCCTGATGTAGGCTAAAAACATGGTGTAACTGACGTCTCTCAAGTCAGCTTGGTATGTCTGGGCTTTAAGGGGCTTGGATTACACCAGATAAGCAGTATGGAGGCATTTCAGGGTCTTTTACATTTGAAAACTAGTCATCTAACATTACATTGTTTGGGAGATTCTGCAACGCTGTTTTCCTGTTGAAACTCCAGCAGTGTTTTGTGGACTGAAAAAAACTAAACCTGAGCTTCCATCAGCATGAGGGTGAGAAGTTAATGACTGAATTTTCAATTTTGGGTGACCTATCACTCTGAGGTTAATCAAACTTAAAATATTACAGTAATACTAGCATTTATTTTCAGAACTTATCCACGTGAGTTCTTGTAACTTGAAGTCTTTTAATTTGAAAGGATGAGTTCAATGAATGCACTGAACAGAGTTTAATCAACTAAATAATTAAGTTTCTTAAGAAACATGATCAGCTTATTAACAGACTTCCCAGAATGCATTGTTTGAGAGATAAAGCTCTCCTGCGGTTCTCCTTTTTTTTATAGTTTACAGAAAAGATATGACAAAAACTTGCTCAGTGTCTGATACACTTTAAGATAAGTCATGGTAGCTTGTTTTCACAATAATGAAAAAACTGCGAACCATGATATTGAATCCAGTCGCTTATACTTAAAATTTAATAAATTCACAGGGAGCAGCTTCAAATAAAGTCTGCCAATGCTGGAGCAAAATGGCACCAACTGGAGCAATTGAAGCTGGAGCTTCTTTGTATGAAATGAAGAACTGACTAATTAAAGTGAGAAAAAGGTAAAAGGAAATTAAATTTGTTTGTCAGTGTCAGAAGAGTTCTTGTTTCAAGCCCAACTGAATTAAATGAATAAAATAAGTTTATTTGACTAGAAAACTTAATTTGTTTTGAATCTAAAATTACCTTAAATTTTTAAGGTAGCCCAAACTCTAACTTTTTTAAGTAAAAAAAATACTCTACTTGTGAAATACAGATGTTGGCCCACTGTATGATTTGACTTCACTGCAGTGAAACTTTCACAACAAACTGGCTATGAAGTGACACGTGATGATTATCATCCTGAAGAAAAATGGATTGAAAGTGCACCCCAGCTCGAGAAGGCAGACCGAAGCTTTTTTTCTTCTCCCGCATATTTTCCTGCTATGAACTCTTTTTACCAGCAGGTGCTTCTAGTGAACAAGATGAATCCACAAGTTTCGACACAGTTGGCTGGAAAACTTCAATGATTCAGCCAGACTTTATTTTGGTTTCCTGTCTTGTTCTGTAAGTGGTTTTCTGTTTCGTGTCACTCACACAAGTCAAATAATTAGCCAAGTTAGCCAGCAGATGTCGCTGTTGTTACATAAATACGACTTACTTTGGTCTTTAGGATGGTGGGGAGAAATTTCAGGTCACACACTGGTTACAACATGAGGTGACTTTTGAATCTGTCAGTGAATTATGACCTCTGAAATTATTTCTGTCCACATGGCTAAGCAGATGTGCATGTCTGACAATTTTTTTCTGCCATCAGCTGGGGTCAGAACTTATTTCATACTGATTATACCTATTTCATTCATCTCTTGAGCATCTTTAAATATTCTAGTACAATATTAAGGTAAAATAAAAGACTTCCTGTGATCAAACCTTGAACTCTGCCTAAGATCAAACTCAAGACTACAAAGAAGATACTGAAATCATATAATCTGACAGCTCTGTTGATCCATTACTGACCAACATCATTTGTTCTACATGCATGGAGCAGCACAGAGGTGTAAACAAATATCAGAACAGGACATGAATCTGTGCAGCATTTTCAACCAGACACCATTTTTATGTGTGTCTGTGTGTGTGTTTGGGAGACTCGTGAGTATTATTACAATCTAATCTGATGTAACAGAAGGCAATGTGTGTGAGGCTGATTTGAGGAGAGAAGGGGGAAGTGAGGAGAGGAGTTTATGTGTGAGAACAGGTTCCCATGCTCTGATCCTTCAAGACAATAAGGCTGATGGAGTCGTGTAGGATGACCTTTACTTTCTTGTGTTTGTCAGGATTCATTAACAGCAGTGTAGCATGTGTGTGTGTGTGTGTGTGTGTTTGTGGCTTTTATGTATGTGATCAGTCTGACATGGTTCCTACGAGACATACTACAGGTGCGTGAACAGCTCGACCTTTATTTTACAATACACTAATGAGAAGTTACAAGCCGTACTTTGTATCAAATTAGACAAAAAATAGAAATAATATGTTCTTTATTGGACAGGTATATCGCAATTAGATGCCATACATCCAACAGCACACCAATAAGACAACAAGTCTTACTTTTTATCAAATTTGACAAAAAGGAGAAATAATATGTGATTTATTAGACAGTATTAGAGCCTGATAAGATTTTGTGATAGGGACATATTACAATAGAACTGCATTGTAAACTAAAGTGAATTATTTCCCACCATTAGACCCTTATTTGACTTTATTAGAAGGTAAAAAACAATATGTGAACCATATCTACCAAGTAAAGGCCAAAATTATAGATGTTATAGATTATAATGTGTCCCACTTACCCTCTAATAAAGTCTAATAAAGGTGGAAAATATTTCACTTTAGTTTTCAGTACTGATCTGTTGTAATGCATCCCTAAATACCCCCAATAAAGCCGAACAGAGGTCTAACAGTTGGAAATAATACACTTCAGTTTACAGTACAGTTCTGTTGTAATGTGACCCTAATTATCCTCTAATAAAGACAGATAAGGGTCTAATAAAGGGTCTAATGCAGTCTAATAAAGAACATATTATCTCTAGTTTTTGTCTAATTTGATACAAAGCACGGGTCAAGACTTCCCGTTAGTTTACTGTAAAATAAAGTGCAACCAATGCACGTACAATACTGTGTGGATGAGTGTGTGTGTGTGTGTGGTAATCAGTGCTCTGAAGCTACCTGGCAGTGTCAAAGGTGCCCTCTCTGGAGGAGGAGGAGGAGCACATTTGATTGCCATGATGACCACAATTCAGCCCCTCACCTCCTTTTCCATTTCCCTCTCCTCTGTGTATGTGTCTTCCTTGTCCTCTTCTCTCTCTCTCTCCTCTCTTCCTTCCTCTGCCTGTGTCTCTCTTATTCTCCCTCTCCCTCTCTTAGTGACTCCTCAGCCGTAACCCATCCTTTTTCCCCCCCGCACCCTTAATTGGAAATAATTCATCTGAACACTTCCCTGCTTCATTATTTTGTGGCGGACGAGATCAATATCCAGGGCTGCGTTGTTAGTTTACCAAATGTGTTTGCGTTTGTTCTGCAGCCACTTAGGTTTGAGACTCACCACCATATCCTATCCTATATCAATAATTTTATCATCTTTATTTTCTATACTGTAATTCTATTTTGGTCTAGTCTGAAAATACAAAATATTACACGTGTCTCATCCTGGAAGAGGGAGCCATCCTCTCTTGCTCTTCCCGAGGTTTCTTCTGTTTTTTTCCCCGTGAAGAAAATATATGATTTTGAGCCATAAAACTAAAATTGACTTGACGCACAACCACTTTTGCTCATACAGATGGTGAAACAAACAGTATGAGGTGGAGTGTGTGAGTTAAGTTTTCATCTTGGGAAACTTGCAAACCATTTCCCGGTTTCCTGTGAACCAGAAAGCGAGAAAAACATTTCTAAAATATACAGAAAACACGGGAATATATTTGTGAAATATGTGGGCCTTGTTCATTTTCTTAAAACATATTCAACATCTGTGTGTGTGTGTGTGTGTGTGTGTGTGTGTGTGTGTGTGTGTGTCTGTGTGTGCCATTGGAGCAGACAGAGTGCTTTAATTAATCAATTAACAAGCACAAAGCTAGTTTTTCATCTGAATTAGATGAACACAACACAATGTCTGCCACCAGTTTTGTGTGGACGTACTTCAAAATATCAGATAATGAGGATGCAAAGTGTGTGCTGCACTGTGTGCAGTTTGGGTTCGTGCAGCAGGCACTGTGGGAGGAATTTGTAATAAAATATCTAAAAAAAAATGTGTCTGTGAGCTGGCACAGCTTCATGACAATCTCATCTGCTGAGAGGACGTTTAAAATTACTTAAACACCAGCCCGTCCTCACCAGAAAAACATGCACGTTCGTTGAAAGTGCAAGCAGCTCATTACGCCTGATATGTCTGTTTACTGTTAAGCAGGGCCCCCTAGTGGTCATAACAGGACAAACAAGCACAGGACTTTCACCCAGGAGACTGAGGTTTGAGTTCTGTGGGGAAAAAGAGTAACTGTAGAGTTTTTTTAAAAGTTTTGAGTAACTTAAAATGCTTATCACATGACATATACGTAACATAGTTATTTTAACCCAAACCACGATATTTTCTTATACCTAACCAATAGTTTTTGTGCCTGAAGCTAACCAAACTGCAACCATTTCACAATGTTAACCACATGTGTAGTGTCAAGTGACTTACATAATGTAGTTCAGGGCCAGTCAGCCTGTTGCTGCCAGTGTTATGCTGCCTAGTCAAAAAAAATTCCACCACAGCACAAATCAGAATCAGAGCCAGAGATGGTTTTATTGCCAAGTAGGTTTTCAGATACAAGGAATTTGCTGTGGCATGTTGGTGTTTAGCAACAAACACAGTACTAAAAATATAAATAAAGATTAAGGCAAGCGCTGTCAGATAAAACAGCAGAAATAGAAAAGTAGAGAGCAGACGATAAACCCACGTAAAAACAAAAATGTAGAAACAATAGGAAGAATATTTACAAGTGTGACCGTCATTTAAATGGATGAAGAAGCTGTGCGGATTTATGTAGGAGTGCAAAGGGTTTGATATGGAATGTGCAAGTTCACAGTATAGGAGGGTATTGTAATGTGCACAATAGAGTCAGGTGAAAACTGTTAAGGGGGGGTGGGTGTGGGGGGAGAAGTCAGTGTCAGTGGGGATCTCGGGCCTTGTTGATGAGGCCAGTTGCAGAAGCGAAGAAACATGGTGTGAGTCCTGATGGACTGCAGCCTCCTGCCAGAGGGGAGGGTCTCACAAAAGTTTGCGTCCAGGATGGGAGGGGTCAGCTACTGGCTATAATCTACCTATACCTGGGGTCGCACAGGGCCTGCAGGGACGGCAAATTGCAGCCGATCATCCTCTCAACAGACCAAATGATACGCTGCAGTCTGCCCCTGTCCCTAACAGTGGCAACAACATGCCAGGTGGTGAAGGAGGAGGTGAGGATGGACTCAGGAAGTACATCCTCTTTTTGCCTACATTTTAATCCTTCTGACATGACATGCCCACCTCTAACTCCCCTGTCCAGAGAGAATTTCACCCATTCTGATCTGGTCATCCTACTGTGAGCAGGTCTCACTAATTCACAGTCTACTTACTTATAAAACACTGTGATGCTTCTGTGAAGGACACCGCCCCCCCAAGCCCACATCCAATTGATCATGTTGGGGCTTTGATTAACATTTTCCGATCACCTTGCTCACGGTCGCCCCTGCAGCAACAAACACATGCGTGTATGTAAATGTGTGTGATTTCAGCAGGCACATAGCAGACGTATGCTGCATTGTCAGCCCTCTAAATCTGTTTCATGCGATGAGCACTGCGGATGTTTAACACACGCCTTTGTTTCCTTCACCTGTGCCATGTCACCTATTCACAGTGTGCGAGTAAATGTGCTGACATGTGTGGAATGGAGTGATTCACCTCAGCTTACATAAAACCTTTGTCTATATTTAGCGCCAGCATGACTCCAGATTTCTGCACTGAAGCTATCAGCCACACATTGAGATGTGCGTGGGCCCGCCCTGAGCTGACTGCGGTCCTGGATTCATGTTCTGCATGCCTGTCTCACCTCAGGCTCCGTTTTATATTAGAAGCATGATAACACATAAACTCAAGAGAACCTGTTGTGTTACGGCATCGTGATAGTGGTACCCCGGGGAGTTTGAATACAGATTATAGTTTATTTATTTGTACAGGAACCATGATATAAAAACAAAGATAAAAACACAACAGCTGTGCAGAAGAAACCCAGGTGGGCTTGTTAGACTTGTCCCCAAAGAGCAGTGAAAATTGAGTCCCAAACGGAAGCAGAAACCACAACAAGAAAAACAACAACAAAGACAAATAAATGCGAGTTCCATGAGTGGATGAAGGCAACCGAGGGTAATGGGTGTAAGATAACGCCCTCAGACATTCGTTTGTAGAAACGCCGGTTTATAAAGATTAGAATGAGTAATGTGGTGGATGATTCTGTTGTGCAAATTTAACCGACGAGAGCTTAGAAATATAGATTGCAAAAACCCATATACAAATGATATAAAGCAGTAATATAGTATTACCAACAAGCCATTTGTTTTTATGATTCTCTACGAACCAGCTGAATGCTCGAACTATCTTGTATCAGAGTATTAAGTTGGCTACACCTGGGGAATTCCCCATCATGAATTAATTGTTAGCATAGCGTTTTTAGTATGACTTTATTATTCTTTCAGTGAACTTTTGGACTCTTTATAAAGCTTAATCTGTTCAGAAGTTTAAGAAGATCTCTGCTTGTCTGACTAATGAATAAACATAAGTGTTAGATGCAGAGGTAAAGTCTAATCATCTTTTAAAAGAAGATTTATTAAGTGCAATTATGAAACGATATCATTCTGTGTGGGTTAATAATGTGCTATTTTGTAATTCCACTATGTATGTCAGTAACTAGACATGTAACTAATTACTTTTTTTCAAATTAATGACACAATTACAGATACTGAAATTAAAATGGGCTCATTACTTATCAGTGGACAACTGCAGAGGACAACAGACACAGCAGACAAATGCAGCCTATTCCCAGATCCAACGCTGTTATTTTCCCAACATTAATCATATTTATTTAATTTTGTTTCACTCTATATATCTCCTCTGGTCATTTATGCCCCCCTGCAAGGTCTCTACACCACTCCAGTGGGTTCTGCTCTCCAGTTTGGGAACCACGGATATAAACTTGATCTGTAGCACATTCAGCTTCCTGTGGGTCCCCTTCTACCAAGTCATACTGTCTAAATCATAAACAATAATTGTGTAGCTTACAGGTAAACACTAGTCATCGCAGCTCTCTGGTGATTGGGAATAATAATAACAATTATTAGTGATAATGGGTACAATGATAGATAAAAATGTAACGCTTAAACTAAAGTAATATAGCAAAATATTATAAATACACTTAAAAAAACATAGGTCTGTGTGCATTAATAGGATAATTAAATTAGACATTTAAATTTAAAACCAATGCAAAAGTAACTTTAATTACTAATTCTAATGCAGTCAAAAGTATTTATTTTTTTGATTAAGTAACAAAGTAATCAAATTGCATTTCCTTAATATTGTGATACTTGGATTAGGTTACTGACTACATTTTTTTAAACAAATAAACAGGAACTTGGAATACATTTTAAAAGTAACACTCCCAAAACCTGTAAATATGACTGCAGAAAGAAAACAGTTCCTACATGAAACTGGAGAAAGAGACATTGCTATAGTTCCCTTATATTCAAGAGAAGAGAGAGACATTTTCAAAACTCTGCAATTCACCAAAACTGTATTGATGGATAAAATGATGAGAGGGAAAAATGTATTTGGGGATGAATGTTCCTTTAAACATTTAACACCAGCAGTTTTACCGTTTTTGGTACATTTCTGTAAACAGTTGGAGATGCATAGAATATTTTACTGCTCTGCATGAGTGGTGTCTTAAAAAGAGTGCTGAATGTTTGGTGACCACAACTACACATGCTAACAGCCACAAACACTAACAGCCATGCTAGCAACCACACATGCTAACAACCATGCTAACATCTACAAATACTCACGGCCATACTAACAGCCACACATGCTAACAGCCATGCTAACACCCCACATGCTAACAGCCACAAATACTAACAGCCATGCTAACAGCCACACATACTCACAGCCACAAATGCTAACAGCCACACATACTCACAGCCATGCTAAAAGCCACACATGCTAACAGCCATTCACACTCACCTCCACAGATTCATTTCATCTGCAGTCAACCAACCACAAACAATTCACATGACACAGTTTGTTTGATGTGAATCTTGTTAATTAGCTTGTATCCTCACACTGTTTAAATGGAGTGAACACATTCTTACACCATGGGGTTAAACACGCTCTTTTCTGTAATATTAACCCTGTGTTTCTTTGTCTTTGACTTACTGTTGTTGTTGGGGACGGTTCACTTCCTGGTTGAGCAAAAGGTACATCTGAGGGGTGGGGCCTCTTAAATCTGAAAGCAAGCACATCAGACTGAACCATGTGCTGCCAAGTCAGAGGGGGGTCAGGCTGTAGTCAGTTTTTGCCTTGTATTAGTTGGAGTTGGTGTTCATCTTGTTTTCCCCTTGTGTGTTATTTGGTTTGACCTGCTCACTATATATGTTCACTGCTGCCTCCACAACAGTGTGTTCCTTCCTCAGTCACAAAGACAGCGTCTCCATGAAAGAGGCTTCTTATGGACACAAAGGTACGTTCAAGAGATAATTACTTAATTAATTGTATTAAATGTTTATAAATGTTGATGTTAGACGTGACAAATGGAGGACCTCTTTTACTTTTGTAGCTTTACCAAATGTTACCAAGGCTCTGGTCTGAACTCACACATGTATTTAAAACTTTAGTTTAATCTGCACAGGACAGACTTCATCACACTCTGTCTACTGTCATTTAGTTTATTAGAAGCGTAGTTTTAAGTGTCTCATCTCATGTTCCACCATTTCCTGCAGTCCACAGAGCTCACATCACCTGTTGCAGGTTTATACATTAATGATAACATGTCCTCCTTTCTACTTCTACTGATTTTTCGTGTTTCTCCCACTTTCTACTACTACAACTACTAGGTAGATTGAGGTAAGTGTGAGGCAGATTCAGCAAATTTAGCTGTTTTTAAAGATGTTGCAGTGAACATAAAATTGTAAATAGTTAATTCTACAACATTGTAATTTTATCAATAGCAAATTAACCCATTGTGGCGAAGCGGAAAAAACACCTTCACAAAACAATTAAAATATAACTGTAATCAAGGTCATTTGCATGTGTCTCTAACACTCATGTGACAGTCATCATCTGATTTACATTAAATTTTCAGTGTTGTCTATACTTAATATACTGGAACATATCATATAATTAGTGGCTGTGTTGTAGTGCCACCTAGTGAAGACAAGAAGTGGCATCAAATTCCTTCCTGCAGTGTGCAAAATGTGACAAATCAGAGCCTTACTGTCCGGTCCAGTGATGGGGTCGCAGCAGGTGCTCATCCTGATGGGTGCGAGGGCCCGGAAGCCCAGGAAAGTCCCATGGAGATACTAGCTCTTGTCTTCCAGGAAGTCCCGGTCAAGATGGCAGCACAATCAGTTTTACATAAAAGACAATATCATGGGTTAGAAAACATAAAGTACATAAAAAGACAACAGGAGAAACTGTAAAACATAAAGGCCATACTAGTGATATCCATATCACATTTCACAACAGGTCAATGATTATGTAAAGCGGCAACATGTTTCCTTCTGGGCAGTTTGTAAAAGACCTTTAAAGGAATTCAAAGATGGGGGAGCTTCTAAAGAAATGGCATTTTGCAGCTCACTCCATGCCCAGGGTGCATAATATGGATCTAGTGCTGTAGCTGGTGGTATGACAGGATAAATGATTGGATAAAAGCAGCATGTGTGTTTTTTTTCCCCTCTGATACAGAGAAGACCATCCTAAAGAGGAATATAAAATGCAATGATTAGTGCGTGAGCCTGCACTTGTTACAAAACATAATGCAGCATGATGTGCATGTGTGCAAACATGTAAGTCACATATAAAACAATGTATAAATAAGGAATAACAAAGTCCAAGAAAGGGGCTTTGTGGAACTCTGTATGTTACTGTAATTGATTTTTAGACATCCATTGAAGAAAAAGACATTGAAATTGAACACAGATTCATCATACCAGACACAAAGGTGTTTGTAAAATTGTAAAATTGCCCAGAATTCTTTACAGGCCAGAAGAATGAAGCTACTGAGTTAGAAGGTGTTTATGCAAGTTTTTATATCGAGTAACATTACCATCTGACAAAGACTTAAACTTTTAAGTCTGTCTTTTTCTCTTCAGGATCAAAATACTGAGTGTCTCACAGAGAAGAAATTTTGCAGTCCTTCACCCGCAATCTGATATTCAAAAAGGTATCACTGACACTGCTATTCTTTGATTTGAGCACTGCGGCTGATAAAACCTGAGCCTTGACCCTGAAACACAACTTGACTCTCAGAGGAGTACCATCTAAAATGTCTATATATAAAAATCTATGAGACTGAGAGAGAGCCATTGTACACTTATCTCCATCTGGTGACATTCCGGTAAAGGGCTTCACTGGAATCCAATAGTGCATTGCTGTTGCAATTTACAGTAAAATTGTGTTTCTTAAGTTTTGTGCCAGTGTGGAAATACAAAAAGACCTTGTTTTCTTTTTATTAGTTTCTGCATTTTCTCCTTTACTTGCGAGGAATACAATTTACCAGTCAATCTGCAAAGGTGACAGCCCAAGGGAGCTCTCCGTTTTGTCCTGGCCGAGCCGTGGAATAGCCATGACAGCTTGGAGAGTGCACTGTCATTGACCTGCCCTACAGTGACTGTGTGTGTGTGTGTGTGTGTGTGTGTAAGGGAGAGAGTGTGCAGACATGTGTATGCACAGCAGCACAAGTGACCTTTTACACATAGTAAGCCCATTCAAACACCAAAAAGTATCAGTCCTTAGCTCCGCTGCACATATCTAGGTTATATTTGAAAGCTTATGTTATCAAACCTGCTGTTCCACCCTGCAGAAACAGCTGAGAGAAACAGGCGAGGTGCTTCAATTGCTGGCTGCTTCTACAGCATCACTGAACATGTGAAACTTATAAAATGTCTCTTTTTAGGGGATTTATGTAAAAAGCAAAAAAAAGTGTCTGCATGTACTGTATGCTGCATGTTTGTGCGTGACAGAGAGAGTGCTCCTGCGATGCAGAGTTCATCGCTTATAACCTCCAACCAGATTTGTAATGCACCTCACACACATTGTGTCAAAATCACTCACCTTGTTTACTTGGCTTGTCTCCTGGGCTGGAATGAAGCTCATCACTACAGTAACGCTAACAGACGTGGACTGACAACCGGGCTGGTGGAAGTTCAGCAACTATAAATACCGATCCAAAGCATGCAGACATTGTGGCCGGTGCATTGATGCTACACAGACTGACCTAAGACTGACCTCCGGTATCATATCTGAAAGGCAGTTTGATGGACCTGATACCACTCTGCTGTATTCTGACACTTAAACCTTCAGGATGTGTGTCAGGAAGCAGTGACCTGACTGCTCTGCCAAATAAGGCTTATTAGTCCCTCCAGGAAGCTGCAGTAATTAACGCAAATTCAACCAAATCCATGTAAATCCTGCACGACCTTGCAATTTTGTCCAATCACCACAGCTTTTCTGCAAATTTGACCAATTGCTGAAGCCATACTGCCAGTTCCACCAACCTTAGCACTGCCCTGCTCAAACATCATACTTTTTTATTTTACTTTATTTTTTATAATTTTACGCTCACTGTTTTGACTGAGTTTAAACTCCAAAAAGATTTTGCTTCTTTATGGAATACCCCTGATACACTTCACTTAGAAATAAAGCATTTTTTGTTACGGTTTTTGCAATCTTGAGCCTTTCTGATAAGCTTACTTGAAATGCTCAGAACAGAACACATTTTGTTCTCCCTGGAACAAGTTGTTTTTCATTATTAATCAGTAATGCAATAAAATAATATATTTTTGTGCAGTTTTCACTTTCATTTCCTGCAATTTCTTTGCAAAAACACGTAAAAAGGGCAATTAAAAAAAGGCATCAGGCATTTCAGGCTGCAGCAATCCCAAAAACAACCAATGAAATCCTGGAGGGCTGCAAATATAGTTATAGATTTGTATGCCTGTTGGATGTGCACTAGTTCTTACACCAATGATTATTAACTTTTCTTAACTTTTTTCATTTTTTCATTTATTTATTTATTTATTTTTAAAGATATTTTTTGGGCTTTTTGCCTTTATTGATAGCGAAAGCTGAAGGTATGACAGGAAAGGAGGGTGAAGATAGAGGGGATGACACGCAGCAAATGAGCCACAGGCAGGATTCGAACTGGCAGCCGCTGCAGAGGACTAACAGCCTCAATACATGGTGCGCACGCCCTACCAACTGAGCTATAGGGGCGCCCATTCATTTTTTTATTTTATTTATGTATTTGACAGGGATGATACATGTAGACATTGTTCCATTTAAAGGACCATTATGTAACAACTGCACATCAAAAAATGAATACAGTACTCCCAGCTGCTACAGTGCTCCCGCCAGACTCGAGGACACTAAGGCAGGCAGTAGGAACACTGCAGGAGCGCAACATTATAGCTGGACAATAACAAGCGGTCATGGGTTCTACACTGTAATGTGATCAGCTGTTTTGTCTGTCAATGTAAAACTTGACGTTTCCTTAATTTCTGATGATTTATCATAGTATCATAGTATATAGCACATGCACATAAGACGTCTAGCTGCAGCTAATTTGCAGTCCCTTTCCCCTTAGGCTTTTAAGGAATAAAATCCAAGATACAACTCTTAAACAGAGACATGGAAACTAACAATAAAACACACAGACAGACAACCACCATGGACATCAACTGAAATCATAATGACTGACAACGGTGGCTGCACAGGTTTTCTTTGCACTTCCAGTTTTCCGTCAGTGTACACTGTTGATGCCTCAAGAACATCTGCTTATTTTACAAAGTCACATTAGATAAATGTGTTTGCTGAATCCCAATGTTTGAAATTTAATTACAGCCAGAGACTGCAGAATACAAATAATGGTTTTGAGTCAAGACGCCATTACAATGCATTGATCTTCTTTAATGTGCAATCCAGTGAGAACATAAATTTACCTCTAGCAAGCATGTAATGAGTCACATTCAGGCCATGCCTTTGTATTTGTATTTAATGTCCCCACAAAGTTGAACAGAACAGTGACAATGCTAGAATATTTTGAACCTGAGCATCTGTCAGTGACTCAAACTTCTCATCTGTTATAGTATCTATCAGGCGACTATTGATGTTGAACTCAGGGGTGTGTCCAGAATGGGGGCCTGGGGTGTCACTGGCCACCCCTGAAATCTCCAAGTGCCACCCTATTTTCTTAAATCAGGGTTGCTGAAGTTGGACAAACACTGGCCACTGTAAAGTTTGAATTGGCCTGCCAAATCTTTCTAGCAAATAAAACTCAAAATTTTGTAATATAAACTATTGCTTATGCTATTTTATTTTTTTGTGAGGTAAAAATGCTCTTTAAATATGCAGGATCCCTAATTATTGCTTTTGTGTAATCTCAGCAGAGCAAGCATAGTGACACTTTGCACAGGAAGTCAGTCAATTAAGGGTACTTGGGACCATAGTGCTATTTTGCATCTTAATTATGCAACACACTAGGTGTTCAGTTTTGGCCTGTGGCCCAGCATTACGTTTCCAAGGGAAAACCTTTGGGCACCCCTGTCCTGAAGGATGGCTATTGGCTATCTGCCCAGACAGAGGCAAGACCTTAGTGTTTTTGACTGAGCGTTGTTTGTCTTTTGTATGTCTTTTTTGGGACTTAAAGAATAAAGTATTGCAGCTTTATATTACATTTGTATGGTGCCACTATGTTGTATTGCAATTGGTAGGACAATTTGTCTCCATTTTTAAAACATTTTTTGTAGCTTTTTGCCTTTATTGCATAGGGACAGCTGAAGGGCAGACAGGAAGGGGGCAGAGAGAGGGGATGACGTGCAGCAAAGGGCCACTGGCGGGAGTTGAACCAGCGGATGCTGCAGAGGTCCCACCCAGAACTATCAGTCGTTTAAATCAAAATTTTAAACACAGAAATGTAAGAAACTGAAAGATACTGTAATTAAAGTAGATCTGAAAAATGGTAAATTAATGCTACTTGATGTTCTTGTGTGTGCACGTGTGCGCACGTTCTTCATGCCACCCCTGCACAAGACACTGCCCCACTTGGGATACGCCCCTGGTTGAAGAGAAATTTTAGTTACTGAGTGTCATCCAAGGACTCTCAGTTCTGTGAATTTTGATGTGCTCTTAACATCAAGTAAATTGTGGGCTAAATTGTGGGAGTTCTATGATTCATATTTGAAATGTGCCTGTAAGAACAAACAATATACTCCTCATCCAGAGAAAACAGGTTCTCCTCATTCTAACGGTTCAGGAATAAAAGAAGATGCTTCATAAACTTTTTGTCTTCAGACTTTGTCAGAGCAGAGCTGTCAAACGAAACATTGTTCTAAATGACAAAACTACACTGGAGGAGCTGACAAGAAACACATTGTGATGGTGGGTGTGCGTCAGTGATAAAATAAGCATAAGGAGCCATAAGCTCCACTGTGCTGTTAATCCAGATAGCACCCTTGTTAGTTTGCTTACTGCTGACTGCAAACACAGGGAAAGAATTTCAAACTGACTGTTCTCTGACATCCTCTTCCCCATCTGTCTGTTTAGTCCAACGTTGGCTCGCTTTGTCTAGCAGCTTGCACACACACGTCTTCCTTATTGTGTCCCAGTTGCTTTTATTTATAAGTCCCTACCATCCTTTTGTATTACAATGAGCAACATTCACCAGCATGTGTGTTTCTAAGTGCATGGATGCTCAGCGAGGGAGCTACGCTGCTCCATGAGTGCGACAGTCTGCTGTGAAACATGCTGTGAAAAGCTCTTTTGAATTTTCCTTCATCAGGTAGGTGAGGAAACTGAAATTTTACTATTTTATCAAAGAATGATCGGCTAAATCAATCAGTGCATTCTTCATTCTCTGATCATTTTTTATTGGCATCTTGTGAACAGAACTGCAGAAGAGTTGAGGACACAATAAAAGTGGTACTTTAATTCAATTTAAAAGTGATATTAGAGAAAAAGAAAAATACAGTTCATAATAAAATATGATTCATCATTTAAAATCACGTTCACTTCTCTGTGCTATTTATACTTGTTCTATATAGAACCCGACATATAGGTGATACCTAGAACCATCTGTGTAAGGTTCTACTCAAAAGCCTCTATGAGAGGATCTACAGAGAACCCCTCTATGATGTAAATGGTTCCACCCAGAACTCTCTCTGGAGGTTCTGTCCAGAACCTTTCCACCTTCTAAGGGTGCTGGGTACCCAGGGGGTTAGAACTAGCCCAGGATGTCCTATTGAGAACCCTTTTATATTCCAAGGGTTTCATAGATTCCACCCAGGTTACTCCCGTAAGAACCCTATTATAATCCAAGGTTTTCTCAAGAACCCACCAAGGTTGTTCTACTGAGAACTCTTCTATATTCTTAAAATTTCATCTAACAAACCCAAGCTGTTCTATCAAGAACCCTTTCCATACAGAACCCGTCCAGAGTATTCCATAGAGAACCTTTCCAAGGGCTTCATCCAGAACCAACCCAGGTTGTTCTATTGAGAACCCTTTTATATTCCAAGAGTTTCATCAAGGACCCTTCTTTATTCCAAGGGTTTCACAGAACCCACCCAGGTTACTCTATTGGGAACCCTTTTAGTTTCCAAGGATTTCATGTAGAACCCACTCAGGGGCACCTAATATCAACATATTCTATAAGGGTTCCACTTATAACATTCTCGTCTTCCAAAGGTGCTACAAAGAACCATATTATCATCTGCAAAAAAAAATGATTGACTGACACAGATTGTGTGTTGTCAGTTTAACGTTCTATGTCGCCCTTGTTTCAATTGACAATTTAATGGAACACCAAGTCTTACAAGGAACCCTCGATGAAACCTTTTTGTTGTAGTAGTTGTGGGTAAAACCTCCACCTTCGGGAACAAGAGTGTATATCTGATCAGGATCATCACTACAGTCTGTCTTGGTGTGTTCTGACAGAATGGACGTGCACAGTAACTCATATTTCCCAGATAGCTGTGATGACTGTATTGTATTATCTTGTAGTTTTTTTTCTTGTCTCTGTATTATGTCCAGATTTGTGGGCAAAGTTCTCTTCTGTTCACCTCTCTTCACCCTCCTCCATGCCTTACCTGATCCCCTGATCACCTCGGCCCCTTCACACCCGTCTCTGAACTCATCTCTTCCTTTATATGCTCTGTTGCCTCTCGCCGCCGCCTTTCTCTCTCTCATCGTCCATCTACCGGCGCCTCTGCAGAAATGTCCCTTCATAATCTCTCCCTTTTTCTTCAGGTTTACTCACACTCGTCCCCTCAGGCAGGGTGAGTCAGGTGTGACCACATCTCTGGTTCCAACAACTGCCTGGGTTAAACAACAACAAACTCCAATCTCGACACTGTATAGCACACATTCCCTGGCTCTCTCATTCAGATATGGGTTTTCATATCTTCCTCCCACACTGGCCGTGCTGTGGTCACCTTCATATCACAGTCCACTGTGTTCGTAGACATGCATGACTGTGTGTGTGTGTCTGTGCTTGTGCATGTGTGCGAGACTTTTTCGGGTCTCCGCACTGTCAAACGATATGCACGCCGTCAATTTGAATCAGTGTGTTGTGGAGCTCCATACACCCACACAGTGAGTGTGTATGTATGTCAGGAGGTCAGAACACAAGCGCATGCATGCATTTTCTCATGTAGGGGAGAGTGGGGCAAGATGAGCCAATTTTTACTTATGTTTACCTCAAGGAAAATATAAGGAAAACCATTCACCCTAATTTCAGGATCTCTATCAATTGAAGTTATATGACTGCATCTGACAAAGGACACTGAAAATATGAACTTGAAAAAAATTTGCTCCTGTGGCCGAATTTGCTCAAAGTAAGGGAAAAGTTGATCTAAGTCAGTGGGTAAGTTGAGCCATCTGGGGATAAATTGACCATCCAACTTTTAAAAGAGTATAATTTAAAGAAATAATAATGTACCTCTTGTGAAAGAGGCACAATTTATTACATTTTCCCTTTCCAAGGATTCAGGTCAGAATTAGTCTTATTTCTTTTCTTGAAGCTAACTCAAACGACAAATCAACCAAAAAAAGATTAAAGTAATGTTATGTAATTTATATTTTATTTTTTTAGTGCCCCCAGTTTCTGAGTGCAATTCACTCACTGTGATCATAAATATGAACAGCTTTATACGTGTTTATGATTTTATTACTTACGATCAAAAACTAGCAAGTTGGCATCTTTGCTAGCCACAGTTTTGCAAAAATAGCCTCCTAGCTCAGCAATTCAGGCAAGCTAGCTAAATAATTCACGTAGTTTTATTTTAATTTGCTTTGACATGATATTCATTATACCTGATATGCAGCCAATATACTTTAAAGGGATAGTTCATCCCAAAATGAAAATTCAGTCATTATCTACTCGCTCTCATGCCGATTGGTCACATGGCAACAAATCTGCACAGTCGCCAAGTGGGTCAACTTACCTGCTGGCTCATCTTACCCCACTCTTCCCTACAGTGTCACTTGGAAACATATAGGACAAAGTAATGTGTTTGTGAGAGTGACTGTGTCCATGCATGAGCATCTGACAGTGTGTGTTTCAATATGTGTCAAATTTATGTATATATTTTGCTATTAATGCCACATACATGAACAAATCACAAAACAAATGTCTTGTATTGTTGTATAGACGCTGTGGCTATCAGCCTGCAGTGTGACACTGGTTCATGTTTTACAGGTGGGTGCTGACTGCAGATACAGTAGAGCTCTTTTCTTCCATTCTTGTTTCTATCTTCCCCTGTCCTCATCCCTTTATTTCTTTTTTTTTTTCATCCCTCGACCAAACAAACGCACCCCCTCACTCTCCCACCTTTTCCCGCCTCCATCCTCGAACCACAGTGGCCTCCGCTGTGCTCCACTTGCTACTTTCCTTGCATGTCTCCCTGAATGTTTGGATCGATAAGAGCCGGCTGCGTAATAGAATTAGGCTCTAATGGAAAGTACAAACTAGCTTTCTATTTACTAAATCCCTCCAGGGGGGTTCTGGGTAGGTAAAGAGCAGACTGTGAAATGAGACTGTATTCGAAGACGTATGTGCACAATTTTCATGCGTATGGTTGTGTGCGTGTGTGTGTACATGTTTGCGAGTGAGGGGACGGGTGATGCCGTAAATAGACTTGAAATCTAGTCAAACTGGATTAAATTCTCCAGCTGCTGTCTCAGTGTCAGGTAGATGGATTTTTCTGCAAGTGATGAGTGTAGCTGAGGACGGCAGGAGCGAGAGACTTTTCTGTTTGTGCGTGTCTGTAAAAATGTGTTTGCAAAAATTTCAAATGTGCTCAAAGAATGTCTTGGCTTTAGAATATTTCCCAAGACGTGAGGGTTTTTTCCATCAAAAGGGCAGCTAGCACACAAATAGCAATAACCTGATGTGTAATAACAATAACATGCATGATAATTCAATAGTTTGTTTGTAAAATATTGCTATTAAAGGACCAGTGCATAGTATTTAGTGGCATCTAGTGGTGAGTTTGCAGATTGCAAACACATTGAGTCATCCTCCCCTTCCAAGCCATAGCAGAGATTCTCACAAGTCAAGTCAAGTCTCAAGTCTTTGGTCACAAGTCCAAGTCAAGTCTTGTGATCTGGGATGGTCTCACAAAGACAGACTTTGACTGTGGCTTAGCAATAACAGATATTCAGGCTTCAGATAAACGTCTTAATTCATCTGTTGCACAAAGTGTTTTAGTTCTTGACTGCCTTAAGTAGGAGTATGGCACAGTGAATTCTGGGTAAAAGACCCTTTTCAAAATAATAAAAAAAAAAAGGTCTAACAAGTGACTGCATCCAACTGCTCAGCCTGGTTTAGCCCAGGAGACAATTAGTATCTTTTGGAGAATGTTTGGTATATTATCACTTTAAATTGGTTACTGCAGTGCAGTATGAAATTCTGTCTGGACACAGAGACATGCGTAATGATGCACAAAACCGCATATGTGCCACAATTATGCAGCACGGTAGATTATCTAACATTCTCCATGAGGGGATGAAGGCTGGGAACAATTAGAGCTTACTATCGTGAGAAAGCACAGACTAAGGTTACACTCTGCAACAGTGCAGGGAGGAGCAGGATACGGAAAAACGGCAGCTCTCCTCATTCTGACAGGCAGGAGGGAGAGTGCACAACCAAATATCGCTCAATCACAAAACACTCAGTACAAAGTGAGTCATAGCAAAACAGAGACAAAAGATAAGGAAAGAGCAGTAGAAGACCAAGAAGTTGCACACCTGGGGAAAATTAAATTACTACACTGTCATGGCAAAATATTCAGCGAACGCCAAAGTGCTCAAACAAGTAAGCTAACGTCAGATAGCTGATGTCGAAATAAACATGTTTGCTGTTTGCTGTCTGCAGTCCATAAGCACTAACATTAACTTTCACTTACATATCCAGTTGTCTGATAAAATTTGATGCGGTCGACCCAGCATCCTTCATCCCAGCGACGTTTCAATTAGTGAGTATTTTGTTTTGGCCTTGTGTGAACATATTAAAGGCAAGTGCGCTCGCTATATGTTGTTGCTGCAGCTTACAGTCATCTGTGGCCATGCACGTTAGATCTGTATGATTACGTATGATAATAAAAAGGTGGAGACGACATTCAGCTCACCATTTTCTTATCCTCACAAGTCACAAATCATGAGTCCAAATAGAAGATGGTGGCTGTGAAACTTGTATAAAATGCAAAAGGCAGCATCTAGAGCCAGTGTTTGATTTGTCCGTTCATGGCTACTGTGCAACCGTACAAAAACTTATTTTCAGGTGATTGTAAACTAATGAACACTTTCTTTTGAATATTGTATTCCATTCTGTTGATGGCTGCTGTCACTGCATAAACTACACACAGAGATTATAAAGAGATTATATTCACGGCAGCTGAAACCTGACAGGAAGCAATTAAAATGATGCAATTAGAAATATTGTTCAGTTTTGTATGATTTTTGTTTGAAACAAAAGCGCTTGCTGCCAAAGCTCAAAGCTAACAGCACACAGCTAAACAAACAATCCATCAGTCCACTGGGCAAAACATCACAGTTGGGGTTTAATGGAAGCAGAGTTGTTCTGTGGATTGCTTTCATTGTGGCAGTGTTTAGATTTGACAGCCACAGCCTGGTAAATGTGGACATTTTGAAATAATGCAATGTTTTTTTTTTCTATGAGTTTTCTTCCACGTTATTTTCCCTTTCCTAGACTCTCGCCTCTTGGTCTTCTCTGTTCTGCACCTCCCAAATCCTCTTTACTCCTCTGAAAGTGGAGAAACACTCTGAGCCCCCTTTTTTCTTAATTCTTAATTAATTAATCCTGTTAATTCCTGTCACCAGTCCCACTTTGTCCCTCTCGCTTGTCAGTCACTTTCTCCACGTGCATTGAAAGCTGTAACTAGACACTTAGGCTGACTGATGAACAACACACCTGCACACGCAGACATTCACCAGATTATCCACTCAAAGGTGAACACATGTCCAGTCAACTGGGACTCTGAATGTTTCATAAGAGCGCAGGGGGGCATGTTCAGGTTTCACTTTGTGTGTGTGTGCAGAGAGAGGGGCAAAAACGGGCGAGGAAAGCATATGGCACACATGGAAAATTCAAATCGCTTTACATAAAAGATACATACATGTATTACAGAGGTGGAGCATCACAGTTTAGACAAATGTGTCATGTCACATGAGATGGATGTACTTTACATGCCAACAACTAAACATGTGTGAAGGTGTGTGTTGTTCTGTATGTGTGTGTGTGTGTGTGTGTGTGTGTGTGTGTGTGACTCCCTTGGCATATGCATACGTAACTTCGACAAACACCAAGTTACTGAGATGCACACTCTTAGAAATAAGCGTTCCAAAAGGGTTCTTCACCAAGAACCATTTGCTTCTGAAGAACCCTTCTTTGAGGAAAGGCTTTGTCAGAGGTTCCATTAAGAACTCTTTTCATCTAGAGAACCTTTTTTAGAGGAAAGAGTTCTTTAAGGATTGTTAAAATCCTTGAAAAACTTGTTTGTTAAGGATACATCAATTAATATAATATATAATAGGGTTCTTGGTAGAACCCCTGGGTGGGTTCTAGATAACAGACTTAGAATATAAAATTGTTTTTGGTAGAATACTCTGGATGGGCTCTTGGTAGCACCCTTAGAAGGTGGAAAGGTTCTGGATAGAACCCACAGGGAGGGTTTTGGGCAGAACCATGACACCACAGGCTTCTCTGTCGAACATCTCATAGAGTTCCAAGTAAAACCTTTAATAACAGGAACCAAAAGGGTTCTCCTATGGAGACAAGCCAAAGAACCCCTTAATGGTTCTAGTTTGTATCTTTGTTTCTAGGAATGTATGCAGATGAATGTGTATTCGAGTGTGTGTGCACGTTCTCACGTTACCTTCACGGTGATGGCTGTTTACATAGCGAGTGTGTGATTTGAGCCTGTGGCACTAATCACTTTCCTCCAGATCCCTCCATGCTACGGGCTCCTCCAGGACTCCCTCTTATCTCTACCCAGAGAGGGTGAGAACACTCACTTTCACACATAGCCTATCTCTTCCCAGCAGCCCTGGAGGCTGTGTACAACTGGCATCTCTGCAGAAACCTCTATCAACGTGTTCATCCAAACTGACACACCTGATTTAAACAAAGTTTCACATGACTCCTCAGGCATGTTTGGTTTGTCCTAGCAGACTCTAAAACAATGTCAAAGAGAGAATTTTAAAGGGGCATTTCACCCCGACATCCAAAATATTTATTTTTCCTCTTATTTGTAGTGCTACTTGTCATCTAGCTTGGGCACAGATCCCAGGGAGAGACGGATGGGATGAGAATCCCTGAAACTTCTGAAAAACATGAAGTTGTAAAAGTGCTGGGCTCCTCAATACATCATATATCTGTGTCACAGGTCGGTTAATGATGTCATTGAGTAAATTACATGTGTGCCAATTGTGCCTCTAGAAAATCAGAAAAGATTCTAAGCGATGGTGTTACTGAAGGTTTTAGTGTGAAAAAATATGGCACAACCATAAAACACCTGCTTTTAGAATGGACTTTGGTTTAACAGTCAAAATACCACTGGGAGCAGAGAGTGTTTTAATGTTAATAATTCACATATTTTGAGCTGAATCTCCTTTGCAGCACACAACTACCTGACATCTGCACTCTTGTCATCTAGACTGTTTTGGTGTGAGTTGCAGAGTCTTGGAGATATAAGCTGCAGAGATGTCAGGCTTATCTAGATGGCACTTGGCCTTCTTTTTTACCAGGTTCATGTAGGAACTATTTTCTTTCTACCGAACTACACCTGCTAACCATATCACTGCACAGAAGTGAGTATGCATTAACTGTATTAGTAGATAGCTGCATTATGTTCAAAAGAAGGCAGACATCTCTATGGCTGGTATCCCTAAAACTGAGCAACTCACACCAAAACTATCTAGATGGATAAATAGCAAAATATGTACTTTGGATTTTGAGGTGAACTGCCCCTTTAATATACCAAAAAGCAACCCACCTGTACTGTATCAGTGCTGTACAAGAGGTTGAAGACTGACTGTTTGGATTCAAAGCCAACAGGCCATAAGTCAAGGAGTCTAAAACTCTTAACATGAAGCAGCTGCTGCAGATGTACATGAACTGACTAAATGTGTATAACGAGATGTTACCCCAATTATGACTGGACCACGATTTGTCAGGTGCATTTAGATGCCAAAAACAACGCTACAAAAATCTCTCAGTACAGTATGTGTCAGTGGTGGGAGTATTTTGTCCTGGGTGAGCAAATGTTTTCATTTTGCATCACTCTCCTGCACAACCGTGTGCCATATTTGTGGTGTAAACATACAGATTGTGTAATCCTGATGTTACTCAATCTTTCTCCTGACGTAAAAAGCATCTGATTTTCACTTTGGCGGGCTGGAGTGAAAAAACAATCATGCCCTTGTGTCATTGTTTTTAAAGGCAGAATCGGTAGGATTTGTCTGAGTTGTTTGTGAATGCACCAGGAAAAGTAGTTGGTTTGTTGAGTCTCATTCCCTGGACGCCAAAAGACTTTTCCGGTTGGTCAAGCAGCCAGCAAAATGATAAGAAAATACAGGCAGTGGGCAGACACTGCAGCACACTTCTAGTGGATATTAAGTGATGACTGAAAGGGAACATATTTGTGAGTCTATACATGGTTTTATAAGGAAAATGTTGGATATGTTGCCTTTCAAAAAAAGACCACTATGCACGCTTGTGTTACTTTCATTCCTTGTTTTAATGTATCATTGTGTTGTTTTGTTGTGATGCAAGTGACCTAGTTTGATAGGGCTCGGTGTGACATGAGGTGATGCAATGCAACATGATGGTAAAGTTCTCATTCACACACGTTTTCAGGCATTCCCACACTGTTTGCTAACCAGCGCAACTTAATGAGTGCTGTTACACTGTCATGCCAAAACAGCTCTCCAAATTTTAGCGGCTGTAACACCAAGCGAGTGACACATCCATTGTTAATATTATCCCAACTAGATGGGAAAAGACTAGTTTGGTAGCTTATTCTTGATCATTAATACGCACAGACTAACTTGCTTTGTTTCTTTGTTCTGCATGCTAATTGCCTGACCCAAGCATTGTATTTTCTCATAAGTGCCAACCCAGACAAAGCACACAGTCAGCAAATATCCCCCCTCAGTTCCAACTGTGCTCCCTAAACCTCAATTATTCACAACTTATGAATAACGCACTTTACCTCAAGCTGGCAAGTGGGGGTATTTTTGCACATGGCGCCTTGAATTAGTCATAACCTCACAATGGCAAAACATACAATTTTCATGCCTCCAGCCTTTTTCTTGTGCAGCATATAAAAGTGCCATAATAAGTATTTTGCTGTCAATACATGTAGAGAGTGTCTAAAACTAACCCGTATGCTTAAGCTTCAAAGCGACCAGCTCGCTGCTTTCAGTGTGACTGACCTGGCATGTGAAGGAATGTAGTCATGTTTAATTGATCTGAAATCTCTGCAGCCTCACTCTTTATGTTGTGTGTCAGCATTATTTCTAATGACCAACAAACAATATAGGACTTTTTCACATATAGAGCACTTAACATTCTGTATGTGGCAAACTCTGCGACGAGGCACTGGACCTCCATCTTCAATCTCTACTTCTCACCAGAGTTAGAAACATTAGTAACTACAAAATCAGCTAATGTAGCCCTTATTATTGTTATAGGGGAGACTGGGGGGTGTTATAACATTAGGTTAGTTGTAGCACTGTCAGTCTGACCCGTCAAAAAAGTGCCAGGGTGATGTCCTCAGTATCGTGCGCTGCATTTCATTTGAGCTCACAGGAGAAGTGGCATCTGACTTTAAGGTAGGAAACAAAAACTTTTTTATCAAGGTTATTTTTTGCCTTGGGTTCATTGTGTTGTACATACAATAGTTTGACTTGAACCAAAAGTAGCAGTTCCCATAGTTCGTGTTGTGGCAACTGAGAGCCGATGCAGAAACAAAAACTTGGTGCATAAGAGGAGAGATTAGTTTGAGAAATAAACATCTAAATCATACATGCACTCCAGTTTGATGCTTTGTATTAATGCTACCTTCAAGTCCACATGCTAAAACAGTTAGCTATGTAATCAATCCTTCCTAGGTCCTGCCTCCTTTTTATATGTGCTCCAATAAGAGATGAGCAAGAAGATGATGTGCCTGCAGAACCTCTGTCAAGAAAACCAAATCTGGAAGATGGTTAAAAGATGTTGCTAAGTTAGTTTAGTGGTTCCCAAACTTTTTTCTGGCATGCCCCCCTTTGGAAGCTGAAACAAGTTCAGACCCCCCACCCCACAATTATCATTAATTACTAACAATAATTGGGGAAGCAACTGATTTAAAAAAGGCTTGAATTTTAGTGAAATGAAGGTCAGCATGATAGCATGAGCATGATAACTCAATATGATAAGTTGTTTGTTTTACCTAATCGTATCCATTTAACTTTAATTAACTCTGTATTTCTCCCCTGGTCATGCATACTCCCCCTGCAGCCTCTTTGCACCTTCCCCAGGGGAACCCCCCCCCCCCCACTTTGGACTGACAAATACAGGAACCGTGCATCAAAGTTTGAGAGATCTAGCATGGACAACCCCTGAGTTATCAATGCTCAAACAAAAAAGCGTTACTCTCATCCCCGGTCTCCCCTACATATAATTATATGCAGTATTTATGGATAAAAATGGGAATTATAATTACACACAGCACAGCGTACAGTGATTCAGTCTGTGCATTTAACCAATAAAATTATTAGGAGTAGTGGGCAGCCAGTGTGCTGCACCCGGGGATCAACTCCAGTTCTAAGGCAGCACCTCGATCACTAGTCCTAACGGGAGAATTGACCCAGCATGGCAGAATTTAGATCTTTCACTTCCTTGACGTCATGAGGAGGAAAACGTGATCTTCTAAAGCTCACTGATGAGAACCGCTCAGACTGTGAGAAGAACAATTAAGAGTGACACTCGTGATTTTGAATATAATTAGGCCTGGTGGTTAAATATGGTAAAACAGCTCTCAAACCCACACCAGGAAGTATCTTGGGAGTTCATGATCAAGTGGACCAAGTGCTCTGCCCCCTCTGTGGAAGGGGTTAAGGCAGATAAATGGAGGGAACAAGAGAGTAATAGCCTACATTAATGCAAGTCTTTCCAAATGAGAGCTTTTCAGCACACTGGACAGTGCCAACAAGGGCCTGCTCGCTTATTAGCTGTCCATGGTCCTGAAAGAATAGAAAAACACAGTTGATTTTCCATCTACATTAAATACTCTCTCTTTATCTCTATCCCTACCTCTAGCTCTCTGTGGCACAGTGTTGTCTCTAGGTAACATACCCATTTTTGTCCTTTTTACGCTCACACAATACGTCCTTAATAGTGGTGCAATACAATAAACAAGAGTCAGGCCCTCAGGAAACTAATAGCAGTGTTTTCATTTGTCACATGACTCTCTGGAGGTCATGTAAAATCCCTTTTTTGCACATCTCCATCATCTCTCACCACAAAAATGGTCTGAAAACATCTTTTTTTTTTGTCATTTTACATCCTGTATTCACATTAATAGATGATTAAAGTTTTAAATTTTAACTGTTTTATGTACTTTATTCGATAATTAAGCCATGAAAAACTGTTAAAATGTAAATGTCGCCTTTAAGTAACACTGTACTATTATGCATTTCCACCATGACATTTTTTGGTATTATGTATTAAGTTTAACCTTTATAAAATAGGATGTAAATGCACTGATGACTCTTATTTTATTGTAACTCATCAGCAGTTATCCAAAGATGGCAACCACACAACAGATGGTGGCAACATACTGTCTATCAAGAAAGGCACACACCAGGAAACTGAAAACAAACATATTTAAATGTAACACAAATGATCAGACATACTGAATCAATTAATGTCTGTTTATGAGTTGTAATAAATCAGTAATAATCTTGTAAAAGATGTAGATGTTAATAACGGTTAAACTGAGCATTATGTTAATGGAGTCTGGCACTAGATGTGTGTCATGGTGTCTGTATCTGCAGGGATCCTGCCCTGTGTCTGCATTTCTTTATTTGATCTCATTGTTCTTCTGTTCTCGGGTTGTTTCACCGACCTGAAACCAATTCCAGAGTGTGTATTTTCAATGCAGTGGGCTTTTGTTTTCAGGATAACAGATGTAACTTGACATTGACAGACAACTGACAGTTGATCAACTTACAGTTTTTGTCAATTTACAGTGTTGTGCAATTCCTGCACTCCTGCAGGGTTCCTGCAGCGAGCCCAAGCTTCGCCCAAATCCTGGGAGGAGGAGGCGTGGGGAAACTATAGATTTTAATTTATTATGTGATATTATTTATATGATATAGGGGCTATGGCTCAGACTCGCCATTTGGAATGCTGCACTCATTTTTGCACACACAATTGCTACATACTGCTCTTTTGAAGTTGAGAGGGAATTGAATATTTTCCATTACTATTGTAAAAAAATTTCAAATTTTAAACAACTCTCCCTTTTTAAAATTTCTTATCATTCATATCTATTTATTTATCTATTTATTTCTTTTTAATTTCTACACGATCTAATCTACTACCAAAAAAAAATCCCTTTTTTTTTAACCAGCTGGCATCATATCGAGTTGAGTCGACTTTCTGCTGCCAATACAATATACAATATGTCATCTTATCGCCACCCACTTGCCATCGTGACCCCCGCCCCCCTCCACCGCCGCCCCGCAGTGTTTGAATCGAACTATCTCATGCGTGAGTCTGTCGCGTTCACGCTGCGATGGTGCGTTCGCTTGTCCGATCTCATGAAGCCACGAAACGCTCAACCACATTATCCACCGCTGTGTGTGCGTCTCTCTCTCTCTCTCTCTCTCTCTCTCTCTCTTTTTCTTTCTGTGTGTGTGTGTGTGCGCGGACTTATGCCACGTTACTCCCGTGTCTCAAATCACAATGCTGGTGGTGTGAACTGGTTATAAGGGCACTAGGCACGCCTCATCAAATATTTACTCCGCCATACACCGCTTTCCCCGCAGATTGCCGTCCCCGCACACGCACAAGCGGGAGTCCAGCTCCTCTGTGTGTCTGTGAAGTGTCGGCTAACACTCATTTCAATTACATTCAATTGGATTCAGCTCAATTAAAGGAGTGATTTACTGCTGTAACATGAGCACTTTTCAGATGAGGTGGACTAAATAAATATAATCAGGAGCGTGCACCAAAGTCAGTGTTGTGTTACTCTTCATTCAGGAGACCCCCCCCACCCCCCCTTCTCTCTCTCTCTCTCTCTCTCTCTCTCTCTCTCTCTCTCTCTCTGTGTTTCTCTCTGTCTCTCTCCTCCACTCAGAACTCTTCGCTGAGCAGAATTCAACCACAAACCAAGGCTTTGACGCGCCGGAGACAAACTAATTTACCCATGGAGCGTGGGAAATAATTTAAAAGATCTACTTTTTCCGAGCATCTGATCGTTCCAAATGGAGGGAGCTTTTCTTTTTGCCCCTATGTTTGCCTGACGCGATCCTCGGGTGAACCTTGGTGGGATATTTTGGCTGCATGAGGAGGCTGCTGGCTTTGACAGAGGCGCCCCTCCATCGCGTATTCCACCGAGAGGAGGAAGCAGGAGGCGCATGATGAAGTGAAGCCCGCACTCCTTCGTAGAAGAAAAAAAAATGTTTGCGTTTTAGCCCGCAGGTGACGAACTGTTGGAGTTGGGTTTTGAAAGCAGGCACGCCTTTTGGATACAACGTCGGGGAATAATAAGTTGAAGCTGTGAAATCGGCGTCGGAACGGTTTGAGAAGATGTGAAATGTTGCCAATTTTTGTGGGGAACGGAGAAAAAAAAAGAAGATGGGTAGGTTGTTGAAACATGCTAGGAGGGACAAATAATTTTCTCTTGCTTCGTAGGATTTTTATTTATTTATTTATTTATTTTTTTGCAGTGTGCTCAGTCAACGTGACCGTGGTTGAAAAAAGTGTTCCCAAATTCCTTAGCGCATACAGCTTAAAGTGGAACTCCAAATATTGATTATCTTTGGCTCGGGATGGCCGTTTAAGAGCCTCGAAATAAAACTTGTCGGGTGATAAACACTGTGATAATTGCCGTTTGATATTTTTTTGTTCTGGAAATGTGAGTCCAGTGGAGACCGGCGCGTACCGCACAGAGTCGCCAAGGCTGCAACGCACAACCCAATTTTCCATCGGGGGGAAACCGGGCTTTGCACCGCAGCATCGCAACGACGTTCTCGCCTTCTCCGTTCTCGCTGAAATGCCTCCGTGTGCACCGATTCCGTAAATGGCCAGTGGATAGTGATTCTCCATGGTGTGCACCGGCCAGGTGTCTCAGAGAAGGCGAAACCTCGACTGTTCGGTTCAGTAAACCCTGGACACACCTTTTTTAATGTCAGTCAAGGTAAGTTTGGCCTATTTCCACTTCAAGTCTTCATCGCATGTTGCTGTGTTTGCTGGGGGGCTCCTGGACTGTCATGATGCATGGTTTATTTAAAGAGAAGCTGAAGGAAAGGCGCACAGATGAGACAGAGGTGTCGCTTGTTTATCAGACCTGTAGCCCCACTGATCCGACAAGTGATACATATATTTATTTTTTTTTGTTCGTTTTTACCTTCAGAAGAGAGTGGAATATTCTTAATAAAACATCTTTCCAAATGAATTGAAAGAAAATGACACTGGCTTTTATGACTTAAAAAATAAAATTGGGAATGTGTATTATGTGGATATGTATGTCATTTTTTGGAAAAAAAACGAACATTTTCACTGCGATCCGAGCGTTTTGCTGCGTTTCAGTGTTTTAGGGACAGTCTGCAGAACCTTGATCATGTTCAGTATGAAATGGACAGCATGCAATCAGAATTGTTTTTTTTTTTCTTTATAAAGACACGTTTTCTATTTTGCAAACAACCAGAAATGACAGAACATGTTTGGATCTCTGTCCATGGTGCTGAACGGTTTTCTGACACATGCACTGGCACACACAAAGTTGTTGAGGGCCTCCTGTGCTGTGTCTGGTGGACACATTAAGAAGAAAAACACACCTGATGCAGCCAACAGTCTGCACTAACATAATGTAATGTTAGACACCCCACTGCTGTGCATTTTGACCTTTGATTTATTATTTTTTTTACAGTATTTTCTAATACTTTCAAAGAAAATGAGGTGGTGCAAACATCTGATCAGACAGACCATGATCTCACTGGAGTAGACGCCCCCTCTCTCCTCTCCTCTCCTCTCCTCTCCTCTCCTCTCCTCTCCTCTCCTCTCCTCTCCTCTCCTCTCCTCATCTTTTTATTGATGGAGAAATTTGTGTGTCTTGTGCCAAATGTTGACTGAGAAAACAAGATGTTGTAGATGCACATACTGCATAATGCTTCAACTGTTTTTTGTTTTTTTTTCATCCAAGCAAAATAATTTAAGGGTAATTGCATATTTATTGTCTGGGCGGATTGGCTTTGACTCTTGCATTCTCTTCTACCAGTGATGGCTGAATTATCTAGAAATGTAAGCTCATTCTTGTGCTACTGCACCAAATGTAAGTGACTCCGCATAAAACTGCCATCTTAAAGTCTACAACAGATTATAATTGGATTGCACTAACAGACACACACATGCCTCTGTATTGCTCCCTCTTGAAGAGGAACAAACCTCCAATCTGCCGCCCCAAAATGAGCCTTTTTGTCCACGATGGTAATGGCAGAATTCCTGCTAATGCTGGGGTCACACTTAAGGCCTCGCAATAATGAACTGCCCTGGAGCAACACAATGAGCGGCAGTTGTTTTGAGTGAACTCCGACCCCTTCAAGTGACCCTTTGAGCAAAGCATCAATAAGCCTGATCATTCATATCTGAACCACCCCTCCTCCTCCTGTTTAGAGGAGCCTGGCTCTAGTGGGAGTAAATGTCTCATGTTGGTTGGTTGCTGTTATTCATAGCATCAAGACGTTTCAGGGTTACATGGGGCAGTTCTGTCCAAAATCTGAGTGTTGCTAAACGCAGAAAAAAATATCCAACCATATTAACTGTGAGGGAATTTTCCTCCTTTAGACTAAAGGTAAAATGATCAGGTCACATTAGGGGTGAGTTACAAATCCTAAAATCCGGCCAGTGCAGCTGTCCAGATAACACTGTGTCTGTCTCCCAGGGACCAAGGCCATAGGACGATATGTTTGTACTTAACATCAGACCAAACCGTATTACACAGAACTGGAGTAGAAGGTGCTGCATGTGTCATGCAAACGGCAGGAAAAGCACAGATTACAGGGACAGTAATTGAAGGGAAAATATGTTTCCTGTGGTGCTATTTATCTATTTAGATTGTTTCGGTGCAAATTGCTTAGTTTTGAGGGTATTGGCTGAAGAGATGTCTGCTTTCTCTCCAATATAAAGTGACTAAATGGCATTCACGGTGCACAAAGCGCCAAAAATACATTTGAAAAACTCATAAGCAGCATCTCTTTCCAAAAATCATGACCCGGTAACTCAAGATAATCCACAGATCTTGTTGCGAGCAGTTTCATGTTGGAAGTACTTTATGTTTATGGTAGAATCTACCAGAACTACTTTCTTTCGGTGGTAGAATCTACTGGAACTCCTTTCTATGACAGAATCTACTGGAACTACTTTCTTTCTGCAGTAGGATCTACCATAAACTGCCCATAACAAGGTCTGTGGATTATTGTGAATGACTGGGTCATGATTTTTTGAAAGAGACGTTACTGTTTTTGAGTTTTTCACATATGTTTTTTGGGTGCTTAAAGCACAACAGGTTGAGTGCCATGTGATCCTGTTATATTGAAGAAAAGGCAGACATCTCTGTGGCAAATATCTCCAAAACTCGGCAACTCAAAGCCAAAAAGATCTAGATGAATAAATAACACTACAGGCACAAAGAAACATATGTATTTTTTTATTTTGTGTTGAACGGTCCCTTTAAATACCTCTTGGAAGAGGGCATCTTCAGAATTGAATGCCAGTTACACAGTGATTCACTTTGTGTTGCTCCTCTATTCTCCCTGATCAAGCTTCAATAAATGCTTCTGCTTAATACATCAAGGTCTCCTGAAACCTCGTCAGTGCTGAATTAACCAGCTAACCTTCAAATTAGTTTCTATCAACTCTGAGAATGACTCACCACTTCAATATGTGTAAATAAATACTGTTTTAATCTCCTACATTGGATCAAAACTTTAAGGAAGACAATATGGCTGGTATCAGTGATCAGTGATGATCAGATGTCTTATTCTGGAAGTGTCACTGCCACTCTATACACACCGAGTTACACAGCTTAGGACGTTCAGTACCTCGTGTCCTTGAGTCTTTCTTGCTTACTGTAGGATCAGGATCTTTGGCAGTCACAGAGGGGAAGTGAACATATTCTGTGCTGCTGTTAAAAAAGCAAACACTGCAGGGAGAGATGCAAAAATCCTCACAATGAACACGAGGAGGATTAAGTATGACTCAACTCAGCTTTGTTTCTATTTCACCTTTCATACACACATACAGTCCAAAGTGCTTCATATGGTAAAAATGACAAAAATGGGCGGAAACTAAGGTAACACTTTAAAATAACCATCATTAATAGATGGTAAATTGATAGTTAATTAAAATTAAGTTATAGTTATTTCAGTGTTAACAAACATTATTAATTATTTGTTAATGATAGCCAAATGGTTTGTAAACCTTTAAGAAATCATTAGATAGAGAGCTGGACCACTTGTTTGTAAACAGTCTATAAACATTATTTGGATGGCTATTATAAAGTTGCAACTGATGATCATAATACGTTTCTTCATGCTACGTTACACTACGCTACATTAATCACCCGTTTTCTAACACTGTCCCAGGAAATTGGGTAAGGTCGTGTTCCCTCTGCCATGATAATCTTGGTGATAATCCTGTAGTCTGTGGGTGTTTGAGATTAGAGAGGAGTGAATCTGTCAAGTTTCTCCTGATGTGTGTGTGGTGCAACCAGATTTTAAAATCTGTTTGGATTTTAAAACTCCTGTTGTGTGCCTTTATTTTTAAAGTCTACATGGACGTTGCATTTTTATCATTGCTAGCTTGATTATGGAGCCCTGCAAGCGCAAATCTGACTAATGAGGGGCCACTGACCAGGTTGCTGTATTTGACAAGTTGGTTATAAAATTGTCTATAAAATTCTGGATGGTTATTGTAAACATATTTATAAGACCTTGTAAATCATTAATACATACAGTGTAGTGCATCTGTGAACATTTTTTCGATGTCATCATAAAGTTGCACCTGATGTTTGTAGAACTTTATAACTGGTACTTTGTTTCAATATTTGAGAGCTTTATTACAAAAATTCAGTGAGTTATAGGTGCGGAGACAAAGTGTTACAACTGTCCCCGCTCTCCCCTATTTTATTTTTAATTTAGTGTAATCAATTGATGAATTAATTGTATTTAAGTGTTGGGAAATTTAATTGACTGTGCAAAAAACTACAATACAACACCAATGTCTGTGTGGTCAATGTGATCACTTATGGCTGAAATAAGTAAAAATATAACTTTTCTTTCCTTTTATATAATTTATATATTAAAAAAAGCAAAGCAATCAAGGATGGTGACATGTATTTTATAGACTATAGTATTAAAGTACATTTGCAGTTTAGTCATCCCCTCAACAGTCACACACATGTATAGTTTGTTGCGTACACACACACATTCATACATAAGAGCACACATACACAAACAGGCGGCAGGTTTTGGCCTGTGAGAGATCCAGTATTGTGATTCACCACAGGGGGCAGAGAGGGGGCATTTATAGTTCTTTTGTAGCAGAAGTTCACAATGACCAGAAAGTAACAGGGGGTGGCACAAACAGAGAGAAAGTGTGCACGTATTGAAAATGAGATGGAACGACAAGCAGAGGAGAGAAAGAAAGTGAGGGAAGACAAGGGCGTCAGGGGAAGGATGACAAGAATGAGAGAAAAGAGGACACGGAGCGTTGCAAGGGGGGCAAAAGAGAGGTGAAAAGAGGAAGATGAGGATGTACAAGAGGTGTTAGGATCAAGGGAGATGTTAGGGGAAACGGAGAGAAACGGAAGAAGAGATGAAAATGGCAAAGGGCTGGAGGGAGCACTGAGAGAGGGACAGTGAGCGGGATGGGAGTGGGTCTGCAGTGAATGCTGGTATTATTCAGTTAGGTGAAACGATCGGTTTATGCCTGACAACTGCGTGGCGAGGGCAGCCACATACTGCGCCTTGAGAGCCTCCTGTGAAGGCCAGAGGAAGTGAGGGAGAGACAGACAGACAGACGGAGGGAGGGTGGGAGGGAGGAGAGGTTTGGTAGCTGTGACCGTCAATATTCTGTGATGGAGAACAAAGAAAGAGGAAATGTGATGGGTGGAGGGACAAACACCAGCAGAGAGAGCAAGACGCAGATAAGGCACAAAAAAAGAGAAGCAAGAGAAAAATGGCTGAAAGCAAAAATGACAGAGAAAACTGGTTAGATATCAGATCTGCTTTGTTGTTTCTACATTACAGAGTTGAATCTCAAAAAGGTTGCAGTGTTGCCAGATTGGTTAGATGTGGTTGCTCAAAATCCACCAAAATTGATTAAAAAAACACCCAAATATTATTTAGAGCAAACAATACAAATTAATTAATTAATAATAGCAACAGTATTGTGGTTCATCACAATTTTTCAATACGTATATTACAATAAAACAAGAATTCAAGTATTCACAAGTGCCCTAGAAAGCAGGTGGGAGGCTACATCGTACAATGCAACCAGAAATTTAGTCTCCATTTCTGCTCTCAGCTTTAGAGGTAGAATGAGTGGAATTTTCCCGAGCTGTTTGTGAAAGCACCAGTACATTAAATACTGATGTTTTTAGTTGGTAAAGCGTCCCGAGCGCAGCAAAATAATGAGAAATTGAGGAAATACAGGCATAATTGATGATTGAAGGGAATTATATTCATATGTGTGCACATTGTTTTATTTAAAGGAAATGTTGCATAACACGCCTTTAAAAGTAGAGAAGAAGAAAAGAAAGAAAAATGACAGCTCAAATAACAAAAATAATAGGTTTTTATCTAACTTTACATTCTACCAATTTATACACACACACACAAAGAGTGAGAGAGGGAAAGGAGAAAGAAAGTGCACACAGTTTCGTGCTGTTGAGCTTGTGTGTGTTCAAACGGTAAGCTGCAGGTGGATGGTAGTGATGGTAACTCCTCTCAGCAGAATGAGAAAAAAGATATTTCATACAGGGCTGTGACGGTACCACATTATTGCATTACTGCATTACTGTAATACTGCGGTCATGTGATGCCTACTGCAGGGTTGAGCTCATTACCGTCATCAGTGCAATTATCTTGAAGGGTCATGGTATCTCATCGTACAATGCCTTTTATTGGGTGGAGGGGCTTTTATGGCTTTAATTGGTAGATCGGCTCAGAAAAGGGGGAAACAGAGTTGGGAGGTTACATGCAGCAAAGGGCGACAAGCTGGAGTCGAATCCACAGCCGCCGCAGAGGACTCACGGCTTCAGCGTGCACACTCTACCTGAGCTAACAGGCCACACATTACACAGTGTGTTTGAGGTCAGAGCTAGGTTGGCAGATATCAGGAACACAGTCTCTCATTGGTCAAAAGTTAGGAAAACAGTCACCAATTGGTCGACAAGTAAGGAACATAACCTCATCATGGGATGGCTAACAACTGCTTTCAACATGGAAAGATAGATAAATAACCACAGAAGACATTCAGTGTTGGATTTATCATTATGGATTTAATTTACCATGCCTTCGCAGAGCTGACTTAGTAAAGGTATGACATCACTATTAGCATTAGCTTAATGTAGCCCTTCCTGCTCAGTTTATTTTGGGGCTAACCCTCTTCACTTTTATAGCAGTTTGGAGACAACAGACAAGACTTTTCTGCAACACAGTGCAACTTGTACTGTACATTTACTGCCAGACTGATGACTTCTTGCTAACTTTAAGTTTCTGCTTTGCTATGAGCAACACCGTCTCTGTCCCTCACTTGCATGAGGCATAGACATTATGCACTGCTCTATTCCTTAAAGGAGCTAGGCTACGCTTTACATAGAGTCTAACTAAGGAATAATTTTGCTGGGTATACTTCTCATGTACTGTATTTTTTTAATGTATTAAAAAAACATCCCAATTCATGTTCAACAAGCCCAAATCCAGTCCACCCATCCAAGCCTATTTTATCCTGCACAGAACAACCAGAAACAGCCTAAATGAGTGGGAAAAAAAAACACCCAATCTGGCAAAACTGAAAGGTTGTTCAACAGTTTTCAGTTTGTCTTTCATTTCATTGATATTTTGCAACTCTCCTAGAAAAATAAAGCACGACTAACAGTTTGAAACAATATTCAGAAGCTTTTCATTGCTCTGCTTGAAGTAGGAGTGTTATAAATCAGGTGGTCTTGACTTCAGACCTTCCTCTCTCTGTCTCTGTGTGTGTCTCTCTCTTCCTGGAAATGTGAGTCACTGTGAATGCCACAGGCAGGCAAGGCTGTTGACTCATGTACACTTACCCACAGGCTCTGCTATTGTTTCATACCGAACGTGACTGTGACCAAAGGTGTGTGTGTGTCTGTGTCTTTGTGTGTGAACATGGGGGTGTTTGTGCATCTGTATGTGACAGATTGCATGCAAAGAACTGTCAATATTGGTGATCAAAGGAAAAAAAAAGACTTGACAAAATAGTACAAACATTAACACAACACAGGGACGTTTCTTTTCACTGTGAGCACTGAATCACAGTAAAACATACAGCTGCTCAGGTGAGTCATATTAACCTGAATGACAATTTTAAAGCTGTAAACCGACGTCAGAGTTTTAACAGGTTGTCCAAAGGCTAAATGAATAAAACACACAAACTATTCAGGCATTAAAAATGACAAAACTGTTAGATGAGGCACAGGGCACTGTCTCGACAATTATGACAACGTGTCATAACATGTTTGCAAAGATGAACAGAAGCCGTAGGTTGGCGCTTATTGAGAGGGACAGACAAACACTTCACAGGATGGTGGATAAACAAATCACAGAGATATTAACACAAAACTGAATCAGTATTTCACTGACATTGTATTAAAAAAAAACTACATTTCCAGGTTCTCATAGGTACGTTAAACGTTGTTGTAGGGGAGACTGGGGATGGTAGTAACATTTGTATTTGAGCATTAGTAAGGTTGAAGATATACTTGCTGTTTAACCACACATTTGCGTTCATGTATGCACAGCATTAATTTCTGAGGACACGCACAACCGTCACACCACATGGATGCAGGATATGTGAGGCAGCCATGTTGCGTATGGTTGGTTGGAGTGCATATGCAAATGCGCAGTTAAAAGCAAGTACGTCTCCACCTTAATTCAGTGGTTGTTCATGCTAGATCTCTCAAACTTCTTTAACTGCACCCATGTCTGTCTATACGACAAATAAACCTCACTTGTGATTGTGAAATTCAAAGAGTTCCGTTGTTACAACCTACCCATTGCGGGGGTGAAGTGTAACACTAGTTGGGGATAGGTGCAACAGTGAGAGGTAGTTTGCTGAAATGAGACCTTCACCAAGAGTCTTCCAATGTCCTTCAGGCCATAGACCCCTCAGCTGATAGGGAGACGCCATAGGGAACCCCTTACTACATATATTGCATTGAACATTACCTGTAGCTGTTAAGTTAGCAGCAGTTGTAGCACTAAACTCTCTGGTTTCTGAAGTGGAGATGTTTCAGAGTTTCAAAAAGTTCCATCATGGCTCACAAGAGTGTATACTTGGAATAATATCTGGTCAATATGTTTCAGTAATATGTAGCTGTATGGGAAAATGCTGCACAAGTTAGCTAGCTCACATGATAGCGCAAGGATTCACAGGCAGCACTTTGTCACTGGTGTGTTAATTAAATGTTTTGGGTTTTTTTTAATGAATAGGCTGATTTATCTTTGCTAATAATGCTTTGGATTCATGATCATGTCTCTTTTCAGGCACATTTTAATTTTTGGTAAATAAAACACCCAAAAAATATTTATAAACAGTAATTTAGGGGCCACCCAGCAGTAAATCAGAGGACCCCCTGATGAAGACAGAGACACTTTCCAATAAAACTTTAAAAAGAATTAATGGTTTTGAATACAGCATTCAATATAAAGCAACAAAAAAACAAACAAACAATATGTGTGTGTGTGTGAACTGTATTTTTGAATGTAAATGTGTCACATAGAGATGTACACACTCGACCCACACTTCTTTTGGCCTTGAGGTTGCAAAATGTTCCACGCACACAATGCAGACATTTTCAGCATTTTTAAGAACTTTAAAATGGCAAAACAACACCAGACAAAAATAACATTACAAAGAAACTGGTAGTGGACCATACTGTTGACATGATGGTAGCATTTTTCTGATTGGTCCAGCTGGCAGTGTCACAACTAAACTGCTGTTGCAACACTCCCCGGTCTCCCTTGCTCGTTCCTCCTGTTCATACATTTAAGGATCCTCTCTGAGTTCACATGAGGCTTCAGCAGTCTGAGTTGGAACATTGAAGTCTTCCAGCGTTACAGCCTTTTAGTATGAAATTTCGTCTTTGTTGCTGTCCCTCTGAAACGCAGTCCAGAAACACTGGGGAAATACAAACTTGGATTTCTGCACTAAAGAGACTAACTATGTTCAGACAAACTTTGGAATATATTTTTGTACAAAATGAGGACTGTGGATTTACCCCACTTTTTCTTCCACTTGAGGCATGCTAAGCCGAAGGAGTGATTACGGCAAGTACAAACTTAAAGCACTCATCTTTGCTTATTTGTCTGCTGCAAAGTTGCATGTATATGCTGAGCGGATCAGGATGCTCCTACTCAACCTGATGGGTCTGCCCTTGTAACAGAGGAGAGCTGCCTTGTCCCACACTTTTCTTTGACAGCAGAAAATGACAGCATAGATATGGTTGACTTCATCAACAGGACTTCTTGGTCCTTTCTGTCTCAGCTTGGTTGCTAGACTTAGATTGATAGTGTTTTATTTTCAGCTTTCTTGCCTTCGTCCAATAAGCCTGAAACACTCTCTGTTTCTGTACACACAATATCTATTGCACGCCTGTCCAGTCTGGGAGGGGGATCCCTCTTCTGTGGCACTCCCTGAGGTTTCTTTCATTTTTCTTCCTATTAAAAGTTTTTTGGGGAGTTCTTCCCTTAGGCTTTTGAAGATTTAAAGGACAGGTAGTCTTGCACACTGTAAGGTTGTAAAGCCCTCTGAGGCGAATTGTGATTTTGGGCTATACAAATGAAAACTGACTTGACTTGATTTGACATGATAATTGCTTCACTCCAGCAAGTTCTCAAGAAGTCAAAATCGATGTTTAACTATTTGTTATCACATGTATTGCACTGTATGTCATTTACACGCCAGTATCTAGCCCAACAATGACAAAAAAGTCATTTGAAGATATTCTCGAGTACTTAAATGGAATTTCTTTCCCTGAAAACTGTTGATGACTCATTCCATACTCAGGGGCTCCACTAAATTTGCATCCAATGAAATGCATTGGAGCAGTGGAGCAAAGACTGCAGTGTTTCCTCACTGTACAACAACTGTATAACTCCATTCACTGTTTTGGTTGAAATTGTATTTTTTACTTTATTTTATGGAGAAAATATTTTCTGTTTTCCCCTCTGATGCCCTCTGGCTGCTCAGCTTCAACTGTTGGTTATTTAATTGCATAGTTTACTGATGGACAGATAGCTTTAGCTTACTCGTTGCTAAAGTAGCTAATGTAACTAGCAATTAGCTGTTAGCTATTAGATGGACTCCTGCCTCCTGGTGAACATGACCAGTGTCCTGGATGAGCGCAGCCTCCAAGATCAAGACAGAGTTTACTGATGGAAAGATATTTTTTTGGGTTACTAAACTAAGTTGGCAACTGCTGTTAGCTTGGTTGGCCGTGACTCAGCCCCGGGGTGCTGGGAGCCATACGTGGTAAGAAACCCACCCTGGTACTATAGTCTATTCCCCGTCATCAAACTAGCCTCCATTAGTCTTGGAGGCTGTTTCGGTCCTGACTCAGCTGTGTTTGCTGGGAGTTCTCAGTCCGGGAAGAGTTAGCTAACTGGAACGATTTCCTTCCTACATCCATGGGCCGCTTTAGCGGAAAGGTGGGAGTAAATGCTCCCTAGCTGCCCATTTTACAGGTAACATGGAAGCAATAAGCTCTCGGCTAGCTGCTTCATGGGAGCTTTCAGAATAGGTGGAGAGAGCATGACTGACAGTGGTTGTTGTCACATCTGGTGGAGAAAAAAATGAGTCACTGTTCTTGTGCAAAGCGGATTTTGTCACGGAAAGGTCCCCTTGCTCTGAAAAGCTTTTTCCACTTAAAACCTAATTGTTGCCATGCTGAAAATGTTTAAAAACTTCAAAATAACATTATGTGACCCATATTCTTTTACACTGTCCTTAGCAGCAGGCAAAATAGTGGTAAGATAGCAAAAAAAATAGTGTCTGTGTGTGCACATATATTTGTGGTCATGTTTTCTGTGGAGCTAGAGGAGAACTGAATGTGTATGTGTGTGCATCTGTTTTTTGTTTCACTTGTTTACGTGTAGACAGTTCTCTATTTGTGTGAGTGCATGCATGCAGTGTGTCCTTACACTATCACATTCAATCCAGGTGCTTTCATTCAGTGTGCTCAGGTGCAACAATGGTTACAAACCCACATACACACATCTGCAGCTAATCTCTGTTGACAAGCGGCAGTCGCCCCGTCACACAACATCCCAATTATAGATGATTGTATGGCGCGCGGCATGTGAGGGTGTGGATCTACGGTAACTGGGTGTGTATGTATTTAAAATGATGTGTTTGTCATGTCAGGAATTATTACTGTGCAGTCCTCTGAATTCTCATGACAGTTGATCGTTGCTGGTGAAGCTGCAGCTCACCTGTAAATAAAATGTTCTGTCAGATCAGGAAAGTGAATTCAGAATTGAGATTTCCACTTGACAGCTTAGATCAATGTGCAAGCAGATGACAGAATACTTAAAGGTCCAATGTATAAGATTTACAACAAGGTATTAGCAGAACATGGCAGGCATATACTATAATATTCATTAGTATGTTTGCATTAATCACCCGAAAAGAAGAATTGTTGTGTTTTTGCTACAGTTGAATTAGGGATGTGCGCGATTAGTCGAGTAAACAATTAAACAATGCCACCCTCACTAGTCAGCACCAGAAATAGTAGCCAGTTATACTATTTATCAATATTTTATTCATGCACAACGCTAGCTACATGATGCCTCTAAGCTGTTTTGCAGCTGCCCTTCACTAGTTGGGGCTGCAGCCCCTTCAGACAGCAGCCCTTCTCACCGTAAGTGCATATATACCCCAATGGCCCATGCAACCCCGGATATTTTTGTCAGCAAAGTCGGACAGATGACAGCTCATAAAATCAGCGCGGTTTGGCAGTGTTTTGATATAAAAAAAGAAAATAATGTTGAATGTAGACTGTGACAGAATAAACTGGCACATAATCACTCGACTGGAGAAACATGTGACCACATTCAGCACAGACACGGACGTTAACCTGCAAGCAGAGCAGCAGCTGCTGCTGCTAGCACTGCTAACGTTAGCCACACTGTGAGGCAGGCTGGCGGCTAACATCAACTCCGGGTCGCTTACCTGCTTATGCTGTGATTGTCTTCAGTCTGAAAAGGTGAGGCGTTTATAGGTTAATGCGTTATGTTTGCATTGCACAGTGCAAAGTGACACACATTTCAGTGGCATTTAATATATGATTTGACTGTGATCAACAGCTTCAAATAGTTCTTAATAGACCGTATTTTTTTGGACAGTGTTTGACATGATGATTACTTAAATATAAACATACACCCGGGTTGCCTGCAACACTATTACCTGATATTTCTTTATCCAGGCATGTCTCTGTTGTCACTAAACCGTCTCTCTCTGTCTCACACAGAGATGCACTCATACACATTACCTACTTTTCCTTGCTTTCTCTGACACACACACACACACACACACACACACACACACACACACACACACACACACACACACACACACACACACACACACATGTGGTCCCTTTGCGTGCCTGTTCCGCAGCTGTTTTGTCACCTGTCAGGGCTGACACCAGTAAGGAAGGCCATCTCAGGCCTGCTCTACCGTCACTAAGTCATTTTGACGGACACCACATCCCACCGTTCAACCCCACTCTGCTTGCTGCTCAGTGATGTGAACAAACGGCGGCCCCCCGCCATGAAGATTTGTGACCTTTTGGAACCGGAGTGGCGCTCCCTTAGCGTTATTGTCTTATCGTGTTCTGCATGGTTGATTGCATGATTAATGGATCATTTAGCACTTGTGAGGCATATGCAGAGTAATGTAGTAGTAGAATAATAAAGCTTTTATGGGAAATTGTTATCATCCAGCAAGTGATGACGATCGTTTTCCCTCAAATTATAGCTTAAAAAAGATTTCTGAAATGACTCACCTGTTTCTTGAAAAGAAAGCATTCACACCAAATGATTGACAGCAAAAACTGTTGCAAATTGCGGTAATCTTTACAGGGCAATAAATGACTTAGGTTCTTGGCTAGCAGGGCAGTAACACTTAATCATTTCATTGTATGGTATAGATAAACTGGAGGTTAGGATTTCTGTCTTAAAATAGAGTCAGATCTGCATTTAAAGCCCCTTTTATACTGGTCAAAAAACCCACTAACATCCACTAGCATCTGGCTTTTGTCTTCAGTGGGAAATGGAACAATGATGGTCAAATGACTCTAGAATAGTCATGGATATTTATCAGCTCAAGCTCTGATCAGTGGTGATGCTCGTCTTAAGTTGAGCATCTAATACTTCACAATAAAAGTCCCCTGTTATCTTGTTATCTAAACACTTTAATTATGAAGGAGCAACATCAGGAAATGTTGGCTTTTCATCAGCAGCAAACATGTAAAATAGAGCAGACACCTGAAAGTACAAACCGGAGAGAAACTAAATTTCGAACCACAGACATTAAGTAAGAAGCTGCAAAAGTAAAAGTTTTAAAAACATTTTTCCGTCCGCTCTCCTGCGCGCATCAGAAAAAAAAACAAAAAAAACAGAAAAGCAAGCTGGTCTACCGGTGGTGAGGTTAATTGTGCTACAGCACAGAGTTGCTTTTGCTCACTGCGTCGCCTCAAACCAATTAAATCTGTGAAATCAAACTGAGAGAGAAAGAGCTGCCACCAGGACTCACGCCAAACAGTTTTGTAGAGCGTGTTAAAACCGCAGCCGCTTTGAGTAAGCATTTTGGAGACCCAGGGACACATTTGACTAGAGTCAGGGAGACATTTGACTGGGTGATACTCGTTATCTCTGGAAAACAGCTCTCTGCTCTATCTGTTCCTGTCTCTTTTTTCTCTCACCCTGCGTGCTGGCTAAAGACTCTAATACAGCAACACCTCAAAGAGGCAAAACCCCGCCAAAGCTAAAGATGGCATCTGAGTTTCAGAGGTTGTTAAAAGCATTAAAGGGTGTCATAAAAGTGTTCACCTGTTACTTGTCAGCAGTATTATAGTTGAGTAAAAATATGTTACATGGTTGACATCTAAAATAGAAAATACATTGTTCTGCAAAAAAAGAAAAAAAAAAGCAATTTTCTTACCCCAACCATGCTACAAATAAGTGTAGAAAGCAGCCCGTTGTTACCAGAAATGTGTACGTCTAGGTCAAATGTGCAGGCAGCTTATTTTGACTCATATTTCCATTATTGTGAGACAGCAACCTCTAGTGTGGATAGTAAGTATGACAGAAGGTATAAAGATTGAGAAAGTCTCCTCTGGAAGGAGGTGGGATGATGGATGGTTCAAATAAACACAGTTTTCACCCAGAAGACTAAAGTAAACTTACTAAAGTAAATGTGTAGTTATTTAAAATGACTTAAGTTTTGTCATGTGCATGACGTCTGCAACGTAGCTATTTCAACCCCAACCATGATCATTTTCTAAACCTACCCAAGTAGCTCTTATAGGCAAACCTCACCAAACTGCAACGGTTTAATAACTTAAAGCATGTGTGAAATGTCACGTGCGTTATGTCACATGACTTATGTAACATATTTAATAAAAGTAAATCTGTATTTAAAAAAGGTGACTTTGCACTTATACCAAAATCTGTTTAACTTTTTAGAGAGCAGATGCACCCAAATTCCATGTAAAAAAAAAAAAAAACTGTCATGTGAAATAGTATAAAGAGTGAGCAAGTAACTTTCACCCAGGAGACTGGATGTGTACCATATGAAACCAAAAGTCAGCATTGATTTATTGTATGTAACATACAACTATAAGTTAGCAGATATAACATATTAACTTATATCACATACATATGCTATTTTAAACCAAACCGTGATCTTTTTCTAAATCTTATTAAGTAGCTTTGTTGCCTAAATGTAACCAAACAATGACTGTTTCACAACATTCACAACCATGTGATTATTTTTGTTACCATGACGACAAAGATTACCCGACTATGGATGATGGTGAGGGTCACCTGACTATAGATCTGCTCTCCACAGAAGCTAATGGAGAAAATCAGCATTATCACCTGCACACAAAAGTGGACCACATGCACCGCAATTCACCCTTGCTAAGTCCCGCCCCTTTTCACTCTGTGCTCCAATGACAGTTGAGCAAACTTGGTACCTCTGTCAGCTCTTTTATACTTAAATAAACTATGAGCTTAACTCATCTATGTTGAAAAGAAACCCACATTTTGAAGATAGTTTGGGGACCACTTCTTAATATTAACAAAAAGCTAACTAACTAGCTAGCTAATCTACATCAATCTTTAGCTAACTAGTAAGCTAGAGATTCCTGACATTAGCTAGCTAGCTAGCTAAAATTTTGCTAACGTTAGCAAACGTTTGCTCAACTGTCATTGGTGCACAGAGTGAAAAGGGGCAGGAAATGCTTTCATTTATACAGATATTATTTAGTAAGTGATTCAACTGAAAAACACTACATTTTGCAGTGAAATCAGTGTAAAACGTATGATTTTACACACACATATACACACTTTATCCATTCTCTCTATTTCTCTAGCATTTTAAGTCAGTTGCTTTTAAATTAAGGGGGTTGCGTGTGTGTGTGTGTGTGTGTGTGTGTGTGTGTGTGTGTGTGTGCAGATGACAAAGACATCTAAGAGGAGGGGAGTACAAAGCAAACTTGCTTTTGGCTGGAAGCCCGTTATACTCTTTCAGTCCACAATGCTCCCCTCCTCCTCGGTCTCACTCTCCCTTTTCAGTAGCATCATATTATACTGACAGCCACATATTAGAAGAAGTGAGAGACATACTTTGCTTTCTTCCTTTACATAATCACTTTTAACGCCCTCTACGTCACCACTCTTTGCTATAGTGATTAAAAACAGTCGCTCGATCATATTGGACATTTTCATCATCCTCATCATCCCCGCAAACACTTGTTCACTGTGTCAGTCACAGCCATCATCACATTCACCAGCAGCAGCAGCAGTACTGCCATCATCATCGTTGTAATTATCATTAGGCTACCATCATTATGAGATAAATCTAATCATAACCATCTCATCTTCTTTGTTCATCCCCTTTCCTAGTCTTTGGATACGACCCAAGCGCAAAAGCTTGGCAATACAAAATTATTATTCTCATTTGTCTCCCTGCTTCTTTGTTAACATCAAACCATTCTGGGGGATTTAAATATGCTGTTATTGACACAGCAAGCCTGTCAGAAAACAGAGCAATGAGTCATTGGCCATGTTTTTTTTTACTGTCATGTGGAAATTTTCTGTCTGTCTCCCATGATAACCTGCACCTCTACAAGCAGAAGTACAGATACTTGTGTTAAAAAAAGACTCTGTTAAGTAGAAATAGTGATTCAATTTCTTTACTCAAGTAAAAGTAAAAGAAGTACAGACTGAAAGTATAAAAGTAAAACATCAACCTCTGAAGGACATTTCTACTTGCTGTTTCTGTGCACTATACACACTTTTTATCCACAGTCGAGTTGCCCTTTTTCTCTGTTTCATCTTGTCTTTTACTTCCTTTTTGTCCTTTACCTCATTTTTATCTTGTCATGTCGTTTTCGTCTTATGTCTTTTTTGTCATTTTTTGTCATTTTTTGTCATGTTATGTCTGTTTGATTGTTGTTGTCTTGTTATGCCTTGATATATAATTTATGACCTTGTTAGGCTTTTATCATCTTTTAATGACTTATTTTGTTTTGTTTTGTCTTTTTCATCTTGTCATTTTCTTTTGTGCCATCTTGTTATCGCTTTTACATTTTTTTCATGTTGTTACGTCTTGTTATATCACCAAGGAATCATCTCTTCGATGTTATTGCCCGTTTAAGTTGAAATCTTGATGTTGGAAAGCCGACATGCAATGAGTAAAATAAAAATAATCACTAATTTCCTTCAAATGTATTCAAACTAAAGTAAAGAGTGTTTTGAAAATTTAAGGACATAGAAAGTTCAGACATTTGTTTTAAAATATAAGATGTAAAGGTAAAAAATTGTCAAAAAATACTCAAGTAAAGCACAGGTACCTGAAAACTCTACTTTAGCACAGTAATAAAGTGTTTGTACTTAGTTACTTCCCTCCTCTGCCTGTACACTGTGGCCACTTTCTGCATCATAATGGCAGACACACACACACACACACACACACACACACACACACACACACACTCACACACACACACACACACACAAAGAAAACTGAGAGCTGCAGGGCTGTAAATGTCAGCCCTCACTCTGTCTATTTGTTGATCAATTTGATTGATTGCGGACTGGTGTGTGTGTGTGTGTGTGTTTGTGTGTGTGTGTTTGTGGGTGTGTGTGCATGTGTGAGAATTACAGCTGCTACAAACTGTCAGAAAAGAAACACAGGTACGCAGACGTATAACTGTTCAATAGTGGTGACTGATTTTAGTGTTTTAGAGTCATCTATCAATCTTAATATCCCCCAGCTCGTTGTTTTGTTGTATTGGCTGTCCTCTGGTTGTCATTTCCATTTTCCGATTCTGCACCGCTCTGTGTATATCAAGACGAATGCCCCCACAGTGCAAGTATTTGGTGATTAACAGCTTGTCAAATCACACACGTAGCCAGTTTGTCGGGAAACGACGTCATCCCTCTTGTGACATTTGAATCCTGATCCTTCTTCCTAAGTGTCGCTGGCATGTTACAAAACATTAGTCGAGGATCATAATGACGTGGAGTAGGAGTTATGGAACATGAGTAATTGCTGCGGTCATACTACATGACACATAACATCAGCTGGAGGATGTTGATGGAGTTTGGAAAGGAGAAGCCTGGAAGGCTGTTCATACGTGTGTGTGTGCTGACATTTTGAGGCCATGGAAAAAAAGGATGTGATGTTGCATTAGATAAGTGACAGCACAGACTCAGGACATTGTCTCATTGTAAAAAAGTTAAGTGATTAAGTTCTCAGAGATTTTTGGTAGCACTTTCTATCAAGACCGCATCTGCCGTGCTTTATGGGGGCATTCATTCGTGAGTTACTGTGTAATGCATTCATAATGCTTTATGTCTACACTTATACACACACAGAAGCTGGAGATGTCTTTATACTTTAGGGGTGGGCATTAGTGGAATTCAGCCCTGGACTGATCTGCTTGGACGTGGCCACAGAGCAGAACTGCTGTCTTTATTTTGATAGCTGTCTCTGCTTATTTCATTACCTTTTACTACGAGCTGAAAGAAGTAGAAAATGCGCTGGTTTCATGTACCATTTACAAGGTTCATTATAAGAAGGTAGGTCAGCTCAATTTATGTTAATTATTAATGTTAAAAAAAACCCTGTACTCCAAACAGTCTTTCAAGTGGACAGACTCTTAAGCCAAACTCCATAATAAAAGCCGTTGTTTTAAGTTAGGGTCCTATTTTTTTCACAGTAAAAACTTTCGTTACTCTCTCACCAAGACTTTTTTCTGATTCACTTTGCTCTACAGGCACAATCTGCATACGTGTCATCTACTTAGTGACATCATTAACTAATGTGTGATGATGTGTTTGAACCAATGACGTTTTATTTTTTTCACGTTGGACTTGTCCCCTGGGATCTATGCCCAAGAACACACATATGCCTTCTGATGCGTTATATCAGCAGTCAAAACATTTTCATGGGTCTTCAACAGGGGGTCCGTGACCCCAAAGGGGTCACCAGAGTTACAAATTATTATTGAAATATTTTAAAAGATGTTTTGTCAAAAAAATTAAAATATCAGCCCATTCTTAAAAAAAAAAACAACAAAAGACAAAAGCTTGCCCTAAATTACTGTGTGGCATCTATCCCTAACAGCAAACGGATTAGCTATGTATTATTGAAATGTATTGGTATAGTATATCGTATACTTAGCTGTGTTATTATCCCAAGTGTACAGACACTCTTGTGAGTCACAGTGGATCGTTTTGTAAATTCAAGAGCAAAAGAATCTGACATAGGCCTACCCTCCACCACAGAAACCACCAGGGAAGAAGGTGAAGCTAATGCAGCTAACATTAGCTATGCTGCTGACTACAAGTAAGCACAAACAAGAGAAGACTCAAAAATACTGAGTGTACCAAAATTTCTGTATTTTTTTTAACACTGTGGGTGAGTGGCGACTCTGTCTCTCCCTGTCTGTAACTTTTCACTTAAACAGAATATTTGTAACTTGTGCTTTCAGCTTGCACTTAATACAGTGTGGCCTGCCACACTGTATTAAGCACAGGTTATTTGGAGCTTTTGCCTTGGTGCTTTTTAGAACTTTTCATAGCTTAAGTGCACAGGACTTCATCTACAGGGGCTCTGCAGTGTCAGGCAGAACAGCCAGTATAAAGGTGCAGTGCCCTTAGTGAATAGGATGCCCCTGAATAAAAAAAAGAGAGAGGGGGCAATTTGGTGTAATGGAGTAATATTTCAGTGTAAATGGCCTGTTGGTAGAATCATGGGTTGTAGTTTTGAAACCACTAGAATAATGTAAGGGCATTGTGAAGAGCAGGTCTATGTATACTATATTAACATTTGACCCAATAAATATAACTATAGATTAGCCATTGATCCTCATATATATATGAAACTAAAACACTTCTGATCTGTTAGGTATCAAGTATCAAACTAGTCATGTTTCAGTCTCAAATATCTTTTTGGTAACGAGTATTGTGATACTAAACTTGGTAATGGTACGAAAGTGAAATTTCTGGTATCGTCACAACACTAGCAGGGGGTCCCTGCTCCATCTGTCTATCAGCTAAGAAAAATGCAAATGAAAAAATTGTGAAGACGCTTGTCTTTATGAAAGTGTAATACATTTTCATTCTTTTTAAAGAATCTATGCTGCATGGAAACTGGAGAGAAATTACAAGTGAAATGTGTCTGCTTTAGGAATAGAGCCTTAATGTATAAAACCTATAGGATATATTCAAGGTAAGAAAAAAACTAACTGCAGCCATGATGATTCATGCATTATTATAGATACATCAATATGCTCTTCACTATACTTACAGTGTTAATTTATGACACTGCACTGGACTATTATAGCATCTAATGACTCCTTACCACAGTTGATTGCTGAGGTGTGTAGAGGTGAGTATAGGCAGTCATTATGCATTATAAGCCCCATCACTCAACCTCTATTTTATAACTAGTCAAGAGAATCTGTAAGACACTCGAACTTATTAATTTAATATAAGTCATCTATAATGTTTTATGACTGTTGAGACAGTGCATCAGAAAGCATTGAGTGTACGAATCATAGAAAGTGTCACCAGATTGTTTTTCTTGCATGCGTGCGAGAGTGAGAGAGAAAAAAAGAGAGAGAAAGTGAAAGAGAAGCTTATGATTTAGTCTGGTGATCGGTGATAATTAGCTCAGGACTTCAGGAAATGTATCTGGAAAGGGAGAGGATCTGTCTCATTATGCCTGACATCACCCACAGTATTTTCACTCTCATAAATAAAGTTACATAAGATACCTCCCCTGGTAACCTCCTCTTGAACCTCCTCTCATATTTTATTTCCAATCTAACTTCTGTAGAGTTGTGTATGAGGACTGGGCAGTATCTGTTTATATTTAGTATGTGATGGTATAAAATTAAAAGCTGGTGATAGAAATCATTGTAGCATACATGACATTGTCTTGCTTACAGTATTTTGTCCCTAATGTGCAATTAGCCTTCTTAGACAAGTCTTGCTGGGTTTAAATGGCCAGTAGATTAATGAATATATAAGAGATAAGCACGCTCGTTCCATAGAATCTTGTTGCTGCAGACACATCATTTGGCTGATGGAGATGATTTACAGATGTATCATGTGGCTTATAAACTGCTTTTACAGTTGGAAGATTCATTCATCCATGTGAAAATAAAGTTAAACATGGCAATGTTTTCATGATTCCACATGTAGTCATATTTAATCAAAGACTCCGTCCAGTGAGAATCAGGTTATACATATACATATACGATATCCATATCATTAGCGGCGATGCTCAGCTCGCAGGAGAAGCCAAGATGTAGCTAGTTACCATGATTAGCTAGCAAAACAGGGGAGAAGCTTCTGAGGAGTGGGTTGGGGGTTGTGGGGGTGTGTGGAGAGGGTGGAGACTATTTGCATATTCATGAATCCCTGAATATTAAATAAAGGGAAGGTGTAGAGCTATGTGTAAGCCATTTTAACAAGGTTTTTGAACTTATTTTGCCAAAGAAAAACATATCAGACACAATTTATTACTTTTTGCAGAGCAGTTTATGTTGTTTAAAACATGACCGGAGGTGGACTGTAATTTGCAAAGAGACCTAAGCAAGTGAGCAGAAATGACCAGCTAATTATTTATTTTCTACCTCTAAATAATTCCTCTTTTGGCTAAGTTCCCTATTGTAATAAATAAATTTTCAGTTCTATCTTTATTTTCCATCAGTGAAAAAACAGTTGCAACTTCTATATTTCAGATAACTTTCTTTACAGTTTTTTTTCACACAAATTATACCTTCAGGATTTCCTAGTACAAATAATTGCCTATGTGCAAAAGTCTTCTCTCAGATCTCTTGAATCAGTTTTGTGTGAACTTGTATTTGTGCACTGTGTACTACATCAAATGATTCAGTACATACTGAATACTTTGCAAAACATTTTTTTTCCTGAAAAGTGCCCCCAATAAAGAATTAAAATTCCTTATCACCTGTGGAGCTTTCACCTTTCATAGTGCTGCAGAGCTGTTTATTTATGAGCAGGTTCCTGTTTGCACATGAGGACGCGCATGCACATGGGTGATGCTACGCACAACCCTGCCAGTGGTTTCACAGTGTTCCAGTGATCTACAGGAGGCAATAATCTGCCAAGAAATGCAGCAATGCGCTACCAAAGGCAGACATGGTCCCCAGACAATATCAAATAAATGCTCAAGCTATATATAAATGGGGATCTTGTCACCAAGAAGTCAGCACACAGTTGCATTTATGATTTTGATTTAGCAGAGCATTACTGTAAATGTCTTCTGAGTGCTGGGCTGGTGAAAATGTATGTGTGTGTCCACAGTAAACAGCTTATCTTTCTAGTGTCAGGTAAATGCACAGTATGACATCACGCAGCTTATGTGTGTGTGCTTTGTTTTGGCTCTCCTCTCTCCATCTATCACTCTGTTTCCCACTCTCCACCTGTCTGATCTCTCCCTCTAATGCCGGCTGTGTATTCTAAGGACTCGAGCGTGGGCTGACAGACATATGGAGCTATTGCGGTTGTTGATGGTGATGACGCCGCGGCTCCTTTGAGCACCTCCCCGTCATCCTGATTCATTCCCCCCGGCCACTCATAAAACACAACCCAACACAAACACTAGCATTAATAGGGATTCACAGACATACACACAGGCTCTGAATGAAATATGCAAATATACAGGCAGACGCTGACATGCATATATTGTACCACAGGCTTCCATCCAATGCGACTTTTAATCAGACTTACAGAAAATTAGCAAAACTAATGCTGCTAAAATCATTAAACCATTGCAGAAGAAGAGGGCGCAACAAGATTACATAATTAAAAGAGCTCCAGTCAAACCCCAAATAGTGGAAAACTTGACAAAAATATGGTTTGTGTGTGGGCCTGTTTGCGTTGTGTATTACTTTGAGGAACACTGTAGTCTCTTCCTCGCTCCACACAGATCTGATATTTTTGTCTGCCACTATTTTTTGTCTCTTCAGCAGAGCAGAAGCTTCATTGGATGTGGATTAAGTCACACATGTATGTGATTGCCCCTCTGGTTCCCCGTGTTTGAAGAAATGTCACAAAAGTGCCCCCTTGGATGCCTCTATGGTGGATGAAACATGATAAACTGCCCTCTAAGGTTCCCTTCCAGTGGACAAAACATGAAACCTGCTTTCTAGGACGCCTGTCAAGTGGAAAAAATGTGATAAAGTGCCATTTACAGGGCTCTTCCAGTGGACAAAACGTGGTCCAATCCCCTCTAGAATGTCCGTCTAGTGAACAAAACATAAGAAAGTGTCCTTTAGGGTGCCTGTCCAGGGGGAAAAACTTGATAAAGGCCCCTTTCAGTGGATAAAACGTGGTCAAGTGCCCTCTAGTGTCCTCTGTTTGGTGGACAAAGCACTCTTTTGTTGCTCCTGCCTCCCAACCAGCCAACCAGAGTCCACCACGCCATGATTTATTCACTAAGTCTGTTTTAATGTGCCTATTTACACAGATTTTTCTTTTATTGATATGCCATCTTTTCCACCTCAGACAAACTTGCTTGCGATATTTCCCACATTTTCTGCGTTTCCTTGCAGCAGTTTTTTACATGCAAACTGGAAATGGTTGAAAAAGATAGATAGATTCAGAAATACGTTTGCGTCCATCACACACAAAAACTCGCAGACTGTGAAACACAAATAAAGACACAATCATTGATGAGGAAATATTTTAATGAATTCATACACACTCACTTTTCACACACTCACACAAACATACACACACACACACACACTCCATGCAAGATGTGCTGACACATTGAAGGCACTCTGTCCTCTTTCCCCCCAAGGATCCTGGTAATTAGATTCCAACAGGCCAAGTCTCTCAATTTCACTGCATTTAATTGGAAGCGCACACACACACACATACACACAGAGGAGGCTCCACAGGTCCACGCTTGTTGATCACAAGCCGGGACTGTGCCACTCTAATAATTAATTTCTACGCTGGCCCCCCTCACACGCCTCATTTACCAATCAATCCCTTCTTTGTTTTATGAATTCTATTAGTCTGTTCTGCCAGGACGAGACGGAAGAGAAGACGAAAGACGAGAGGAGGGATGCATTCTTGTTGCACGGCGGAGTTAAGCTGCATATTAAGTGTTCATGGACGGGCGGGCCGCACGGGGGTGAGCGCATCGAAACGTCTGCATGTGAGCGCACACCCCGAGGTATGAGGGCAGACACATAGGGGGGGAAAAAAGACAAGTACATCAAAATCCACATGCTGTTCTCTGAAAGGCATGACACTGATTGACACTGACATCTCAGCCCTGGGCTTTCTTCAGGGTTAAAAGCTCTGGTGCACCTGAATCCAGAGAGGCATTTTGGTGAAATTACAACAGTGGATCGTCCGCTTGTGTTCAATACATGGAGTGTGATAGAGGCTGGAGTAAGCAATCATTGCAACTGTGGACTTCACCTAAAGGCTCATTGTCTAAACTTACTCCTCCAGCTAGTGAAATGCAATTTCCTCCTTTTAACTTCAGTGGTCTGCTGCTGCTGTTGACTTAAAGTTGAAAGTTACAAAAAAAGCTCCAGCTCCAACCAGGCTATAATTAAAGGTATGGTTTTAATAGTTTTAGATGAGAAGACCGATACCACTTTAATGCCTGAAGCAGCTTTCTAACATACAGTAGCTTAGCACAAAGACTGGAAACGGAGTGAAACAGCCTGCCTGAATCTCTCCAAAAGTAACAAAATCCACCTACCTACACTTGATTAATGTATCCTGTTTGTTTAAAGGAGCAGTATGTGCAAAAATGAGCACTGTAGTCCAAGTAGTGAATTGGAATCATAGATAGTCTTTTTGCTAAGATAAGCTAGCCGTCTGCTCCTCCCACATTATATTTACATGAGTGCGCTACCTTCTAATTTAAGTATTTTTCCAAAATATCAAACTTTTCCTTTAAAGTTCCAATTAAATCAAGATTGACATTTGAGTGTTTCATTCACATAGGCTATGCATTGAGCTATATGTCACCACTACACCAGTACCTGGTCCAGGAATGACAAAAAAGTTGTTAGATATTTGGGGGTATTCTTAATGGTATTTTAGAGTCTTTTTTAGTAAAATGTCTGGTAACTCATCCTGCACTCTTGGAAGTTACTAGATTCAGTTGCAACCAATGAAAGGCTTTCCCGCTTATGATGGAGCTGAGCATGGGAGACAAATCCATCCATTCACCAGGACTGACTCTAGTGTTTCTGGGCAACAGTTAGCGATTAGCTGACTTGCTTTAGCTCAGTTCTCTCCAGGGTGCTGGGAGCCAAACCCAGCAGGAAAACCACCTTGGAGCTGTAGCCAATTCCCTGTCATCAAACTTGCCTCAGCTGGTGTCGGAGGCTGCGTTCGGTCCCAGTCCTGCTGTGTTCACGGGACGCTCTCAGCCTGGGAGGAGTCCTCTAATAGGGCCGTTCTCCTTCAAGTTACATGGACCGCTTTAACTGGTGGGCTGGGGGAGGAGGGGCATAACGTATGCTGCTTCTGGCTAAACATCCTGTTTACATGACCTGTATCAAATTTGGAATTTTGTCATATTTGGAATAATAGTGGAAAATGAGTGCAAATATAAACACAGCCAGTGATTATTACATAACATAGTATCTTAAGGAAACAGGACAGAAAGAGAGAAGGCAAAAGTAGTGCTGACACCTTGCTGGGCGACAGCATCTGTAGTGTATACTCCACTGGGACTATGACCAGAGACCATCTGTCACACACGCGCGCACGCACACACACACACACACACACAAACACACACATACAAATAAAGAAGAAAGGGCAGGGCCATCTAGTTAAATACAGAGGATGGATGGATGGATGGATAGATGGATAGATAGATAGACATAATTGCTCATTAAGTGAGGTTCCAATGCACTGCCCCAATAATGGAGATGGCCTCATGTAATATTTCTAAATTATTTTTATTATTAAGAACTGGAGCAAGCAATTAAGGAAGACAGTTTAATCTGTTGTGGATGCAGACACAAGCAGTGAACTAGACCATGAAAGCTCTCTATTTTTGACGACACTTCTCATCCCTGGAGAGGCAGCTAGCATCCTGGGGCACTCTCTCACTGCTGCCAACACACACACACAAACATAGTTGTGCACCCAGCGGCGGGAGTCTATACATGGTTGTTGTAGGGCATACAAATACACTAGGGATATGTTTTTATGTCGAGGTGCTTTAGGAGCATATCGAGAGTGCAATGCATTTGTCCCTTTTTATCCCAGACAGTCAGCTAAATGCGCCCTTTTGTGTTTGGAAATGAGCCACCTGAACTTTGTGGAGTGTGTGGTGATGGAAACCAGCTATTAAGTTTTCAAAGCAGGACCCCATAGAGTGGCCGGCAGCAAAACAGATTCAGAGGCAATCAAGATGTCATTTTTATTAATTTATAGGTTTCAGAACAAAATAGCTTTTGTTTGAGTCTAACAGAATTAGGACTACAGGATGTAATGTGCAGGGTAAAGAACGCTTTATATTATTACCTAGTAATGAGTTGTGTGAAGGATTTCAATTTTCAAAACAGTTTTGTTAGTAATGATGCATATGTTGCAGGTTCTAGCAATGCAACCATACAAACAGTAATCCCAATGAAAGGGTGAAATGAGCAGACATTACACTGTTGCTGCATTGACCTCACATAGCAGAATGACAGGAGGGCCAGCAAAAGTGCAAAACAGAGTTCCAGCCAGCTGCCCAAGGACAAGTCCAAAAAGACTGAATAAAAGTCTCTCAAAACGTATAATAAATCATCAGCAAGAGCTGGAATACATATACAGTATGTATTAACCCCTATGGGAAGTAATAACATTAGCCACATCTTTTTGTTCATCACATGCAAATGGGTCTAAGTTCATCAAGTCCACATGTCGGCATAAATCATCCACCCACCACAGATTGTATTATTTTCTCCAATTTAGAGTATCGAGCAGTGCAAGCTTTCCGGGTGAATTCTTCATTGTGTGTTGTATTGATGCATGAGTGTTTTCTTTAATAATTTACTGGTGATTAGAGAAGTGGCTTTCAGTTTCATTTCCATGCATGCAGTAATGTCACTGCAGCAAATACATGGGATATTTGAGACTCTGTTGTGCAGTGCTGTTGTGCACAGCTGCTCACTGTGCTTAGTTCATCAAATCACCTGAAAACAACACCAGGCTGATACAGTATAACCATACAGACCTCTACACACATCAGAACTCTCAGTTATAATTCATTGTAATGCTTTTTTGTGGAGGCGATCTAGTTACAAGGGCTCATCACCAGCTCTCCAACTTTCTTTTAAGCAAAAGTAGTTCTTGTTTTATTCTTGATACTAGCTTGTGACTGGCTGAGTATTTAATAATCACCACATCGGCTTATCTACATTCACCTGCACCCAGCCCTTTTGCGTTGCTGGCCATATATGAGCTGAAATAGAAGATGCACATGCTAACATGAGTCATATACCCCTACAGGCATGATTCTATACAGGCAATGGTGTCTGACACTCATCACATGTTTCTTGACAACCCAGTGTTTTGTGTTCTGAAAGTGTTTCAGGCTAAAAGAGCACCAGATTTACTCTCACACACAACACAAATAAACACAGTCTTGCAGTCGAGTTGCCTAATGTAACGTGATTCATTCACCAACCAAGTAATGTCACGTTATGCTGAATGCACCCAACATTCAGGACTCTCGCACAACGGTGAGGCACAACTGGAGCGGCCTTTGACATACAGAGAAATATGTACGTGTGTGTTGGCGCATATGTTGATGAAGAGGGTTTAATGTGTTTCGACATGGGCCGCACTCTTGAAAAGACAAAGGTCATTCTCTGATGTAGTAAGACATCACATCAAGCTGCTGCTTTCATCTGAGGAAAGTTACTTATTCAGTCGACATTTTCTTTAGACTGATGCTCAACTTGCATCTGTGCATGTGTGTGCGTGTGTGTGTGGTTGCATCTGGAGACCTTCTGAGTAATGAGATGGAGCAGAGAAACATTAGTATTTTTATCCCTGTTAGCTTCACAGAAAACAGAGTGTTTTGTGAATGGTAAGTTCTCTCCCGCTCTGCCTTTTAGTCTGCGCTGCTTATTAGGGAGAACGGCAGAGACGGGGGGGAAGAAAAACTTCAGAAAGAGAGGAAAAACACAAGAGGAGAGGAAGACAATGAAGATCCTGAAACACATAGGCATAAACAGGTTGAGAAAAGGATGAGCAGGGGGAGGTGAGGATGAGTCAGGCCCTACCTGATCGTTGTAGCACTGCTGCAAAACCAGATGGTGATGCTGTGCATTCAGGCAGTTCTATACAGCATCTCTGTCTTATATAATTTAGGCCAGTGATGAAACTGAGCCAAGGCTACAGCTGAGTCTTTTCTCTCTCATCCTATAGTCTCCCTTCATCTAACCCAGTGTTTCCCAATTTTTTTTTTTCCCCAGGGGACCTTTTTTTTTTTTTTTTTGAATGAGACCCACTTCACTATAGGCCTTATCATAAAATCTTTAGAAGAATTACAGTGTGCTTAAATTAAGATTCGTGACAATCACATTTCTCTGATTTCAGCTTCTTAAATCTGAATATTTTCTGGTTTATTTACTCCTCTCTGACGGCAAATTGAATTGCAGCCTTATATTGATGCATGTTATTGAAAACTTAATAAATGAGAAAAAAATATGCATTTCGGTTGAGTGAACAGGCCATTTCATTGTTTTTATTTCCTCTCATCAGTTAAAAATACATACACTTTAAATGTTTTGTAAAACAGTGTACTGCAGGTATGAATCTTAATTTTGCTGAATTTCTTTCATAGTCTTTTTTTTTTTTTTTTGCACCCAAAATAAAATCTCATGTGGGTCATGAATCAGTCTTTGGGAACAACTGATCATTCATAAACTAGTCATTTACCTCATAGAGAGGCAAAGTCACTCCCCCTCCAGTGTGCACCATGGAAACACATGCAATGCAAATGGACGTTTTTTTACTCTTGAGATGTGTCACAAATTGATGAATCTGATGTCATCAACTTAACAGATGATTTTACAAGACAAGATAGTTGTGATTCATAGCAGTTTTGTGTGAAAGCACTCAGTGAACGACATCTCTCATCTCACTCAATATATATTATCAACACCAATTTTACTGTCTCTTGCAACATTAACTGACCTGAAGTGTTTTATCCAGCGACTGCTTGCCATGCCTTTAAGTGGCTCTAATGCATGCATCTGCATTTTCCAGCAGTGAGTGCATCCGTCAGTATTTGACATGCTGGTATTCAAAATGTTCTGAAATATCCAGGAGAAAAACCGGTTCAAGAAATGGTTTCTATTTTTCAGAGGATGATGCTGCATCAGGCTTACAGATAAAGTGAGGAGAAGAAAATGACAGGCCGAAAAGAAGCCTGAAAGAGTGACAGAGGCAACAGAAAAGTGTGGTACAAGGTGCTGCAGCAGGAAGATGCAGTAGGAGGTGGTGGCTCCAACTTTAACTAAGCACCTAGTGAGAAAGAGAGGCATGGAGAGACAGAGGAATGTGATATTGTTTGAATCATTGCACACACCTGTCTTCTGAACAAGCAATCACTGGCAGATTTATTAATGTCATCAGCCTGCCGCTTATTGAAAAGCAAACCTACCGAGGTACAAAAAGCTATCACAGTGAGAGAGGCAGGCAAAAGACAAAGGAGAGGGGAGAAAAGATGGGATAGATCGTGAGACAGAAAAAGAGAGAGACATCAGAAATGATGGACAGTTTAGATGCAGAAGGGGGAGAGAAATGAGACATGGATTGAAATGAGGGGAGTCCTTTGAAGATCAGCAGGTGAATCGTTCCTTTGATAATTGCGCCGGCTTGTCATTGTGGGGCTCAGCAATGGTGTTTTGTGTGTGTGATTGTTTGTGTGTTTGTGCACAGTGTTTGCATGTGTATGCGTCCTTCACCCTTTGCAGTCGGGGACACATTAAAACCACGTGTTCAAGGCTGAAGTTCTTAAATGATTCTTACATGATATATTACATGATATATTTTTGTGACCTATACTTCTGCAATCAGGACCAAATTAAGACTGACTTGCACCAACAAAGATTGAATTTATCCTAAATAGAGTTAGGACTTTTAATTTAGTAAATCTAGTAAAACCTAGTAGTAGTAGTAGTAGTAAAACTTATTGAAAATTAAAAGAAAATTAAAGTTTAATCAACAAGATGATGATGATAACCCAAATTTGAATAAATAAAAAATAAAAACAAATATAAAAAGTTTAAAATTGCTAAAAAGTTAACAAACCATGACATTGTTTATTAGTTAATATTAACTAAAAAGTTAACATAATATTACATTGTTTGCTAGCTACCACCAACTGAAAAGTTAACCAAACATTACATTGTTTACTAGTTCACAAAAGGTAACAAAACATTATGTTGTTTACGAGCTATTGTCAACTGAAAAGTTAACAAAAAGTTATATTGTTTGCTAGCTAACGTCAGTTGAAAAGTTAACTAAATATTACATTGTTGACTTGCTAACGTTAGCTGAAAAGGTAATAAAACATCATGTGGTTTCCGAGCTACTTTTAGCTGAAAAGTTAACAAAATGCTACATAATTTTCAGGGTAGGTAAAAGTGAACAAGTTAGCCTACACATGAAGGCTCAGCAGAGAATCTCTGTTTTAATCCTCCTTTGAGAAGAACCAATCTAATGGAGCATTTTGCTTGATTATTTTGCTCATTTCATCAATAAAAGCAGGTATTTGAAAAATTAAACCTCCTCAAGTGTAAGTTTAAAGTTGATATTCTATTTTGCAACATTTTAAATTCACGGTTAAAGTTTTGGTGCAACAGAACTAAACTGAATCTAGATTTAGAGTAAAAAGTAAATTGAAGTTTAAACCGGTTTAAATTTAATCGTTCTTAATTTTAAACAAGTTTAAATGTTCGGTGCAACATACTTAATATAAAATAATCAGATTTAAAAATGAATCCATGATGTGTTTTCATGGAATAGCAACATGACATGTCAACCACCTGTCAGAATGAACTGTTTCCTGTTTTGTTTACATGTTTGTGGTGTGATCATATGTCAGTCTTCCTTTGCACGAGCTGCTTCCACCATCATGCTTCATATGCGTGACATATAGGGGCCTAATATGCGCCTTTGGAAAACTTCAAAGGGTATTTCAGCCCTGGTCTTTGTGGATGATTTGACACAGTCACACTGGATTATGTGTGTGTGTGTGTGCGATTATGTGTGTGCGTTTTGAGAATTTCTTTGACATGTTTATACATAAATCCTGTCCTGTGTGTGCGTGCGTGGGGGCTCTTTGAATGGCCCAACACCTACAGTAATCAATCAGCTGAGCAGACTGCGCGCTCATGACTGGCAGCATGGTTGACAGGAGTCGAGAGCCTGGGGTTACAAATCTAGACCGCCGGCCAGTGCATCAGCATGTCAAAACTCTGCAGACACTTTGCAGTTTTTTTTCCTTTTACAGTGACAATATTTAAGCGAATATTTTACACCTATTTCTTCTTGGAAGGACAGCAACAGGATGCTTAAATTGCTGGATTAAGCTATGCCTTTCTGCTGTATCAGGTTGTGCATATTGTAGTGGTCAGTGACATACAAGACAATGAGGTCAGATTTACAGCACACATACTTAGTCCACTTAGCTACCATGGGCTCTTTGACAAATAGGCTCCATGATGAATTTGGTCTCCTGGGAGATTTCAATATTATGTAAAATTAAACTGCATACATTTAGTTTGACATTTATGTAAGGTCATTGCTCAACAGTTTTCTCTGCCAAGTCTGGGGTAATTGAATTTTGGATGCTGTTTTGCCTACAGCCATCCATGGATTACTTACAGGGCATGCAGAGCGCACACCCACGTGACCCAGACTAGCACAGACCCCGAGTGCTTGGTGAGATGATATGAAATAGACAATATGGTGATTAATAATAAATGACATATGTATTTATGATAATGTGGTTGCAATGCCGAGAGCTCTGAATACTTTTACTCCTGTCTTTGTTTTATCACTTTGAGGCGACTCCATGTTCTCAATATTAATGTTTTTATTGATCGTTTCTAGCCAGACGCACATATCTGCATACGCTTTATTTTTTGTTTACTGTTGGCATAACTTATCTGAGTTGTTTGGCTGGTTGAGCTAGTTTATGTTGTACAAGCTAGAGGGATGTTTGGGCACAGATTGTAATTTCATGCGCAGCCTAATCCTCCCTTTCTCTTTCTGTCTCAAAATTTGAATGAATAAAACTCACTGGTCAGTGCAATGCGTTGCAAAAAATGTATTGTGTTGCCTGAATGCCATTGTTGTTCTAAATGTTTACCTCATTAGTACACTCATAAGACGTAACAAATTAGATGAAAACTAGAAATAATATATTCTTTTTTTAGATGGTATTCCTATAGTTAGACTTCATCAGAGGACACACACATAAAACAGGACTGCACTGTAAACTAAAGTGTATTATTTCCCACTTTTATCAACTTATTAGACTGTATTAGAGGGTAATTTAGGACACATTACAACAGAGCTGTACTGTAAACTAAAGTGAAATCACATACCTGCTACTTACTGTTACCAAGTAAAGGCCAACATTATAGAGTCTGAGGAATACAGGCATCAGTCTTGGGTACTCTGTCAATTGTACAGGACCAGCCAAAGGAGGTGTGTCTAATGCTGAAACTGTGATTTCACTTTAGTTTACAGTACACTTCTGTTGTAATGCGTCCTCAACTCTGCGGCCTCACTACCTCCAAACTAGTGCTCAACACCGGAGTCCCCCAGGGCTGTGTGCTGAGCCCCCTCTGGTTCATGCTGTACACCCGTGACTGCAGCACCCCAACATGGAGAGAACTTTATTGCAAGGTTTGTAGGTGACACCACCATCAGCGGTCGGATTTCAAACAATCTTGCAGAGTTGTCTACACCTATTGCTCAACATCAGCAAAACCAGGGAGCTGATTGTTGATTTCCGGAGAAAGGAGGCAAAGATGCACACATGTCTACACCACTGGAGCTGAGGTGGAGCAGGTTCCTGGGAATCAGAATCACAGAGAAGCTGCCATTGACATGACACTTCTCCACCCTGGTCAAGAAGACTCAGAAACGGCTGTATCCCTCAAGCAAACCTTAGAAGACAAAGTTCCTTTGCAGAGTTTGTGTCGACATCTAGAGAAGCATAGATAAAGGGTGACCCTAATGCTATACTAGGCTGAGGAAGTTGATAATCCTAGCTTCAACTTGTATGTGTGGGTACATGTGTTAACGTACATTCAGTCCTAATTGTCACAAATGTCAAGTGCTGTCTTCTTAGTTTATTAACTAATCGAATGTAATCAGCACATCCATGTGCGCGTTGCAAGGAGTTTGTGTGTCTCTGTGTGGATGTGTGCCCTGAATCTCGACTAGCTTCCGTCTTGAAGCTGAAGTACAGCTAATCACTTCACTGCTTCCCAGTGGACAGGCCTAATGCATTTAACCACTCCTGAGGGAGCCGATGTCTGACAGTGTAGAACGGCCTCTCTGCCTGCTGTCACGGTATCTCCGCCTTTCTCTCTACCTCTTCTTTCCTTCAGTTATTATCCCAACATTCATTTCTTTTTTCCCCTTTAACTTTTCTTCTTTCTGTCTGTGTTTTGTTTGTTTTTTTCATTTCTAAACTCTCCTTTCTAGTTGGCTGTCTTCTTTTATTTGTTCCTGTCACCCTCTGCTTGTTTCTGTTCTCTGCTTCCTCTGACACTTTAAATCTAAATCATCCCTGTGGAAAAATCATTTTAGCAAAAAAAAAACAAAAAAAAAAACAGAGAAACAAACAGGACATTTTAAGCAACACGTATAAAATGAAAAAATAAAAAATAAAACAATATAACAACTGGGTAAAACTAACAAATTCAACCTGGAACCTGGATATGAGAAATATGTGTGGCTTAAAAAGTCTTACTATTATTACTAAGAGGATTATTTAGAGCTAACAGGATTTATTAAAGGGAAAAAAAACAAGAGTTTAACAAAAAAGCAGTTTTCTATCTGCATTTCTTTTTCTGATTTCTTTTTGTTGTTTTATGCTCATAAGACTCCTTCACTGCTTAATAACAGCCAATGTAAAAAAAAAAAAACAATTAATATCAGCTTAAGTATACGCTATATTTAGAATATTTTCACTGATTTACTTTGCCATTAGACAGTCATTTCTGATGGAAAATACCTGCCATCAGCCAAATATTGCTCTGTCCAAACCAACCAAACTCCATAGGCGAAATAAGGAATTTTACCTTGCCGAGTACGGAAGTTGCTGGTCCACCGCTGCCTTGATCAGTTTGTTTGTTTGTGATACTGTGTGAAATCAGTGAATCCGTACCATCCTTTTAAAACACCAAAGTCACTCAATAACACAAACAAACTAACAGATCGAGGCAGCGGCAGACCACCAACTCTCGTGTTCTGCAGGGTAAAATCACTGATTTCATGTATGGAGTTTGGTTGATTTGGAGGGAGCATCCTTTAACTTATATAACTGCTGTTTCCCATTAGAAAATCTATCTCACTGCAAAGCAAAGCTGTGAAAATATTCTAAACACAATGCACACTTAGCTCATAATGTTTTGTTCTTAGGTGGACCCTTTTTATATGGTTAACTGAATTGCATTAATTTCACACATCAAAGAGAAGCCTGCTTTGATGTAAACAAACAATTTTATCTGCTTTTAACAACAATTTATTCAAATGTATTCCATCTCCTCCTTTATTTCATCAGTTTGTTGGGGTAAACCATAGCTCATCACCACTAGACTTCACATTTTATGATGGTTTTCTCCTTTGTCTTTTGCACACTGCTGTCTTTTGGTCAATTGGACAGTGATGAGCTGGAATAATTGTGTAGGCCCAAAATGTTCAGCTCATCGACACTGCAGAAGCACACTTAGAGTCCTTGTATTTGAATATCCACAGCAGCCTTTCTGTTACTGAAGTTATGTAACACATACAGATACACACACACACACACACACACACACACACACACACACACACACACACACACACACACACACACACAAAGCAAGTGGGACAAGGATGATTCATCTAAATGAGCACCTGAGCATGAAACAGCGTTGCTTACATCAAGGCTTGTGGCTTAGTAAAAGTGAGATGGCATTATAAGTAGTTAGAGGGAACAGATGAAATCCATATGACACATAATGACAATGACGTAAATTGCTCAAAGGACAAAAAAATATGGCTTTTTGCTGTGCAGTTTCACGTGCTTGGTGATGGATTGTAAACTAGTAGAGTGCGGATCTCTCCTGAAAAGAATATTTGGATGTGACTCCTTAGTTATCAACAACATTTTGATTTGTAACTGTAATTTAATTACATATTTGTAACTTAATTACAACAATAATTAGTTACCTGTAGGTAGTTTCTCTACAGCACAGCTAAGTTCGTATCAGACATTGGAGTGAAATTCTGTCATAATTAGCGTACGAATACTTGAGTTGTGGCCAAAAATGTGTTTTGACCACCAAATTCTAATCAGTTTATTCTTAAGTCCAAGTGGATGTTTGTACGAAGTTTGAAGAAATTCCCTCCAAATTTTTCAAGGGAGTAGGATGGACGTGAAGTTACAGTGACCTTTGACCTTTGCCCAACAAAATTTTGTCATCATTGTTCTAAGTGGTCATTTGTGTATGAAGAATTCCTCTTGAGACCTCATGTTCACAAGAAATGGATGACCTCAAAACTTAATGCTCTTTAACTACGGCTGTCACAGATGTGGAGACACAATACAAAACCGTTTTTCAAGGTAGTTAAAAAATTGCGAATCACAGAGGTCTTTTGACATACAGTCATAAATGCGTACAAAAAACATTAGGCTGATCAGGTGCAGTAGAATGCTAGATTAGCTGCCAGCAAGCTCCAGGTCTGTTGATCATGTATACATAAACGCACATGCATATGAACAAATGCAAGCGATCACATAATCCCCTCCATGCTTACAACTGGTGGAGATAATAATTAATGAATGAATGGCTAACGAGTGAAAATGCAACACACCACGCTATCGTTTTTCTTCCCATGTTCTTTAATTCATGGCTTCATCCTAAAAGAATGCTAAGCGCACAAAATACTCAAGTTCTGTATCCATGTGTCATCTGCAGTATGAGAAAATGTGATTCACTGCTTTGAGCAAAAATCAAAGTGTAAATATTTAAATGATATTTTTGTGGAGGGATAACAAAGCCCTCTTTTATTTTACTATTCATTTTATGGATAAGTCAGTGTCTGTTTTCACTGGACTCCATCAGAGACAATTCAGCAGGATTCGTTCTGACTTTCTTTGCACGTGTCAGTGGCATAAACCTTATTGAACAGGCCTCTCTTGATAACAAGCCTCAAACATCACTTCATAGTCCTTCAAACTGTGCGCCATCCATCCTTCTTTGGAGCTTTCTCAATCCCCTGTCTCTTACATCTCGAGTATTCTTTCACTCTATAACGTGGCCCACTGCCTTTGATCCTTCTCCCTCATGGGACTCTGGGATCCCTCATCTCCATCTCTGCTCAGCTTCTCTCCGTTTCCCTCTCACACATCGTCTCTCCTCCACCTCAGTTTGACCTTCAGTCTCCTCCTGGAAGGCTGCAGCTTCCTGCTACCTACCCCTGTAAGACGCTGAAAGAGAAAACAACGCTGTGGATTTACCAGGATTAGTATTTTAGCTGATTTATCTGCTTTAGCTAATTAGCAAGGCAATCTAACTTTTGTCTGCAGGAAGAGATGGAGATGTTTTGTTCCGCGTTATCAAAGCTGTGTGGCGAGATAGAGCGATCCCGAACAGAAGGCTAATTATATTCAGGTAGACCAATACCTTCATGGGCAGCAGGTTGACTACGTGATACCATTCCTCTATCTAGAAGACCCTTATTATAGCACTCAAGCTGTGTCTGACAGTCTAGTTAGCCAATACTAACCCTTGTCTTGACTTTTCTATGCATGAAAGTGAGGAAATACACATTTTTCACAGGAGTCACACTACAATATATGGAAGTTTGTGTTCATCATTATACAGTTACTGAACTAAAATACTAAAAGACTGTTCCCTTTAGGTTTAATGAAACTAAATTACCATTTGTTAGCTAACTGTCCAGTCCACTGTGTTAGCAACATCCTTACAACTAACATTTTTACTGCTTGCACAGTGTAAGTTGTGTATACTCTCAGATCAGTCTCAAGACCAGTTTTTGAGGGTCTTGTCTCAGCATTTTCATCTCATCTCAGTCTCAGACAACGAGGACTCAAGACTGGTGAAGACCACAACTGCAGGAATATCACAAAATTACCTGTGTGTTGACTGATTTATTTGTTAACGCCATTACTGTGATTGGATGCAAAACATCCCGCTTTGAATTCAGCCAATAACTCTACTCTTTTCTGATTGGAATTTTTTATTACTGTTAACCACTGGGACATCGCAGTCCAAGAAGTTTTGTGATCATGGTTGTAGCCTAACACACATGTGCACTTACTAAAGTGTGTTATTTACAACTTCATTTTGTCTGCAATATATGCACTGAAATGCATTAAGAAGAGCCACAAATAACTGTAGTTTAACAGGAAGATGTGGTGTTCAAGTGGGTTAAGCACAGGGCTTTCTTCCCAGGAAATGAACCTATATGCATGTTTTTTCCTGTCTTTCAACTGAGAAATGTTGAAGTAGTTTCTTAGTGAGGGTCCAAAGTGCTGATATGCTATTAACTGCACATTGTAGAGGATCGAAAACCACTGTAGCAAATCTGACAATGTTTTCAAATAGTTGGTGAAAAATACATTCACTTTTGAACCAGTTGTGACCATAGTTGTATCTGAACTGTCTTTTCAAAGATGCTTCTTAGGAAAGGAAGCATAAAAAAGGTAAGCTGTGATGCTAGCAAAGCTAGGTAGCTAAGTTATGTTTTTGCTTGTGACAAACAACCTTTGTATGTACAGTTGTGCAACGTTTGCTAATCCCAGCTCTGACACAAACGCTAAAGACCGCAGTACCACCCCCTCACTCGGATTAGAGAGCTAGAGATATGACAGCGTTTGGTCTTGACTTGTTCTCTACTTTTCAAAGTCTTGGTCTTGTCTTGGTCTAAGTACACTCTGATCTTGGTCATGATTTGGCCTCAACCCCTCCAAAGCCTTGGTCTTGTCTCGAATTTGATACACTCTTAGTCATGACTTGGTCTCTACTACAACACTGTCTCAAAGTCATTGAGTCCCAGTGTTATGTGTTCTTGTTTAGCAGAGCTGGAAGAGCATACTGTAGAGTTCATCATGATGACAACAGTCTGCCTTTTTGACTTGTCCATTACTTGTCGTGGATAAAAATTAAGTGACGCTCATAAAGAAGCACTTTGGTTTGTGAGTCATTGGAAAAATCATTTGTAACCCTAGACAGTGTAAAGATTATTACTTTATAAATCAATGATTGTTGAAAGTATTAGTCATGATTAATTGGGCAATATTCTAGTAATGACAGAGACTGTCCAATTTTAAAGAAAGGAACTGAGGTAGACACTAACTGAGAGCTGATTCCAGAAACTATTCTATAGATTCTTAATTGAAAAGTGACATTTGGCAGAGAAAGATGAATAAGAGCTAGTAAAGAGTGGGACAAAGTGAAATGAGGTGAGAGGTAGATACTGCTAAGAGCTTAGAGAGAGGGAACAAAACCAAGTGAGACATGTAAAATAGTCATTTGAGAGAAAAACAAGAGGAATGCAAATGTAACTAATTTAGTCCATATAAATAAGAGTGATGTTGGTAATTGAGGGGCAGGTGGGAGCACTAAAGCCAATTTGTTGCTGGCAGGGCCACTCTACTTTTCTTTTCCACCTGGGTGCCACATTAACACCATTGTGACCTCACCACCAAGGGTAGAGGACCACATCACTTCAACTCAAATTAAAAACCGGCCGAGCAAAACCAGAACCTTGGCAGAGGGAGGATATGGGTAGAAGACAGAGTTCAGAATTTTGTCAAATACACAAATTAGTGAAGTTTCTGGAGCTTGAGTCCTCTTGAGTAATTATACTGTGCTAATTAATGTCCTTCAGGAAGCTGACTTTTTAAGTAAAATATTTCTTGATCATAAGTGGGTCAATACTCTCCACATCTGAAAATACACAGATCGTTAATTAAATAAAGTTGTCATTTTATACAATTTTCTTGCCCTCTGGTTTTCAGACCATGTGCCCCTTAGCTGATAGCGAGACAGATTCAGGGTCTTTGCTTGTTTGCATTTATACAAAATAATCCATTATGGCTAACAAGATTGCCTGTAATCTTGGGATAATAATAGAGCAAATTTGCCAGGATGTTTCAATAATATGTAGCTAACTAGTTCACCATTATGGATAGGTGCTGCACAGTGATTTAGGTTGGCAAGCTCACATGATTGCTCAAGGATTCATGGGTGGCCGTTTGTCAGTGCTAACTTACCTGTGCTATGTGGGATTTGTGTTAATTTGTACATTGAGACATTTCTATTTTTGGAAACAAAGAAAAAACTGTCAAAATGATCAAAACAATCATTCAGGGGACCCCCTGCTGTAATGCTGAGGACCTCCTTGGGGTCCCAGATCCTTTGTTGAAGACCCATGCTTTAGGCTTTGTGACCACCGCCTTCCATTCTTCTTTGTGGGAAGTAATTCACTGAGGATTTCACAAAAACTATCCTGTGGATCTTTGTCAAAATGCAGTACACTTGTCGACTAAGCTTTACATTTCACGCATTACGTGGCAACAAATTGTTGCAGCAGTGGTGTGTGCAAAAACTAGAAGAGGGAGGAACAACAGTGATTGTGTACAGAGGAAGACAGGCACACTAAAAAGCCAACAAAACTGGGTTGTCCTGCATATTTTAATTGATAAGATCAATAAATGCCAAATCCTTATGCATGCTGTGATAGCCTTGAAGCCCCATACGGCAGAACTGGTACATGGAGAGATATGCAACAAAATGTGATTGATGCTATTTGATATTAAAAAGTTATTCCGTTTTTAATTAATGCACTACAAAAACAGATTTAGTTTCTTGGCTCTTTTTTTTTTGACCACTTCCGAGAAAAAAATCAGGCTTTTGTAGATGTTGTTTCTGTTTGTGTGTGTGTGTGCATCTATGTACGTGTGTGTGTAAGGCACTGAAGTGTTGATGCTGTTGATGTGTTCAAGTATCATCATGTGCATGTTTGCACACACTGACAATGTGTGTGTCACAGCCATTTCCCTCCGCTCACTCCCCTGCGAAAGAAGCTGACAACACGCAGAGCAGCTAAAGCCATCATTTTGGCCAAAGCACAGGAACAAAATAATAACAGAAGCACAGAGGGAGAGGAGATGCGATGGATAAAAATCAAAAGTTTTGTTCTCCCTGTTCCATTCTCAGCTGCTCTCTCTGTCACTCCCTTCATCCTTTTTTCCCTACTTCTTCCTCCTGTCACTCCATCCCTCCTTCCTCTGTAGAGTGTTCAGGTCAAAAGCCACCTATTGTTTCTCTAGTGCCCCATTATTCCTCTTCTTACCAGACTGTTTGCAAACCTCTCACAGACTCTTGAGTTTCTATACTGTGGTACTCAGAAGAATGTCATTCGTTTACTGGGTATAAATGTGTCATTGCTCTGCCTACATGCAGCACAGCAGCGATATGTATGCAGCACGTCTGATGCTGCACGTCAAACTACATGTCATTTTACACTGACACCATTCAGAACCCACAGAACCAACTCTGTTTGTGTGCCCACCAACACAACACAGCAAGTAGAGATGTAAAGCTGGTTCTCCGAGTCAGTCTTTCCTTGTGCATTTCTCAACTATGGTATGACAACAGCTGAGATGGGCTGTGAGTAGGGTGCACTTGATTGCTAGGGTGTTTGTGGGTGGTTGCTAAGGAGCATGATCGAGGCACAGGCTGAAGAGGGAATTCGAAAGTCATGGCTGAGAAAAGGTGAATAATATCATGCACCGGGTTCAACTGAATGAAAAAAAATTATATATTTTCAGGTACAACCAATACCTCCACAAAATAAGACAGGAAAGGTACGTATTCATAATTGTTATTGGTCGGGAAAATAAAGGAATCACACATATGATTTTAAAAAATCAGATAATGTGTAGGACATAATTTTGAAGCATTTTTATATGTTTAAATATTGTGTGCAGCAGCAATTATGCTGTGTGCTGCAAACCTGCTGCAGCCACAATGTGCTGCATTTGCATCTGGTATAAATACTTGCAATCCACTACGTGCTGCAAGCTAGGACTCTATTATGTATTTGCTGCGTTGCTGCAAGCCCGCTGCAGCTGCCGCACACTGCATTCATACATGTAAATACATGCAATCTGCTATCATTCTAATTAATGTATTTTGGCTGCTGCAGATGCTGTGCAGCAGATGTGCAGCAGTTGTGCTGCATGCTATATAAAATGGCAGTAATAGTCGACCAATAGTCAGTGGGAGTCTTAGTTGACCACGTTTTCATTTATTCGTTAGTTGCAAAACAAACCTCAAACTCAGAAACTTCAGAAGGGGGGGCTTGTAACACTGTAGCTCAGTGCACTGTGCTGTAGCTGCCATTAGCTAGTTAACAATTTTATTATACTGGAATGCAGCCTCTGAGAACAATGGTGGCCAGTTTGACGACAGGGAACACTGTACCCAATGATACAGCTGCGACCAGGACTTTGTACATATAAGAATGTGTTTTGTGTGTCCTAGCATCTAGCACCACCTTCATTACTGTGGTGACATGTCTTTGTGTCTGTCACTCGGTGTCTGCTGGTCGTGTCTCGAAGGGAACACAAGATTGGTGAAACTCTTGCAAAATTTTCTCAGGTTTTCAGTCAAAATCATCACTCTTGCAAGATCTTTTGCAGGTCTGAGGTTCCCTTCCAGACAGCGTGTCTGCTGTTGCCTGCTGACAGTGACAGCATGGATAACTGGATTAGGACGAATATTAACGTATTCACATCTTTCATAGTAGTTAGACGTTGGTTGTGACAACAGCCAGAAATGGATAATGAAAAAACAGAGGAAAAAAAACTTATGAAGTACTGTGTAATAGTATTTAAAACTTTAAATTCATATTTTTATAGGTAGGTATTCAGGCATTCAAGAGTTTCAGGAACAAAGTATAATATTATTGATCCATTTCTGGTGATCAGTGTTGAAGCTGGACACCATTTGTTGGAGCAGGCGAGAACTGCACAAGTTCCTCCTGACTCCTAAGTAACATAACATAAAAAGTAGAAAATTCTAAACTTGTTTACTTCTGGCACATCCCCAGATCCGTGCATACATCATTCATCAACTAACGACTACCAGTCAGGTCTCAGCGTCTTTACCAACAGCAGCATTACACATAAATGTCCTTGGACTGTTTGAGTAAAGAAGTGAAGGGTGAAATCTTTGGTCCGGATTAGAGATGTGCCTGCAAGAATTAGCTCTCTAGCTGGTGTGTTTGTTTGCCCAACGCCAGGAGGAATTCTTCATGCATTTACATGCCTTAGTTAATCTCTCTGCATGTGTAGCATATGCATTTGCGATGCCAGTGTGAGAGGGGCTTAAAATATGTATATCTGAAATGAAATAGGATGCTTTTGTGTATCTTTTGTGTAATTTCAGGCTTTGAAGGGAAATTATGAGAAATTAAGCACTGAAAATGTGACATGTCATCTAGCAGACACACACAGCACCATGTTTTGCATTCTGCCAGCTTAGGTTTAAGGCATTATCTTATTAGAAAATATTACAGATGGCTCTGATACCATCTTTCCCCCTCTCCTAAGCTATTAATAATACATTTGCATGGATGGACTTTGCTTAACCTAGACATCTAAATCATACATCATGCTGAAACTTTCAGAAAAAATATTCTACTACCATGAAGGAAGAAATACATCGCCTATGGCACAGTTCTGAAATACTGCTGCTTTTTCACACACAGAACTTTTTGCTGTATTTTTGGTCAGCATTTGAACATACTCGACTTCCTCAAGATTAAATATTAAATTGTTTATGTATGTTCTTAGGTCTAGCTATTCCTCCCTCTGTTGTGTGCTATTTATTAATTGATTTATTGATTTTAAAACAAATAAAATTTCAAAAATTCCATGAAAGCATTTTTCACTATTATTTACTATGACTGGCAATGATGAGATTAGTTGGTTTCACTTGCGACCAGAATAAAGACTTATGAAGTGTTGTAATGTGTGCGCACTGTGCATGATAGTATATCATTCTTCATTTTGAAATGTATTTTAAAATTATAATCCTGCTAATAATCCTCCATTTATACTAAACGTGTTTGTAATCTGATTACATCCTTGTTATCTGTAACTTTAAATATAATCCTGGTACATCTGATCTGTTACTCCCCGAGCCTGGTTACCAAAACAACTCACAACTGGAAAGTGACATGACAAAAATCAGCTAATGCACATCACGGTATGTGCCTTGCAGTTTTTAAAAAAGTTTTGGTTTCGCATGGTTCATAAACCCCGGTTTCCTTGGTGAAAGTTGTGTGTTTGTTTGATCCATCCATTCACCCCTCCTCCTCCTCCATGTGAGGACTTTCTCCCTCTTCACACTACGTCGACAACTTACAGCCATGGATGGGTTTATGTTGAAGTCTCTTGAAAGCCCAGTGCGTCGCTTTCAGCCGCGTCTAAGAGTCGTAGAGGGGCAGTGACAAGTCAGAACAGGCTGGCTGACGTGACGACAGCGCCGCTGACAGGCCTCACTCACGTCCTAGCTACAGGTCACGTGACACCGCTTATCTGTGTTACTGGTGATGCGTCTCTCTGTGTGGCATGTTGCCCAACTTTTAGTAAAGCATTTACGTGATAGTTTAGGGTAATAGATCGTGTCGGATCATTCCCCACCCCCATAGTATAAATGTGAACACACACACACACAAAACGCATGCTTATCCTCCCCGTGTTTGTCTCTGGAGAGGAATCCAGCACTTGACACTTCATGGCCATTTTCTGCTCGGCTCAGTTTGGCTCTCCTCTCTCTCTGTGGAGGGTTTCCACTCAAAATGCAAAAAAAAAAGAAAAAAGTGGAAGAACAAGAAGGTTAGCGCATTTTAATGAAAGTCTCTCCCTCTCCTCGTTCTGTCCACTTTTTTCCTCCACTTGATTCTCAATCTGGGTTTCATTTTCATCCATTTCACAGTTTTTCTCTCTTGCTGATCCCTTCTTTATATTCATAGTCCTACAGTTGCCCATTCTGCTTTTCCCTCGCTCTTCACGTCTCCTCTCCTCGCCACTCTTCACCTTCGCCATCATCCCCTGTCTCCTCCAGCTTCCTCCCTTCATCCATCCCCACTCCTACTCCTCTCCCATGACATGTGAGTATGCACTCAAGTAGCGTCACAATCCTTTATCTTTACGAGTGGCCTTCTCTTTGTGTGTGTATGACTTTGCGCGCGTGTGTGTGTGTGTGTGTGTGTGTGTGCGCGCGTGGGGGGGTGGAGGGCTGGGGGTGCAGGCAAGGCGCAAATGCTCCAAGAGCCATATTCAAATCTCATTTCACACTGCTGAGGGTGAAAAGACCTGACACAGCACTCTGTGAGAAAAAGAGGAGAGGAAGAGAAAGAGAGGAGCGAGGAATGAGAGGAGGAGTAGTGAAGGGAGGAATGTGAGAGATGGGGAGGAAATGATGGTAAAGACAGTGCTGAAAGTGGAGGAGGAGAGCCAGGGACACGACGTGGGAGAGGAAGAGAATAATGGCTGTTGGCATTAAGCTACCTACAGTATGGCAAAAGGAGCAAAAACGAGAGAGGGAGAATGAATAGCACACAGCCAATTCTAAAAAGGGACGAGGAGGAGGAGGATGGAGAAAGGAGAGAGGACAAAAAGCGGGGGGGAGAGAGCAGAATAGCATCAGAATAGGGAGGGAAGACAAGTTTTGGCGGTTTTCTCGCTGTCAGCAGGCGTTGTATTTTTGTTGCAATCTCTTTTCTATTTCCAAAAATTACATCTCTCCGTGCTCCCTCCTCCTTCCTCCAGGTGAAGCTCTGTCCCCCTCCTTCTCTTCCTCTCTCCACAACCCAACCTCCTTCCCTCTCTCGCACAATGTGCATGTTTATGCAAATGAGGTAATTAGGAAGCTGCTTGGCTTCCTCCGAGCTCTAAGGTTTCAGAAGAGGTGTGAAGAGAGAAAAGAGAGGAGAAGTGGACAGATGAGGATTCTGGCTTTGGTGTTTGTTTGAGAGAATTGCCTGTGAGTGTGTGTGAGTGTGTGTGAGTGTGTGTGTGCAACAGCATTATACATCCATATCATTACATATTCCCTTTAATGCACTGTACACTCTTACATAGAAAGAAGAAACTAGAACCATAAAGTGTTCTTCGGCTTGTTTACATAGGAGAACCTTTCAAAAATGTTCCACATGGAACCCTTTGAGATAATTCTACTGACCTAGACCCCAGGCGCTGCAGGTAGTGCCAGTGTAACTTTTGCAACATGTGACATCATTTGCAAGAAATTCCAGTGTCATCGCCAGCACATTATTTTAAACATTGCCTGTACGTTGCTGGAGCGTAGCTGCAATGCACCTTTTGTGAAATGTGATGTTGTTGCAGTCTAACAAGTGATATTCCAGAGTGTTGTCACTGGTATGTTGTCCCAACGTTCCCACCACTTTTTGGATATGTTGTGACATTTTAGCAGCGTTACAGCAACGTCAGTATATAAAGTACAGGAAGCGTCATGCAGAGGATCACAAAAATACTGAAGAATATCTGTTGTAATTGTAATGTTGCAGTAACGTTGTCACAGTGTCAGAAATGAAATGTCACGCTGCAGGGACATACTGTGTTTCTATGCTACCTAGAACCATGTGTGAAATTGTTAACCCAGAACCCCCTGTGAGAGGTTCTGCAGAGGACCCTTTTATGATGTAATAGTTCCACCTAGTACCTGTTCTATGAGGTTCTATCCCAAACCTTTTCACTGTCTGAGGGTGCTTACAAGATCTCACCCAGGGAGTTAAACTGAGAACCTTTTATATATCCGGGTTTTATCTAGAACACACTCGAGGTTCTTCCAGGAACTTTTTTTTTGATATTCCAAAGGTTTTATCAAGAACCAAACCTGTGGCTTCTACCGAGAAGAACCCTTTTATTTTCCAAGGGTTTTATCTAGAACACACTCAGGGGGGTCAACCAAGAACCTTTTTATATTATACTGAACCAAGGGGGTTCTACCAAAGAGAACCTCTTTATATTCCAAGGGTTTTTATCAAGAACCAAACCAGGGGGTTCTTTCTACAGAGAACCTTTACATATTCCAAGGGTTTTATCTAAAACACACTCAGGGTCGTCAACCGAGAACCTTTTATATTATACCCAACCATGGGGTTCTACCAAGAAGAACCTTTTTATGTTCCAAGGGTTTTATCTAGAAACCACTCAGGTGGTTCTATTGAGAGCCCTTTTATATTATGGTACAAAGAACCCTTGATGAGTTCTTCAAGGATTTCAACAGTTCTTGAAGAACACTTTCTTCCCAAAGGGGCTCTTTGGATGAAAAGGGTACTTTAATCTTTCAAAGAACCCTTGACAGACCATTTCTTCAAAAAAGGGTTCTAAGAAGCAATTTGTTCTGAGAAGAACCTAAGCCCTTCAGTAAGAACCCTTCTTTCTAAGAGAGCATGGTTCTGTGTGTGCGAGTGCAGTTTAATATGCTTCCCTACATTTCTATCACTGATACTGTTTTTGCATGAGACACAGCCTCAGCTGTCCTGAAACACTTCAGCTCTCTGTTGTTCTCTATTCCTCTTTCCTGCCTCGACTGTCTGTTTTCTTCCTCCTCTTCCTCGGCTCTCTCACATCTCCTCTCATCTCCTACCTTCTTTCTGTCTCCCTTGCTCACAGCCTTTCCTTTTGCCATGCTGTCTTTCTGTGTTTCTGTCTCTTCTGTCTCCCCCACGTATTTCAGCCCTCTCATTTTATTTTCTTTGTCTTTCATCCGCATGTGCTTTTTGCTCATGGCTCCCCCTTCTCTGACCTCTCACAATCCTATCTTTTATTATTCTCCATATTTGATATAATATTTTTTCCCCATGGTTGGTTTCTACAGCTGCTCTCCATCGTTGTCTTCACCCTTCCGTCTCCACCTCTTGCTCACAATAATGTGTAGACTTTCAAATCTCTGGGCATAAAAAGTTGCCCTTTGCGCTTTTCTCTCTGTCTGCTTTCCTTGATTTTATCATAACTGTCTCTATCTCATGATTTGATTGGACCAGAGTTATCACACACAAACACATACATGCAAGCAGACCCATACAGACATAGTGGTGGAAAGATACTGAAAATCTGTACTCAAGTAGAAGTACTGTTACATTACTTAAATATTACTCAACTACAAGTAAAACTCTGGTTTTAACAAAATACTTACACAGGACTTTCATATTTTGTTGATTTTGAAGCCCCCCTGTGGACAAAACATCAGAAATAAAAATTTAAATCTCATGCTGCTACTTTTTAACTGGTTGTTGTACAATTCACTGTAACTTTGTCTGGGAAAATGTAACCACAGGCTTGTTTCATTTGTTTTCTCAGAGAATCTGACTTGGTGGCAGCCATTAAGGACAACTATATAAGCCGGTCTTCTTGCTAATGCTCTTTATAATTTATGTCATATAAGGGCGTTGCTATTAAATTTTCATAACACGGTAGTGCAGCGGCTAACACTGTTGCATCAAAGCAAGAAGGTTCTGAGTTCGAATCCCCAGTCGGCTGGGGAGTTTGTGGCTGGGACAGGACCTTTCTGTGCAGACTTTGCATGTTCTCATCGTGTCTATGTGGGTTCTCTCCGGGTACTCTGGCTTCCTCCCACCGTCCAAATGCATGCAGCGTAAAGGGTTAATCGGTGACTCTAAATTGCCCGTAGCTGAGAATGTGAGCGTGAGTGGTTGTTTGTCTGTATTTGTCAGCCCTGTGATGAACTGGCGACTTGTCTTGCCTCTCACCCAGTATCAGCTGGGTCAGGCTGTAGCACCCCGCAACCCATCAAGAATAAGCAGTTATGGACGATTGATGGATGGATGTTTCGTAACCAGTGAAATATTCCTTGTAGTAGCTTTAAGTTCAAAATAGTCTTCTCAGAAACTATTCAGAATACTAGTTATTTTTTAACAATTGATGCATAATGCATTATCAATACTAAGTCATGAGGTGGGAAACAGCACTGTACTTAAGTAGAGTAAGAAAAGGTTTAAAAGGAAAGGTGCATGCATTTTGTAAAATTTGCCATGCCAATTTTCTTTTAGGCAGAGGCAAACTAAACTAAAACAACTAAATGAATGAAAGACAACTGATAAATATTAGTTAATGTCAGAGATTTATTCTGAGAGTTAAAAAGTAAAAATGCTGCTGCAGTATCATTATTATTTTGTTATTTCCGCTCTCTAAAAGTCAGCAAAGTACAGGAAAAAAGTTTTTTGGTATCGAAATCTCCTCTGATTTTTGGGTCTCAGTGCTCGTAAGTATAGTATAACTAGCTAGCAACGGCTTGTAGAAAATGCACCATTACATGGAATAATTTACAGATTTCTCTGTGTTTGAACATTGTTGGAATAATTTGGGATAATGTAAGCACTCAACTCAGCTAAAAAAATATCTTTTGACATTTTAATGCAGAAATATTGCATATTATAGCTTTAATCACAGTAATCTTGGTAGCTGTAATTTGTTACATCCACCCCTGGTCAAAAACATACTGTAATTTCCAGTGGTAGAGCAGAAAACATGCATAATCAGACCTCACATGCATATACATGGACATGTACTCACATACGTGCGCTGTGAAGGCAGCTCTCATTTCTGGGGCTCGCCTCCTCAGGCTTGATATCAAGGCTTTGTCTGCTCTCTGTCTCTTTGTCTCGTGCTCTCTCTCGCTTGCACACACACACACACACAAAGTTCTGCACAAACGCACGCCAGCCTGCACACACGCACGCCACCTCACGCCAGTTCTCCCCGAGTTTTTCGAACTTCGGATGGCAGTTTCCTGTCAGGGCATGAAAGCAACGGGAAAGAGATTTCTAAAAGGAGAGGAAGAGACGGTGAAGAGACAGGGGGAGAGGAGATAAGGAGTGCTGACAGATGTTCGACTTGACGCTTTTTGCCCCGCAGAGGAGAAAAAGAGGAATGGATCTGCCGTTACTTCTCCTCCTCCTCCATCACTTCCTCTTCCCTCCACTCTCTATTGCTCTCCTCCCCTTCTTGTTTTCTCTTGTAAAACCCACGATAAACAGAATCGACTTTGCGCCTTTGATCTTAAGGCAATGACGCTTTAAGGTAATTTTAAATAGAATCTAACAAAACGGAACAGAATAGAACAGAAAAGATCCGCAGCCCCTCGCAGACAGTGATTAAAACAGCTCACGGTTGACAAGTGAGTCTAAGTTCAACCTAAAGTGCGGGAGGCTGAAGGATTCACACTTAAACTAAATCACAAAACCACTCAAATACAGGCACACATCCTCTCTCGGGTTTTAAATTAGGAAGATAATAGTGCTTCCAGCCAATTAAGGAACACCTGTGACAATGATAGCACCCACTGTCCTCATTACTGTTACTTATACCTAGTTTGAGAGTGTGTGTGCGCGTGTGTGTGAAGCAGAGGCACAAAATCAGATGGAAGACAGGATTGCTCACACTAGGGCTGGGCCAATATGATTATATTTGCTCCATTCAAGTGTGAATTAAAGTCCTTGTTAAGGAAAAAGGGATTTTTTTCTTCTACATAGTTGTGAGAACGTGAAAAGACTGAGAACTATGTAGCTCTGAATTCTTGAGTTAGATTGTTAAACTGTTGTTCATGATTTTTGTGTTCAGGATTTTTTTGGCCGGACCTGAAACATGGCTGGCTGTGGTCAGCCAGCATTGTATAAGCCTCACAAACCAACACACGGACGACCCCCGGTTCACGCTTCCTAATGGTCGGTTATAAACGTACCTTCAGTGACTCTCTCAGTCCAAATCAGCCCAGCAGTTCACTTCAGCTCACTTCATTTCCAACAGCCCAGCACAGAAGGAAAAAACTAAATATCCTGTCACTGTCCTTTGGCTCTGGTGGTTTAAACATGTCTGGACGTGTCTAATAAAGCTGTTAGATGGGGCCCCAAGCATTTCCAAGCAGAGAAAACTGCTAATTTTTTCATGATTTTGAGACCTTTATTTATATACTATAGGCAGGACCAGCTAGGTGACAATATGATGCTAATGGTTTAAAATATTTTTTGCTGTGTTTATATATGTAGTAAACTCTATTTAGAGTGCAAAATGCAGCCTTTCGAAATGCATGGATGTACTGACTGATTTAACAGTCTGGAGAAAGACGATTATTTTCATCAGTGTGCGGCATTGATATTGTGTGTTGTGTTTGGTCAATATATTAAGTAATTAAATAATTTAATCTGACAATAAATCTGTCAACGTCAAACCCAGACCGTATCAGCTGAAAAATAAAAATGTAAAAAACCTTTTAGATCAAGCACCACAGGATGTAACTGGTTCAAACGACCTTCATCAGGTATACTGGCCAGTATACCTGATGAAGGTCGTTTGGACCGAAACGTCGGATATTCAATAAATCACTAGAAAGCGAGACAGTGTGCGGGAGTCTGCTATCTTTTTTCAAATTGAATTTTTCTTCCGACGCACCTGTCAGACATTTCAGGTGTGCAGAGACCTTCTCAACATTGCTTGCAACTTTTCTTGTAAAATTAAATTGGATGTTCATAATAAAACACAGATTATTAAATGAAATTTACATTTTCTTCAAAAGTGCTCCAGGGACATCCAGACCTTATTCTATTATTTTATTAAGATTATGCACTAGAGGGAAGGGATCTTGCAGGATGTGATCTTGTGAAAACAGATTTTGTAAACAAACTGGAGACTGATGTGGCGCAGCAGTTTGCTGCAGTAAATTTTTGCAGTGAGCAAAACAGAAGTAGCAGTTAAAAAGTCTGGATGAGAAACGACGTGTCAACAGGGGTTGTTTATTCTTCAGCCAGAACAGAGTGAGATTTTTATTGTCAGTCTGTGAATAGAAGTGTGCTGCTGGCTAACATTAGACTGAAGAGCTTGAAAGTTTGCCTTTGTTTGGTGACACCGTCAGTTGCTTTGTCTCACTGTAGACTGTCTGTCTTCTTTTTATCCTATTCTTGGAATCTGCCGCTAACGCCGACTTCATGCATACATGTGTCTTGTGTGTGTGTGGCTGTGACCAGCGCTGTTGTGACTGTGACGTTACGGTCTGTGACGCTGCATGCACACATCACCATTGTGTAGAGCATGTGTGTGAATTTGACCGGTACAGAATCAGATAGGTGATGCTGACCGGCAAGTCATGCTTAAAACTATCTGGTTCCTGTCTCTGGTTGGTCGATCAGTGCATCCCTAGTTTTGACAAAATGAGCCCTGTTTTCAAAATTGTGCTGAAAGCACTAGAGTATTGTGTTTTGCAAAAACTACAGTATGAAGCTGAAAATCTGCTTTTAGCTGTGCAGATCTGGGCTGATGTTTTGCTTCTCAAGTGTAAGGTTTCACTAACTGTTATTACTTTTAGCATGTAAACAATCGTAAAAACCTGTAATCTACAACAATGTATTATATTCTACAAGATCTGTTTGCACTATTTGAGAATTTACAGTGTTATTTTAGAGAAATAGCATAAACATATCGAGACAGCTCACACAGGAACATGCACTGAACACACATGAACTCAAACTGCATGCATATTACAGGAACACCTGCAGCCGTGCAGCAGTCTGTCCCTAATGTGAATTGATCGTCCTCAGTCCCTCCACCACCGTCAGCGTCGTCAGGAAGCAGCAGACGACTGCTTGATCTGGTTTGGAGCTGCCAACGCACACGCTCACGCGTAAAGTACACACACTCACCGGAGCTGACAGGCCTGCAGTAGACGCGCTCGTACGTCAGCCTATAAGATGGACCGTTTGTTTTATTTGGCACGCCTACAAGTCTCTGCCTCGCATACGGGCAGCCTGAGGGAAATGTATGTCATTTATCAGGGTGAAAGAATGACAGCAAGAGCTCTAATAGTAAATCATTGGCAGCATTATTGGACCTCCCCTCCCTCGCCAATATAGATTTGTGTTGGGAAGCTGGGGGAGCCAGTTATAAATCAGTCAATAACACACAGGATTGTGTGCACGCCAAGTGCCGCAAAGCCCCCCACATCACTTACACTGACAGACACTCACAGACACACTAACACATCAGAGATGATAATAAATGTGCTGGTAACCAGACTGTGACAGGAGTTGAGTTTTTCTTGTGTGGATCACCCGCGGTGTCAATTCTGCTTCCTGTTCTCTGCAGTCCTCTTATTGTTAAACAGAATATAGAGACAGAAAAAAAAAAGAATTCATGTCATCGTGAAATTACCTCTATCTGAAAAAAGTCTTGTTTTTAGGGCTGATTACAATGCTTTGAAATGCGGACCAGAGCGGCCAAATTAGTGATCACAATTAAGAGAGTGGTGTGGTGGATCAAGTTGAATCCAAACCAAATTAAGAGCTTATGTGTCCCTTGGCAGCTTATTTTGTGAACATGGACTGAATTGGAAAACACAGACAAATCTCAAACCACTGCTCTGTTTTTTGATACAGTTGGGAGCCAACAATACCAGGGCGAGCATAAGTGGAGAAAAAGAAGCGAGCCAACGGACAGCAGCGTCCAATAAAGCTGCTGTAGTCTAGAAGCAGAGAAAGGCAGCAATACGTGGTGACATTATTTCAATATTTGGCTATTCACACCCGACCCCTTCAGTTTAGGCATAAGTAGAGACAAATTTTTTCATTGTAAGAGGCTTCAAGATCGTTATTGATTTCTTAGAACTAATAATCAGATATCTTCTCGTGTGATGAACATACTGCAAATGGGCCCAGAATAGAAATTTCAAAGCTTCAGCGCTGCTGTAGCGTTGTTGTTGGAGAAGCCAGAATTTCAGCTTAATATGCTTCCGTGATCTCTGATGACACATCATGGTCATTTTATAATTTATTACACTAATTATATTACAGATATCTCCTTTAACTTTTGGATTTTGTTGACTTATTTTTTGTTGCATTTTTTTGTTGTTTTTTTCAGTTTCCAGGCAACCAATTTACATGCTTATGTGTAGGAAAAAATCCTGCTGTTTCCGTAATGTGCAAATAGCATAGCAATAGCATCAAAACTGTGTAAAGTTCAATATTTCATGCCAATCAGGACTTCATTCTGCGACTATGTTTTCCAGAATTACAGTAAACTGCCTCCTTAGTGGAGCCGTGAGAGCACTTTCTAGGAAAGTATCTAATTGTTATGAAGGATTTTCCATCTTTTTAGGGAGTCACAGTGATAGATGTTAATAAAAATAACATTTTTTTAAGATTGTGAAAATATGAACCAATAATAGGTTTATTGTGCCTAAATATGCCTGAAGTCTACCTCCACCGTGTCTTCTTTGAAATATTCTGGCCCCTGGACAAATGTAGTCGATGACCTCCTGCTCTATATAGAGTTTAAGCTCTGCACATAGTTTGATCAGTCCTTAATTACCATAGCCCTCAAGATTGAAGTTGATAGATGAAAAGTACATTCATTTGATCTCATGGTATAATGGCTTGCAGTAATTTATTTGATCAGTGTTTGATTTTACTTTTCTCTAATCACTCTTTCACTGGAGGGGATTTCTTTCTCTCCTTGTTTGGTCTTAAGGTAAACCATCACAGTCTAATTTGAAAGAACGTTTTTCTTTGTTCTTTGAAGTAATTGACTTGACCTTTTGTGCTTTATAATCATATTATAGAATAAGTGTGCAAACAGATCATAGCCTGCAGAGACTCTGTCTGTGTCAGTAAAAGACTAATGATAAAAGCGTATTTGTAATTGTCCGTGTTGGTGTTGGAGCTGGATGGGTGGGTGGTGATGATGCGTGTGGATGGGGGTCCAAAGACTTTGTCCCCAGTCCATAATTCTTAATGGCCAGTCTGGAGCAAGGCGCTGGACAGTTTCCTTTATTTTCAAATACGTGCTGACGAGTACTACCAGTTCAGTAATTGCAGACTGTTAACGGAAAAATTTTACAGTATACAAGTACAGCGGTGCTAAAGATGACAACAGCATAATGGGAAGGAAATCATGCGTGGTTCCTTGACACAAACAAAAGTGTTGCCCTGGTCACTGACTGACAGGCTGCAGGTTGTCAGGACGGTTTGAGAGAGAGAGTGAGATTTTATTTTGTGTGGTGTGTAAAATGCTCTCAATATATACTCTAAATGAAAAGCAATGTTGAAATTGATAAGTATAGACTTATTTATTTATTTTTTTTTTACAAAAGAAATTACAATTTTGATACTACAGAGAGAGTTAGGTTCTGAAAAAAGGTACCAGTGCCGAATTCCAGGCGCTGCCATTGGTTCAAATATGAACAGTACACAACCCTAACAAGTTTGTTCCAAGGGGGAAATGAAAATTGAGATCAGCAGGTTACAGCGTTGTTGTATTGCTTGTCCCATACAGTCTCTTGCTAATAGAGCTATGTTTGTGGTCCTTAGTCAACGTCTAGCCTCCATTCTCTGTGCAGCAAGCCGTGATCCAATTTGTAGGTCCTAGCCTCCATTCTCTCCTCTTCAGCTCATTTCCCAGCCTGTTTGTCCTCCTGCCACCCAATGAATTCATATTATTACACTTGAACTTTAGCATGACCCAAACTCTGCAAGCATGATGCTAATGCTCATAGTTTCCGGCCCATTCACAGTGCAAAGCCTTGCACCAACATCGGCAATAGCGTGTCACAGTGTTGATAAGGATTTGCACAACAAGGCGCTCATGCTGACTTAAAGACATGAAGACGTGCTTGATATCCACTCAAACTGAACATGCTCGAGGATGGTCTCGGCTGCTTGGCAAAAGCTAATGCTGTTAAAACAGATTAGGCTGATGGGGGCCACTGCCTCAGTGTAATCGACTGGCAGCCACTCTCTAAAGATGATTTCTGACATAGAGCGCAGTATCATGTTCATCATCGTAAGAAAGAGACAGAGAGAATTAAGGAAAAAGAGGTAGAGGAGGAGAGAGAAATGGAAAGGAAAATGAGAGTGAGGGAGAGGGAGAGGGAGAGGGGCAGCAGAGGGGATAACGGGATGAGATAAAGTGGAGGGAAAGGATGGGTGCAAATCAAGACACATTATTAAACTGAAATTGAAACTGGGAATTTAATATTCCAAAGAGGAGATGCAACATTAAAGGAGAATCAAATCTTTCATCCATCCTTCAATTAGAAAAATAAATTGCCGAGGACACCAGCACTCTAACTGACGAGAAATCCCAAACCAGAGCTGTCAATACCATTCAAAATTTAGTTTTGACTGAAGGGATGTGAACATGCGAAAGCACGAATGGGCAATGCATTTTAACTCTTTTAAAGGGACAGTTCCCTCCAAAATCAAAAACATGTATTTTCCCTGTAGCCTGTAGTGTTTTATTTTATTTTTTTTTTATCCATCTAGATCGTTTTGGTGTGAGTTGCTGAGTTTTGGAGATGTTGGCTACAGGGCTGTCTGCTTTCTCATGAATATAACGGGACTAGGGAAAAACTTTCATTTAAGTTCTGGTAGATTTTACCATAGAAGGAAAATAGTTCCTATATGAAACTGCTCGCAACAAGATCTGTGGATTATCTTGACTAAACGGGCCGAGTGCCATTTAGTCCGATTGTATTGGAGACAAGTCAGACATCTCTATGGGTAATATCTCCAAAACATGGCAAATCACACCAAGACAGTCTAAATGGATATACAGCACTACAGGTAAAAAGAGAAAATATGCATTTTTAATTTTTGAGTGAACAGTCCCTTTAAAAGCTAGAGACTAACAACTCTTTCTTTTGCTAAATATTTTCTTTTCTGATCTTTCACTTTGTCTGCTTCATTTCACTTCATTTGTGCTTGGCAGCACTTAACTGTATTAACTTCTGAGCAGCTACAGAAGGTTTTATGATGAAGCAGAATTGCTTTGGTTATGTCGGTTATGAGCTCAAATATATGAATGTCATTTTCACAGAGCATATGGCAGTTAGGGGTAAATCTGCCCACTCGGCTGGTCTGTGATCCATAACAAACGTCCGGGCCAACCTGAGTATTCTGCCGAGTCAGGATAATACCGCTGGAAGCAGGAGACGGGTCTGACACCCATATGTCACTTCCACCAACTGAAATACCTTGAAGTGTCTGGCTGTGGCTGCAGGTTAACAACCCATCTCACTGCAGTGGTCAAGAATGAATTAACTCAGTGGTTCCCAGGTAGCGTGCCGGGGCACACTGGTGTGCTGTGTGGCAAGTCCAGGTGTGCTGTGGGATTTTGTGACCGTATATCATTGCAAGTCATAATTCTTAAAAAGTTATTAAATAAATTTTAATTCACTACACTGTGAAAAATTGTTGAAGCTACTTGCAACTTTAAATGTCAATTTCAAGGCAAGAGTTTTTAACTTTTGAAATAAACTTTAGAAATGTTTTGCTGACCTATAATCTTTAGTTGAGATAATTTACTTTTTTCTTTGGATAAACTTTGAATTTTAGAAACAAAAAAAGTGAAAAAAAATGGTCACAGTGAGCTTCTGTCCGTTTTTTTTAACACCTGAAAAATTAAACAGTGTTTTACTTTCACTTCACTGAATTTACTATTTTTTTTTTTTAAATATGTTTTAAGTTTTAGTATGTTTTGAGTTCCTAGAATTCAAAATTTTAATTTTATCTGAAGAAAAGAAGTAAATTATCTCAACAACAGATTACTTATCTGTTGGATAATTGGTTGGTAAAACTTTTTCAAAACTTAAGAATTTGAGTTGGGCTCAAAACTCAAAATATTTATTGCAGCCTGTTGCCTTGAAGTTTTGAGTTTTCTCACTTACTAGCAACTTGTCATAATACTGTTTCTACACCACACACAGTTCAGACAGTGTGCATGCACATGTGAACGTGGCTCCAAGCTAAGGATCTACAGTGAGGATTCAGACTAATAACATGTTGTAAATAAAAAAATTTTCATTCAACTTAGCATACTGGCGCTTTAGGAGGCTTGGATTACACCAGGCGAGCAGTATGGAGGCATTTTATGTTTTTATTCCGTTGTTTTATGTTTGAACCCTTCACTTGTTTTGGGAGATTGTTTGGGAGATTCTGTAATGCTGTTTTCCTGTGAAACTCCAGCAGTGTTTTGTGAACTAAAAAAACTTAACCTGACCTTCAGTCAGCATGAGGATGAGTGGATAATGACTTAATTTTCATTTTTGGGTGAACTATCCCTTTTACTAATCCTACCTTCATGTACAATTTGGACACAAGTTAATTTTATTCATGAAGTCCATTATTAAAAGTGAGTCACACAGGACTTTACTGAGACATTTCAAAAAAGAAAAAAAAAAAGTTAATCAAATGTACCGCAAATTCGGTCTAATTTTTGGAGCATAAAGTTTGGTCGAGCAGGGCCTGGATCACTTGTTTTGATCTTGTTATATGAAGTAAAGAGGGACCAGCACTGCTGAGTCCACAGCGACTTTACCCAGAAGTTTCCCCTCATCTCTACTCCACCATGAACAGCTTGATTTATAAGAGGATTTCGGAGGCTCAGCTTTGTCTTACTATAGTTTTCAAACAAAAGTCAGTGTGCACTGAATAGTGGAAGGCATTTAAAAAACGTGCTTTTGTCTTTAGTTCAGCTCTATTTAATTTATCTTTAAATAATTGCCATCTCATTTGTTGCTCAAATTCACCAGCAAATTGACACTGAGCTCTGATGTCTGTGCCGTTGATGCGGCCTGGCCTGTCACACTCTGATTCTATCTAAAATCTGACAGGCCGCAAAGCTTTAAAATAACTGGAGCCCGTGCATTCTGCCCTGTGACAGCCTGTCACAGATAGAGTTGATGCAGCATGTTCTCCGCCCCGTTTACTTTCTTATGAGAAATATTCTAGGTGTCCTGCTCCAGCCACAATGGCTGAGCCAGACATTTATGCTGATTTACTTCTGCTTTTTCCCCCCCTCCCCTCCTCTATACATCTCTTAGATTCTCTCTCCTAAGTAAAGCACATGGGTCCTTATTTTGTAGGGCTGTGGAGTGTGGTCTCAACAAAATGTGGATGAATAAAAGGCAGGAAGGCAGGGGCGTTTCTAGAGGGGGCACTGGAGTCACCCATGTGCCACCACATTATCTTCAAGTATGATTAGTTATCTGTCCACTGAGATGTGGGAATTTAGTTTGAATGAACTGTGTGGTGAGTATTTTTGAATGTGCATTGTTTCTTGTAAATAGAGCCTTCTTTTATTTTTCTTTACTAACTTTATGAAACATGATACATCATGAAAATAAAACTGTTTTTCATGATAGAGTGTGGCGGCTGCACTTGGGAGTCTTGCAGCCTGAGGATAGAGGTACAATTTCTTTTTAAGGACTTAAAGAATTTCTTATTTCTTTTTATTATTATTATTATTATTATTATTATTATTATTATTATTATTATTATTATTATTATTATGATTATTATTTGTGCATAAGATAAAACAAAACTGTTATGATCCCCAGGTCTGGGCAAGGGGATGAGGGGCATGACAATAATGAAATGTAACAAGGTGAAAAAAAGAAAAACAGAGAACTGAGACAAGCATAGATTTTTTAAAATAACTAATTAAGTGCAAATTAAGTAAAGCAATCATAATAAAATGGTTAACCTACTAAATCGAACATAACGCCTACTAAATTAATCACACACTAAAAACAACAAATGTCCTTGCTAGCCAGAGTGGCAAACACAAACACAGAGTGACTTTACAAGCTGGAGAAGCTTTCAAAGCACATGAGGCGCCCAATGAGTGTCTTTGCTAACTGTGGAGGTTAGCAACACACAGAATACACAAAATACATTAAGTGACTAGCTGGAGAAGCTAGCAAAGCACGTAACAAACAAAACAGTTCAAGCAGTTTAGCCTTCCCCTGCAGGACCAGACTGCAGACCTCAGTCTGCCGAATGCCCCTCTGGCCCTGTCCAGCTGCACACTCCCAGCTTTTAACCACCAGGCCCTGACTGCAGAGTGACTGCAGCTGCTGCCAATCACTGCAGCTGTGAGGAGGAGGAGGAGGGGCAGAACCTGGGCACAGGAGAGCACAGCAACACACACACACACACACACACACACACACACACTGTGGCATGTAACAAAAACAAAAGGACAGAAATATACAAAAACCACAGGTGGGATGAAAAGCAACCCACCTAAAATTAAAATGCAAAATACATTTGAAAAAGATTAAAGAAAGAAAAGAAATTTCAGAAAAATAGAAGAAAGAAAGGCTTAAAGAATTAAATATGGAGGCTTTATGTAATGCGCATTTTTATAATACCACTGTTGTGTTGTGATAGGTGTGGTCAGACTGATCTTTTAAATGAACATGAAAAAATAAAAACAGGAATGTAAGAAACTATTAGTAATTAAAGTAGATACGAGAAATTGCATATGTGCTTACTTACTTCATGCCACCCTCTGGGCCACACCAGTCAAAAAAGTATGGAAACACCCCTGCAGGAAGCTCATGGTGGCCATGATGGCCAACAGCTTGGCGTGCCCCCATCAGTCTGGCCTCATACCTCTGCTCCTCAGCCACAGAACCAGGACTTCTGGGAGCCCCTACTCTTTGCAGTAAGTGCCGTGGGATCTTTAATGACCACAGTGAGTCAGGACCTCAGTGGGTCGCTTTAATATTTCATCTGAAGGAATAAAGCCTAATGTTACAGTTCATTACAGTTTTTATATATGATATTTTTTTGCTTTTCGCGTACCAATTCATGCTGTACAGGCTTAAGCAGAGACGTGTCATTTTATGGATAAATGTCATAGAGAAAAATCTGCCAGGTGACATAGTATAAAGAGCAAGAAAGACTGTATATGGATGAGGTTGGATGTGGATGGATGTCCACATTTCATTTCGTGGCAAAACCAAAAGTCAACTTTGACTTATTTGAACTTATACTTAACTTATACATTCATCACCTGCGTAAGTAAGATAATTATTCCAATTCAAATGATGACCTAAGTCAAACCAAATAGTTTTGGTACCTAAACCTAACCAAACTCTCAACATTAGCGTTATCACAGTGAAGATCACCATGACGATTACGACTACCTGACTATGACAATTCACCTGACTGACTGGTATGACATTCAGAACTTGTAAAAGGCTTAAAACGCCTACATATTAGGGTTGTCACGATACCTGAATTTTAAACCTCAATACCATTCTTGTATAAAAAAAAAGTTATTCAATCTTTAACACAATGAAAAGAAAAAAATAGTCCTTGGCACAAAAACATAGGATTTTTTTTCTTTTTTGTTAAAACTAAGAACCTGCACACAGTGTTTGTACAGGAAAAATCACTGAACACTGTCTGGTTTTGCCGTGCTGCAAGCCAAGTTTCAGGCAGGACAGGTAAGAGTGAACAAACTGATGTTTGAAACACTTAAACCTAATTTTTAGATTTTTTATTTTTTATAGCTTGGGTACCTTCGATACCATCAAATGTTAGTATTTCATTGTTTTGACCCATGTAGCTGTGGAGCCACAGGTTGCTGACCCTGTGGTATTTAAAAGTATTGAAGCACCGATACTTTGAATGACTTTAGCGGACATGACAGATGAATTGCCCTTAAAAGTGATGCGTTTAAAAGCTTAAAAGCTATCCAGTGAGATCACATTGTGCTGCAAAGCCAGGCTGGTCTAATGTAGAAAGTGGCAACAAAAGTGAAAACAGTGCTGCAGAATAAATAATGAGCAGTGAACTTCAAGTGTAGGGCAGTGATTATTTTTCAGCTGTCCTGTAAAGTTTATCACAGCTGATTTAGAATGTGCAATAAAGGTGTTTCATCGTGCTCTAAAGTCCATTTCAGCTGACATATTTAAATATTACAATGGCACTAAACTAGACATATTAAGGTTCACTTGGCGAGGTAAAGTTGCAGAGTGGGAATTATGTTCTTTTCCATTGTGAGAGAGTCACATTTATCACATTTTAGAAAGCCATTTTATAGTGCTGTCAAAAAGCCAGCCGTCTTATTCAGCGTTGGCTCCCCTGTCAGTGGCTGGTTCATAAATACATTACACTCTCTCATTGAATATATTGATAGTCTCAGTAACAAAGTAATGTGTTGTTTTGATCACTCAGCAATAGGTGTCAAAACTGGTTTGTCTCAGGTCACTGGATGAAGAATTGCCTGACACAGCTGACGAGACAGGAAGTGTGTGTGTTGTCAGGGTGTGTGTCGTGTTTGTGCATGGGGTGTGTAGCCTTGTGTTCTCGAGGGATCCCTGCCCTGAAGTGATTCTAATAGCATTAGCCACTGTCTGAATGGTCCAATGGTGCATTATGTTTCTTCTGACACACACACACACACATCTGGGACAGTACCAACCATCAGGGATCTGCCCCATGTTTTGTCATACGCTCAATGTTCTGCTCATTCTTCAAGCCAGTCACACACACACGCACCTGTGCGCACATGTGTGCGTGTTCTCAAGCGATAATATTGTGTTTCCTTCGCTGTGTTTTGACACAGTGAGAGACAGAATTTAAGAAAACGTGAAGCGCGGGCGCTGCGTTAAGTTAGTGTGACAGTCAGATCCCTGGCTGTCTGTGAGCGCTCTGCTGGGCTCAGCATTGTCCCAAATCACCTGACACACACAGACACACACAGACACATGCATACAGTACAGATCATGCACACTTCCAACCTAGCTACATTTTTTTGCTGAAGAAAAAGGAAACATTTTTTCCTGCAACTCTCCACACCAATCTTTATATCTTCTGAAGCTCATAATGCAACATTACAGGAGAGGGATTTTTAATAACTTCCCCTGTAGAAAGTCAGGATTCTGTGCTGCAATGTGTCAAATACGTTATCACTGCTTTCCCAGATGTTTGTATTTTTCTAGCAGTACATTTGGGATGCCTTCTAAAGCTACACAATGTGCTGTAGACATATGCAGAGAATGGATGCAAATTTTCACTGGTTTATTAGCTGCCTTGTTATATGAAATAATGTAATTACTATTGCTCTTATATGACTAGTACTGTTGAGTACTGAAAAATGCCTCGCCATCAATACCAAATTTTGTTGCACAAGGAGTGACATCAGTGAGCCGTTAACCCTAGAACAGCCAAGACAGTCATTTTGACCATTTTCAAATTGATATGTGCAATAACTTGTTGAATTAAAAAATACAATACTGCTGGCACCTGAGGTTTCCTAAAAGTGTCTGTATTATCATTTAAACTGTTTGACACACTAAACTGTGTCACAAGTGGTCTCAATTTCCAATTTCCTGACATAAAATAAAAATAAGTAACTGATAAGACTCGATTAAAAATAGAGTAGGGGAGACCAGGGACAGCAATAACACTTTTGTCTCAGAACCTACAGTATAACTCACTGAATATTTAAGTTAAAGTAAAATTTTGAAACAAAGTACAGTATGTGTAATATGTAGTGCCTTTTTGGTTTTATTTTTGTACTGTTTTCCAACCTTTTCCCATAGGCTATGATTATTTTTGTGATGGTTCTAAGTGTTATTATTAATGTTTAAAAAAACATGTTTATAATGTTATGAAATACCTTTAACTCTTTCTTGTTCTCAGTAATTCTAGATTAATCTAAAGTTTGAATTGGATCACTGATGGTTATTATCCTACAGAAAAATAAAGCTGTGAATATATGCAGTCATTACGGTTTACTACACGCGATGACTGCATATTTATAAATATATAAAGAATTGTACATTTCAGTGTTGTTTCATTTATAAAAGTATAACCTAACAGAATACATGTATTCATCTCTGGTATTTATCATGAGAGATAACAGTGTCTGGAAGTCAAGGGTCCAAATGACCACTTATGGTCATTCTGTTAGTTATGGAACTTGCGGTGTTAAACATGCAACATGCTTTTATTAATGATCTAATAATGCTGGTGACAGACTTCCTAATGTTACACCACATTGAGGCATGTAGGAAAAACACTAAGCTATACTCATAGATGGTGATCATTGTTTTGCTTTTTTACCATAAGGTCTTTGAAAAATTTCTTCCTTTAAATTAAGTAAATGTATTGTAATGTGTAATGTAATTTTCTTACTTTCTTACTGTATAGCAGCATTCAAACACGGTCATTTTCACTGCAAATATTTTGACTTGTCATAGCAGGAAAAGCATAGGTGTTTTTTTTTTTCTAAATTGTTAACAGGCATCATTCAATACTGAGGCCACCTTTTCAAAACTCCTCATACAGTCTGCTAACCAGCCAAATATCACCTCCAAAACTCATTCAACCCTCCAAAACACTTCATACATGTCTCAAAATAAACTCGCTCAACCAAAACACTGGAAACAGTTCTCACTCAGAAAAGCTCACACTGTCACTCATAACACAATGATCTAAAAATACACCAACAAAGGTGAACAATGCAGCAATACAATTCATTTTTTGACTGTACTAAAGCATACGTAAGAAGAATGAATCAGAAACAGTTTTTTCTACATCAGTGAATTTAAAAAAATCTGCTTGTGAAAAATAAAAGGTTCCTAACATTCTAAGGTTGCTATAACAGTGTAATTACAAAATAATTACATCAACAAAATAATCTAATCGAAATATTCTGCTTAAACTTTATATCAGTATGGTTGCTGCAGAAATGCACAAATGCATCATTCTGTTTTGAATGATTTCTTTTTTTAACTGTTTTGAAAACAGTGTTTTAGCAATTGAAAAATGTGCTGCAAATAGTGTTTTGCAGGTGGCAGAATCTGAATGAGAAAAGAGTTCATGGATTTTGTGAAATGGGGTCATTGAATGCATTTTGTGTGAAAGCGATTGGAGATGATTCACATTCAAACACACACACATACACTTCTGTTTGGCTGACTGTACGAACAGCTTCGACAATGTGACTAAGATGTATGTGAATAAGATGTATGTGAATAAAATGTATGAGAACGCTGAGTAAACAGTAAAAAGATAAGAAGAATCAACATGACATTTTGTGCCTTAATAGAGGTGTCAAAAGTACACACATTCTGTACTTGAATGAAAGTACAGACACGTGTGTAAAAAAATATACTCTTGTAAAAGCAGAAGTACTCAGTCAACTTCTTTACTCAAGTAAAAGAAAAAAGTACAGGCTCTGAAATGTACTCAAAGTATAGAGTAAAAGGTTGCCCTTTGCCATGTTTGTCTTGTCATGTTTTTCATGTCATTTTGGTCTTGTTACATTTTTTACGTTGTTTCCCTCTTGTTTCCTTGTTACTTCGTTGAATTTTCGTGACATCTTTTACATCTGTATTGTCTTGTTATGTCCTATTACGTCTTTTATCTTGTTACATCTTTAATGTAGTTTTTGTCTTGTCATGTCTTTAAGTCATTTTGTTCTTGTTACATTTTTTATGTTGTTTCCCTCTTGTTACTTTATTGTCTTCTTATTATGTGTTTTACATCATTTTTGTCTTATGTCTTCTGCTTAATTTTCATGTTGTTATATGTATTATTATGTCGTTTTCATTGTGTTATGTCATATTAAATTATATGACATCATATTAGTCATGTTACTTTTACACGATTTTTGTCTTGTTACATCTTTTAGACGTTTTTGTCTGATGTTTCTATCTTGTTACGTATTTTATGCCATTTGCCTCTGTTGTAAGGAGTCAAAATACAGTTATTTGTGTTAAAAAGAAATACTCAAGTAAAACACAGATACCTCAAAAATGTATTCAAGTAAATTAACAAATTATTTGTACTTAGTTTCTCCACCTAAATGGCACAGATCAAATAAAAAATTTCCAATATCTGAAGTAGGGACCTTTAAGCTCATGCTCATTGTACCTTTACAACACTGGCTCCAGTGTGATCATATCCCTTCCAGAAGCTCTGTAATCCAGCCCTGAACTGCAGCATCTTTTAAATTAATTTTATCATTTTTTCTGTGTTAAAAACAGTTGTTGTTGTTAGCACATTGTTAGCAGTCCACTGGTGATCTTATAATGCCTTGGGTTGAGTCTTCCGACCAATCAGAGGCTGTGTTCTTAACTTATGGACCAATCAGAGACTGTGTTCCTGACACATCAACCAATCAGAAGCTGTATTCTCGACTTTTTGACCAGTCAGAGGCTGTGTTCTTGACCTGTTGACCAATCAGATGCTGTTTTCTTGACTTGTCGACCAATCAGAGGCTATGTTGCTGACTTGTGTGTCACAGCGCTGATCTGTAGATGTAATAATAGATCCGTGCGCTGATCTCACCATGAGATTGAAATAAAATTTGTGGTGATGATAAGTGAGACGCTCTACTTTCGCACATGTTGTGTATCTGTGACATTGTTTCTCCTCACTGATCAGGCAAGAATTGATTTGAGCTCTACTGGGACCGCACACATGGAACATTCCTCTTGTTGTTGTTAAACTTGTAGTTTAACTTTGCACGTGTTATCTATAATTCTGAACATAATACTGCTCACAGGCATTCTTAACTGATTCGAGAACACTGGAAGCTCACACAATTTCTTGTTTTAAGCCTCCTATTCCTTATCTTGAGCCTTCACTTTTGAGCTCATTCAATGACTCACTGAGAATTTTAGTCATTACTTGCATCCCTTGGGTGTTATACGTCATATTTTTGATCTCAGTGTAAACACCCAGCGAGGAGATACAGCGTGTCACAGCTTTTTTTTGATATTCAAATTGGCAATCTGAAATGATTGAACTGAAGAACGTGTTGCCCAAACCCCTCATGGATCCACAGTATGTTTTTGCTGTTGTTTTCCATCCAGCCCTCTTCCTGTGTCTGTCTCAGACTGTCGCAGTGAGTGTGTGTGGGAGGGGGAAAGCAAGTTTTTCCATGGCTCATCACAGCCTTTAGCTCATAGTGCAGCTAAATGGGTGACTGTATATCCGCTACCCCAATTAAGGGTGTTAATGTGTGAGAGTGTGTATGTTGAGAAAGTGTGAATTTGTTTTTGTGTGTGTGTGTGTGTGTGTGTCAGTGCTAACACAGCAGCGAGGGCCTTGTGTGTGGTCTCTTTCTCTGTCACACGCATGCAGTCATCAATCGTCATCATTATACACAAAAACACATTAAGAGGAAGCTTCCCCAGCATGCAATACTGTAAAAAAAAGAAAAAGAGAGTAGAGGTAAAGGAAGGAAAGAAAGAAAAAAACAAGAAAATGATCATTAAAAAGACATTAAATTAAATTAAACAAGAAAACATTAATAAAGATTACTTGACTAGTCATTGTAATACAGGGAGTTTTAACTGATTATGAAACAGTCTCAAGTTAAGTAAGTAAACAAGACCATCTATGATATTAGTTATTTCTGTATAGTTCTTACTGGTTGCCATTGGATCAGATTATCCTTAAAATTGGATAAAACAAGCCTGTTTTTACATTTTCACAGGCAAAGTTGCATGCTAAACTGAAGCAGGAGAATTTTTTTTTATTAAGATTAATATATTTTTGATGTTACATTTGTGGTAGGAAACACTACCGCTTTTGTTCACAGGGGCCTCCAAAATCAACACAATATTAGAGTCCCTTGTAGTAGCTTTAATTACATGTATTTAACTACATGTAACGAAATCCTTCCCAATGATGCTAGTAGATAATCCTGTCCCGTTCCTGTCCCATGATGACAGGAACGGGACAGTAGAAAAAGTCAACGGGCAGAAGTGGGAACGTTATTTTCTTAATTTGAACATAATACTAGTCAATCTGTCTTTTTTATTTTTCTTTTTTATCCTCTTCTGTCTGCTCTTGTGGCTGGTTGCAGGCTTGTTACAGCCACCTGACCACTACATGAGGACTGGGACCTTATAGAATTTTTATTTCTCTGTCATCGGATTGGATCAGGTCAGTAGTATTTTTGTGAGATAGGACAGGAGTCAGAATACACTCTCTACAACACAGGGCCGTCTCAAATATAATAAAGTAAATAGCTGTGGATGTGAGGAGGGCCCATAGGGAATGCCTATGTATGGCCTGTACACACACACACACACACACACACAAAACACACTCCCTCCAACCATTTCTGCAAAGCTGTCTCCTGCCTAATTGTAGTCGCCGGTAATAGCTGCTGGGACTCTCTAAGAAGCTTTGTCATGGGAAATAAAACACAGCAGAGTAAGAATAAACTTCCTGCCTCCACAGGAAGCAACTGTTGCCATGGTAAAGCTAATTTAAAAGGCCAGTTTTGGAAAGCCAAAGCAGTAGCCTGGTTTGAGAGACAGTATCCACTCGTATGCTGGGACAATAAATAGATAATCAGGTACTAACAGATTATTAGGCGGAGACAGTTGCTGACTGTGGTGGGTGACTTTCCCCAGTCTAACGTTTTTGATATCTCCACCTGGTTTTAACATCTCGTCAGAGGATTAGCTCTGGAGCTGTGAAAGATACCGGCGACTAAATCACCACTGTCCTATTTTCTTAGCTTGTAATGAATAGCCTTTAATATCATTATCCTATAAAAACAAAGTCTGCTCTCCCACTGGCACTTAATCCTACTGTAGGATTTAGTGCAAACAAACACACACACACATGCACATAAAGGAAACAACACCTACGCATGCATGTTTGTAGTTATCTGCTTAGGTTTGTAGCACAGACGCACATATGCAAATATCACATTAGTGATTCTAAAGATGGGCATTCACACATGATCACACGGCTGAAAATAATCATGCAGCTGTCTCAAACATTGTCCCAGTGTTACTTCTATGCCTTACTACAAGCTAGTACAGCCAAATAATAACATCTTGCCTGTGAGTGTGTGTGTGTGTGCAAGATTGTGCATACCGTATGTCCAGCTCTGCACATGTCCTGCGTTTGCTTGGCTCCTTTCCTCTTACTGGCTGTCTCCGTTGGCTGCCAGTTAAGAGCAAAAGGACTACCAATAGTCCAATATGTTATCATGCATTCACTTAGGCTCTGGCTACTAATGGTTGACTTGCTAGCTGGCTCACAGGCTGGATGCACGAGAAGGCTGGCTGAATCAAAGACACAAAGTTTCTATCTGTCTTTGCTCTTTTTTTCATCTTATATTATTCCTCTGTTCGCCTTTGGATTTTTAAAACACAACATGTGGACTCCCTTGCCAACAATAACTCGTGCCAAGGCTGCTTGTCTAAACTGAAATTTCACAGTATTTGTCTTTTTTTTTTTTTTTTTTTTTTTTTACATCAGCTGGTGCACTGAAAGCCAGATGATGTGCAGTATTGTGTTCCCTGTTGTAAAAAACGTTTAAATGTAGAGGTAGGTTGCACACTGGAGCGTGCAAAAACACATAAAAATAATTTTTTGTGTATGTGTGGCTGCAGCCCGTAAGTCGTCAAATACCAACATTTTGCTCCACCCCTCAGCGACTCATACAGATGCACAAAGTACACTTGAGCATCTTCAGTGATTAGATTAGATTAGATTAGATTAGATTAGATTAGATTAGATTAGATTAGATTGGATTTCTTCTGTTATCTACACAGGAAAAGTCATTTTTTTCTGGGCAATAAATAATTAATCATCAATCAGTTCATCATCATAATAATCAAAAATCAGGATCCTAAAGGAAAATATGTTTAAAAGAAGAACAATGCTTTTTGCTTTGTGCTTGCAAGTTACTTCAATGTCATTTTAACCTGAAAAACATGATTTTTTTCCGAAACCTAAGTAGGTTGGTGCCTAAACCCAAACTGTGACCGTTTCACACAGTTTCTGCTGTCTCATACAATCATTATAAGAGTTGCTGACTCAGTGAATTGTTACACCCAGAAAGCGTTTTGTTGTTAGGCTTTATTTCCACCACAGCAGACATCTGGACGACGGCTGTCGTGGAAATTAAGTCGGCCTCTGAGTGTCGCCTTCAAATTTCATTCCATCACCAGATATTCTCTCTCGAGGAGCCAAACAAATTTAAAGTAATGACAGTATTTCCACCTGTGGCAGGTCTGCCTCTATCTCTTCCCCCATCCTCCATCCTTCATTTAGATTTTTGGCTAGCAGCTGATGTGACCTGCCCTGACCTGCTGCAAGTACACATCACAGAATAGCCTACCTAGGTCAAACAAGTAACTCAGAGTCACTTGGATTAGTAAAAGTAATATAATTACTATTACTAAGTTAATATAATTACTGTTTTTGAAAGGTAAAGTAATAATATTAAAGTAATATGTTACTGAGTAATACATTGCTGCCCAACGCTGGTTCCCCTTTGGCTGCTTACAAAAACAAAAACCTTGCATAAAAATAAATGGGTGAATTATTACTGCATTATGGAAACTTTATATTATTTGTATGGTGCCACTTTGTTATGTTGTGATGGTAAAATTATAAAACACAGGAAGTAAGTAGTAAGATACTAGAATAGACTAATCTGACACACCAGATGGCTTGTTACACAGAATCATCTGGATAGTTGTCCTTAGAAACTGTTTGGAAAAGGGCAGGCACTTAAAAAAAAAGAAAACACCTGGCAGGTGATTGGATAAACCATTTGTCTAGCATGTTTAACACAGGCTAAGTTCAACCAGTCAGATGAAACTCTCGCTAAAGCTGGCTGGGAGAAGAGCAAAAACATCTTTTCCATCAAGAAAAGCCTCCAGTGCTGTTCTTTGCTTTTCTTTCAGGAAATAAATACTCTCCAGTTCTGATATAACTGATGCTATCACAGTATCTATGCTAACCTCTTCAGGAGCCACTATAGTTTTTTTTTGAGATATCCATATCCATGGACATTTCTTGCTGTCGTCACACCTAAAACCACACCCATAGCTGCCAGAAGTCCCTCCTAGGACAGTGATTGGCTGCACCACTTTTGGTGTGAACACAAACAGAGAAGTTGAAGCCTGGCTAGATGGATTCTCACGTGATCTCTCGAATCCAGCTGCCCTTCAAGGTAAAAAGTAGGTATGAGAAGTAGTATATTAATGTGCGCAGATGCACATATTCAGCATCTGCAGCATAAGTCAGCGCCCCACTTGGGCCACCCCAGTCAAAAGAGTCTGAACACGCCCCTGGTACCTTGTAGTATTCCACCAGCTGGGATGAGAACGGGTTGGTGTCTGTGTGTGTGTTTATGCGTGCTGTATTTGCAGATAAAAGTGAATCCATTCATGAGCTAAGTGGTAGGAGATGGAAAGCCATTTCCTCTCCCACAACACTGTGATGGGGCTAAATGAATCGTCAATGAATGTGCAATGACTGTTGACATTGATTTACTCTCCGCTGTAGTACCCCTCTGTGTTTGTTTGATTGTGAGAGGTGATTTTTATCAGTAAGCAATGCATTCTGTTATGCAGACAAGTGAGTTTACGATAAGAGCATTTGCTTTCTCGGGGCAAAGAGACAGCAAGAGACTAATGGGCCTTTGGGAGTGGAAAACAACAAGCACTAAATATCTGTGAGCTGTGAGGTGATGTTATGACATGGAGGTGATTTAGTGGTCTGTAGGAGTGACTGCAAAATCCAAATGCCTGCTCGTCCAATCAAACTCTCATGAAATAAACACATTCAATTATTATTTATTTGTTGCATTGCAAATACTGCATGTTAATTAAATCTAAGCAGGCAGTTTTTAATTTCAAGTCTCTTCAAGATTTGTAATGCGTCAAACAATGTGATCATCAGTTCATTTCTCTAATCCAGCTGTCGTCTCACTTCATTTTCTTTCAGATTTCGGCTGGGTTGCCATGACGAGCGAGGAGTGTCCTGTGCCGCTGGGGAGCATTTCCTCAGCAGGGCCAGGGCAGAGTGAGGAGTACGGATCGGTGCACGATGATGACATCATTGAGGAAGTGGGTCCGGGTGATGATGTCAGCATCGGCAGTGACCTGAGCACCCTCGTGGTGCCCTTTCCAGAGCTGGCGCCTGTGGTCTTCTTCTGCCTTAAGCAGACCACCTGTCCTCGCAACTGGTGCATCCGTATGGTCTCCAGCCCATATCCTTTTATTCACTGGTGGAACTGACCCCTTTAACCTCTGCTTCATCACTTAACATTCATCATTTAATTATTCACCTGTCTTCATCTCCAAGTGCATGTTCACTTTCAAAGATCAAGCTCCATGATCTGCCCTCCATACACACTTTGAGTGTATTATTCACTGCGTGTGCACTTAATACAAAGTCACCAGCAACATTATATTAAATGACAGTTATTTCAGGGTCTTATTTTGTGCTTTTTAAAGTGCTTAATGACTTAACAGTATCCTCCTCCTACTAACACAAAGTCGTCACAGGGACGTAGTCGCAACATAACTTTTCTGACGTTTTCCAGAGTGTTGTTGCCAGCATGTTATTTTAAACATTGACGATATGCTGTCCCCAAATTTCCCTAACTTTTGCAGGTTCTGTGACATTTTAGCAATGCCATTATATAAAGTGCAGGAAACATCATGCAGAGGGTGTTAAACAGATGTGGCAAAAACACCATGGAATAGCTGATATATTGTAACGTTTCAACAACCTAGCAGCAACTTAACTAATGTTAAGATTGTAACTGTGGTCTTGCAGGAACATTGTTATGATGTTACAGATAATCTGTCACAATCGCAGCATTTAGGAACATAATGTCCCCCAATACTAAACATAATGAACAGAAATGTTGCAGGGGAGAGTCGCCTCAATTGTTTTAATGTTTTCTTTTGCTATGTAAATGTCATCATCACATCATCACATCAGCATGTGGCCAATGTAGTGCTAAACATCCCTGAGAGACATCAGCAGGATCGGTCCACTGCAGGGAACTGCATCAGGAAAACTGGTTTAACATAATTGTTTTTAAAAAATTAAGCTCCTGTGCCATGCTTATATTTTGTGGAACTAAAATCCACACATTGGTCTGCAGGTATGTGTTCTGCATCAGTTAGCATAGTTTTCACATCTAATGCAGGGCTGGTCTGTAAGGAACGCAGAAGCATGTGCACGACCAGCGGCTCCTTTGTAACACAGGGTCAGTGTGCAATTACACAGGGCCTCCCCAAAAACCATGTACTGGATTTGTCAACAGGCTTCTCTGTGTTCAGTCAGATGTCTGTACATCCAGTAATTTTTCATAATATCATTATGTTTGATACATTGTGTGATCAAATCTTTGGTATTGAACTGGGACTCACATGTGCTTCGGTTATAACATCAGACAGCATCTACTTTCGGTTTAATTCCTCTCAACTTGTAGTTATATAAACTATAGTTATAGTTATATAGTTATAGTTAGTTTGCCTGAAAATATTAAATATGTAGGTAAAAATCTCAGACTTAAAGAGTGAAAAGTGAAAAATGTTACAATTGTGATGACTCTCCCTAATATATAATGTTAATATCAGATTGATAGATGTTTCCTACAGGAGTATGAGTTTGGAAATTCTAGAGAAACATTTAATTTAGTTACATTTTAGTCAGCTAAATCCACAGGGGATTTAGTTGAGAATCTTATTATATTTGATTTATGACATGGCAACTAAAACTAGACTGTAACTAAAACAATGATGATTAAAATATGGCTGAAACCAAATGGAATTTTACCAAGAGGCTATGACTAAACCTAAATCCGAGTTTACTGTCAAAATTAACATCTGCACCTGCCATTCTAACCTCTGCTTGGCACACCTTTCATGCAGCATTCAGTCCCCCGTCACTCCCCCGCCCTTTCATCTCCTCATCTGTCACTGGTGCTTCCCTCCCCCTCCCCTTCCCCGTCCCTCTTTCTTTGGAGCCTTTTTTTTTTTTTTTACGCTTATCCATCACCCACTTACACAGAGTCACAATTTATCTTCTGTCTTTTGTCTGTTTTGCGTTCTTTTGGTACTTTTTCATCCATCTTGACTCTGACCACCCTCCCATCCACCCTCATTATTTTATCTTGTGGATTTGCCACCACAGTACAGCAGACGTCCCAGAATCTTCTCAAAGTAAGTGTGTTTGACATCCCTATACAACTACAACTGCAATGATCAGCATTGCACTGCTTGAACAATGGAATTTGTACATGTGTGTGCTTGTGTGTGTGCTTGTGTGGGTGTCTGCGTGTGTGGTTTTTACTTTGTGCCCAGAACAAGCAAATGTCTGTTTGCAGACTACACTGACAGTGGTGGTGGGACTCAGGATGATCCCTTCACATTAGGGACAGACAAACCCACACTGGGCTGACTGCCGCACTGCTGCAGGAATGTGTGCGACTGTGTGTGTACATCACAAGTGCAATATGGCTGTGGCCCTATTCACTCCCACTAGTCGGAGTGCAGGGCTCTAAGGATTGCGATGGCAGCAGGATGTTTGCCCGTTCAGTCGATCAGTTCAAACCTCTGTGAACACATGACTTATCATGGCGCCGTGTGTGGAAATGCAGAGCTACTCTCAAGCTTTTTTGTCACTTTTTCACTCACTGCTGTTGAGCAAATATAATAGTGCATTTATAAAAGATATATCTCATATTTATAGTCTATGCTCTCCAGAACAAAGGAGCACAACTACTTGATCGAGTTTCAAAATCTCTCTCTTCTGACAACTGTGTTTTGTAAAATTAATCTTTTTCTCTTCTTCGCTGTTTGTGTCATGTCTCTTAAGGCCTAACTTGCAAAAGAAAAATGAACACTGTAACTATTTAATACATGAGGCACATTGTGACATTTTTTGTCAAGCATGACAGTAGCAACCATCCTCAAACATCTGGGCTGACCTCAAAACATATTGCAGCCATGTCTTTAAAACTTGGTGTGTGTATTGTTATACTTTCAACATTTTAAAGTAGCTCAACTTAAAGATGTAAGTTCCCCTGCCGCCTTAAAAATGTGAGTTAACTGAACGTGGAATAATTGGTTCAAAGTAGTCTGCTGAATTTTGAAAAACCACTAAATGAAATGAACCAAAGATATTAAGTTGAATCAACTAAGTATGGGGGGTAGGGAATGAATTTGATACTAACATTAATCATGGTTAGCATGACTGTTATTATATAAGAAACAACCATGATTAATTTTAAAATTATTAAAGACACACAGCAAGTTACTGTAACTCTCAAACAATTGCATGCTGAGAAAACTGACAATATGCTGATCAAGTTAATGAGTTTAGCAAACTCAAAGCATTACATTAATTCAATTGAGAAGGCTACATGTCATAGCAACTCATGTTTATTAGTTCTGAACAAGCCACAAAATAAATTGAAATTTGAACTTGATTTAACTTCAAAGTATCAAAATTTCTATATTTTCATTAAGGTCTTGAGAAAAGATTAGTTGCATTCACTAAATTTCTGGATATTGTTTTACAGTATAGCCTATGGCAATGGTTCAAAGGGGAATGAAAAGGTAAATTCTGTATTTTTTTTAATCCGAACATTATTTTTCCATTTTGTTGTGTAGTGGGGACAATCGTTTTTGAAACTGGTCCAGTACTGAGCGAGACCGTTGCAGTCGATGAAAAAAAAAGCTGACTTGGGCAAATGCTCACCACCAAAATGTATCCACTAAAAGTGTTTGTTTTGCCACTGGCAGGCTCAGATTGTTATTTTAAGTGACTGGCGAGATTATGGAAAGGATAGCAACAAACTGCCTAAATTCCTGCAAAACAGAGTAAATACATTGCAAGCTGTAATATTTCATGCAGTGTTTATCCAGTGTGTGTGGTGCCAGACAGACAGACTATTTCTCCTAATGACTTTAGGATTACTCTCTCTCATAATAACTGCCTGAATTGCTGAATTAACATACTTTGTTTGACAGTAACTATAACTTTTATACAGTCAAACTAATTGCAGAAGTCTTAGGCTTTTCAGCTCTCCTCAAAATGCAATAAGTGGCTAAGTAGAAGTACAGATAATGAGGATATTAATAGGTGATTAAATGCTACAGGCTACTATGTATGCATTAAATGTATTCACATATTCATTTGGTCTGCAACGTGCTTTTTTACCTTTAAAAATGTCACTAAAGTTTGATTTTTTTTTTTCTTACCTTTGAAGGTTATGAAATGATTAAAGTTTAAAACACCAAATACCAGAACAAGACAGATTTCAGTAAAATATGAAAGGAAAAGAGAATGAATAAGTGATGGAGGTCAGGTACAGGCTGTTTTAAATCAATCAGTTTGGAGCAAAGGTATGAATATAGACACAAATATGCGACAATTACCACAGTATTGCTGCAAAAATCTATGAAATGCGTTGTGAGTTAGGAGTTTAGTTCTCAGTGTGGAGAGACAACAAAAACCCTAACAAACGGGTGGCCAGAATATCAGGAAGACAACAGGAGAGTGTAGGCAGCCTGACAGACAAAACTGGACAGAAAAAATTTCTGTTTGCCTTTCAGACTCCATCTTTGATGTTTGGAGGAAAAGAGGTTTCAGAAGGATTTTACACTGCTTGCTAATGGCTCTGCTCTGCTACTCTCAGTTGGCCCCACGCCACAGGGTACAAACATGCCTGTGCATACACACACACTGCACACACTCACACACACACACACACACACACACACACACACACACACACACACACACACACACACACACACACACACATGCACACATGCACCCTCCAAATCTTATTTCACATCGCCTGAGCTTCTATCGCAGCTCACTGGTTGCTGGACACCCATGGTAGCTGAAACTGTACGCGTGTTAAAATACAGAGAGAAACACCTGTGTGTGCAAGAGAGAGAGAGAAGTGTGAGAAAAATATAAAGTGAGTGTGAGAAAGGTGAGAAAGATTGAGTGTGTGTGTTTATGTGGTAGTCTGAGGGTACACTGTAAAATTTGTACAGGAACTTCATGGAATCAACTAACCTTTTCTCATTAAATTAAGTTTGTTCAAGTGAAGTTTCAATTATTCATTTTAAGTTAAAACTGACCTTCAGAACTTGTAAATGTTCTCTTAACTAAGCCTTATTCTACAGAGTTCAACTCATTCAATTCAGTTTCAGCAGATTTTCAGCATTCATTTTTTGCAAGTTAAACCCTCCTTGCGACTCTCCTTTTTATAGTCTAAAGAGAACATATGATGGAAACCTGCTGTGTGTCTCTTACACACTTAAAGATAAGTGGTCACACTTTATTTTACAGTACACTAATAAGATGTAACAAGCTGTACTTTTAATCAGTTTAGACAAAACTAGGAATAAGACCCTTCTTTGACTTTATCAGAGGCTAATTATAAACATTACAAATACTGGTCAAACAGCCATTTTTTTGTCTGCAGTACATTTCTGTTGTAATATGTCTCAAATTACCCTTTCATAAAGTCTAAGAAGGGTCTAACAGCGGGGAATAATGCACTTTATTTTACAGTACAGTTATATTGTAATGTGTCTCTAATTTCACTCTAACAAATTCAAATAAAGGTCTAAAACTGTCCAATCTGCAAAGTTAGTGCCTGTGACTGAAGACTGAAATGATTAGTTCACCCAAAAAAAAAAGAAAATTCAGTCATTATCTACTCACCCTTATGCTGTTTTTTTTGTTAGTCAACAAAAAACTGCTGGATTTTGAAGATTCTGCAGTGTTGCAGAATCTCTCAGACAATGAAAATGAATAATGACCAGTTTTAAAATATAAAAAAAAAGAACAACAGTAAAAATAAAAAATAAAATGCCTCCATACGGCTTGTCTGGTGTAATCCAGGTCTCCTAAAGCCCTGACATGCCAAGTTGACTTGAACTATGTCATTTACACAATGTTTTTATCCTGAATCTTCACTGTAGATCCGTAGCTTGGAGCCACGTTCACATGAGCACAAACACTGTCTGAACTGTGTCTGGTGTGACAGTGTCTGAACCGCATGTCAAGGCTTTAGGAGATTCAGATTATGCCAGATGTTTTGAAACTGCTTGCAAATGGTCACCATTTACTTCAGCTGTTCGGTAGATTCTGCACTGCTGTTTTCCTGTGAAACTCCAGCAGTGTTTTACAGACTAAAAAACTAAACCCAACCTTCAGTCGGCATGAGGGTGAATAAATAATGACTGAATTTTCATTTTTCAAGTTTATTAGACAAGAATTGTTTATTTGTTTTGACAAAATTACCTCAACTTGTCTTTTCACATTCATTGACATGAAATTTTAAGACAGCCTGGACACTTTTTACAGTGTAGTAGCTGAGGGGATTTTCCTGTGATGGAATCTGCTGAAAATCCAAGAAAACACACGCACACACACACAATATTCGGTCACCATCCTAGTTAATAAAGTGTAACTCTTGCCTACTGTGACCATGTTAGTTGAGACAGTTTTGAAGCTTGCTGAAGTGTGTGTGTGTGTGTGTGTGTGTGTGTGCGTGTGCGTGTGTGTGGGATGGCAGTACATTCACAGGCTTTGTGCCTTTACTTGTGTAGGACTAGGAGGATGTGTGTGTGCATCTGTTGTGTGTGTGGGACCTGAGCTGGAGTAAGACTTTGGCGTCTGATGTTTGGTGCACTGGAACAACGATTTGTACCCGTTTGAGTGTGTGTATTGATCGTACTAAAGCAGACGGTACTGTATATAGATATGCTGGATTTGCTTAGGTACTCATCAGATATGAGTACAATGCATTTTTGTTTTGTTTTAAAGGCTCTGATGATGAAACAGCGCGCCGCCACGCCATGCTGATGCTATGACAAGATAAGCCTCATTTCACCGTCATCACAAAGTGTCCTGCTTGTGCTCAGTGCAGTGTATCTGAAGTGAATTTGGTCTAGATGTGTGTGTAGGGGGCAATAAGTAGTTGTTTCACCATCTCTTTGCAGATCAATAATTCTGTTCACCACACAGTAGCTGTGAGAGGCATTCAGTGACATACACACACACATACACACACACAATGATGCTCACCCACGCTTGCCTGCAGCAGAGCACCTGGAGCACCTCTCTATATTGCACCCCACACACTTCTTCTCCCGCTCCCTATTGTTCTTGCTCTGCAGAGTGCACACTCACACTCTATACGTACCATGCACCACAGATACACCCGAACCCTTCTCTGTCATTGCTTTCCAACTCATTTTACTGTAATAATCTCACCTCATTCCCATTTTTTAAAAAATATTTGACAGCTAAGTTTAGTTAAAGGGATAGTTCAGATTGTTTGAAGTGGGGTTGTGGGAGGCACTCATCCATATTCAGTGCATCACTTAAAGTGGATGCCAGTTGGCACCATTGACATAAATAAAGATGTGCGCTGCGGTTTCACTTTCTCCCACTGACCAAAACTGAAGCCACAACATCCTGGACACAAATGCTGCCATCCTGAGAGCTCAGCTGTCAATCATGGCATGAAAAAATGTATTGAACTGGCATTTTGATGTTTTAGCTTGACCCATGAGCTATTTATTAACATTGAGGAGGCAGGGTTTGTAACTTCTACCACAGCCAGCTACCAGGGGGCGATCAAGATGCTTTTAGGGAGCTCTCACATTGTCCATTTCTATATACAGTTGATGGTTGGTGGCCACTCAGTTTAGAGAAGCAGAGAGTAGCACCAGCACAGACAATAAGAAATGGACTGCTGTGGACAAGAGTCAGTAACAAAAGGTCTGTTATCCACTATACACAATCTTATATATTTTCAGTACTTTACTTTGCCACCAGAAAGAATTTTCTGATGGAAAAATCCCATTATATGTGCAAATTTTCACTCTCTCCAAACCAACCAAACTCCATAGGTAAAATCAGTCATTTTACCGCGCAGAGCACAGCACTTGCCGGTCTGATCAGTTAGCTTGTTTGTGTTATTGTGTAACTTAAGTGTTTTAAATGGATAGTTTGGATTCACTGAAATCACACAATAAGACAAATTAAGTAAGAGATTAAAGCAGTGGTAGACCAGGAACTTGCATGTCCTGCAAGGTAAAATTACTGATTTCGTCTATGGAGTTTGGCTGGTTTGGACAAAACTATATATGGTTTATATAATGGCATATTTTCCATCAGAAAATGATGACAGACAGCAATGTAAAATGATGAAAATATTCTAAATATAGCTTACACTTGAATTGATACTGATATTCTTAGGTGGAGCTTTTTTAAGTGGCTAAATTGCTGATCCTGTCCACAGCAGTACATTTCTTAACTTGCTGGTGCCCCTCTTCACTTCTCATAACTGGGGGCATGCTGGCTACCATCTACTGTAGGTAATATACTCACTATTGATAAGTACCTCATATAACCCCACATCAAATAATGGAAACTATCCCTTTAAGTGCCATTCTGCCTCCCTGCTTGGTTTTTTCATTCCTCTGTATTACTCCTCTCTCAATTATCTCCCTTTCCTCATTTTCTTCCTCCGTGTCATTGCTGTTCCACCATTGCACCCGCTGCTCTGCTCCTCCACACACTCTTTCTCATAGTCAGATATCTCTATTGGCATAGAAATGCTCGTGTACCTCCCTACAGTGTGTGTGCCCTGCCGTCATGCCAGGCGCATGACGTGTGTTAAATCTGCCCTGCAGGCTCAGCTTCCTGTTTCCCACCTGTAGCCTGTACTTGTTTGGATGTTTGTCTCAATTTAAATAGAAGGCCCGCTCTGTGCTCTGCTTTGCTTTGTACTGACTCAGAGAGATGCTGCAGCAGCTGCTACTTCAATCTTGTCAAGACTGCAAGCAGATCAGATGTGCGTATACAGTCCCATTCAGCTTTGATGGATTCATTATGGTTCGTTGAAGGGCGCACATTTGTCTACAGCTGTTTTCAGGCGCATATATACAACCATATGCATGCACACACTGACAGACTGGTGGAAAATAACTATGCACATTTACTCAAGCACAAGTCACGGGTATAATGTTGAGGTACTTGCACTCTACTCGAGTAATTCATTTGTTACTTCTACTCCACTACATTTCAGAGGTAAGTTTTACAGGTGAATACGGGTCATAGATTTCACCTGGTTTCACCATATTAAACAGAAAGAAAAGACTATAATTTTGTGCGCAGATTGCAGCCCGTCTGCTGCATTGTGTCTCAGTTACGTGGTGAAGATTACCTCTCATCAGCGCTTTATTCTCCAGGTCACTCACACCCCATTATACCTCAGATAGTGCAATTAACTGCATTCAGTGAAACTTGACCTGTCAACAGTTACTCATGCTAGAAGCAGTTATTCATCTACTTATTGTAAGTGTCATGCACCAGCTTGTTTGAAAGTATTAGCAAAATATCTTCTGTGGAGTTTTATGTGACATCCCTAATGGCTTGCAGCTTTGGAATACTTTAGTTTTATTATATAATATATATATATACTAAAATCAATACTCTGTCCTGTTGAAATTATTTCCACTGTATTGTGAACATTGTGTTTTGTTTGAGACTTCCACTGCTTGCAGACTTGTTATTTATAGTTGCAAAGTGCACACATTTTATAGAGGCATTTTTAAGCTGCATTTTCAAAGTGGAAATGCAGGGTAATTACTTGCAGTACGCAGCATTTCAGAAAGGAAATGTGCTGGCATGTTTATATGAGTTGTTTAGACGGGGAGCATTGACTGATGTATGGCTCTGGGCGCTATCCTTTTTCTCTCCCCATCTAAACATCATTACAGTTGCATGAACTTTACTACATTTTCTAACTCTTCCTTTATGTGCTTTTTTCTTTGCCTGAAATTAGCTCTGTCCCACCACCCTCACATGTTTTCCATCTCTCTTGTCATCTTCTCCACCTTTCATTCTCCATTTTGGATTTTTTTTCCCTCTCCTTCCTTTTACAACAAGTTTAGTTTAAAGGATATTTTGGATTATTAAGTGGGGTTGTATGAGGCGCTTGTCCTTAGTCAGTGTATTACCTACAGTAGATGGCGGTCAGCATGCACCCAGGTTAGAGAATCAGGTAAGAGATGTAAGAAAGTTAAGGGATAAATGCTGTGGATGAGCACTGTAACAAATTAAGAATAACTTAATTTCCAATAACTATTGTACAGAGCATCCAAAAGTCCAAAACTCAAAATGTATTGCAGAAAGATAGATGTAATAATTTCCAAAATTGCTTTCATCAAATGAAAAATTCTCCTTCAGTCCATATTTGTTGGTATTTAGCTTTTGAAAAACAACATTTTCACTGCTTTCAGCACGCATGTGTTCTGGCAGCAATCTAACAGCACCATAAATTACATTTATGAAGCCATGATTACAATTAGTTTGTCTCTCCACAGGCGAAATCAGTAATTTTATCTCGCAGAACATAAGATTAGATTTTTAAATGGATAGTTTTGATCCACCAAGGTTGCACAATAACACAAACAAACTAACAGATCGAGGCAGTGGTAGGCCAGCAACTCCGTGTTCTGCGGGGTAAAATGACTGATTTCACCTGTTGACTTTGGTTGCTTTGGACAGAGTGATATTTGGTTTGTATAATCGCAGTTTCCCATCAGAAATGGCTGTCTGAAAGCAACATAAAGTGGTGGACATATTCTAAATAGAGCACACACTTGAACTGATATTGATTTTCTTAGGTGGATCTTTTTTTAAGTGGTTAAAATACCTTTCGTTGTCGGTGGTGACATGTTTTGCTCCTCTCCACCTTTCTCTCTACCTTTTTTCTGACTTTCCTCCCTCTTCAGTTTCCACCGAAGAGCTCGATGCCAGTATCCATCCTTCCCTTCACATTATCTCAACCCTCTCTTCCCTTCTCCTCTGATTGGCTCCTGCGGTGTTCAAGCAGAGTGACCGGCCTCTGTGGCCCATGATCCTCTCTGGCCCTGACAGCTTGTTATCTCCATGGTGACGGATGGCTGAGGCGTTGCCGTGCCTCGCTCTTAACTACTGCTGAGGATAGAGCTCACACCTGGGACACATCACCCACTCCGACTCACTCTTTCTCTTCTTTTTTCTCCCTCTCAACTTTTGCTTTCTTGTCCTTCTGTTTTCTGCGGTTCTAGTTGGAAAGGTTGCTGTGGGGCTACACGCGAGATTGATGCCTTTTCTTTTGTAATGACACTTGCTGTGAGGTGTGCCACTTGATGGATGTGTGTGTGCGTAGATGTTGAACGGTTGTTCCACTTGTTTTGACAGACGTTCTATTAAAGAACATCAAAAGTCTGTCTTTAATTCACAGCGACACTCTGTGTCTTTCTTCTATCTTCTGCTTGTTCTCCTGTCTTGTTTTCTGTCATTTCTTCTTTTTTTTGCTTTCTATTTTGTTCTCACTCACAAATTAAATCACCCCTTCTATGCATCACTCCCCCCACCCCTTCCTTAAGATGTTGTCTCTTCGCAAATTTCCAGTTACGCCTTCATCTTGTGCAATAATGTGAGTGTTGCACTTATTTTAATGAGCCTCTGCTTAAAGTATGAACTGCTGTCCTTTTACCCCGAGGAAAGTCTCCTTTTTTAAAAGAGGTGCAGACATTAATGAGACAAGCCTCCGTTAAGGATAAATAAAACTTATTAGAATACTAATGCTTCCAAAATAAATCCCATTGCCAATGTTAATACTAGTACCAATACTGATTCCAATGATTCCCACTCTCCCATCACTCCTCGCTCCCTCCCTCCCCTCTTCCCACCCTCTTCTCCCTCAGGTCTAGTCCAAACTCCATTAGTGCCTGTGCTGTGAGAGAGGAAGAGGAGATGAGAGGGGGAACAGTGGCGAAGAGATGAAGGGCTTAAAGTGACTCTAATGACTACTGTAGTACCCAGCCTCAGTGCATACACACTCTGAGTGACCTCTTTCACATGCATTACTCTTTCATACTAGTTAGGTTGCACTGAACATGTGCTTTTTAATGCTGTGTTGGTTTGAAGTTCACAGTCTGTAAATGTTAAAAGATGGAGCAGAATTCTAAAGCAGTATGAGTAATGCTAAATTATGTTACTCACTCATCTCATATTGTTTATTCCATTTCCTTGTACTCTAAAGGACAGCAGAATTTCACAGAACAAATGCAGTAATTTTCCAAGAATCTTTGAATGAAAAGCGTGCTTTTTGAAAAGGTAGATTGGGCAACTAGAGACAAATTTGCCTTCCTCAGAAGATTTTTCGCATAACTAATATGATGTCATGTCAATCTATAAGCCTTGTGCGGCAACTCAGTCCACTTCTCCACTGATGTGCAGTGTGTTTGTGAACGGCCTCGCAAACATCTGCAGCCCTGCACGCAGCTCATCATGGAAAACAGCAAATTAGAAACCACTCTGTCTGCAGCTTAGACATGCCTATTGACTATTTAGATTTGCTTGAAATGCTATTTAGGAAATGTGTTGATGTGTGTGTGTGCAAAACACTTCCCCTTGTGGTCTGAACAGTTAGCCTAAGCTGTCCTTGATGTGCCTTATTTCTCATTTATAATTTTTTTGCTGCTTATGGAGCAGAAAATCAGGGAGTGTAATTATATGTTAAACACCTTTGTTTCCACATGCTATGTGTATGCATCGATCCATGTATGTGTGTGGCAGGGGTGGAGCCAGATTATCAGGACATAGGGGGCGGAGCATTCTCAAGGGACTCTTCTGAAAAAGTAAATTTTAATTTCATCAGTGAAAAATTGGTGATATATCACATACTATCCCATAAACAAAAAAATTGAGCCACGCAAGGCAAGTCCAAGTGTGTCAAAGAAAACATACAGTAAAGCCACTTTTTCAGACAAGCTGAAGAACATAAGAAGAAGACAGGAAAACAATGACAGCTGATAGACAGTACCAGACAAGATGCACTGTCTCAGTCAGTACCACGTCCTTCTTACACGGATTAACATAAACATAAAATAGACACAGTTGTGTACATCCACTACAAGGCATATTCAAAAACAAAATATGTCTACAACACCACAGGTAATAAATAAAACAAGATATAGTTATTTCGATTCTGTGTGGGCATAGTCCTTTTTTCATTTTCATACGTTATCCAGGAGCAGCCTTTAGTCCCCAGCTGTATCATGGTTCTCATACCCACTCTCCTCCTCTTTTCCTGGGGTGGTCTGCAGTGGTGCGTTCAGCTGATCTGACTTCATGTTGGAAAGATGCCAACTGCATTTGGTGACTGTTTCAGGGTCCATCACACTTCATTTCCCAATATGTACGGCTGTATTTCTGTCATAGATGATGCATATTGCAGCAATAAAGCTGCAAAAATAACTGTTTAAAATAGAAAAGTGGCAAAGTTTGAAGGAGCTACCAGCTGTTGCATCTACATGTGTAGCCAGTGCCGCATCACCAGTTGTTACCCCTGCTCAGTCTGCTGTGCTTTAGTCCATGTGTGTATTCATGATCCTCTAAAGAGCAAAATAATTCAAACTTTGTAGCCTACACATTACAGTCGCTTTTCATCCTCCACTCCTCTCATTCAAGGCAAACCTGCCAACCACTTTGTCTTTGTCCCACTTAACACACAGTAAAGTTTGGTTTTATAATCTGGCCTCATCCATATCTCCATTTACTGCAAACAAGTAAGCTAGATTAGCAAACAGTAAACAGGAACAGATCAAAGGAGGCTTACTACATTGTATGACAGCCCACAATTCCCATAATGCATGGTGCTGGACTTAGTAGTCCAGCAGTTTTATTAAATTTGCTGTTTTACTTTCCAAAAAGTGAACATGACTAATACACAGGTTTATAATTATATGGCTCATGCTATTTGCACCCAGGTTGGAATAGCTAATGCTGCTATTTGCACCCAGTGTGGAATACACAATGTGTCTATTCACAGCCAGGTATATGAAGCCTAGCATGTCAAAGACAAGTGCCTAACTGTCCGTAAATCAACAAGGCTATTTGCACTTGGGGTGTAAATAGCTAATGTGGCTATACAGTACATGGCAAAGCAAACCATGATCTATCCCAAAACCTAGAGGTAGTTTGGTTGCATACATTTTCCAAAAAGCAAACATGACTGATAATTGTGCAGGTTTATAATTATATGGCTCATGCTATTTGCACCTGGATTAGAATAGCCAATGCTGCTATTTGCACCCAGTGTGGAGTACACACTGTGCCTATTCACAACCAGGTATATATAGCCTAGCATGTCAGAGACAAGCACCAAAGTGTCCATAACCCAACAAAGCTATTTGCACCTGGGGTGTAAATAGCTAATGTGACTATACATTTCATTGCATAGCAAAGAAAAAACATGATCTTTCCTGAAACCTAGAAGTAGTTTTGTTGCATAAGCATTCCTGACAACTGAAAGTAATAATAAAAAAAATGTAATTAATAGGTACCACTGAAATGTAATTTCACACCAGTGTCAAATCTTACCCTACCAGGGAAGGATTCATATCCTGCCCCCCTACAGAACTGTCTCGCACTTAAGCCTTTCATCCACCACACCCTTTCCACAACAGTGAATTTGTCTGTCTTTATAGCTCAGATGTGAATAGCCGAATAGCTGCTATGTGCATATCTGTGGCTGTTACATTTCATGAAAGTAGCTGTATTTTCTTACATATATTCAGTGCGTCTCATTGGCTGTTGTCAGAAACCTGATAACACTGAAAGCTGCGTTTGAGGCTGATAAGAACCATGGTCACTATTAGCGCTAACATGTTAGCTCAACAGGGGGCCCCTACCCAGCGGGAGCCCTGTGGCAGCAACCCCCCTGCCTCGGCTATTGGATTATGGGTTATATAGATACTGTTCTTGAATTACAGCCATAATTGGGTTATGTGTTAGTTCAATGTCACGTTCTTAAGAGAAAATTACATTTTGATGACTGACTTTGTCTTCCAACTGCACTGTGTGATGTGCTATATGCTGTTCTGTGTATTGAAGCAATACTTCAGACAGCAGCGGCTGTTTGTCTGAACTCAGTAACAGCAGGGCAGATTGCTTTTGGATAAACTGCACAGATAAATGTCAGAGGTGCACAAACAGAAAGGCTCACGCACATGCTCACGCACACAAACACTCGCTTGCTTGCACATACAAAGAAGTATGTTTTCTTTTTCTCTTTTTGTTTTCCGCCTGCCATCATCACATTCCTGCTGCCTTATTTTTTAACTTATAAAAGAATCATGTCTTCCTTTTTATGTCAGCTCAACTCAGATGTATTGCTTTACACAAACTGGGACTCTTGAGAGAATTTAATAAGTCATTTAATGGCTCCATCACCACTAACTGCAGGGTACATTTTATCCAAGTGAGTGCTTTGTAGTTTGCTATTTCTCATCTATTATCCACAAAGTGCTATATAAATTGTATGAGTCATTCTGCACTGCAGTGAGTCTGTTCTTTGCTTCCGACCCTCCAAAAACTCTCCTGAACAGATCTAAATTTTTCAAATACAGTTTTCCTCAAAAATATGGGTACATGATTGAAGAAAGTTAGAGTGAACACAATAATGAGCCTGAAATGAGGCGATGATGACTGACTAGCTGCAAGCTCAGCTGAGGGATAGACCTTTTCTAATCCTCGGTCAAGAATTGAACTCTTTTGGTGAAACCAAAATTATGTTTCACTAATCATCCAGCAATGCAAAAAAAAAAAAAAAAAAAAAGCGTGAAAGTTACAACTATCCAGATTACTGTGAAGGTCTTTTTATGCTGGACAAAAAGACAACTAACACCCACAAACATCTGTCTTTTGTCTTCAGTGGGAAAGAGTCCAATCAGCATTCAGTCCAGGGTCAAATGACTCAGTAGTCGTGGGTATTTATCAGCTCCAGCTCTGATCAGCAGTGATGGAAGCAGGTGGATGTGCAAATTTTTTCCCCTTTTGCAGCAGAGGCAATGAAAACTTGCCATCTGCAACCGCTGCAACTCTTTTGCTCCTTTTTCATACACATGTGCAGCTTGGTTTGACTTGGTTTCAGCTGGTGAATCAGCCCAGCACAGCAGCATTTGCATCCTCTAGAAGGTGTCTTTAGTCAAGCATCTGAACTGTGGAGAAACATTTTATTTCCTTTAATAAAAGTTTTCCATTATTTTGTTATCTAAAAGCTTTAATTATGAAGCAGGTAATCTGCTAAAAGTGAACATGAAACAGTAAAACACAGTAGATACCTGAAAGTACAAACAACAATGCAGAGAGAGAATAAGAGAGAAAATAAACTCCAGAGATTCAGTTAGACACTACAAATGTACTGAGAGCTGAATTCGCAGAGTTTGAAAAGCCTTTTTCTGTCTGCTTAAATAGAGTCTCAGCTTTTCAGCACACATCAGAAAAAAAAAGATGAATGGATGTACTGGCAAGGGGAAAAGGGTCAATTGGCTGTTTTTATTGGGAATATAACATATTCATGTGTGCTAATTTTGGTGTAAAAACAGTTATAAAGTCATTTTTGGTGGGTTACATGTGCTTTAATGAGAATGAGTCTGTGATTTTACTCATAAGTATGCATTGCACTATATAATCTACTTTGTAATACTTTTAATATCATAATTCACTATTCAGTAGGCCTACAGTTTGAATTAATATCCTTACATCTGCATTTTTGTAGCTAATAAGGCTAAATGGACCAATGAAAACCATGACATGCGGACAGAGAAGTGAGATGGGAATTATCTAGAGAAACAGAAACCCCTTTCAAATGAATGCCTGCTGTTGATAATGGATTAAACATCAACAGTTAAAACGTAACTAATACTCTGAGCAGTTTTTGAGAAGAACACTAATGCTTTTACTTAAGTATTGTAATATTTTAGTAACATAACAATAGTTGTACTTTAGTAGAGATTTTCAAGTACTCTTTCCACCAGTGATGATGTGATAGTGATAGAGTCCAGATGAAATGTCTGGATTGGGCCTGCAACTTGGCATTGTGTAATTGGTCTTAATTTATGGCTTAGAGTACTGAAATTTTTGCATACAACACAATTTGATCTAATAAATAGTTCACTCATCCAATGGCTGTAAAAACTGTTTATTTAGAAAGTCTGCATTAAGAAATAGAGACTGGCTGTATTTTCACTATTTTGTACATCTGCCATGCTTTAAATATATTATTTAAAATATTAAGTGGCATTACAGTTTCTTTTTCTTCCAAGTCAAGGATGGGGGTCCAAAGAAATTATTCATAAATATCAGGAGGGCTTTTAAAAAAAATTAAATATGATTTAAATGAAATATAAGATTCAGCCTCCCTCCACACCCGGAGAATTTTATACTGTTCCTTATAAATAATAAATGAAGTTACCGCTGCTTTGCCACATGCGCAAAAATGCCTATTCTTACAGCAATTTGGAAACTCAGCTGTCATTCCTGCTGCTGTGTGATGGCTACAGGGATTTAGTAATGAATAATAAACAGATCATTAAATGACACAAGAACAAAAAAAACCTCAGCAAAGTGAAAAATATCTTTGATCTTTATTATAATCACTCCCCTGAAAACCTTTCCTTGTGTCCTAGATGGTGATTCTAGTGCACTGCTCAGGTTTGATTCTGTTTCTTGTATTTTAGTGACTTTTTAAAAAAATTGATTAAAAAAAAATATTTTTTTTTGGCAAACATATATCTGTAGAGGACCTATAAGTGACACTTAATAGCTGGAAAACACAATGGAAGCAAAGGATTTAACCTTAGTCTGTTTTCAGTTTGGGTTACAACAACACAGGAAATGAACATTTTACATTTTTGTTTTCAATGAATAAGTTAGTTAGGCTGCTCTTAGAAAAAAAATGTGCTCCGTTCCTTTAAAACTTTCTGCAAGAAACAGGAATTCATCTAAAATTTGCTTTTTCTTAGTAATCTGCGTCTCACTCACTGAGAATGATGAGGTGCGAGCATGGATGTATTAATGAGAACTGGATACAGCGCAGTTAGCTCTCTTCCAAGTCACAAAATGGCATTTGGTGTATCTGTATTGTTGTCCAGGTGGAACCAGTAAAATATTGGAGTCGTAGGGTTTACACAAGCTTTACAGTGCCAGAAACTGGTTGTGATAACAAAAAGGCAAAAAAAAGTGGGAAGATTTGTCATAAATCAGGAGAAATGCAGTAGAATTGTGACCCTGGGAGGGAACCGGAGAGGGTAATGAAAAACAGGGGTGTCCTGGGAAAATCAGGGTTGGCAAGTACAGTATGAGCTCAGAGTGACTGTCTAACAAGAGCAAGAGTTTTAGGTGTACGTGCCAGAGGTCTTCATGGGTCCAAACACTTGTGCCCAAAACCAAAAAGGCACAGAAATATAAGTTATAATCCATCCTTCTTGGAAAGAAAGTTGGTAAAAAAATAAATTTAGGTTTTTTTGTTACTCCTCTCTTGCTGGTTGAAACTAGCATGACGAATCCACTGATTATTTCATCTTATTTCATCTGTAGGCAGATGACAAACACTACTCGTTTAGAATCAGTTTTGAATTTTATTGCATGTTTCATAATAAAGACTGTTAACCCTTTTAACTCTAGTATCCAGGCGTGGCGTTATGGACGGGCCTAACGAGCCTGGGCCCACCCACTGGTACAACTGGACGTCACATTACAGTGGTCCTTAAGCAGAAAACAAAGACAAATATATCATTGTCTGATTTTATACCCTGGAAATTCATTTCTCATTGAAACTAGAGCTTCTAGAAAATGCAGATAATACAGGAGGTAGAGCTAAATATTCCTGCCTGACTTGATTGTCTTCAGATTACCTTCAGAGCAGAGACAGTTAAGTTTATAAATGAACAGCACAGAGCACCGCACTCTGTCCTGTTAAAAGCCATTCTGACACACCCAGTACTCTGATCGCTCCGTTTCTCCGTCTCCCTGCAATCAATTTAAAAAGTAATCAGCCAGATCAAACGAAAATGCATTAAGAGGAATTAAAATGTTAGTTTTCTTAATGAATTGATGTATTGATCTACTTGATCCATGGCGAAAATATGGATAACGAGATGTCCTGTGCCACGTGAAATAAATACAAACTTCCACTGTGAAATAATAAGGTACCTCGGTGCTGAAACTGTTTTTTAAAAAGATTTTAAAAGTTTCATAATCAACTGGAAATGCTAGTTGCCCTCCACAGCATTTTTGTTTAAGTGAGACTACCAGTTGGAATCAGTGTTAACTTTTGTAATTAAAAGGCCCACCTGCAGTTACTGTGGCCCACCCGAAATTGTCGTGTCTGCTAGTGACAACTGCTTCTTCATTGCCACAGTTGCTAACAGTAGTGCTGCTAATTTGTGCTCCCTGAGACACTCTGATCTCTGCTGTCTGACTAAGGTGGGCGTGTCATGTAAGACAGATTGAAACAGAAAAAATTAGAGTAACATTTAGAAGCATTTGTTATTAATATTATGAATATCAATTACAGATTCTAAGCATGGTCATTTTAAACACTTTTTTTAGCAGCTAAGATTGTCATTAATCTGTAACCTAATCAGTGCAATAGACAATTGAAAACATCAAATATAATCTTACATATTTTATAAGAATTACAGCCTGTATAACTGGCTTGATCAGAATATTTTCACAAATTCTTATGTTGTTCATATCACCTATAATGGTTAATTCAGGACAAAAATGGCAGGAATTGGGATTCAAGCCAACTGCTTGTAATTTGGTACTGTCACACATCTGTTCATCCCATCTCTGACCAATCACCTCCTGAGTAAGGCCAATTGCTGGCGCAGGTCGTTTGGTGCCATCGTGATCATCACTGTCTGGTCATGGCTGGGTCTTCTCCGATCTACTCGTCTACTACACATAATGTTAATCAGATCGGGGACATAACGGACCTTGACCCCTTAGCCTGCATAAAACGTGAATTCGAACCCGTAGTTTTGGGTCCTAAGATTTGATTGGCTCTGAGAAGACTTCTAGTATGTGCATGTACTGCGTTATGTGTGCACATGTGCAGGAGGGTGTAGTCTGTACAAACATGCAGAACAAGCTGCTCTGAAGGCTGGACTGCAAATACTCTTAACCAATCCAAAGTTTTTCTGGTTGAGGTGAGGCTAGAATTTATTAATCTAAGTATGGAAATAAATAGGTGACAGGCCAGCGTTTAGCCCAGAGTTAAAGACAGTTCAAGTCTGGCAATTAAATATGTAATAGCCACTCTGACTTGTATTTTGCTCTTTTTGCTCCTTCAGAACAGGAGGGCAACTCTCAGTGGCATCGTCCTTGAAACAGAGGGATTTGAACAGAAGCAACAAAAGCTTACATGTTATTAGTTTGAATATGAATTCCATGGTTATTACCAGAGGCAGCTGTAAAGACAGCTACAGATAAGCAAAGCAATAATTATTCTACTCCAAATATTCTTGTCTTGTAGGAAGCTAAACTGCCAGCAGACAGAATTACTAATAAATCAAATGTGACAGCTCACAGTCTGTCCTTACTTTGTAGAATAAATTTTGTCTTTTCAGAATACAGTCAGCCATGTTTTGCCCATGGCTAATGCTATAAAAACACTGAATAACAAACTCTTCTGCATGCTTAAACATTTCCATCCATAGAAAGCATTACTGCATATACACAGACATTTTTAATTACAAATAGGGGACATTAATTCTAGAATGAGATAGCAGGATTCAGGGAAGGAATGCAAAGCCTCTTACCAAATTTATCATAACAACAAGTTGAAGGAGTTGTAGTACTTTTGAAAGTGTGTTTGCAGACTGTACTTTACATGATAGAATGATAAACTGTAGGTAATTATGAAACCTGGCTCTGTCCCTGACTGCAGAGGTAAACGAGTGAGGTTGTGTCAAAGAACAAAATGTTTTACAAAAGAGAACAAACAACTATTATGAACCCCCGTAACACTTCCAGGCTAATATCTGTAGGTTTGTAGGAAGGGTGAGGATAGCGTGAGTCACTAAGGGATGTTTATGAATATTCTGCTTTTTTGATTGATCATCAGTATGTTTGAGCAGGAACCATTTGCCCACTTGCTGTGTCGGCTTTGAGGTCTGCCCTTCAGTAATGATTACTTATGAGCACATTAGCAGACCAAGAAGACTCATTACAATATCAAGGACACCAGCAGATCACACGCGCTTTTAGTGCCTTTGAGTAGAGTATCTCTTTGTGTCGTGGCTATATGTGGCGCAAGCGTCATGTTATCAATTCATGGGTCACAATTATGCCGAGCTCAGATGAGTCCACCACAGACGCATTATTAAAGTCATGGAAACCTTGCAGCGCCTTTCAAATGGTCTGAGCAGGATTGTGGAGGGAGTTTCCCCCACTAGAGCTTCAGGGGATTCATGGACCAATGGTGGACTCACCGTGGCAAGGGGGAGGGCGGTTTTATTGCAAAAGTGCCCTCTTGGTTGCCTTTAAGGTAGATAAAGCATGATAAAACATGAGGTGCCCTCTGGTGTGACCTTCCAGTGGACAAAGCATGATAAAGTGTCCTCTAGGGTCCAAATCCAGTGGACAAAACATAATATAGCGCACTGTGAGCTGCTCTTCCAGTGGACAAAACATGGGAAAGTGCCTTCTGTTGTACTTCCTTGTCTTGTCAAAACACAATTAAGTTCCCTCTAGGGTGCCCCTCCGGTGGATCAAACATGATGTAGTGCCCCTCGGGTGCCCTTCTAATGGTCAAAACATGATAAAGTGCCCACAAGGGTGCCCTTCCAGTGAACAAAAAATGGTAAAGTGCCCTCTGTCATACCTTTCTAGTTAAGAAAACATGATAATGTGCCTTCTAGGGTGTTCTTCCAGTGGACAAAACTGTTATGGCGTTGGAAGAGGACTGTATATTTAGTGTTTTTATGGATAAACTGTGGCCGCTGGGGGGCATCAGTCAGAATGCACAAAACGTTGACAACACTGACAAATGATGTAGTGCCATATAGGCACGTAAGAACATTTGGTGGCCTCTACATGCCTTTAAAAGTTTAGATAGTCCTGTGTGTTTCATTACAGAGGTGTAGTAGTTGTTGTACTTCAAGTCATAAAATAAAACTATTTTAATATTACCAGGAATTGGAAGTGTTTCACCATAAATGCATGGTGACTTTAGGTGTGCTGGTGCCCTTTTTATGCTGTCCCTCAGACAGCCTGAGTCCTTCACTGTAATGGACATACACTGCATCAGTGCACACAAAACTCCAGCATGTGGTTACTGCAAACCAGTCGTTCACCTTCCCCGGCTACCCTCATCACACTTCACAGAAGACGAATGACACGCAACTGCCCACAAGACCACAATGGCTGTGATGTAAGATTGCCATTGGAGGCCTCTGATGAAGAGAGAGTAGGAGGCTTATGGCCAAGCCGGTGTTCACCTGGGAGAGATCAAAGCGAGTTTCACAGGGCTGACAGATGGAGGAATTTAATTTCTTCAAAGCACTCTGATGTGGCATCATTTCAAGACTGCCTAATAGTTGGAGAAAAGTCTAAGATGAGTATGCAAGTGAAGGAGAAGCCCATTGTGTCGGTGTATAATGACATGATAAAGACGCTTATTGTGAATTTCTCTTGATGCTGAACATCTTTCCTTTCGAGGTGATGCTCATTTCAAATCATTTGATTCGGAACTGAGAAAAGAGGGACAGAGAAAGGGACATGCTGGAGATTTTAAATCAAGTTCTGCGATATTCATTTCCAGGCGATTTGTGGATGCAGTCCACGTGTTTCCACTGCTTCATATGTACACCGGCTCAACTTGGTATCACAGGATATCAGAGCTGGCCAAATGAGCAGTGCAGATGCGCACAAATTTACTGCAAACATGTGACACTGAAAATGAAGGAAATGAGTATGAGATGAGCAGGGAAAGATAAAAGAATGAGAAAAGGGGGGAAGGGAGAGAAAGATGGAGCAAGTGGTGGATGAGAGGGGGTAATTATTGTGCAGACACACAGGGAGGGACCAGAAGTTTGTTAAAGGCACAAAAGCAAGACACTGAGTGAAGGACAAGCTTGTAACTTCTCTCTGAAAGACAGATGAAACACAGAGAGAGAAGATGGAGACGAAAGAGAAGGATGATAGCCCTTGGAGAGAGGGGAGGGGAAGAAGAGAGAGATTGCTAGTTGGCACTTTTCTTGAAAAGGCAGAGCGTGAGAAGGAGACAGTGTGAAGGAGGAGAAGAGAGGGGGAAGAGAAAGGGAGATAGTTAGCACAGTGGCAGAGTGAACTTTTGCCCAGTGCCTGTCAGTGCAGAGGACAGCAGAGGACGGGTAGTGCGTGCGTGTGTGCGCATGTGCACGCGTGTGTGTCATGTGTATATGTGTGTATGTGTGTATCCTTGCCTCCTCTTGACAGTGAGGAGGAACATGAAGTCTCTAATTGCTCTGGTGACTGCAACTTCAGACCTCTTCCACAGTGAAAGGGAGAGAGACAGGGAGTGGGAGGGAGGGCAGACTAGCACTGAGATCAGGACAAAAAAAGACAAAAGGTCTTAGTAACAGGAAGAGGGACTAAATGAAGTTATAAATGGACCGCATGTGGAATCTTCAAACAGACAAATAACAGAGATCACACACCAAATACGGTAGCAAATGATATTTTATGGCCGCGTGCATCTAATATTAATAGTCTAATAACTTTCTCCAGCATCTCCCAGCACTCAGTTTTACTGTCTGAGCTCTGTTTTAAATGACTGCAGATCACTATTATGAAAATATAAAAATATAAAAACCGTTTGAAAGGGATATTATGTAAAATGTTGCTGTAATGTTGCATGTCAGAATCAGAATGAGGTTTATTGCCAAGTCAGTTTTCCTCCTGATGTTTAAAAAAGCAAGTGCTGCAAGTCAAGAAGCATAAATAGAAAATTGACAATAAAATATGGAAAAATATTATAAAATATGTGCATAGCACAATGTGTTATTTTGTAAAAAGAAAAAGAAAGTGTTTTATGACATTATATGGAACACTGCACTACAGAGTATAACAAAATATTATAAAATACAGTGACTTCACAGTGAAATTCAGCTCTTTTTATTAAAATTTTACTATTAATGTCCAGTCATTGCAGGTTTCAAATAAAGCTACTTAAACATTTTGGAAATGCGAGCAGGGCCGGACCTAAGATTTTGGTCACTCTAAACGAGATTTTGCATGTGGCTTTAAAACTCTCCCAGTTCAACCACCAAATCACACACACTGTTCATAACTGAGTAAATACATACAGTACATTTTAATTGTCAGTGCTTCCTCGTGATATTAAAGTTGTGCTTTGAGCTTGAATGAATTCATCTGAACATAGCAACAAACATTTTAACCTGCCACTGAATGTATTATTAATTCTGAAATGTATTTTCATTTTTTTGCTATTTGCTTACTAGTTAACATGTGTCACAGAATTATTAACACTAGAGCAGCCAAAGCAATCATCTTGGCTGTGTTCAAATTTATATGTGCAATAACTTTGTTGAATTAAAAAATACAATGCTGCTGGTACCCAACTTTTCCTAAAAGTGCCTGTGTTTTAATTAATTTTTTTCATATAAATCACACAAAAGGCAAAGAAAACATTTCCAATTTCCCCAAATTAAAATAAAGATTATTAATTAGTTAGACTCAATTTATAATAGAGTAGGGGAGACCGGGGATGGTTGTAACACTTTTTGTCTTGGCACTTATAACTAACTGATGTTTTTGTGTTTAAGCTCTTAAATTTTGTAACAAAGTACCCTTACTTATTACAATTGGCAATGTTTGCATGTCAATTCCATTTTTCAGCTTTATTTTTGTAGTAGTTTCCAGCTGTTTCCCATGGGCTATGACTATTTTTTGTGATGGTTCTCGGTAGAAATTTGTTATTATTTATGTTAAGATAACATGTCTATAATCTTACAAAATATTTAATTGTTGCTCGCTCTGAGTAATTCTAGATCAATCTAAAATTTAAATCAGGTCACTGATGGTTATTATTCTAGAAGAAAATACTGCTGTGAATATATGCAATCATTACAGCTTACTGCATATTGAGAAATTTCTATTTAATTTCATAAAATTTACATTTCAGTGTTTAAAATCTTTCTTTTTCTGCTCTGAAGACGTGATGAGATGCATTTCATAGAAGGAGCAGGTGGATGTAGTACTCTGTACAGTGAATTCAGATTTGCGGGGGCGACTCACTTCATGCTTCGGTGATTTAGTGATTTTATCTGCACACCTTGACCTGGTGGAAAGATGATAAATCCACAACGCACGCCTCCAACACTGACCCCCGCCATTTCCCTGACACCTGTCCAGTGACCTTTACTCTCTCCTGGGTGTTTTCCCTTATTGCTCCGTCAGCTCTGGATCAGGAGTGTGTGACAGGCAGGTGGAGGGGGGAAGAAACAAAGAGAGCGGAGCTTAAGGTAGAGAGAGTATCAAAGAGAGAGAAAAAAAAAAAGTCATGTAGAGAAAGAGGTGAGAAAGAGCTAGGAAAGTGTTAGTGACCGCTTGGGACCTGCTGAAATGGCCCTGCTTTGTCACTGTCTCGCGCACACACACACACACACACACACACACACACACACACACACACAAACACATGCAACTCTCTCTAGCTCTTCTCTCTCTCATATATACACATAATCCTAGCTGTCAGATATATGTTACACATATATGGATCATACTCAGCCTAAATCCTTTCCCAGTGTTTTTCCACAGGCTTTGGTGTGAGTGTGTGTGTGTGTGTTGATGTGTGGGCGGCATCTGTCAGGGCGGATGCTAAAACCCTTCCTCTGGCCAATGATAAAAGCTCAGCCCAAGTGTGTGTGCATGTGTGTGTGTGACCACCCAGATGTTTGGACATTAGTTGACTGCTGGTATCTGCAGCTCAAATGAGCCTTGGGGCTTAGGTCATTAAAGACCAGCTTTAAACTTAGACACACACACACACACACACACACACACACACACACACACACACACACACACACACACACAAACACACACACACACACAGGCTCCCCAAGTAGCTGAGTTGGTAGGTTTCTTCTAAAACTCTGTAGACTGTCATGTAACTGAATCAGCGCCTGAGTCACTGACATAACTGCAACAAGCTCAAGTGATATCAGCTCAGAGAGGACAAACTGCTCAGTGGGATGGAGGGAGGAAGAGGAAAGGGTGAGAAAAGAAAGAAAGTAATGAATTCAAATTATGTAAATGTAAATAAATGTAAATGAATAATAAATAAGGACATGTAGAAATATTCACACTTGAAATAAGGGTTCCAAAAGTTCCAAAGGATCTTCCTGAAGGGTAAAGGTTTTACTCAGAACCATTTGCTTGTAAAAAAAAAAAAAAAAAAAAAAACCTATATTAACAGAAGGGTACGTTGAGGGTTCTTTGTAAGACTAAGGGTTCCTTTAAGAACCCTTTGCATTCAAAGAATCCTTTTTGGAACAAAGAGTTCTTCAAGGATTGTTGAAGTCCTTGAAGAACTCTTTTGTCAAGGGTTTTTGTACCATAATATAATAAAGGACCCTGGGTGGGTTCTAAATGAAACCCCTGGAATATGAAATGGTTCTCAGTTGAACCCCCTGAGTGGATCTAGATAAGACTCATGGATTTTTAAAGGGGTTCTTGGTACAACCCAATGGGCTGGTTCTAGATAAAAGCTTTGGAATATGTATAGAGTTCTCTTAGTGGGTTTGAGATAAAACCTTTACAGTTATTGGTAGAACCCCCTGAGTTCTAGAAAAATCCCCTGAAATATAAAAAGATTCACAGTAGAACCTCCTAGATGGGTTCTAGATAAAACCCTTGGAATATAAAAGGGTTCTGTGTAAACACCCCTGGGTGGGTTCTAGATAAAAATGCTCAGAATATAAAAAGGTTCTCAGTAAATCCCCAGGATGGGTTCTACAGCACCTATAGAGGGTGGAAAGGTTCTTGGTAGAACCCCCATAGAAGGGGTCTCTTTTACAACCTTTTACAACCTCTCATAGGAGGTTCTGTGTGAAACCAGATGGTTCTAGGTGTAACCTTTTATGTTGGGTTCAATATAGAACTCTATGAAAGGTTTTCCAAATGTAACCTTTATAAAAAAGGTTCTACCAGCCTACAAAAAGGGTTCTCCTAGCACCTTTAATTCTAGGAGTTTGTAGGTAAATGATGCCTTAAGGAGAGAGGAAAACAGAAACCACATGCCATTTCCATTATGCTGTTTATGTAAAGTGGCTGTTGGATAAGACAAAGCTTGTGAAGTAGTTTGGCACGCCAGCAAAGGGTTGCAGTCTCGGTCTCTGCACCAGTGACACCCACCGCCAGGGCATCTCTTTAGGCAAATGGAGAAACTGCTGGAGACCATGGCGTAAATCTCCGCACGTGTCACACTCTCTTGGTGAAAATCCTCCTCGCCTGCATGGTGACTCCGTGTGTGTGGAAACAGGCACATGGCATTTTACACCCTCCCCAGGCCTACAGAGGACTTGGCAACAACGGGGACCATGACACACATTAGGAGCTGTGAACTACTAACTTCGGAAGAAAAATAGAAAAGCAAAATAAATGGATAATTATGCAGCTAAAAATTCAGCAAAAAGAACACTGCCATTCCACACCTCCCCCTACTTTATTTTAATTACAATATCAGACTCAGTCGTACTGATGCACCCGAATACAAATGGTTGAAATTGGTTCTAGCTTACGTGAGCAGGCACCATATTTTGTTTTACAGGAAAAAAAATTGAATGGATTTTCCCTGATGATGATGATGAGAATGTAAAAATACAAAGTAATGGAGTTTTTTTGTAATATATTGTTAAACAGATGCATAATATGACTGGGATGTGATCTAAGGGGTTAAAATAAAGCATTTTTCACTTCAGCTTGACTCAAATTAATATATTAATATTATTATAATATCATATTAATATATATGTATGATATTCTAGTACTCTGGTCAGATTAACACATCAAGAAATATTGCTTTGTGGCAATTCAAGATTATTCTCTTTCCATTTTTCTTCATATATCTGTAGAGTTCCTATTTCCAAAGTAAAACAGAATATTTAAATTTACAGAACTTTTATTTTTTTTTTTTTTTATTATTTTTTTAGTTGTCCCCCAGTTAAAGGGAGGGGGCAGTTCATAAAACATAATTTAGTTTAGAATAAAATAAAAAGTACAGTATATGAGGATCTAAAATGTATTTTATAATGAAATATATAGCATTATTATTATTATTAAATCAACTCAATGAATGAACCTAATGAATATTAGGTTAGAAAATACAGTATTTGCCAGATTTAATGAGACCTCTGGTATAAACCAATCCCAGTTCTGGTCTGTTATATGAATACAGATACAGACACAAATCATTTTGTTGGTTGAACAGATACAGATACAGATAATGACATCTCTGTGCAGCTCTGTTACGAGGCAAGGCAGTGTGTGAAATATCGGTGGCAATCAGGAGGGTCCTCCCTTCCTACTGCTTCAGTGTTACGCAGAGACAGTACGCAATATACAAGATTTTATGGAGATAAGCCAATGTAATTAACAAGGCTATACCCTACTGACCCTGAACTTTCCCGACTTGATGTGCGCCGTGTAACCATGATGTCAAAGCAAAAAAGCAGACAAAAAAAAACTGCTTTTTAGGTTGTATTAAGCAACATTAGGGTCTCTAAACTACACAAAATTTGGAAATTTGGTCTTACCAGAAACAACTGGGTGTTCAAATGCAATATAACAGACACAATAACTTTAATAATGTTTTCTCATTTGTGTACAAAATTTATGTGGACTTAAATAAATACTGGCCATAGTGAGCTTTTAAACAAGGAAAAAAAATATTTTTCTAGATGCTGTTGAGGCTTTCAGGGGCCAGTAATGTTGATCCAACCTTGGCCTCTAAGTTGACCTTATATTATGTTTTTTTTAAAAAAGGCAAAAATATGTTTTTCTCATCCTCAGTTTGGTTCCTTGCCCTCGCTTATGCTTGAGCAAAATGGCCAACATGTCACCTCTTGTTCCTCTTGTTATTGCAACCCTCTGCGCTAAAGACCACTGATAACTTCAATTACAGTTCCTTTTAGGGTGAGCTGCATGCTGGATATTCACAAACCAACTTACATCTCTCCATAAATACTTTTTAGGCAATCACATGCACATTTTCTTTTGCCCTTCAACTAAGACCACATACATTTTGATCTAAACCTACACATAGAGAAATTAGATGATTCATCAGAACTCACCAAACAACCTGTCTTCAAGTAATAACCAGTGTGCTATTTCTCTCACAAATGAGACCTGACAGCACAATTCTGTACAATTTAGTCTCTTGGCAGGGGAGGGAGAGAGAGAGTGTGAGACAGAGAGAGTGTGTGTCCTTTTGGCCCATCCTTTTGGCCATTTTCCCAGTCAAACGAGTGTGAGAGGGAGTGCAAAGGCAGCCAGGGCCCCCAGAGAGCCAAGCACTGTTTAAATGATGTTATCACAATACATTTGTTTCCACTCCATCTGTTTCACTTACACATTCTCTCACTCCTGCTTCCTCATCCCTCATCCTCTTCTGTTTTTTTTCTCTCTCTCTGTGCATCACAATTAACATTGAACTGACTGTTGAATGTAATGCGGACATGTGACCGATAGCCACCCTCGCTAGTCAGTACCAGAAATATTGATGGCCAACGGTGGTTGACTGTTGCCTGCAAGATGATATACATACATACATCCTCAAACCTAAATACCAGAATAAATTGATTGTCAATTATTCCCAAAACAGTACCGGCAATGACAGGATCTCAACTACGTTATGAAAGTCATGTTATGATAAATCATTAAATGACCAGGATATCATCAGAGATCAGGGAAACATAAGTTTAAATGCTCGGCTTTCTGACAACAACACTACAGCTGCGGTGTCCATCTTTAAAATTTCTATTCTGGGCCAGAATAACTATTTTGGAGGACAGTTTCACTTTAATTGGAGCTCAGATTATATCAAATATTCACCAAATGAGTTAGTGTCTTTTTATGAGTTGTAAGAAATCATTAATAATCTTGTAGAAGGTGTAGAAGTTTATGACAGTTAAACTGAGGGGTATTTTAATGGAGTCCTGCAGGTAGCGAGACAGGCAGCCACTTAACGCGAAGTCCAGAGTGTGTATTTTCAGAGCAGTGAGTTTATGTGTTCAGAATAAAAGGTTTAGCTTTACACTGACTTGATTTTTGCTATTATCAATTTACGATGCACTCCTGCAGTGTTCCTGCGATGCTCCTGCAGCCTGCAGAGGTTCCCTGAGTCTGGGGAGGAGGGAGGAAACAGCTCGCTTCAACAATAGATCGTATATTGCTCTAACTTACTATTTGGACTCTTGCACACACATTTGCTATGTTTTCTTACTTTTAGAGTAGGCAACTAGTCTAAATTACAATTTCTGTTTAATCAACAGGGAAATTAGTCACAAGGAGCAGCCCTAGTGACCATGTGTGCGCTCTTTTTGTGTCCATATGTGCATTTTTGCAGTTTTTGCAGGAACATGAGGGATACTGTGACCCTTTATCTTATTTCCAACACCCACCATGAGCACACACACCCTTCTGGCCATGGCCCCACCTCATTTAGCGCTTCAGTAAGTTATTGATTAGAACATGCCTACAGTACTCCGAGACCTTGCGATCTCAAGGCCAGCACCAGTGTGTGAGTGCTTTTCATATTGGTTTATAGACCAGACACATAATTCACAGATTCTGGGGGTTTGTGTGGATCTGCGTACACTTGATATGGGTTTCCTTTCACAATCTTACCTAGGTGTATGTTGTTTTTGGTTTGTGTACCCAAGGGCACGATTTATATCCACTTTTACATTCACTAAAAGACCGTAAACCATATCCTCTGTGTCCACCTGAGTCACCTTCAGTTATCATCACTGTTGGGAGGCTTACTTTTCAAATGTGTTCTGCTACAGATTACTAAATACACACCCTGAAATATCATTTGCAACATTTTCTATTAGATTAGAATGGCCTCCCTTTACTGTTCTCACCAGGACTAGGTCACATAGAGCAGCTTATGCACACCACACACGTCCAAAGAGTATAACATGAATCATTTGTTGAATAAACTCGCAAAGCTCACCAATCATCAAATCCCAATCTTGCCTAAGGGGGCTTTACAATAATACGCCATGTGCAAAATGTCATATAATGCCTCTGTAGGACGTAGTATGCTTTTTACTGTTGTTTTTTTATATTTGAAAACCATTCATGATGATTGTTTGGGAGATTCTGCAACACTGTTTTCCTGTGAAACTCCAGCAGAATTTTGCCGACTAACAAAATAAACCCGACCTTCAATCGGGATGAGGGTGAGTAGATAATCATAATGGGCGAACTATCCCTTTAATTAGAGGACTCGCTGCTGATGTGTGAGTAACTCCTATAGAAATATGCTGAACTTGCTTTCTTGCCACGTGTGATTAATAGGCACCCCTATCTCTGTCTCTCGTCTCATTGCTTGCCCAGTTTTGTCACTCTTCCTCTCTTTCATCCTCTCTTCCTCTGTTACTTTGAGTTACAGTTATACTTCTGCCATCTGTAAGGCAAATTCAGGCAGATGGAAGAGCGTGTAAAAGAAAAAGAGACAAAGTGAGAGTGTCAGCATGACAGACATCACTCACGCAGCCGTCGGCAAGTCAGTGAGTAGATACCATGGTAAATTGGGACAGCAGTGGTATCGGATGGGTGTAATTTCCTACATTTCCAGTTGCGCCGGTCATGGCATGTTAGGCAATCTGGGGACCGGGTTAGAAAGGTTCTTAATATGACTAAAGTTTCATTAAAATACGAACTTGGGAATTTCCCCCTCAGTTTGGCCTTATACCCCTTAAAAAATGTGTGCACCCTGCAGTCACAGTGGCCCTGATGCCCCGCCCACATTGCCTTAGTTGATTTCACTGTTTTCTCCTCTGCCTCTTTCCTATCAATATAGTTTTTAGACACCAGTGTCTGTTGTTGAGATTCTACTAAGCTGTTTAAGAGTGCAGCAGAGTCAAAGTGCTCAGAACAAGCGCCAGAAAGGGAGCGTTTGAACGCGGACAGAAGTGTTGACGTGATATGAACTTAATTTGATCGTGACACCTGATGTTACTTTACAGTTCTGTGGTTTACACTGCAGACAGGGGATTTTGTTAACAGTGTAAAAACAGCTAGATCCACGCTGGTCTCCTCTTCATTGTGCTCTGCCTGCAAGTTAGTATCTCAAAATAATGAGAAACTGTCATTATTATTCAATGACTATTTTAAGAATCTTTATTTTTGAGATATTAACTCATTGTACATCACACACTATACAGTATTATCAAACTGGAAAAAAAAAGAATAAAAACAAAATCATTGTAAACCCTTAAGTCAAATTCATTACATCATTTCTGTGGACTTAAAATCATTGCTTTGATGGCCTTACTGACTTGGCATTTGGCCTTTGCGCCCTCAAAAAATTGACAACAACTCGCGCCTGAAATGATGAAATTCCAGGTCTGCACAGCTCTCAGTATTAACAAACAGCAGCTCATCCGTTTTACATAGCAGCAAGAGAGTGAGAGATGGAGAGGTTTGAATGTTCACATCAACATGCTGTGTGTGTTTCTGTTCATCAAGGAATTGGCAAAAATTGAGCAGATTAGGTAAATTATGCGTGAACCAAATAAGGAAAGAGGTTTTTTTTGTTGTTGTTGTTTTATGTTTGGATTTCAAAATAATATGTTTCCACTAATGTTACTTGCATCTCCTCACTCCTGCTGCGTGTGCCTGTGAAAGCATATATGAACATATGCGTGTGTGTGTGGGGGGTGTGTGTGTGGTTATGCCATAGAGTCTGTGTGTGTCTGCTCCATCGTCCTTGTGTCCAAGTGTGCTTGTGCATATTGTGCTTGCCCATACCTGAGCTTGCCAACCTGCAGAGAAGTGATCCCATGGGGTGCAGTCACTGCCAGCGCCCATTAATATCAATGGAACCAGTTGAACTGCGATGACTGACCTTGGTTATGCTTAAGCTGTGAGCTAATGCAGCATGGATTACAGTGCTATCTCTTCTGCTGCATGTTGGCATCGCTTCCTATTTTTGTTGTATTTCATTGCTGATGCGCAACATAAATCATGTGACAACCACTTATGAAATTTTAACATAAATGTTCGTTTAAATCTGCATGTGTGTGATTTAGCTGATTTCAATGCTTTAAACCTGGTTAAGAGCAGGTCTTTGTTTCTAGAATCACCCTGCACCGGATCATTTACCCAACGAGACCTGATGGTCAAAGTTGTACAAAGTAGAATTACAGGTACTTGTGTAAAAGTGATTCTAGTGAAAGTAGAAGTACTAATTCCATTTCTGTAGTCAAGTAAATGTGAAAAAGTTTAGGCTCTGAAATGTACTCAAAGTATAAAAGTAAAAAATCATCCTCTGAAGGACATTTCTATAAGTCAAGTGAACCTGTTTTGTTTTGTTATGTCTTTTACATCTTTTTTGTCTTGTTATTTTGTTTAGTCATTTTTCATCTTGTCACATTATACATATTGTGCATTGCATCTTTTTTTTTGTTTGTTTGTTGGATATTTGTCTTCCTGTCATGCCTTTTACATCTTTATGTAATTTTTCCGTCTCGTTGCATAATTTTCAAATGGTTACATCTTTATTGTGATGTTAAGACATTACATCTTTTACATCTTCTCACGTTGTTTTTTTTTTTTTGTCTTGTGATGTCTTTTTTATCTTGTTACGTCTCTCGTGCGTGATATGCACTGATGGATACACCAAGAAATTGTCTGTTCGATTGTCTCCTTCCATTTAGGTTGAAATCTGAATTGATGTTAGTAGGTGGTGTGCAATGACGCTGAATACAAACAATCAATAATTCCCCTCAAATGCATTAAAACGTAGAGTATAAAGTGCAGATATTTGCGTTAAAATGAAGGGAGGAAAAGTAAAGAGTTGTCAGAAAAATAAAAACTTAAGTAGATACCTGAAAACTGTACTTAAGTGAAGTAACAAAGTATTTGTATTTAGCTACTTCCAACATCTGCCTGATGGTCACAGATGAATGCTTTTCAAACATTTGAAGAGACTGACCTACACACACACACACACACACACTCACTCACACGACTTGCCTCTCTGCCGTCCCCTCACGAACTCTGACATCGCCTCGAGGGAGGATTTAGCTCTAGCAGAGCCAGAGAGGGATGAAACTGCCTGAGAGAGGAGTAGAGAAAAAAGATAGATAAAGCAATTCCATGACTGAAATTGCTGCTATTTAAACAAATGGAACGACGAGAGAAGAGGGGAGAAAGTTCTTTTGTTCCTTCATTTTCAATTTTGTGTCAATGCAGCGCTGTGGGTTTCAATGCTTTTTTGTTTGTTTTTTTGCCACGGCTGCCATTTTTGACGTTGGAATATGAGATTAAAGGGGAACAGATCTTTGCACATATTTCTGTCACATCTTACAATTCCTCGATTTTTCCCATCGTTCTCGAATCAGACAGGTCAATAATGACACCAGTGGAATAATCGCTACACAGGGCTTCATTAGTATTATCTTGTCATTGTTTTATTGGACAACATAGCTGTTGAATATATGAACATACTGATTTAATTATGTATAATGATGCAGGCCCATTTCTAGTTTTCTATGGCACTTTTCACTATTTCTCTGCTTAGTGATGTGACAGCTGCGTAGTCACACTTGGGAGCTGCTGGGTACAGACACACTCTTGTACTGATAACTACTGAACAGCACCACTGGAGCCGTTGAGGTTTACATACCCGGTACAAGGGCACCTTGATGGCTGAGAGTCAGGAGAGCATCTTGCATCCACCTTCCCTGCCTGGCGATCCCTACATGCTCCAAGGACTCTCTCCCAAACTGCTGATGTAAAAATGAATGCACTGTTATTGTGCCTTTGCATAATGTTTAATCTTAATATTTGGTAGGTAAACCCACTGGCAAATGTCCTGTCCTCTTTTTTTTTTTCATCATTTTGTTTTAGTTAGCATTCTGGCAGGGATACTTGGCAGTTGTGCTCACATTGTGCCCTTCACAAGAAGGCTGATTATCAGGCACATTAAAAAAATGAGGAAATAGCCGTTTGACTCTTATAATGATAGTAATAAAAATGAGAATAAGGGTCGGCGCTGTGGAGAAGCTTAGAAGCATAAACAAACGATAGTTATGAGAGTTGGGCGTGATATGCTGTAGCTAATGTCATGACCAAGCTAAGCTAATGAATAATGCAAAGCAAAACAACAGTTTGACGTGTCTTTTTCACTTGTCAGTAAAATGTTATGTAGTCCCAAAGAGAAAAAGAGGAACAGATCTGAGCATGCGTGGGCGCTGACTTGGGTTGAACACTGGGGGAGGGGGGCAAAAAATGTTGGCCCATGTGATATTAGATGGTGTGATGTGGTGAAGAGCAGGGGTTAATATTTTTCCTGAAATGTACACATTTTCTATCCTGGGAACAGAGGCATGCTATCCCGAAACTTCCTGGACAATGCACTTGTTTTTAAAGGTATTATTTCAGCTGATGTCAAAACACATGGGTCATGTGTAACACAGAAATGTTGCTTCCAAACGTGATGGCTTCAGTGTATTAAGTGATGGTATTAAAAATTACTGAGGCACTAGAGCTCAATTTCAGCATTTATAAATTATATAAATTATAATAATTGTAGTTAAAATAACATAAATTGCTGCATGCAGCTTGATATTTGCTACACAGCCTCATGGAAGTGATATTTTACAATTCTTCACATTATAAACAATCAAAAATAGTTAAAGCAAGTCATTTAGTGTTTTCAAAGTCAGTCTGTTAAGCTGAGACAGATTCCATATTCTATTCGCGTTCAGATGCTGGTGCCGCTGTGAAGGTTGGCACCATGCACTCCACTGTTTGACATAAAGTCAGTGATCAGTCAAAGTTAAAAAGCAGAGCTCTCACTCACTCGGTGTGTAATTTCTGATGTATTCTTTGAGAGCTTTTTGGCCGTCTTTCTTCAGTGACAGGCACGGCTAACTGTTGAAGGTCAATCCATCAAACGCTGCCATCTCTGCCAGCATTTCACCCAGAAGTGTTGTGGATAAAGCATGAATCCAGTGTTCTTGAGTGCTTTTGGATTTTCACTTGGATATTTTTTTTTTCTGAGATTTCAATTGTGGCAGCCAATGTGCCCTCGAGGCCCATGGCTCCATGTAAGCACCTTGTATGCCTGTGTTGACACACTTATTTGTTAAAAAATGCACATATTTCACTAAATTTGCATGAAAAATTCCTTAAAACAAATTAAATCTAGTTACCATTACAACAGCTGCCTAGTCTCCAGCAAAAAAAAAATAGAAATACCTAGACTTTTGCTTTGAATGCATACAATCTCTGACATCTAAAAGAATTTAAACTACATACAAAAAACGTCTGAACTAATACTTTTAGATGCTGTGGCACTAATGTGATTACTCTGAGGTGTGTTTTTCTTTGAGATACAGTTGGTTAATATGACTTTTTTTCAGTGTTACAATGGCCAATAGCTGTTACAATTATTCTGACCTGTTGCATTAAACTGAATATTATAGTCTTGTCTGGTCTTGTAAGAATATATTGATTGTATCATTAATTAGTGTACATATATATGTTTCTTATATAAAAGATGCATAGTGTAGCTTGGAAAAAGCATCGGGATGGTTTATTTAATTAACATTAATTGTGATCTATGTTATGTTTTTTTTTCTGGTTTCTGGTCTGTTTTGCTAAATAATGGTGTCCTGTAAGCATGGTTGGGCTGGGCACATGCTCGTGCATGACACAAGAATAAAAAAAAAAATCCATTCATTCATTCTGTAGTTCTGAAGGAAATATGATGTCTTGAATTTTTGTGTAATTTGTTTTTAGTTATTACTTTTTTTTTTGTTTGTTTAAAGTATAAATCCAGTGTTCTTGCATGCTTTGGGATTTCACATGGAATTTTTTTCAAAGATTTCAAATGTGGCAGCAAACTGCTCATGGAGGCTCTGGGGCATTTGGTCCCTCATTGACAGCGCACACATTTTGCATCTTTAAATATTTCCACACAGACATTGTGTTGCATTAGCCTACTTCACTTACTACTTACAAACTTTATTTGTGGTCCTTTCAAATACCAATGAAATGTATTAGTCTATGACAATTTTACTGTTTTACTGTGTTTTTTCCTGCTTTGCTGCAGGATTGTGGAGGGTTGCACCCTCATCTTTGACTTTGGGGTGGCATAAAACCAAAGCCTCTGTCGATGGCGCCTATGATAATATGTAAAGTCATGCTGTCTAGTGCATCAGGGATTTTACCAGGTCATGCTAGCAGCCTCAAGTTGAGGCTAGCAGCTTGGCTCGTCTTTCTGCTTCATCTGCCTCTTCAGTGCCCTTTCTGGCCAAACCAAGCATGAGTAAGAAGAAGTGCAGAGGGGATATGGGGACAAATTACTGGCTTCCTGTTGCTGCCATGTATGTATGTGTGCCAGCGCGCGTCTGCGTGTGTGGTTGGGAGTGGGCTGGGGTGAAGTATAGGAGGTGATGCTGTTGGAGACAGGTGTGTGTTTGAATCAAAGTGCCACTGTGTGCATTTTGTGGAGTAGTTCAGTGGAGGTCTGGGTATGTATGTGCAAGGCAAGTGTGTGTATGTGTGAGCAAGTGCGTATATGTGTCAGGTAGTAATTAATAAAGACAGGAACATTGGCTTTCCTGCTGTGCTGACATGCAAGAGACTTGCCACCGGTCCAAACACTCACACACACACACTGGAGATAAAGGCAAACTTATTCCAACCAGCTGCACCGGGGCTAAAACTTTCTCAGTCAGTTAAAAAGAAAACTTAGACTTCATTTAGTCGGCCCAGCTTGCTGTTAATTTCAGTGCCCTAATTTTGTACAAGCTTCACCTGAAGGTAGTGATACAGAAAAGGTGCTATGCATTATTGAGTCCCTTCTTCAACTTCATTTCAGTCTTGCAGCACATGTGGATTAATATTGTAGTAGTCTGATAAGGACAAAAAATGAAGGACTGAACTAGAGACAGTGAGAGAATAGGCTGTGTAGACTCAGCGCCACGGTGAATTACCCTCTGAGCCCTTCACAAAAAAAGTTCTAAACAAAGTTAACTTGCAAAGAAATAACAAAGCTGAGCCAGGGTTCGTGAACTTGCAGGGTTCAGCACACCCTATGAACTAACCACTGGACCTGGAGTGTTTGTTCCCCGCTTGCTGCAATGGAAGCAATCAGAAATTTCTGAAGTGAAAAAACTGCGAAAAAATAGAAAAAAAAAAGGAAGAAAATTGTGGTTATGGTGGCAGAAATGATGAGAAATTGTGCACTTGTGTTTGTGTGTGAGCACCTGCACTTCCATCAGACCAAATGTGTTGAAAAATCCTTTGTGGTAATGAAATTTCACATTAAGGTGCTTTGTTAAACTTAATATTTGTAATACTTAATACTTCCAGTCAGAAACAAATTAGAGCGATGACACTTACTCTGCGCATGTCCAGTACAGTGTAATTAATTTCACATTAAAGGGCTTTGTTCAACTTCACATTTTTATTAGGGGAGCCCTGGGGCAATTGTAACACACTCAGTTCCTCCAGTCAGAAACACGTTAGAGTTTCTGTCTTTTGCCTGTGGAACAAGACCAGGATCATTTCGCCTCGGCAGATGTTTCCAACAAAAATCTGATTCTGAGGTCTGAAGGTTACAGTTTGGAGTATTTTTCCTCTGCTCTCTAGAGCTTGGATGACTGCGAATTTAAACTTAAATCAATTTTATCTCTGAGATTTGATCATGGCTGCAAGATCCCCATGTAAGCACCTTGTTTGCCTGTGCTGACATACTTTTCTGTTAGAAAATGAGCATATTTCACAAAATTCACATTGAAAATCACTTTGAAATTGACATCTAGTTACCCCTAAAATAGTTGCAGTCTTCAGCAAAAAAGAAATACCAGAACTTTAGCTTTTATTACATAAAATTCCTGATATCTAAAAGAATTTGGACTATATACAAAAAAATCTCAGCAAGTATTTTTAGATACTGCAGCAGTAATTTGACTACTTTTGGGTGTGTTTTTATTTGATATACAGTATATTAATATGACGACTTCTTGCATTAGATCAGTCTTGTCGTATATATATATATATATGTATAGTTAGAGGATAGCAGATAAATGTATTCAATGAAAGGCTTGTATAAAATGATACACAGAGTCAAAGCACAACCGAGTACTGTATTACACTGTAATCAGATTGCATTTTTTTATATAGGGAAACTTAAATGTGTGTTTTAACTTTCACAAGCATTTCTCTCAATCTTAAACCAGATAAATGATTTAAAAAAAAAAAAAAAAACTTTCCCATCAACCAGGCAGAAATCCTTTACAGACAGAATGCGGTACAGAAGGCAGGGTCACAAAGTCACTGCTCATAACTTCAAAGAAAGAAAGGAGGGATGGTGAGTGTAAAAGCAAGGTCAGAGGAACCAAGGACACTGAGAGCGTGTCTGTGTGCGTGCGCAGGTTTTTTCTCCCGCTGTCAGTCTCATTTTAGTCTCTAATGTTCAATTTGAATTTGGTAAGAACATTTTAAAGTGGCTGTAGTCATTTTTAATAATAATGACGATAAAGCACAGTAACCTTCCAGCTGAAAAGGTGATGTGCAACACAAAACTTCAAAAAAACAGCTGTGACTCCTGGTATTTCTCATCAGAACATGTAGGAGAACATGATAATAGTTGACTTTTGCAACTTAAAAGTGAGGAGTTCAGGTTTGGGCTATATCTTGCTGGATTTAGAGGAGTTTTAGTCCACACACAGCCAGCTGTCAGTCACTCCATATCCCTGAGCACAGTGTGCCCTGTGGCTTATACTTGGGGAGGTGGAACTGAATACTTTGGTGTTTTGGGGCTGGTGGAGAGACTGGTGCAAGAGCAGGGAGCTGAGTGGAAGCTGTCACAGTGACTCTACTGAGCCTGGGGTAAAATTTAGGCCACAATAGCACTTCTTTCCTTTGGCAGTGGCTAGGGATCACAGTAGCCTGTGTTTTTTTACAATAAAGCATTTGTGGGGCACAGTAAATGCAACATAGTTTTCCTGAGACTCTTCAATAGAGCGCAGTATTAACAAGTGTTGTGTTAGCTTTGAGAAAAACATTGGTATAAGATGCTAGAGAAAAACATCTAATTACAGTGAAATGGCTGTACAGTTTTCCCACTTTTGAGCACAACACCATTTTCCCTCGCATTCTGAAATCAGGCATTATAATATATGTATATCTGCATTGTAATAAGGAAACCAAATCGGTGTTAAAACCTTAATTTTAGCCATGTTGAGGTCTGACTCCATGGTAATGTCAGTCAGTCGGTCAGTCCACCACTCTGGTCCAGACAGAAACATCTCACTACTATTGGATGACCTGTTATTAAATCTGGTACAGATATCCTTGTGTCTAAAGGATGAATCCTAATAACTCTGGTGATCCTCTGACTTTCCTTTAGCGCCACCAGCAGGTCACAGTCTCCACATTTGGTGCAGACATTCATTGGTCCCAGATCAAAAAAACTTCTAATGAATTCGGTGCTCCTCTGACTTTTCCGCTGGTGCTGCCATGAGGTTAACATTTGTCGTTTTGAGTGAATGTCTCAACAACTGTGCAATGGATTGCCATGAAATGTTTCACATACATTCAAGCCCCAATCAGGATAAATGAGTCACTTTGATCCAAGGACATAGCACCATCGTCAGGTCATGTTTGTCCAAAGTTTGGTTTGTAACCAAATGCCAGCAAAAGTAATGACATCCCCATCAGTCTCAGATGTACTTTGGTTTACTGCTAATTAGCAAAATGTTAGCATGGTAACATGCTAAACTATAATGGTGAAGATGGCATAACATTATATACTGTGTAAAGTTATAATATGAAACAATTCTGCATTACATTTTCTAAAAATGCTAGACCTATGCATATATTTTGTTGAGCTGTGCACTTACATTATCCCAAATACATGCTTACATTTCCAACTATGGTCAAACCCAGAGAACTCTGGGTAATTTATTCAAGGTAAAGGCATGTTACATTTGGGTGCCTGTTGCTATAACTTCTGGGAAAACACAGGATCCATCAGAGAGTGAGGAAGGAAGTCAGCAAGTGTGACTGAACATATTTATGGCCCTTTTTGAAAATGTTACTGTGTTGTAGCCAGCCAAGCTATGGTTATAGCTGCCTGAGGTTGAGAGGAGCTCCAGTGTGTGTGTGTCTGTGGGGGAATGTCATTACATAGCCATAGCTGTTCTGTATATCATTATCATGGGATTATCATTAAGCGAAAGAATGCAGTCCGTTGGTGATTCTACAGCTGTCAAAAGAATTAAAAAATACTAAGTTGAGGGTTAGAGAAATGTAGCATAGACTCTACGGTATAAATTAAGAAGAAAAAAGTATTGATGCACAGACTCCCATTCGACAGCAGGCGCTGGGGAACGTCTTCCAAAGGGGAGGACCTTCACCTCTTTTTTAAAGATATATTTCATGATATAAGGCAATCCCAAATCGTCAACTCTATCTCTTGCAAGACTCAGGATGATTTAAAATGTTAGGTGGTGTTTCATCACAGTACAGTAATATAATTTAGTTCACGGCTCAAAAAAACTGCGTTTGACCCTGTAAAACACAGGGTCATGTCTGTTGGTAGATGCACCAGATGTCTGCTACACTCAAGTCTTTGACCATATGTCTTAGAAATTGTATTACATCTTTTTTTTTCCACCTACTTGTATATACATAATAGTAAATGTTCAGATTCCTGGTTTGCGTGCACATACTTTGCCAGGAAAGCTGATTCTGAAAGACTACTGTTAATTCCACTGATTTGTTTGCCCAATAACATTTTGGTTAGAAATGCAATCACTGCCTGGATTATGTTCACAGGCCGTGTTTGTTTTTCTTTTCTCGGGTGAATGAAGTGCAACATTTTTTTTACCACCAAAGTAGTAGGGAGGTGGTTGGGGCAGATGGTGCGGTCTAATTTGATACCCTGATAGAATAAAACTTCAAGCTTGGAAGCGAGTGGACAGATCAATTTGGCCTAGTTGTGGAAAGCTGCAACCAGCAAATATTACTTTTACTTGATAACTGTTCATTGATTGATTCGCTTATTGACTTAGATAGAGTTACATTAATACGCAAATGTATTGTTTATATTCTCAGTTTATATTTTCCAGCACTCGACTGTTCCTTGGAGGAAAGAGTACGGTTAAGAGTTTAGCTGAGTGTTGATCTCATCATAGGCTCACAGAGAGCATGCTGAGGGAGAACAGAACAGTCGCTATACAATACAGAATGAAGAACAGTAAACAGAGAGCGATTGAAAGAAAGAAAAAACGTCACCTTTCTGCTGGAAAATTAGCATCACAAATGGATGGATCACAACCCATTAATAATTCTTTTTGTTCTTAGCGTCTCTCTCCCTCTGCCTCACTCACTGTCACACTCACTCCCACTCTGTGTCGCCTCATTCATCCACCGTGCTACTCTCGGCTTGTTTGTTCTCCTTTCATGAAACACCTGTGAAGCTCAGGGATCCACTCGCCATGCCTGCAATTAGAGGCATATATTCAGGGAGCCTAACCAATCACAAGGAAATCGATTGCCAGGAAGAAAAAGTGAAGAGAAAATCTAAAAGTTCAGGCCGTACCCATGTTTGAAGACCAGGCAATCAAGCTTGATGCTGACTGGCTGGTGTCTATGCAATGCAATACTTCAGCCATTTAGGCTACATTTATGCTGCCTGGTAAAATTGGAAATGATCCATTTTTGGGTATATTCTAGGGTAGAAATGATACAGGTGACGGGGGGTCTGGACCCCTCTTTCTGGGGAAACCAGACAGTTGTCTCCCTCAACATATCATTGTATAACTATACAGTTTTACATAATATTATAATATGTTTTAGAAGGATTGTGCTAGTTATAGATGACAAATAATGCATTTTTAAGTTATTTGTAAGATATTCATCCTCAGTACAAGACGAGTGTCTCTGGAGCAAACTGTGTGGTGGCTGACCTCCTGCCAGTAGCCACAAACTTAAAACAAAGAATGTGTCAGACGTTTTCTTTACTTTTACCACTCAGTAGAATGAGACACAATCATAGACTGTGTTTTGTTTGCTCCATTACCTCGCAGTTGAATCTTGTGCATCAGCGCGGGCCACCATGTTGGTAAGGGGCAGCTGTGTGTCCTAATGGAGCAGGCAATCAAGCTTGTGTATGAATGAAAGAGATCTTTTTTACTGTATGTCATGCTGCCTGGCTGGTGTCTATACAATGCAATACTCCAGTCATTTAAGCTACATTTATGCTGCCTGGTAAAATTGGAAATGAGACATTTTTGCGTATATTCAAAGGCAGAAATTATGCAGGTGACGGGGGGTCTGGATCCCTCTCCCTGGGGAAACCAGATAGTTGTCTCCCTCAACATGACATAGATAGATAGATGACAAACAATGTGTTTTTAAGTTATTTATAAGATATTTGTCCTCGGTATGATACAAGTGTCTGTGGAGCAAATTGTGTGGTGGCTGACCTCCTGTCAGTAGCTACAAACTTAAAACAAAAAAATGTGTTTTCTTTATTTCTACCAGTCAGTTACAATAAAATACAATCACATACTTTGTTTTGTTTGCTCTAATACCTATGTTAATGCAGGCCACCATGTTGGTAAGGGGCAGCTGTGCGTCCTAATGGAGCCGGCAACTAAGTCTATCCTTAATTAAAATCATCGTAACTTGTAAAATTTTCAACCGATTTTCAAGTGGTTTGCTCTGTTACAAATCAGATGTGTTTGTATGATACAGTATACTTGGTTCTATAATGTAATATTTAAGATTAACATCCATACTTGGGTTCTAATTACATTCTTACTTTTCTCCCTGCATGTATTGTGGCTGTCATGATGTCATTTTGTTTATAATTTTAATAAATGAAAAATTAATTCACAAAAAAGTGAATTAGAACAAATAATTTGTTAAAAATGGTAAGTTTGCCGTGAACAGTGAAATAAAATAGATGCTCTTTGGTATATTCAATGAAGAAAAAAGGCTTTCTGTATGGCTCTAATATTAAAATTAGATTTCATCTTCAGAGAAATGGCAGAACTCCTTTGAAATGATCTTCACATGCCAAATGTGCACATATAAAATCTATCACAATTAACGTTAAATGGATGAAAACTGTAAAGAAAAGAGCAAAACCTCAGATCACAGTGGAATTCTCATTTAATCGCTGCCACTGCCAAACCCCTCTCTCTTGTTTCCTTCTCCTGACGAACCCTCAGTCGTTTTTCTCCCTCTGTTTGTAACAAGGGATCATGTCAGCCCATTAGACCCCTGTTGAAATATGGATGACGAGATGAGAGAGATGAGGGCTTAGGGTTCCCATCTCAACCAGATCCTCTTCATCCCCATCTCCTCCTTCTGATCTCAGTTATCCTCACTCTCTTCTGTCCATTCAGACAGAGTAACAACAGTGGTGTTTGCGCACTACTCAGAAATAAACCTGCAATTCAAAATTCACACTCGTCCAAGGAAGTCTAATTAATTAGATCTCTGTCTTGTGCTAAGTCTACGTTATTGTTCCCTATCAAGATATAGTCTTTTCTTTCATCAGATATTTGATCAAATTAAACAGAATAGCCAAACACAACATTATTCCGTTTTTAGGGTTATTTACAGTATTCACAGCCTGTCCTCACCAGAAGAACAGGCATATTGGTCAAAAGTGCAAGCACCTTATTCCAACTGATATGTCAGTTTATTGTTAGGCGGTGCCCCCTACTGAACATAGTGAACATGATGGGAAAAGTATAAGGAGCGAGAAAGTCCACAAACATGCGCAGCACTTTCACCCAGTAGACTGGGGTTCAAGTCCTGTGTGGAACCAAAGGCAAAAGTAGACTTATTTAAAGGTTTGAGTATCTTAAAATTCTACTTGAGTAACGTTAAGTTTTGTCATTTGTGTCACGTGAGTCGCATCTCTTCCCGTTACTAGACATACATAACATAGTTATTTTAACCCAAGCCATGATCTTTTCAAAGGCTAATGTTGAAGAAAGATTCTTTCAGGTCCATGATCTTTGGCTGGTTCTGGATGAGCTTTATTCACTGTGCAGCAGAGACAGCCTCACAACACGGTGGCATGATACTGTCTGCTGGAGTCAGGTTATATACAGGAAATTACAGGAAACAAGCTTCCTGAACCCAAATGTGAATTAGGTGCTAAACCAGTGGGAGTGCGTCTGAGAAACTCAAAGTGAAAGTCTGTAATTATAATAGCAATGAGTTCTTGCGATAAAGAAGGACACAGCTTATACTGTAAAGCCACAGACTAAAAAGGGGAGAGCAGGTGGAGGTAGGTAAGGTGTAATTTCAGGGGACAACTGGGCTCTCCTCACAATACAACAAAAGGTTCGTTTACAGAGGTATGTTAACGAATGTAAAAGGGCTGACTCTCAGCAGAGACACTCAAATTCAGAAAGAACCAGACAAACATAAGAATAAAACAGAAAGAAATAAAAATATCTTCTTCCACACTACCCAAGTCATTTTTGTGCCTACACCTAACCAAACTGTGACAGTTTTGCAACATTAACCACGTTAAGTAAAATAGTTAAGCTCTTGTCAGTGTCGGTACTCGTGTTGTTGAGTAATTGACACGACTTATTCTGTCGGTTAGGTATGAGGATGTGTTTGTACTCTAGTTCTGGTTAGCCTGGTTTATCTCAAATAGAAATTTGTATTTGCTGCAGGCATTTAATGAAAGAAAACAGACGAGTGAATTAATCACAGTTTTCAAAACTGAGAACACAGATTATGAGACCATATGGACAGATTTCCACACTGACTTGTGTCGCTTTATTTGGCCCCTCAGGAGCTCTGTCAGCTAAAAAAACTTCCCAGAAAGATGCTGCAGCAGTTAGATTCACCCAGAGTTGTTGTCATGAAGCTGCTCTTTTTTTTTTCTCTTTTGGTCTCTGTTGTTGTGAAATGGACAGGTCAGTAATGGAAGGGGCTAAAGTACAGATTGATATAGAGGTATCGAGGAAAGATTGCATGTTACAGCGATGGCAAATATGTATGTGATCATCAACATGGCAGCTTTGTCAGCTTTTAAAAGGTGTGATTAATGTTTGCAGTCTGTGCTCAGAACCTGCAGGACACAGATCAACTGGCTGACTGGTCACTGGGTGTATGACAGTGGCCTCTGGGCTTTTATTATCTGTTCTGTCTGTTTTCTGTCTTTGCATACCAATTTAAAATATAGTACGAGCAATTATGTTCAGAGAAAGGCACGGTCCATGTCCTGAACCCGAAAGCCTGATTGAATTTGCACTTCCCTCTCTTCTGTTGAGATGGTCCAACTTCAAGAACTTCAAAACTTTTGTGCATTTGAGTGCTTTTCATATTTTTAATGTCCAGAATGGCTAACTGGACTAGCTTTAGATCTAAAGTTAGCTTGATTCGTCCAAATACAGTTGTCTTTTGTTGCCCAAAAGTCCAAGTTCAGTTGCATTGACTGAGAATCATCACAGTCATGAATTTTCCATATTTACCAGCAGGAAGTCTCCCCTGAACAGTCCACAAAGCACAACAAAATAAAAAACATAGGAGACATTTTATGATAGTATGCAATATGAGTTTTATAGACACCATTGAATAGTGTGCCAGGCTGGTAAATCTATCCATATAACTTCTATCCACTGTGCATTATTTGCCTCCCAGTGTAGCTTTTTCATTGGTCTAGTTTTTTGTGATGTATATTAACCAGTGGCTGGTGACCACCGTGACCATGTGAGATTTCATTACTTCACAGGAATACACTGTTCTGTATACTCTGTAATGTATTTGATGTGGAAAGGCAGACTAACTGAGACTTTTACACTGGACAAAAAAGCCAACAACATCTGGCTTGTGTCTTCAATAGCAAAGGGTACAATCTGCATTAACTCCTGGGCAAAATGACTATGCAGTAGGGTATTTATTAACTCTAGCTCTGATCGACAGTGGTGTAATCATGGCACCTGGGTTGACATGCTTTTTTTCTCCCCTTTTCAGCTGAGGCAATGAAGAATATAGAACTTCTTTTCCTCATTTTCCATCCATACACATTGTACCACTTGACTTGACTTGGTTTGACTCATCAGCCCAGCACAGCGCAGTCTGCACGCGCTTGAAGTTGCGTATTTAACTGATAAAGTGTTCAGACTGCGGATATAAGTCTGGCTGGTTGTATTGCTCGGTTGTTTCAAGCGGCACTGAGCCATACATTTTTAAAACCCCCAGGAAACAAGAACAACCTCCGAGCTGCAACCTACACGCTGAAAATGGCAAATTACCACCTGGGATGCTAATGGCATAAATGTAAATAAGCCAGCAGCTGTTAAAAGTACTGAGAAAAATTACCTATTGTCTATTTTTAGCAAATGTAGTGATGTTTAAAGTTGGTATGAAAACAGTATAAAACTAGATAAACCCACAGATGAATGAGGTGTAAGAACTGCTGAGAAATGGACGTGTCAGGCTCAAACAGGGCTGTCAGTCCATTTCATAGCAGCTATTTGTGATGCTAATTTACCCACTGGAAAGACTGTTTGTCTTCGCTCATAGCACTAAGGCTAACAGGTGCGTCTGATCTCCAGATACCAGAGAGGACCTGAAAGTGTCCGCTGCTCCTCTGGCGGTCGCTTGCTGTCGTAGAGGCTGTAAGGATGTGGGAAGTCGGCGGAGAGATCGCAGAGCAGATGGTATCACCGCGTGTGACCAGTCAAGTTGCTATTAAAGACTAAAGGGGTTCCGATAGCTTTTGCATTGTCAACAGCGTTTCCTTAGCATGTAAAGGCTGACAGATTTACTTTCTTTTGGGGTTTTTAGTTGTGACAAGAGATAGAATACATTACAGACAGAGAGAAAGACAGATGGTTGGAGGGAGCCTGAGAGCTGGTGAGGATGGTCGCTTGTCACATCAGAGTCTGACTAGTCCCTGCAGATGTCAGCAGCAGAGTCCTGTCATCTCTTTTTCTTCCTCTCGCTCTCTCCGTCCTCCTGTTTCCAACACTCTGACCCTGTGTCGAATTCAATCTAATGGCTTGTGAGTAAACTGCGTGCGCCGCTATCCAGCGACCCGCCAAACTCTCTAGTCTTTATCTATCTACCCTCCCATTCCCACCCCTCTCTTTTTTCCTTATGCACGCCGCTTTCAAATTCCCTCGCTCGCTTCTTTCACCAACATCCCTTTTCACCCCTGACTCGCTTCTGTACACTCAGTTTATATTGGTCTCCCTCTGTCTGTCTTTCAGTTTCCTCCTCTCCATCTCACTGAGTCATGTCGTTCTTTCTGTATTGCTCCCCCACTCTCTCTCTCTCTCTCTCTCACACACACACACACACACACACACACACACAAGCACAGAAAGTATTGGCTTATATTTCCCATGGTGTCTGCAATACATTCAGCTTCACTAGCGGCAGCAATGTACTGGAGCAAGGCACCTGCTGTGCTGAGCTGATATGAGGAGAAAGACAGATACACAGTCGCACAAATGCAGACACACACACACTGCAGGCTTTCAAAAACTCCAAAAATGGAAGGAAAATGTAATCAACCTCCGTCTGTAAATGCAGACACTGCATATAACTAGGAACTTCTGCACAATTACAATATGTTTTACATTAGCCTACATACAAGTGAAGACACACACACATGAATATTGACACATGCAGTTTGTGTTGTCTCGGTGGCTGGAAGCAACCCGTCCGCTCCCGTTGCCTTGGTTACAGGCCATAGGCTTGTCTTGAGAGGTGCTCCAGGTCTCCGCTTGCCATGTCAGGCTGTGCGGTTGGCACTACGTGTCTGTCTGTCCTCACCATATGTGCGACTGTGTGTGCACGCGTGTGTTTGTGTGCGATCACGGCTGCTGTGTTTGTCCGCGAGTGTGCGTGCGCCTTTCAGCAGTGCTTGTAGCGGCAGCGAGCGCGACACATCATGTGACAATTTCACCAGCGATAAACGAATCATGAGTGCAATTATGAAATTAGATTGCAGTTTCTTGGATTCTATAATGAGTCCACTCCCTCATGTGACTGCTTTATAATTGCTTATTTTCCTGCAGAAAGCAGCCAAAGTGTTTATTATATGAGAGACTAAGGGGTAGAGGAGCATCACTACTGCTTATATGAATCTGAACTGAGGCCTAAAGGTTTGCTAATTTCTGTGCAGCACAGTCAGCACCATTTAATATGCCCACTATTTGCTGCTTTTCTAACATCCATTCCTAATCCTCAACGAGACAGTCCGTTCACTTATCAGCAGGGTTCAACATTAAAGTTTGGGTGAAGGAAAAAGGGAGTTTTTCTTCTAAACACATTATAAGTAATAGTTGCTGAAAAAGTGAAAAGACTAAGAACTATGTAGTACTGAATTCTGGAGTTAGACCGGTAGGTTCTCGACGATTTCTGTGTTCAGGATTTTTTGGGCGGACGTGAAACGTGGCTCAGTGACGTACCGGAGCCATGGCCCCCACAACACTGTAAGCCCACACGAATGACAGAATGATCAGTTACGAAGGTACCTTCAGCGACTCTCTGAGTCCAAATCAGCCCAGCAGCTTCAGCTCACTTCAGTTCCAACAACCCGCCACAGAAGAAAAAAAATACCATCCTGTTACCTCCCTCTGGCTCTGGTGGCTCAAATATTTCTGGACATGTCCAATAAAGCTGCTAAATGAAGTGTCCATGTTTCAGGTTGTTTTCAGGTTGTAGTGGTGTTTGACACTGAGACAGCACAGTGGACACACCCCCAGTGTTTCAGAACAGAAAAAATTGCTCATTTATTAATGACTTTGAAACATAATTTTATACACCTAGTAATTTTTAATCCTTCACATTCAGCTGGGGGTTAATAACACATGTTTCTTTGGTGTGACAAACTGAGAACACACATTTATTGTCACTTCACACTTTAATTTTTATTTTTACTTGCCCGGCCAGGCAAGTGGATCAGAAATTTACTTGCCTGAAGTCAAATTTACTTACCCCTTTACAAATTGGCTTATTTATTTGCAGTTATGAAACAACATCAAGATAAAAGTTCATTGCCATGCTTAATATAGGCCTGCAATGTCCATATAATGCCAAAATATAGTAAAAAATGTCCATCCCAGTTCCTAAAAGTCCAAGCTGATGTCTTAAATGTTTTGTTTTGTCTGTCCATAACCAAAGACAATCAGTTTAACAGAATAATAAGTGGAAAAAAGCTGGAAATCTCCATATTCGAGAGGCTATTTTTGAATGAAAACTTTCTTTCATCATTAATCCCTCATCAAAATACTTGTATAGTTTAATTCTTTACCTCTTGCCTAGTTGGGAAAGTGAGTTCTTAATTATATAGTAACCCAATATGGCATTATATTTTCCCCAGGCAAGCGGGTTATCCTTATAACTGTATCAGGATCATTTATCAGTGGACCATGGCTTCACCAATTTCACAGAAACAGATAAGGCACCTCGTCATTAATTTCAGCTGGCTGCTAAGCTATAATGCCAGATGAAACCTGACTGTGTATTCCACTTTTATATTTAGATTAAATATAAACACAAGCTACGTCTCCATATTGCTGAGTGAATGCTGACACTGCGTTACGTGCACATTTACCCTCCACTGCGTGCTACAGAGCAGCCAATAATGTTTACTTTCATCTTTCAAAAATACTGAAAGCTTATCTTCCACGTCCTTGTTTCTGAGGTAAAACAAATTTCGATTAACGAAAAAAAAAATGCCGAAAGTAAATTGAATTAATTCAATTTCTAAACTGTTATCTTGTTTTGAGGACGTGAATGATTTAATAAAATGAAAACTTCAATTGATAAAGGCAAAATTGATTTGATTAAACTATTTGCTGTTCATCACTACTCTGCCATTTATCATAATTTCATTTCAAAACAGGCGATGCACAGTCGACATTTTGCTTTTAGGTACAGTAGCTGTTATAAACATGCTAATGGAGGACGGCGTGGACACTGACTGGCAAGCAATTCCTTCATTTTTAACCACAGCATGACGAAAACAAGTAATAACAGGGACGTAACTGATTTTGTCCATCAAAAAACATGAGTTTGCTTTGAAATTCATTGCCTGTCCATCCACAGTGGCTGCACACATTTGTTGAAATCATACAGGCTTTATTCAAAAACAGCCAAGAATGATAAAGCCAGTTTGAGATGTAACAAATGTATCTGCTGGGCTACAAATGCAACAAACACATTGAGCGGACATAATAAGTGAGAGGTTGTGGTCATGGGCTATTATTGACAGATTGGCTAGAGCACATGTGTCAGTGCAGAGAATAAATATTCACACCACGGCAAAGGTTTGAAGGACGACTGAAAGACAGAGAACTGGACAATGAAGTGAAAATGAGCTAGCTTTACAAAACATGCACGCTATGAACTTCTATTACCTTTTTTTTCCAACCACTTTACCAATTATAATTAAAAAAAAGCAATATGAAACAATTGTGCATCCAAAAATAAGTACAGGAGTCCAAAGTCCTGTTTGCCCGGCCCCCTCCTCCTCAGCCTCAAGGAAGCTCAGGCAGGCTGCAGGAACACTGCAGGAGTGCAAGACGAGTGCAACATTGTAAACTGATAATAATAAGCAAAGACAAGGCCTACACTGTAAGTTGATCAGCTGTTTAAAATGTTAATTGTCTGTCAACGTAAAGCTAAGCCCAGTATCATGAAATCAATAGCTCACTTTGAACTTTGAGTTTGAGGTCAATCGCTGTCTGCCTTCTGCCTGCCAGACTATATTAACATATTGTTCACTTTAACTGTCATAAACTCCTTCTAAAGGATTACCTATGATTTCTTACAGCTCATAAACAGACACTTACTCATTCTGAGAACATTCTGCATTAATTTTAACTCTAATTAACATGAAACTGGCCAACAAAAATACAAGTTATAGGCTGGAATAGAAATTTCAAAGGACACTGCAGATGTAGTGTTGTTGTCAGAGAAGTGAGTAGTTCAATTTATCATTTTTCCTTAATGTCTGATGACATATTGTTATGATTTATGATTTGTTACAGTAAATATATTACAGATTTCTCCTTTAAACAATCTGAGTCTGCATCTTTTTATTAATATATGTCTTATCTTCATTCCTCTCACGGCTTTTGGCAGCATTACTGGGTAAATACTGCAGTGTGAATATGTGCTCTTACTGTATGAGTACACACTCAACATCGATCACGTTAGATCATCACCTTAATTTCACATTTTGTGCTTCATTCCATATCAGAGTTTGTGTTTCCTGGAAGAAGGAAAGTGAGATGATATTAACTCCATGCTGTGCACTCTGCACTGAGCCCTGTTTAACTGCGCTACAAGATACTCAGGGAATAAAGCAAGCGTCTTTATAGCTTGCTATTTTTTCATGGTGCTGGAAGGCAAATCTGTGGTTCTTGGACGTTTGAGACCCAATTCTATTCAATGCATGACACACACTTTTCAGAAAGCTGTTTTATTTTGAGGAAGGTCTTATCTTAAAGACTGCCAGCCATTGTTATCAAGCAAAGACGGATTTTTGGTGCGGGGGAAATATGCAAAAGTATAATTCCTCAAATTTCAAATGGTGTTTTGAATGGGAGGGGCAGAGTTGTGTGTGGGCAAACTTTTCTAGGGCTGGCAAAGTGAAAGTTACATTTGCTGAGACAAGCATAGCAGCACTTACAGAACATATACTGCAGTTTGCTTGAGGCTTTTAAGATGGTGGTTTACTTGTTATTCTAGGTGCTCCGCTGTCCGTATGCTTCTTTGGCTGGAGAGCTTCTGGCCCACTCGCAAGCAGAGGGAAATTATGAACTCTGTAGCATAGCCTCCTGTCATCATTAAAGGTTAAACATGGGTATTTGTACAGCTGTTTGCATAAGTATTGAGGGGTATGGACCACAAGTTTCTTGTTTCTTTGCTGTATGTTAGCAAATGAATTCTCATACTTTTTGAAAAGGTGAAATCCTGTGTATAGACTCTTTCAGCGCAAACGTGATTATGCCACTGTGTTAGCTGGAGGTAAACCAAATTGCCTCATAGTGAAAGGCCATAACCAAGAGAAAATGTCATCACGCTGCTCAAAATTTAGCCACTCAAAAAAGAACAAAAAAAGAAGACAACTATGGGTAAATGCGATAACACAAAAGCTGGTGTGCAACTTGTGACCAAATAAATAAAATTAACTCACAAAATGTGAAGAAAGGCAAAACTCTCACACCTATTTTCTTTATTAAACAAAAAATAGAACCAATCATCTTCTGAATTCAAGTTTCTCACTTTTACAAAACTAAGATTAAGTTTAATTAATTTGAGTAAGTTTACCAAGTGAGCACTTGCTAATAATTGTCTTTTTAATTGATTTTCTATTCACTATCATTATTGTGATCAATCAACTGATCTTTTCATTTTTTTCATAAATGCCCAACATATAAAATATGACACAAATTACTATAATATATGTAAATTATATAGAATTGTATTTTTATTTTTTATTTGCAAAGGGTCTAATGAACAATTCAATGTGTTGACGTGTCAGGTTTTACAGGGTTAAGACATACTATGTTATGTAAAAAAAAAAAAAAACAACAACATAAAAAGATCAAGAAGAAATTAGCAGGATAGGGATAGTTCACCCAAACATGGAAATTCAGTCATTATCTATTCTCATGCCAACTGAAGGTTGGGTTTATTTTGTTAGTCTGCAAAACACTGCTGGAGTTTCACAGGAAAACACTGTTGCAAAATCTATCAGAGAATGGTGACCAGTTTTCAAATGTAAAAGACAACTGAAAAAAAAAACATAAAATGCCTCCATACTTTTTTTCTGGTGTAATCCAAGTCTCCTAAAGTCCCATCATGCACACCATGACACCATGCATACCCAGTTCAGACATGGTGCATGTGCACATGAACGTGGCTCCAAGCTAAGGATCTACAGAGAAGATTCAGGCTAAAAACATGGTGTAAATAACATTTTTTTTTAGTCAACTTGGTATCTTGGGGCTTTCTGTTTTCCTGTGAAACTCCAGCAGTGTTTTGTGGACCAAAAAAACTAAATCCGACCTTCAATCGGCATGAAGGTGAGTAGATAATGACTGAATTTTCATTTTTGGGTGAACTATCCCTTTAAGGCAACATGAAATGAAAGAGTTGGAAGACACTAGTATGTAAGGTTGGACAGAAAAGCCTTGTGGACCAACAGGGACAAAGAAACGAGGCCAAGCAGCTCGAGGGTCAGGCAGAGAAAACCAGCCGGCGAGCCACCCAGGCAGACAGATAGATAGAGACTCATTGATCAATTTTCCCACAAGATACTTGGAAATTAAGTGGGATAAAAAGAGGGATGAGAGAAGAGTGAGGTAGGTGGGGAGATCCCTGGCAGTCTGCCTCGCTACTTCATCACGGTGAGGGACGTGGACAGAAGGAGAGTGACGGAAAGAGAGAGAGAGAGAAGCAAGGGCACGGTCCAGCAGTTACAGAGTCAAAACAAAACGTGCGGCTGTCTGATGCTAAGGACGGTGGGCAGACACACTCTTTATCGGCTTGAACACTGGTTGACCTGGACGTCACTCAGCCACGGCGGAGGATTCTCCCTGCAGCATCTCTGCGCTGTGTCCCATACATTCTGACACCCGCCACAACTACGGATTGTTTTTGAGATAGGGAGAAACACGTCCAACGAGATGGGACAGTGGCTGTCATAAAAACTGTGGTGGAGGAGGATGTGTGTAACTGTTATTTGTGTATGTTTTTTGCCAGAATGCTACAAGTACTGGTTTACTGACTACACATAGTGTGTGTGTGTGTGTGTGTGTGTTTGTGTGTAATAGTGAGTGACCTATCATGCTGCGTCCTCATTGGGAGAAGAGACAGGCACAGGCTTCAGTGCCACTGTGAGAAGCAGAATGTCATTTTGATTCACTCTGAATGAGACTGATCCTGAGGGTTTTCACAGGAACACACACACACACACACACACACACAAACACACGCGCACGCACAGGCACTGAGGAGGGGAGCGCTGTCGAAAAGCCTCATTGTAAATTACAGAGATCTCATTCAGACATGAGTCATCCTGTTCTTAACAAGCATACACACACACACACATGGACGCACACACACTCATGCGCAGCTGTTGATTTGGTGCATCCATTTAATAGAGTCATTCCTACACTTTCATGGATTATATAAATGCCCACACTGAAACACAAACACACACAATGCTACTTTTACTATTTTACAGCAGTGAAAAGAATCATACAGAAATAGAATTTGGTTCTTAAATTATTTACACGAATAGGAAGCCGAAATGTGCAGCCAACTTGTAAAGGTCTTTTTTCCCGCTCAGCCTTAGTGGAGCAGCCTTTACACGTGACTGAGAAAAGAAGTGTAAGGAAGCAACACAAACAGCTTAACATTTAATTCAGCTTCCAAAGAATTATCAAATTTAATTTCATCTAACAATGACTGTATTTGTCATTTAACTATATTCTTTACACTGTGCCAGTTTATTATAGCCCACTGTCACCAACCATGGCTGAAATGGTTGGAAATATCATTAAATAGAAATGAGCATGCTGTTGGGAAAAAACATCTTCAGATGATCCTGCAGAATATTCAGTCATTAACTGCCCACCCTCATGCCGATTGAAGGTCGGGTTTAGTTTTTTAGTTCACAAAACACTGCAGGAAAACAGAAGAATCTCCCAAACAATATAAGTGAACAGCGACCAACGTAAAAAAACAACCAGAAAAAAGAAAACATGAAATGCCTCCTTGCTGCTTGTCTGGTGTAATCCAAGTCTCCTAAAGCCCTGACGTGCCAACTTGCATGCGCACACCGCCACACCACACACACCCGGTTCAGACGGTGTGCACCCGCACGAGAACGTGGCTCCATTCTAAGGGGCTACAGTGAAGATTTAGGCTAAAAACATGGTGGAAATGACATCTTTCAAGTCAACTTGGCATATCAGGGCTTTAGGAGATTTGGATTACAACAGATGTGCATTATGGAGGCATTTTACGTTTTTTGCGAGGGTTTTCAGTGACCATCCTGGTCCCCATTCATTTACATTGTTTGGGAGATTCTGGAATGCTGTTTTCCTGTGACACTCCGTCAGTGTTTTGTAAAAGCTAAAAAAAAATAATTCTGACCTTCAATCGGCATGAGTGTGAGTAGATAAGGACTGATTTTTCATTTTTGGGTGAACTATCCTTTTAATCCCTGATTTTTTTTTTTAACTGAGACTCAAGCAAGTACAGTAAACTGAGGGCTGGTCCACACAACAACACACTGAAAAGGAAGTTGTCAGGAGTCTTTATATACCCTATGAGTCTCCTCTTTCTAGGGCTCCAAACTATTTAACAAATCCAGGAATTTTATACCATTATTTATGAAACATTTTGTTAAAAAGCACTTTATCTCTGTGGCGTAATACACTGTACCCTATGGCACTTCAATAACAGCTCTCTCTGTTGGTCATTACAGTTTTACCTTGTATTTCCAGTAATATTTTCAGGGCTGTCTTGATAATTAAAATAAAATAAATGGTGCAAAGCTTTTAGTGCCATAGTAACCTTACCAATAACAAGAAAAATATTACCGCAAACAACGTCCACAAATCTCACAAAAAAAATATTAAAGTGAGATAAACAACCTACAAAACATTACTGACAGAATATTTGACATATGCAATAAAAACGATCATAAGCAGCATTAAAAACTAGAACCCAACTGATGGGGGAGTTTTGAGACACATATCGATACGGATTTTAGTGGATGTACACCAGTTTTGCACTGATATAACTATGCAAAGTTATAAACCAATAACTTTATTAAAAAATATCTTTATATACCTTTTAATATTGCAGATAAAATAATGTAATATATGCATGGTCAAACAAATGTAGAAACATCAGGACCATTCAGTATTGGGTAACTGATGAATATTTTAACATCTTCCATTAGGGGCAGATAGGGCACAGAAACAAGAAGCAGCTTCTCACAATTTAAACCTGCCAGGGATTATTAAAAACATACAGATATGAGACAAAACATGTACAAAAAAGTGTCACATACAACACATAAACATGCACACAGACTGAGTATAAGCTGACTAACTCTAGTTGTGTATTTAGGACAAACTGAGTGAGATTGAAGGCTGATGCAAAAAGATGTGATCTGAATTTACTTTTGAATGAGATAGCCTCTCGGATCCGAGTGGGAAGACGATTCCAAAGAAGAGGGGCTTAGTAAGAGAAAGCTCTACCACCTACTGATGTTTTGTGTATTTTCGGAACAGTCAGGAGACCCGCACACTGAGATCTGGTCTGGCAGGTATATGAGGAGTGACTGGAGGTGATAAGTAGGATGGTGCAAGTCCGTGAAATGTTTCATAAGATAAAAGCGCAATCTTGATGTCAGATCTAGCATCTATAGGGAGCCAGTGCAACGAAATAAAAGCAGGGGTGTTTTTGCCATGCATGTCAGGATCTTCAGTCAGACTGTTGTATGATGTATGATTCAAGCATTAGGGAGATTTATCTGTTTTTGTATTCTGTTTTAATCGCTCATCCATTAGTGCTGAAAGAATACAGTTAGCTAGCTGCTGTGTATTTATGCTAATCATCGCATAAACCCCATTTCCAAAAATGTTGGAACGCTGTGTCAAACGAAAATAAAAACAAAATGGAATGATTTTCAAAAACTTAGTTGAATACAATACAAAGACACGATATTTCATGTTAAAACTGATTAACTTTATTGTTTTTTGTAAATATGCAATCATTTTGATATTGAGGCCTGCAACAAAAAAGTCTTTTAACAGTATTCAGTATTCTTGCTTGATAAACGGCTTCAGTTGCTCACCAGATGATTGTCTCTGTCGTTGTATTTTGTGCTTCATAATGCACCACACATTTTCACTGAGAGACAGATCTGAACTGCAGGCAGGTCAGTCTGGTACCTGAACTCTGACTACAAAACCTCACTGTTGTAACACATGCAGAATATGTCTTGGCATTGTCTTGCTGAAAGAAGCAGGGACATCTCTGAAAAAGATGTCATCTGGATTGCAGCATACATCGCTACAATATTAATGGTGCTTTTACAGATGTGACAGTTACCCATGATGCCGTGGGCACTAACACACCCCCATACCATCACAGATACTGGCTTTTAAACTTTGCACTGGTAATAATCTAGATGGTCCTTTTCTCCTCTTTGGCCCGGAGGTTACGACATTGCTGATTTCCAAAAAAATTCTGAAATGACTCGTCAGACCACAGCACACTTTTCCACTTTGTTTCAGTCTGTCCCAAATGAGCTCAAGCCCAGAGATGCTGGCAGTCCTTCTGGATCTTGTTTGCTTTGCATGGTAGAGTCTTAACTTGCATTTGTAGATGCAGCGACAAACTCTGTTTGCTGACACTTGCTGAAGTATTTCCAAGCCCATTTAGTAATTTTTAGACAACCGTGTTGGTTTTTAATGCCATGCCATCTGAGGGGCCAAAGGTCACATGCATTCAGTGTTGGTTTTCAGCCTTCCCCCTCTCTGAATCTTTTAATTATATTATGGATTGTAGATGGTTAAATTCCTGAATTTCTCGCAATTGTGCATTGAGAAATTTTCTTCAACTGTTTACCCATGCAGTTTCCGTGAACCTTGCCTGTGAAAGACTGAGCCTTTTTAGGATTCTCTTTTCATACCCAGTCATGATAATGTTACACCCCGTCCCAACTTTTCTGAAACATGTTGCAGGCATCAAATTCAGAATGAGTGTAGATTTACAAAAAACGTTTATCAGTACGAGCTTTAGATATTTTGTCTTTGTACCATGTTCAGCTGAGTACAAGTCGAAGTTTTTGCTAGTTTCATTAAAGTTTTGCACACTTTCCCAACTTTTTGGGGCTTGTATTCATAGTTTGCCATTCTGGCTGTCACACAACATTTACAGGCAGCATAAGTACAACCAAGTAATTGTTGGTATTTTTTATTCTTTTGCAGTACAAAGGTGTAAAATATCCTGTGAACATTAACATTCCCTGTATCTATTCATAAAATGATATCAGTTGTTGTTTTAAACCCTTTTGGCATACAGTACAGGCACAAACACTTACAACTGTGCAAAGCATGTTTTGTTGACAGAATGGGTCCTTGAAAAATTTCAATCGTAGCCATGTAACATATTAAAAAAAAAAAAACAAAAAAAAAACACCTGCCATGGCTGTGTGGCGTATGTAGTAATTATGCCAAGAGCCTACAAAAAAAAAAGAAGCTGGAAACCTGTGAAAGGCAAAAGTTGAATATTCATAATGTCATGGTTCATCTCAACTTTAAGACTGCTGTTGTAAAATGTTTAGATGCTGCAGGCGGCAAGGAATAAAGAATTTTCAAAGGGATAAAATAAATAGGAAATGCACTCAGGTAATAAATTGGTTTTACACATGCATCAGAGCCCTTCATTTTTATATTTTGATGATTAGACTAATTAGTTTCTCTCTAAAAATGTTTTCCTTCTGAAGGTGTGGAAAACAAGGTCAAACTGGTCAAACAAATGTTCTGCTCTGCCTTTCGTTACCTGCTTGAATGCATCACAAAGGCAGACAGAGAGACGACTAGAGAATCAGCAACACAAAGTGAGAATCCCAAACTGTTTTGTCAAAAAGAGAGACACAGAGCTTGATAAAGCTGGAAAGCCCCAAATAGAAAAAAAAAAGGATGAAAGAGGGGGGCAAGTGCATGATGAAAATCTGTATTGACACAGAGGGACAGGCATAAAAATAGGTAGAGACATAGAGAAGAAGAAGAGGATAAAAGATGAGAAGGGAGTAAAGACAGAGGGGAGGCCCTGTCCACATCCTAAGAAGATTAGACATACAGCAGCGAGGAGAGGAGGTGTGATGCTAAAGAGGGAAAAAGGCAGAGACAGAACTAGAATTACCACCTTGCGGCTGTGTGCCACCGCCAACCGATCAAGCTGCTGTTTACACCCATGTTTGTCCAGATGTCCAAACTCATATAATATATTGAAGGAAATTGATAAAATGTATTAAGTGTAAGTTTTTTGACATGTATGATTCCAGTGAGAAACATGCTGTCTTCACTTAGAGACTATTTTTACAGAGGAGGACAGAGGACTGATAGAGAGCTGAGAACATTATGACGTCACAGTGAAAATGTCTTTTGTGATTTCGCAGTGAACTCTGACCACCAAATTCTGACCAGTTCATCCTTGAGTCCAAGTTGACATTTTTGCAAAGTTCGAATAAATTCCCTCTAGGCGTTCATGAGATATTGTGCTCACATGGGATGGATGGCCACCCCCCCAAAAAAAATAATGAAGCATCGTGTTAGTTCATGCAGGACACGGAAGTAATTCACTCCCACCCGAGCTGAGCAGCCAGCTTAGATTGAATCATTTCTACACACCAATCAAAACCCATTCTCACAAAATAGATCCCTTCGCTCCCTTTAAGTCTTTCCTCGCCAGCGTATTTTAAAAAAAGCCAGCGCCAGCATTTTTGACAAAATTCACTGATTTTTCAACACCCACAGAATATTCAGCTCTATGAATGTGTCAACATGGAATACATCAAAAGACAGAACAGATCTGAACACAAAAAATATTTTGTTCTAGCTTCTATCATTCTTTTTTTTATAAGCACTTGAACGTTGGTTGGTTGCATCAAAAAATATACCAAACTGAGAAAACGGCGTCTTTGTGAAAGAGATATTTCTAAGCAGAATGTTGACTTCACATTTTTGGTTTTGTTTCTTTTATCACTATATATTAAATGTGTGTTACAGTGTGTTACATTGCTGTTACCAGTGTGGCTAACGTTAGCTCTGTGTTCCCCGCTCCCTGCCCGAAACACTGTCCGAGAGGCCTGGGGGCTGGAGTGCTCTCTTTCCTGGCTGTGGGGTGAGTCCCTGGGTCTGGGTCCCACGAATCTGCAGCTGAGCACTGATGTTCATCTGATCCATCACAGCGTCCCCTACCGCCTGGCAGTGAAAACAGGAGTTGATGGAAAATCTTGCCATCAGTGGGGAAAGCGTTCTCCCGCCTCCACCTTTCTAGTTCAAAGTCGCAACATGGCTCAAAGGTTAAACGATATTCGATAAACGATGTCTTGCTCAGGCCCGCTCTTGCATACCCGGGGATGTGGGCGTTGCATGCACTGTTTTGGTGTAGCATGCTACTTTGCTAAACCAGGGAGCCAAACATAACTGTATTTCCATTTGCTCCTGCTGCAAAAAAAGTTAAATCTACGGCTATCATCGGCGTGGAGGCATGAAATAAAAATGCAGGCTGAACCTCTGCAGTCATGCACAGAGGGGTTCTGCATTCTTGAGTCGCAAGTGACATTTGTGCCAAGTTTGAATAAATTCCCTCAAGGCATTCTTGAGATATCGCATTCACAAGGACAGGATGGACGGATGGACAGACTACCCAAAAACATGATACCTCCAGCCACTTCTGTCGCTGTCAGAGGCATAAAAATGCGAGCTAAACATCCTCAGTCACACATGGAGGATCTCTGGGTGGATACTAAGCATTCTAAGGGTAAATATCCCATGAGTAACAGCTTTAAAAGAACAATCAAATTAAATGCCGCAGCTCAATAACAGCATGCCTCCCTTCTTTTCTCCTCAAAGCATCCTGGGTGTCAGACTCAGTTAGTGCCCTCCCAACATGATTAGGGAGTGACATGACCAGCCATCAGCTGACGCTCTGGAATCAGCTGGGTGTGAGTCAGCCGCCTGCTGCTCCGTTTTCCCTGGGGAGGATGAGGTCCGGGGTCAGTATGACAAAGAGACTGAACTCAAACCGGTGCTGAGTCACTTCACATGTCAGCGCAGACGCTGCTGATACTGTTGGCTTTGATAGGCTGAAGGTGAGGGGTCCACAGGGGTGTGAGGGGTGGCGTACTGCATGTAATGAATGAGTGTAGAGGAAGTTGTGTGTTTCTGTCAGGCTGCTCTGCAGAGGTTTGTGTTCTTAAACCCTGAAAAGGGAATTGTTGGACCAACTTAAGACCTTAAGTTGATTTTTTTTTCAAATAAAGTTAACAAGTTAGATCAACACAATTGCACAATTCACATTAATCTGACTTGTTTCAAATCAACATTAGTACAATTTGAATTAATGCACATTTAAGGGAAGTCACCCAAAAATAAAATACAGTTCCTTAACAACCCAAGAGTATTGTTAGGAAAATATTTTATTTAATAACCTTAGTTTGTTAAATATAATTAGTCCTATGTCAGGGGTCTGCAGTCTGTGGCTCTTGGTCTTATTATTTTAAGAACAGTTATTGTCATTTGGTGGGTAGTTCTGAGTTTCTGTAGGTTAGCTATGGATGCCAAATGCAAAAAAGAGGTCACGGCTCCAGGTTTTTTTTCCCTCTTTTTTCGGCCAAAAATTTCTATAGTAAAGGGGCCTTGACATGATAAGAAATTTGTCCCAGACTCACCGCAAGGCAGGGCGCAGAGAACAGCGCTACAACCATTATGTCCTGTCTGCCTGGTATACAAACGGCTGAGCTACTTTTAGCTCCGGATGTATCTAAGTTCATAAACTCATAAATGTTATAGCCCGATCGGACTATTCACATTTCGCCATGCAGTACTTTTACTGGCGAGATTGTAGTCTGTTTTTAATGTTACTTTTTAGAGATTGGGGAACCCTGAAAACTTTTCTTTGGTTGTGTCTGGAAGGAAACCCTTGATCTGTGAAAATGAAAGTTCCCTTCAAGACTCGACCATCAGTCTCTCCCTTCTCTGCTTGTGTCACCTCAACACATCTGTGGTCTCTTCTGCCTGCGTCATCACATACAGCTGTTATCTCATTGGTTGCACTTTGAGAGGTCCATGGCAAATGAGGTCAAGGTTCAAATAATTTGAACTTTGCGCGAGTGGTGAGCCACACCAAAGGTAGCGGTGTCGCTTGGTTGAGCCCACCGCCCTCTCCGTAGGAAAACAATGGGACAGCCAGCGAAAAACATTTTTACCGCTGATCACGTGTTGGGGCCTTAAAAGTTGCTGACCCCTGAATAAGTCAATTGATAATGTTAGCATGTCACAGGCATGACCTCACTAGCTGGTTTCCTTTTGAGTTTGCATGTCAACACCACAATTTAACCAACTCCAGCAGACCATTTTATATCTAACATGGTATACAACATTTGATCACAAAATATAGTTTTGTCTCGTCCAAATAGAAGAAATTAGAACTGCTAGAAATGTCCGCTTCCTCCGCCCCAGATTTTGGGAAGCTCTGCAAGACCACAGGACACGAGGACAAGTCCTACAAAGTAAGCTGATCAGCTGTTAATAACTGTCAGTTGACTGTAAAGTTAGACCTGTTATCCTGAAAACAAAATCCTGTTACTCTCAAAATACACACTCTGGAGTTTGAGTTAAGCGTAGACTCCATTGACATATTGCTCAATTTACCAATTATAAACATCTACGGCTTCTAAAAGATTATTTATGATTCCTTACTACACATAAACAGACACTTTATGATTTATTACAGTAAATATATTACAGCGTTTCCCTTCACTGCGGGGGTAAAATGTGGAAAATAAATTGACTTCAGATGCACAAGCCTTAGAGAAACCTAACCATCACTAAAGCAGAAAGCTGGGTTGGTTGGTTGGTTCAACTATTACTGAAATAGAGTTTTTACAGTGTATGAAGAGAAGGGTGAGACTGTTCAAAACAGGCATTGTGCACCGGCATAGCTTGTGTCCTTTGTCTACAGTCTTGTCTTTGTTTGTGGCTAAGTCCCAAACAAGTCTTCTCCCATGCTTTTTGTATACCGGTTCTTATTTATTTCCTCCGACTGTCTGTCTCACTCTTCCTTTCTCTGCGAGTTCACACCATGCCTCTGTTCTTGGCTCTCGCTTTGCTAGCACAGAACCTCAGGGCAGGTTCTTTAGTTGTGCTACGGGAGTGCTACACACACAAACACACACGCATTTATACACACGCAGGCCTGATTGATTTTTCATTGCCTGTCGAGGTATAATGTGTCCCAAAGTGTTTGCGTTTGTTTTTGCTGGAAGGGCAGAATTGTCCATCGTTTGCTCTGTCACACCTGGGAATGAATGAAAAGCTTAGAAAAGGGAGATATAGAAGGGAGAGGGGGGGGGGGGCGACAGCTGGGAAAATTGAAATGATGTTGAGGGAGAGGCGTCACAGAAAGGAAAAGACAGAGCGATGTAACCCAAAGGGGGTTTAGACCCTCATTTCAAAGAAGAGACTGCTGGTTAGATGAGGAAACTCGGAAGAAAAGGAGACTTCATGATGATATTTCTCTCCACACATTGTTCTGATATTATTTCTTCCAATTTCACTGTGTTACCCCAAGAGAGCGGTGCAAAAGAGATAGCAGAGACAGCGGAGAGGAGCTGTCAGGAACGAGAGACATACAGATTTATGTGTGTGTGTGTGTGTGTGTGTGTGTGTGTGTGTGTGTGTGTGTGTGTGTGTGTGTTCAGGAGAGGGACATATTGTGAAAATGCATTACAAATATGTTATACACATAATCCCTGGAAAACAGAAATTAGTGTTTAAATATGTGTGTGTTACATTAAGCATCTATAGTTAAGATTTTCTTAAAAGTGCACTTAAAGGGACAGTTCATCCCAACATATCAAATAAAAATACACATTTTTCCCCTGGCCAGGACGTCTATTTATCCATCTAGAAGGTTTTGGAAAGGAGTTGGAGTTTTGGAAATATTGGCCGTAGAGATGTCTGCCTTTTCTTGGATATAATGGGATTAAATAGCACTTGGCTAGTGGTGCTCAAAGTGCCAGAAATACATTTGAAAAACTCAACAGCAATGTCTCTTTCCACAGAACTTGTTGTGAGCAGTTTCATGTAGGAATCTACCAGAACTACTTTGTTTCTACTAGAAACGAAAAAATAGTTCCTACATGAGCATGTATTTTTGATTTTGGGACGAACTTTCCCTTTAAAGACACTACAGACACATTAAGATATATACAGATAGTCTCCTGGGAACGAGAACGTGTGTTTGATTTGTTTTTTTTTCTGCAAAAACAGGATAATTAAACACATTACAATCCTTACAAAGGCATCTACTCCTTCTGCCTCATTAAAAATTCCAAAAATCTATGAATATGAAAATTATGTTTATTTTTGGAGTTTTCCTTCCAGACATAAATTACCTCCTACTCCACTGGAGAACCCATTCTCTTTATGTGCACTAGTAGATACATGTTTCTACATCACACTTGTATCAGTTGCAAACTGAACCACGATTGGCTTACGAGCTAGTTGTGATGTCACAAATCATGCTATGTCCGCCCCCTAGAAACTTTCCACTTACAAAACACGAATGTGAGACCAAACTTCTGAGGTCAAACTTTGCACATAGATTATTCTGCACAATGAAACTCAAACATCCATCTGTATGATCGAGAAGAAAAACATATTTTGGAGTGGTGGCGGACTTTAACATTTCTTTAGAAGGTCCTTGAGCTTCTAATCACTTCATTTTTGATTTTGAGGTTTTATCTTTTGTCCTTAGAAATTCAACTGAATCAGAAATGTCTCTGTTCACAGCAGCTTCAATGAGAGGTTACCTGTGGATCACAACTGAAAGCTCTCTCTCACATTCTCTCTTCAGTGTTATTATTACAGTGGACACAACAGAATCCATAGAATTTTATCAGATTTTCATTTTAAAGGGGAATTAGGAAAAGCAGTCCGGTACAAACCACTTAAAGCTCCAGTATGTAAGACTTAATACTTAATATTATTAATACTTAAATACTTAATATATAATCACCTGAAAATAAGAATCATTGTGTTTTTGTTCCCTTAGAATGAGACATTTGTATCTACAGATGGAACATACACTCTATCATGTTCATATTATAATGAACTAGATACAACATGCAAAGATGGCACCCATTCTGTCCAGTGAGAGTTCCCCACCCACTAGTTCCCAATCGGCCCATTTACATTGTGATGACATCACAGATTTTAAAAAAGCTTTCTCTAGGAAAGGTTTATAAATATAAAAATTCCGTGGATCAAAAATCTATAGTAGAAACAGTCATAATTGACCTTTTTTTGCAGTTGGAGGTGTACTGACAACAGTATTACAGACTCTTTTATTATGGTGGCTTGTGGGCAAAAAGCTTTATGGACCAGAGGGGAATTTTCCACTGCTGTACTGCGATTGGCCACTGGGAAAAATTGTAAGCATGCCTGAGCAGCAACGCACCATCTAGGTTTATATATTACATCTATGGAAATGTTGTACAACCATGTTTCTGTGGTTGCAAAACAACATTTATTACACGTTTTCCAGGTAGGTTCATGTAGGGTTTCCTACATGATCACACCCACCACTAGATGCCACTAAATCCTACACACTGGTCCTTTAGTCATCAGTGAAACAATGCAACAACTTTTTTTTCAGTCAGACCATCACAGATATCTTGAGTGTGGACATATTCAGGGATATCATGGATACAGGGTGCAATTTTGCCTTTCTTACTATATAAACACATATAACTATTAGTAGAATTAAAGTCGTGTTGGTTATATGGGTATCTGTAAAGTCACCCACAGGTGCTTGTAAGATGTGCATGTGTTTGCTTTTTCTGTTAATTTATCATTTGTGGCAATCGTCCATGTAAAAAGCATTAGGCACTCACATGTGTTTGCAGGTCACGTTTGTTTTTGCAACTGCACTTGCATGCAGCTGTGCTGCAGGCCACACACAGGCAGACACATTCCCCACATCACACTACCAGGGAGCATAAGTTCTGTAAGTGCAAAGTTCATAGAACAAAAGACTTACAGCTCATCGTGTGAATACAAAAGCGAGACAAAAAATAAAAAACTTAAGAGGATAGAGTATAGAACTAAAAGAACATAAGCTGACAGCTTAAGATATGAAAGAAGTGAAAAGCTGTAAAACACTTTTAAACTGTGCGACAGTGATTATAAGACACACACATAGACCCCCACCAGTGTTTGCATAATATAAATTTAGTGTGTGAATTTGCTTTTCCAGTTTTATTCATGCTTTCATGAAAATGACACAATAATAATCTCATATTAACTCATAAATAAGGCCTGTGCTGTACATACAGTGCAGTCTGTGCATCAGAAGATTTGGAGCAGGTGTAAACCAGGGTGGTGGAGCGCTCTGCAGGGTGGCAAAGTGAGAGAGAGGATGAGAGAGGATAAACAATAAGAGTAAGAGTAAAGGTCAGTAGTAAGTTGCCAAGTCGCCAAATCATTTTTTTATTAATATTGGCACTGTTTTTACATTTTAATGACATTAAAAAACAAATCTAAGCCACTAGGATACAATTATCATTCATCATTTTTAAAAAATATCACAAAAGGTTTCGTGTGCCTTGGCAGGCAGTGGTATTTACTCTGTCAGGTCTGATTTCATGAATCATACTAGCTTTGTAGAAATCTTCTCATCTTCCTTTTCATTGATGAATTGCTCATGGAAAGCGTGGCAGCTCTGTGACCTCAGAGGTCACATGATGTGTTGTGCGCAGACTGTGAATGAGTCAGTCATGCATATACTGCATGACTGATGGATGGATCTTTTCTCAACATCAGACTGTGTCTGCACTTTTATTTTGAACCCATGGCTGTAACGGAGCCGTTTACCCAACTTATAAGTTTCTTTGGTCTCTGCTGGGACATCATCCTCATGTCAGGATTACTGTATCTTGTTAACACGGAGACAAGTCACCGCCCACTCGTTCTACACTGGAGTTAAAACAACCCCACACGCTGAGGCCCAGCAAGCTTGAAGCCTTCATGGGACAGAGGAGGATATACACTTTGAAACTTGCTGTAGTTATTTATAATCTGTAAAATAAAAGACCCCAAAGTTAACAGCCTAACTTTAACTTGATATAACAAGTTTGAATGTAAACTCTCCCACGCCTCATTGGTTAAGCCGAGGAGTAGGAGGAGCCAACTTTGAATGGTGCATTTTAAAACAATCCTGCCTGCCTTTAAGGTGTCCATATTATGATTATCTTTATTTTGGGGTTCAATTAGAGTTAACCTGTTTTCATGATCAAAAAACGTATTTTTTCTCATACTGGTCAAAGCTGCAGCACGTCTGTTCACCCTCTGTCTGAAACACTCTGTTTTAGCTCCTGTCACAAGCCCATTCCAAATTCTGCTCCAAACTGGCTGCACTTATGTAAGTTTTTACACATTGATGTAACCAGGTAACAGAAAAAAGGCAGGATTACAAATGAGGTTGTGGAGCAGTGTTTTTTTTAACTAGAGGAGGATTTTGCACACTCTTAACATGCACATTAAAGGGAAGGGGGAAAAACAGTAAAGTATGGGGACTTTAAAGGCAGAAGTTTTGGGTTTCTGTAGTTCACTTTCTGTTTTCCCATCTGACTGTTTTCACCTGCCCGTGATCACCTCTGTTGTGTATTTAGCCTTGTGTCTGTTTCCACTTCAATTGCTTCATTTTTGTGGTCAAGACTTTTGGTGTTTTCTTTGTGTTTCCCTTTTTTTCACACTGTTTGTTGGACTTCTCACACTTTCACTTGGTTTGCCTATTTGCCAGTTTTGTATGTTTTTTTTGTGTGTATTTTTTTTGTGTGTTCCTATCTTCACCTCAGCTTGTTGCGTGCCTGCATTTGGGTCCGTTTTGTTGTTACCCCACTTGACTACGTGACAAGAACACCCCAGGACGTCAAATACTGACGTTTTGGGCTGGCAAAACATCCCGAGCGCAGCAAAATAATGAGGAAAAATAAGGAAATACAGGCAGACAGGGTCTCTGCAGATGCAACCACACCACAGACCTCTAGTGGGTTATGAATGCTGATTGAGTGGGATTAAATTCATATGAGCCTAAGCATTGTTTTTAAGAAATTTTTGCATATTACGCCTTTAAGTTTCTACCATATTTAATCCATATATCCAGAATATTGATGTATAATGAAAAATAAACATATTGTGCTTGATTTGAGACACACATCCATCTATCCATCCATGACACATAGACAGTGTTTGTATGGTTGTGCATTTCTCCTCAGCTGCTATGTTCCTTAACCCCAGTCCTGTTAATACGTGGTTCGAGAGGATTAGCATCATGGTGATCCTGCTCAACTGTGTGACACTGGGCATGTACCAACCCTGCGAGAACATCGACTGCACTTCGGACCGCTGCCAGATACTGCAGGTAAGGTGGACCCCTTGTGTGTGCGCCTGTGTGTGTGTAAGAACAACATGTCAGCACACTGATGAAGAGACAAAACAATCAATTATTTGACATAAACTCAGAGCAGCTCACCACTCTTCTTGTCACTATTCTTCAAGCTGTGATGCAGACAAACACTGCAGCTACAGTATTTCCCCCCTGGAAGGTTTATATTTTCTCCTGCTCTCTGAACGGGGAATTGGGACTTAGTTTGTTTTAATATAGTCTTGTGGAGCCGCGTGTGATTTTGTCACTTCGTGATGAGAATACACTTGTGGAGACAAGTACCAGCAGCTGAAATCGTGGGTGTGGATGACCACAAATACCACAGCGAACATAGTTTCACCCACAGGATTCAATTCTCCTTCTGCTGCAATTTATTGTTTAAATTGCTGTCTGGATTTTGGCTGAGACTTTACATCAGCACAGACATTTCAAAACTGGTCAGTGTTGTCGTAGCGCACACCTTACCCCATGAGTTTTTAACACGGCTATTAAATTTAAATAAGAATATAAATCAACAAGGTTTTCACATAACAGGGAAACTTAATTTTTAAGATATCTTGTCAGGAATCTTTCTAGAGTGATTATTTCAAGCTTGGTTGATCCTGTGACACATCACTGACAAAAGGAGTAAGGGATAGGAGTCTGTTATTTTCTGTATTTATTATTGTAGCTGTAGTCAACCAAAGAAAATCTGAAATTGTACTTACTCTTCAACCAATCAATTGGTCGACAGGGAAAAAATTGCACGTTATTTCTAGATGAATTAAATAAGCCACAGTGCACTCTACTTGGAAGCCTAAATAGGTGCAAAAAACAAATGAACTCCTGCACTATGATCATCCTTTTTCACATGTAGCTATATCGTTCCATTAGGGGCAGGTCTATCAAGTAAATTTACATTCAGCAACAACACAAACACACTGGCAACGAGGGTCACACCGGCTTACATAGAGAAGCAAATCTCAGTGCTAATGCAGCTCACACTGCAGTGTAACCTTCCACAAAAAGCAGCATGAAAACATTAAGCAGTACGAATCTACCACTGTCTTTGTTGAGTTGGCCTCAAACGAGGCTTAACATTCACATGGTTTCTCTTAACTGCCCTTAATGTTACAACATTAGTCCAACATTGGCCCAGCTTGTAGGAAAAGCCACTTTAGCAACATGCTAGTGCCAAATTCAACAGGATAACCTGCAAAATAAACAGTAAAACAAAATTTTTATTCAGTCATCCTTTAGCCCTCATTGATAAAATTCCAGCAGTAGGATCCACACACACAGTCTTACTAAAAATAAACTTTTAAATCCAAGCTCTGCTGTTCTCTGAGGCCAGTGGCCGATGTAGCAATTTGTACTTTGACATGCTGTCAATTAGGGTTGGGCAATATGTTAAAACTTGGCCATTGTCAGCCAGTTTATCACCAATTGGCGATATATTCATCCATCCATCCTCTTGAGTCTCAGCTGAGGATGTGCACGTGCAAGTGGCAAATTCACTATGTTACGTACACCGCAAATGCCCAGTAAACAAAACAAACTCATTAAGTAAAAAAAAATTAAAAAATTTAAGTATTCTCACACATACCTTCCTTTTTCAACAGAAAAATCCAACTCTACACCTTCTGAATTCAAGTTTCTCTGTTTTTCCGAGCTAAGAAAAGCTTAATTGGGTTGTTAACTCCTGAGACACTTCATTCAAACCGGAATTAAATCTTTAATTCACCTCGTGAAAAGAGTGCAAAGCGTCTGGCTCTGCAAGCTGTTTACCTCTCACTCCTCGCCCAGCTCAACACAGTCATGGTCCAGCTGAGTGGGTGTGTACTGTGCTGCTAGATGAGAGCGTTAGCTAAATAAAATGACAAATATCGCCCCAAAACTTGGCCACAAATAACAGCCAGTGATGGATTCAGCCCATCGTTGATAGGCTATATATTTGGCCAATCGCGCGACCCTAGTGTCAATTAGTATTGAGCCAGTAAATGTTCAGTTAATAGCCTATTTCAATGTATTTAAAAATAAAATACATCAGGTCTGCATAAGTCCCGCCCCCAAACAATAATGGATTAAGGAGCGCTTCTCTCCTTATTAAAATAATAGTAGCCACTGAGAAGTTGTTTGGACCAGAGTGTAATGACCAACCAATCAACCTGACCAGGAGGTGTGTGCCCTGTAATATATACTCTTTATGTTGTACCTTTTGGCCAAATTTGTTTCTGTTTGTAAGGTGTGCAGGTCTGCTGTGGGTTATGTGTTACTGCTGTACTGTAATTTGCCATCTGGCTGAAGACTCAGTGTGTGCCTCTGGGATTGTAATTGCTTTTTCGTTGGAGGTGTGACAAGGACAACGTAATTCTGTGTCACATGCCTTTTGTTGGTTTTAATCTCCATTGACTTTGAAAATCTCTCTACACTAACCTGCACTGAGGTGTACAGTTGGTTTGTCCCGTGCACTGTTGCTGTATTGACTGATTGCACTGCCATATCTCACTTGCCTACAGCACATTACTGTGGATTATGATATCAAATAAAGCCCCTCCAGACCAAACTGTAATAGGTTTATTTATCTCATTAGATTTCCTCCTCATTGTGCAGAGATTTCAAATAAACATTCACTGCTGTTTTAAAATTGTGCAACACATCTTCCTGCTTCACCAACTCCCTTCCTCCACCTACTTCTCCTTCCAATACCGTCTTTATTCCTCCCTGTGTTCCCATTCCCCCATCCTACACACTGGCTCTCTCTCCTCTCCTCCATCCTTTGTCTCTCTAACAAGCATATTGTCTCCCCAGGTAGTGTGAGGGGTCCTGTTCTGGTGGTTGCTAATGGTAACAGGAGAGAATTTGCTGACAGAGCTTAGATTGTTAGAGTGGCCCTCACATGCCTCTCTGGCCCTCTGTGAAATGCAGTATCTCCACCTCACTTCCTGGGGGTAAAGAGACAAAGCTAAAGTATACATGTGTACACTACCACAGGATCTGTTCTGGTGTCTGCATGCAGGAGTTAAATTGGGCTTTCTAATGAGGTAAAGTCCTGGACCTCTAGAGTTCAAAGTCTCAGTGAAGAGTGGAGGGGGCTTAGGAGAGCTTTGAGGCTATATGGTAGAACTCGATCAATACCTAAAAATACAATCAAACTTAAAGGAGTACTTTTACAATTTGGAAAACACACATTTTAGTTTTCTTCCTATGATTTAGGTATACTACTAACACAAAGTTGCAGCAGAAAGTTGCAAAGCTATGTGACCTAGTGCAACCTTGTGTAATGTTGCAGTAACGCTGCTGCAATGATACATTTGAAGTGTAATGTTGCAGTAATGGTGTTGCAATGTAATGTTTTAAGTATAATGTTCCAGTAACATCAGTGCAATTTATTTTTTTAAGTGTGATGTTACAGTAATGTTGCTGCAATGTAACATTTTAAATGTAAAGTTTGCAGTAACATATCGTACATTTATTTTATATTTAGTACAGGAAACATTATGCAGAGGATGTTGAAAAGACATTGCAAATATACCATAGAGTATCTGGTATGTTGTAATGTAACTAATGGTAACATTGTAACTGTAATCTTGCAATGTCACAAATCAAATGCCACAAACACAGTGCAGCAGGGATATACTGGGCCCTATCTTACAATGATCTAAAGCAAATACTTCAAAGCACAGTTGCCAAGGGTTTTAATTTATTCAAGGCGTATTCAAATCCACATTTTCCATCTTGCGCAATGAGCACAGAGGGGCATCCACCTTATCAGCTGTGTACAAGTGCCTTGATTAATTCATGGCTGTGTGTTGGTTGTAACATGCAATAAAGCAATCAGAAAGTCAGCTCCAAGCACTTTTAAAAAGCAGGTGTGCCTGGAGCGTAAGCAGCATTATGGCAGAATTACTGTGAGGAAACAAAAATAGAAGATTTTCAAGCGAGGAGACAGATCTCCCTATGCACAGGTTATCCAACAGGTGTATACAACAAGCATCAGGCTCTGACAGCAGTGTGCGTTTGTTTTTCTCCCCAGGTCAGGCCAGTCTTGTGGTCAGATTTTTTCATTTTGTACATTATAGATCACTTAAAAAATATGTTTTTGAAAGGGATTTAAAAGAGCAAAGACAGCCAGCCAGTCTGATCTCATTCATTTACTTGAATATTTACATTTTGTTGCTGATAGAAAACATGTTCAAATGACAATCCAAACACACACACACACACACACACACACACACACACACACACAAATTTAGCAAAATTAAAGGGCCTGTTTTTTAATTGGATTGTTTAACTGCTTTGAATATGACAAAGAATTGAGGCAAAAACCTCCTCAGCAGACAGTAGGAGTGAAACTATCTGCATGACCAGTCACCTGCACATTGATAAATGTAATTTGGTGGTCTGACCCTTCAACAATTGTCGTGAAATATCAAAACCTGACATTAAGTGAACAGCTAATCTCATTCTCAGTGTGACTTTAATTTCATTTGAGCGAACGAGACAAGAGGGGAAGCAAATAAAAAAGTGAAATGGCACCGTAATGCTTTTTCATTTTTTAATAGGTATTTCTAGTTTAAGCCAAGAAGTTAACAAGCTCACAGCCAGGAGCTGCAGTTGAGGATGGAAATTGCACCTACTGTAAGGAGGTGGAGGTCCTCTCTGGACGGCTCTGGCTTGATTTAACTCGTGTCTGTATTTGCATAGTCATCTCATGCAAATGGAAAGTTATTATACCTAAAATGGATCTGGATGGGACGGGACGCATTATACAGTCGAATCAGCACCTGTTCAACCTTTTTAATGGAGCTTGAAATGTTCAGAAAACACACAGACACTTTGTAGAATGACTGTGTCGGGTTCCTTTTCCTGCCCTATTTGTCGACCGTGGAACGAACATTTGTCCTCATGATGCCTCTGGATTTTCTACACTAATTACTCTCGTCATTCACTGGTTCCACGAGTGGAGTAAGACACATTCATATTTTATCTTAAATGCTCCGCCATCACAATCCTGATGACCTACTTACCATGTCCTCTCCTCCTGCCAAATAAGCTGCACACTGACAGCATGTGAAGTAGCTTCCCCACCAGCTCCTATTTCAAATCATGAAAGGGCCCATCACAAGACAGCCTCAACCTCTTTACAAATCATGTTGACGATGAAACCTGATAGGCTGCCTGAAGAGGAAGCTGGCGGTAGTGACAAATAACTATGATGAATTCATTCCCCTTTCACTCGGAGCGGAGCGCGACAGGGATCCGACTGGTGCAGCCAATGTCGGATTACATGTGAAGCGTGCAGGGCTGCATTATTTATCAAAACATCATTTAAACAGCATGTGAGACTGATCTTCTCATCTTTCCCATTGCATACTGCCAGCTCTGTATGATGTGTGTGTGTGAGAGAGAGAGTGATTGAATGTGCAGGGATGGAACGCACATGTTGGAGTCAAATGCATTACAAAGCACAGCAGGGACGGGTAATGTTAAGTTTTTATCAATACTACTCTACTCTTACTACTACCGCTTATCAATCCCCTGCTGTTATTAGTTCTTCTTCATGATTGAATAATTACTTTTTAAAAATATAAAACATTTAAAAAAGAATAAATTCAGAACAGACTTATATTTGGATATTTTATAACTAATAATAACTACAGCAACAACAGTAAGGTCACTCTGTAAATTCATTGATGTCTCATTGGAAACAAGTCCAAAATGTCAATAAAGTAAATCCTGACATCAGAATGCTGAGTGACATGAAATAATGAAGAACAGTCATGAGTCATTATCATCCATCCTGCCCTCTGTCCTCCTCCCTCTGATGCTGATGTGATTCATCGTATGCAGGACTCTGCCTGCAGAGAGAGGAAGGGCTCTTTGTCTCAGCCAACGGCCCAATTTAAAACAGTTTGACAAATTTTAACAGATGTGGCAAACAAAGTCAAAGCGATAGTTCACCCAAAACTGAAATTTGATATAAAGTAGTGGTGGTAGATGAGAGATATTAAAATACTGGCTACATGTTTACATGTTTATGCCTGTTGGTCATGAAGTATAGGCTTTTTACTCAAAAGGATTTTATAGCAAAGAGCATATTTGTTGTCAATAGAGTAATCTTGGAGTTACTTCACCTGTTTCATTTGTTTGTCCCTACTGGCAACCTCTCTATACTGTGCACCGACTCAGACAGAGAAGAGGAGACACAGTGCTGCAGCCTTGTGATAATAAATTACAGCAAACTCCAAAAATGTCCCAATAATAGAACTGATAATGTCAGAGTTTATCAATACTCCAGTCTTCAATAATTTAGCCACGGGGCCCGTTTAATACCAAGTTTCGGTAACCATCCCTAAGGCACCGTCATGCCATATTGTCCCCTTGGAATTATAAGGTTCTATTTGACATTTTTTAAAAATATTAAATTTATTTTTCATTTTTCAGGCACAGAGGAGGACCTCTTAGAATCTGCTTTTTGTCATGTTTCCACACTGCTCTGTGGGAGAAGGAGCAGAGAAGACATGAGAAAATGTCACACAATGCAATGTTTATAAGAGACCTGAAGATCAAGGATTTTTATTGACAGTCTTGTGAAGAACAGCAGTACAAATACCAGGCAAATTCAATTTATTTTCTTTTTTTTGTCATTTTTGTAGGTCTTGCTGAGGAGTTTATTTTCATAATTTATTTTCAGCGACCGCGTTAGCCAGTTAACACCAACTTCATAATGTTAGTCTACTAGGAACATGAAGAGACAAGCCCTATTGTAAGATCAGATTTATTTTGGCGCACCTTATGTGCATGTAATGAGTTATGATTAAGATTGATGGAGTGATATGTAAGACATGAGATGCTACTTTTGTTGTCAGTGTTCAGTTGTCCTACATTTTCATTTGGACATTAAAGTGCTCTTGCTTTACCCACAGCCCTTCGAAAGTTTAATTCAGTAACAACTAAGTTTATAGTGAGAGAACCCTGTCTTACACTGTGATGTTGGTTTTTTCCCCTGTGACCAGAATTAACTGGTAACTTATAGACTTCAAAAACCCATGAACCTATATGGTTTAAACCTGTATCCTTTAGGCCTGTCCACTTAATGTTAAACTAACATTAGCTTCCAGCAGGGTGGGAAATTAACTTTAGTGAGTCAAATGCTGGTAATATATGAAAGTGTCTGGTGTATTTCAGACACAAATTAATAATTTACTATTGAGCGGCTGGTGACATTCAACATTTATCTGTCAGCGGATGGTAGACGTTCACATTTAAAAACAAAAAAAAAAATCCTCCTGGCTGCCAAGCTAACACAAAGAAGCTAGCATTAGCTGGCTAGTGTGGTAGCTAACAATGATAGTGAGCTCCTTCTCAAGATCTAAAACTATTTTAAAAAACTGAACTTGCATTTATCCTTGAAAATAATGTTTAATTTTACAAATCAACACTTAACTCAAAAGTTGGGTTACAAAAAAACACAAAAAACAAAAACCTTTGCGACACATGAAACCATGTTACTGAGGCACTGGCGGCCTTCTTGCAGTTTCTTTTTTTTTTTTTAAGTCTTAGAATATCTTAAAATTTATCAATAACACTATTTCCAAAAAATAAGATGCATAAGAATCAACATTTTTGATACAAAAATACAGAAAGCATTATGTTTACATTTCTCATTCATGTAGACACTGTTACAACAGAAATTTAGTGGTTTAAAACAAATTATGAGGACACTGCTTGTGTTCCTTTAAAGTAATTGCTTCTTATCATGTTTTGAAGATACAACCTTATAATTCCAAACAAACAAAATGTTCTTAAGATTAGAAGGGACCTTCTAATCATCTGCATTTACAGCTTAGATTTTCTTTTTATTGAATATGTAGAATACATTTACAAAACCGCTCCGAGTGCAGAGAGAACCCTAGAATTTCAAGCGGTGATATATGGACACACAAACCCATGCTTGCAAAAGTGCAAATAAACACAGACTTATATGTTTCCAGTGCACACGCATGCATGCTTATGTTTGCACAAATTTGCACCAAGTAATTTTCTCTTTCCTCTCTCTCTTGCTTTTAGATGTTTTGATCCCTATAAATAACAAACGGTGCAGACAATGTCGACACTTGCAGAAAATGAGAGTAGATAGCTGTTCATCCCATCTCTTGACTCCTGCTATTTCTGACTCAGACAAAACTGCATCCCCTGCCACTGCCAGTGCTGCAACACGAATAAATCCCCAAACTTTCACACACCATTTATCTCATTCAGTGTGGTCCGCAGCCACAAACACCATCTTGCAATTGTTCATCAATGCTGAGAGAAAAAAAAAAATCTCTCTTTTCCAATCGAAGCGTATTATTCCTGGTTGTCCTAATGTACCACACATCAGTGTTTTCTGAACTGCCGTGGGTTATTGTTCAGGCTCTAGTTTGTCATTTAACTTCTGCCTGAAGCCTTAAAAAAGTAATAACCTTGTGGAAAATTGTTTTCCCATTGCAGCATGTGTATTGGTTTGTGTCATCTGATTTGTTGAGTGCACAGATTCTATTCTCTGGGCATATTAAATACACTTTAGAAGCCTAGAGCAACATTCAGTTGGAAAATTCTTGTGATCTTTTAAATTCTGAATGTTTTCAGCATTTTAATGCCATCATTATATTTATATATGGATTGCTGTCAAGTTAATTTAAGTTTATTATAAACCGGGCTGCTTCAGCCTGTCAGCTAAAGATTATATTTGATGTACGTTAGTATAACCAGCTTAGCTGCTGCTGTATGCTTCAACATTTGTGGAGCAATTGAACATTCTTGCATTTTAAACTCGTTATTTCACGTTTGGTCAGCAAGGGAAGCATTTCAAGTACAACCCCAGTTCCAAAAAGGTGGGACATTGAGTAAAAGGTGAATAAAAACAGAATGCGATGATGTGTAAAAACTTTTTGACCTAAATTCAATTGAATGCATTACAAAGACAACTTGATTAAAAATTGATTTTTGTAAATATGCACTCATTCTGAATATGATGCCTGAAAGATGTACCAAAAGAAGTTGTGAGGGAGGCATGTTAAGCACTGTGTTAAATTATCTTTGAAATTCTTTCACATACTTGCTTGATGTATGACCTCAGGTGCTCAACAGGCCAGCATCTCCTCTGTCATATTTTGCACTTTAGCCCCAAAGAAGTTGGCAGTATTTCTGGATGTTGTTGAGACATGGCTCTCACTGTGCGTGGTAGTCTTAACTCGCAGATGCAGCAACAAACCGACAACAGTTTTCCAAAGTGTTCCCAAGCTCATGTAGCATCCTTTATGGACTGTGTCTGCACTGTGTTACGGCTGCGCCGCGTCAGCTGGAGCTGATCACAGCCATTCTACACAATACTTGTGATTGCACCACCAGCGCCTTTGCTCTATTTTTGACGGATGCTGCGACAATCTGCACAGAGCAGATCGAGCAGGCAGGAAGTCAGACACAGAAAAAGCAGAGAGAATCCGTTCAGTTTTCAAAATAAAAGACCCAGTGCAGATTTGCGATCATAAAGACAGACTATGTAACCGACTTATCCATGGCAGAAGCACAAAATGCAAGGAAAGAAGACCAGATCAACAAAATCCGAGCAGGGCAGCACAATCAGGGTCTGGGGCTGAAACACTTCTGAAACGCTGCTGGTGGTGGCATGCAGCCATGTGGAGGACGGATCAAAACTGTGACGCACACATTCCATGTTCAGTGGAATCATTAGGTTATACAATTATCGGGGTCAAAGGTCACAGCCATTCAATGTTGGTTTTGGGCCTTGCCCCTTAAGTGCAGATATTTCTCTGAATTCTCTCTCTGGTTCTTCTAATGATAATTCGGATTCTAGATGGTAACCTGCGTTATGTTCTAAACAAGTGAAATTTTGAACATTCCACAACTTTCCAAATCTTTTGTTGCCCCTGTCCCGAATTTTTTTAAATGAGTTGCTGGAATCAAATTCAGAATGAGAAAAAAAAAAAAGAAAATGTTACCCTATTTGGAATAATATAGTGTGCATTTGGAGATGGATGGCAGGTTTGGAACAAACAAACAGGCTCATCATCATCATCTCAAATCCAAATTATGACCAATGACTTGTTAGCAAGCAGCCATGCAGCTTCACTGAGTATTTGAATTTCCAGGCCTTGAAATTTTCTGTATCAAGATGCAGCAGCTTGAGTTGTATGTAGTAGGAATATGCAACAAGGTGGCAAACACACTCATACAGCCTAAGGCAGAGCACTGGGAAAGAGTTTTGTTCCAAAAATACAATAGGAGGTTTGGTTATCTGAACATAATAATGTAAGCAGGACATGGAGAAGATATGAGCTCATTTGTCTCTTTTCTCTGTTTATCTTTCACCGTCTCTTCTCTCTTCATCTTTGTTTTCTATGAGGTTTGACCTGGATCTCCCTCACTTTCTTTTTCCTGTTCACTTCTTTACTTCTCTTGTGATTCAAGTATTGCAGCGTGGGTTGGTGCACACTGGGCACCATATGTTTTGTGGTATTAGAAGTACAGACATGGGTTTTCAGCACATGCATACACACATGTAGCTCTTTTAAGCCATTCAGATCGCAATATTAACAGTAAACTTGGCTCAAGCAAAAGCCACCAGTCCTTTCACAGTCACTTGAGACCACACACAAACACATTACCATTTATTTTAATCGTTTATATTCTTTTGTCCAATCTGTGGTCACATTTTCAAAACACTAAACACAATTAGCGAGAGATCCATCTGTTGTGAACCATACAATTAACACAATTCCTGCTGTTTTCACAGATATGCAGTTAATTAACACATTTCTAAAATGCTTACTTTTTTTACCCACTTGTAATATTATGGATGTTTTTCCGGCCTGTATTTGAGAGGTGACAGCTGACAGGGAAGGAGTTAGAGAGAGGGGATGACATGCAGCAAATGGGCCACAGGTGGGAGTCAAACTGGAGGCCGCTGGGCTGATCACCTCAGTACGTGGGATGCGCAATCTACCAACTGAGCTGCAGGGGGACCATTCGTGGATCTTTCTTGTCTTATTTACAAATGCTTGCCCACACCATGCCAGCAATGAAACTTTAAATATAGTACAGTCTCTACTTCTGCAACAACAGCAAAACAGTCAAAACAGCTGATAAGCATTTTTGAGGTCCTTGAGTTATTTTTTTTTGCATTTGAGTATTTGACTTTATTTTTACAAATTTGGATTTTTTTGTTGACCACTTAAATTTCATGTTGACAATTCAGTAAAGCTTTTACTGCAGCAATTCTATCATTTACTATTTTTGTTACTATCTTTGTTCTGTACATTCTATAAAGTACAGATGGCTCATTCGCTTTTAGATAACGTTGCCAGAAACACACTTGACACTCAGCAAAAAATATGTAGAGTGGTTTATAATAAACATATTGTGTATTGTATGCAGGTAGAACTACAACATGAAAAGTAATGCACTTTTTATAGTGACATAGACTGTTAGCGTTTTGACAGTAGTGCTATGATTGATCATGTTCCTCTTGTGCAAATCTTTTGAAAGGATTTTTTGACCATGAGTCAGGTTTGCCATGTTTTGATAGAGTTAGTGTACTGTAAGTTAGTTACATATATATGTATGTAATGAAAACAATGTGATTGGTTTGAGTATTGTAAAAGAACTGTACGAGCACATCAATCTTGAACATGATGTTATGCAGTTTTCATAATTTGTGATGTTTTAAAGGCCAGTTGGTTGGAAAAAAATTCTTCATCTCTAGGATGAATCTGCTGAGAAAAATTGTCTTTGAAAGGTCAAAAATAGAAGGTCATGGATTCGTTTGAGGTATTTGAATATGTACAGGGGTCAAAAGCAAAAAAGAAATTGCTTTAGGCTCAAAAAGTGTGTGCCATTTTGCTTTTCATTTCTTTGTAGTGCTATCAAACTAAACATCCAGCGAATTCAGAGAACTTTGACAAATGCTCCTCACTCACTAAAAAACTGATTTAGAGAGGAAAAAAAAAAGAAGATGGAGCTTGTGCCTATTTATTTCATGACCAAACCAGACGAAAGAGATTCCTGACTTGTTTGCATGTTTAAAGCAAAATTTATCATATGCATCTTTTTCCTCCCTTCCTCTTGCTCCCGTCTTGTTGCAGGCCTTCGATGCATTCATCTACATCTTCTTTGCATTGGAGATGGTGGTGAAGATGGTGGCTCTTGGGATCTTTGGCCGTCGCTGTTACCTGGGGGACACCTGGAACAGGCTGGACTTCTTCATCGTCATGGCTGGGTAAGCAGTCATTTCATAACGTTAGCGTCACTGTAATTCTTCTTCTTAAGCTTGTATGTCATGTTATTTATATCGACCTGCATTTGCTGTTGAAATCAAGGCATTAATTGGGTTTTCATTGGCGCTTTTGGCTGCACCAGGTCAAACCATGACATGCTGATTTGCATTGCCGTTACCACTTTTAAACAAGGGTGCAGTTTGCATTAGTTCAGGGGGATCATTGAACCCCCCAGTGGAACAGTGATACTGCTCTAATTAAGTGGTATGGCAGCCTTTAGTGATGCACAGGTCGACTTACTAGAAAATAATACGGGTGCATGCGGGCGGGTCAAGTGACAAAGCCATTGCATACATCGTCCGTCTGTCTCCCACCGTCTCTCCCCACTTCCCTGTCACTCCCTTGCTCTCTCAAACACACACACGCTGCTGGTGCGCACAGCAACCAGCGCATCCAGTGCACTCTCAACTCAGCTGATAAATATTCAAAGCGTGTCTAAACAGGTTCAATCCTGGAACTGCAGGCTCCTTTCTTTTTTTCTAAACAGTCCAGCCAAACAGCAAGCTAAAAATGTAGTATACACCTATACATGATTTGCTGCTATCAATGTGCCTGTAGTTTTTAGTTTTTTAAAGTTTTTATGTAGTTTTAGCAGTTTTTAAGTGTTTTTTTTTAAGTATGGAACTTTATTATGATTGCTGCTGCCCTCACACCCTGTTTGCCATGTTTTAGATGAAATCTGGTGGACCATTTGCTTTTCATCTGTTTTCAATCTAATTCTGATGCATTTTGTTTGTTGTGAGAACGCAACACAGAGCGTCCCCAGGATTGTGTGATAATTGGTGTCTCACATTTATGTTCAAGTGACAAAGCGCTCTGGCAGCTGTATGGACTGTTGTTCATTCTGGAGAAAGGTAGTTGATTGTTGAGTCTCATTCCCAGGTCATCAAATACTTACATTTTGAGAATGAAACTCAACAATAATATCTATCTTTCTGTCTTTTTGGTCTGTGATTGGCCAAAGTCTCCCATCACAGGCCAGGTTTTCTATAGCCTGAAAAAACAGAGCGGAGAGGAGCAGTGTAAGATTAGAATTTTTTTTCTTTAAATAGTGATTCCTAATGATTACCTGAGACACAGACAAATTTCACACTGTTGGTTGTACTTTCATATCAGAAACCACTTGTATGTGATGCTCTGGAGGGCAGTAACAAAAAATGTATTCTGACATTTAATTTGAAGGGCATGATGGCTCCAGGACTTGTTTCCCTGCTCTGATTGAAGCAGACTGTCACTGTTGCTCCAGTTCAGTCTCAGCTTCGTCTTACAGCATAACTTTTTGTTCATGGATTTTCTGCGTTCTTTATTAAAATTAGAGGCAAGATTCATGAAGCCGTCACTCCAGACACGACCACATTCACTTTTTGTGACTTTGTGTTGCGCTGATGATGCAGTATGGAAAAAAACTGCCTAATGAATGAGTAACCCATCAGTCCATGTGACTTCATGTTTGCAACACCAACCTACAAATATGAACAAAACATCATCATCCACATCTATTCTTCAGCCACTAATTCACATGTCAGTAACACAGTACAAGTTCAGGATTTTGCTGTTTGTGTTGTTCAAATCAAATAATAATCTTACTTGAAACCACGTTAAAACAAGAGAGTGCAGACCTCTGCTACAGCTTTCTTTCCCTTATTCCAAAACCAACTGTGGTTAGGTTGAAATAAACCCTTAATTCACGAATTTAGATGCAAAAATATTCTGGCTCTACATGCTGCAATTTCAATCAAGAAAGACAAGTGAACAAAATAAAGATAAAGTTTATTATAACAGATGATGCAAGATAATAAAGTCTCTATAGGGAGATTTGTAGTCAAAGGATGTCTGCCCTGAGTGGTGGAAGAGATACATCATGGAGTCCAGACACTGGTGGTGGTGGTTTAGGACTCTGCCGAGACTGGGAAGCTGATGAATCTGTGGCGAGGTGGAGGGGCACGCCTAACAGCAGCACGAAGGAACTAAAGGCGGAGAGAAAATTACATTTAAAAAGACTGCAGAAAGATGAGTCTAACAATGAAGGTGCATCGCTGTGGTATTGGACAGATGTGACCAGCTGTGGTAGCAATGGACAGCCCCAGACAATGACAGCAAGGAAATTATGAGTGAGTATGTGCAACAGGAGTGCAAGGCAGAATGAATAAGAAATAAACTACTGGTCTATGCATGCAAAAGGATGGTCTTCCTGACTGAACTTTCACTATAGCTTCATTCGCAGCTGCCTCTCTGCAATTGTCACTGCTGGACTGTCGCTGAGCATCCGCCAAGGCCACATTCCCTATCTCGCAATATTTGTATGTGTGATTCAGATCCATACCAAAATGCAGTGGGTTTAGTCCGACTCACCAGATGCGCACTACTGGTATAAGTCCTGCAATTGTCTGCGGTATCACGGCATCTGCTAGTCCCCGGGAAACAAGAACAACCTCCGAGCTGCAACCTATGCACTGAAAACAGCAAACTAGCACCTGGGACGCTACTGGTACAGATGTAAACATGCTAACAGGTATTGTCTTTTCGTTTGCAGTGATGTAGTCGTTTTAATGCCAAGGCTCGTTCCACCAAAACAGGTTCCCCCTCAACACTGTTTTGCAGCAGCACCGTCGCTGCATCCTGGCCTTAGTGCCTCCCAAGACGTTTATACTTGATTTTAAGAAACGCAAACAAGGCATGTGCCACTGAGTTTCATGGCAATTGGGCCAGTAGTTTTTCCATTATCCTGCAAACACACCAATGCTACAACGTAACCTGCTTGGCGGAGGTAATAGTTCAAAGCAGGTTGCATCAACTGGTCTTTACTAAGTGCGAGCTGGTCTTTACTAATACCAGTCTTTAAAGGGGGCTTTATGTCAGTTGCACCAATGAAACTTAACTATGCATATTCATGTGAATGCCCACAATACTATTGCTGTTGCTTAGCAGCGTGCATCGCTATGATACATTGTTAACAATCTTCTGCTATCTTGGTGATTTGTAGCTAATCATTTCCTTATTACGAGGTAAAAAAGAAAAAGAGACACCCGCACACAGTCTGAAAAGTTGTGTAGTAAAAGTGTTCTTTATTGAGCAAGTGAAGACTGTCTCTTTTTCTTTCTTACAAGGCGTACTCACTCCACCTACGCACCTGTCAAAAGAAACTTCTCAGGTGTGCAAGAGATGTTTTTGACCCTCATTGTGAAGTAAGAAAATTATTAGAGCTGTACAGCTAGCACAAGAAAATGCTGACAGCCAAGCAGTACAATGTATTGATAAATAAAAAGCCATCGCCTTGGAGAGAAGTAACGGAAATGTGATGTAGTAAGTTTTTTAATCATTTGTGTAAAAAAACGTTGTGTCCATTTGTACCAGCGTGTCGGATACTCCATGTCTCGATAAATGATATGCCTTGTTAATGGGATATAACAGTCAGCTCGACAGATCAGTGCAGTGCACACAGTCATTTCTGACTGAATATAATTCATTTCCCACCTCTATTCCTTTAATTTTCCACACGGTTCTCTTGAATAACACATCTCTTTGGACATTCATGGCACAGAATAGAAAGTATTTATGACTAGAGGCTCTATATCTGTATTAATCAGCCTCGATTTTGACTTCACGCCTGCTCCTGACCAGGTATAAGATTTACACCTGGTCTTATCAAGACAAAGGCTTAAGCCTAGATGGTGTAACAGGTGTGTTACAAGTTCTAAGTCCTATTAGGTTGGACTTCGAGTGCCAAGTTATGATCTGTTTAGTCCTGTTGGCGCAACCTGCCCTTGAATCTTAGCAAACAAAATAATAATTAACTTACATGCAACTTAGTATTTTGCTAGACTGTACCATCCGAGTTTGAACAGTATAGAAGTGATGTCATGAAGCATATTGTTTGTCAGATAAGCCATAGAGACAACATGCCAGAAGACTCACTGTACATGCAACACTGTAACAATAGATGGACCATGTATGGGGTGTCCACTGAGACTGAAACTGCGAGGCAACAGTCTTTGGTCCACGGCGCTACAGTATAATAGAGGACTGGGCATGCTGCAAGTACACTACAGTACAGGGTATTCACAAGGGTGAAGATGAAAACGTGTTGTTTTGAGTTTGGCACATGTTTAGATTGGAAGGAAAAATGCTTTGGAGGGCAGACACAGGAAGAAAGAAGGAAATGAAGGGATGAAAGACAGAAAGTGGGAGTTCAAAAACTAGTCTTCAAGAAGGACAAGTGGTGAAACATACATAACACCTGCCCACAAGATCATACAAATCCATTGTCATACAGTGTAAGTTTGGCTTGTTCTTACAGTGTTCGTCACACACACTGGGCCTCATGCTAAGATTTTCAGATTGTTATCATAAGTTTCTCTTACTTTTCATATGAGGGCTTGTATGAACATACCACGTGCATGACACTTGTAAATTAGCATTCCTGGCACATATGTCAGGAAGTGTTCTTTCATGAAAAAGGCATCGAAGTGTAAAAAGAAGAGCTCTGAGATTGAAGTCCTCTTTTCAGACACCCATGAAGGAAAGTCTGTCATTTTAACAGTGTCTTTTAACAGTGTCATCAGCAGAATTAAGGGACCTGCTAAAGCCAAGAAACAGGAAAAACGAGTGCTGTTAATGCTGTGTTACCTGAGGGGTCGTACTGTCACTGAAATGAAGAAATGGACCCATATGAAAATGGCTAAAAAAAAACCTAAAAAACTTAACAGTTAGGCGATCGATGACTGCAACAGTGTGAAGGGGGTCAAGGAGAATCTCCATCATGGAGATAGGGTACAGAATGTGCTGTTAAAGGCGATGTTGAACTGTGAGGCATTACAATGGAGGACATTCCCTCAGACAAACAAATAAACCTGCATGTGAAGATACACCCAGTACACCTAACAGTCATGATAATAGGCTTTATGTGCAACTTTACAATTACATTATAGTTTTAAATGCAGTCAAACAGGATAACGTCAGATAATTATGATGTGTAATTTATTTTTACACCTCAAAATGTCTTCAAACTAATGAAATATATAGTAATTGTAGTATTTTTTTTTAATTGTTAACAAGCATTGGCCAAAACTGAAGTCACTTTTTCAGCAAAACAAAAGTGACAAAACTGTGAATTATTTTTCATCGCTTTCACACAAAATCCAGACAATGACCTCATTTTCCAAAATCCATGAACTCTTTACTCGTTCCCGCTCCAGCACCTGCAAAACATTTTACAATTACAGCATTTTTTTTTTTTTCTAACATACTGCTTTCAAAAACTGCTAAAAACACATTCAAAATAGAATAATGGACATTTTTGTGCATTTCTGCAGATCCATATTGAAGCATAATCATAGCAGAATATTTACAGTAAGTTGAAATTATCATCATTCCAAACACAGCTGTTTGCAATTTCAGCTGAAAGCCTACAGGTGTCCTGTTTTTAGTCATAACAGACAAAAGAGGATGGTACTGTACAATGTGAGTGATTGCACTATACCTGTCAATTGTGTTGTTTTGTAATATTTATTGCAGTCTTGGAGTTTTAGGAATTTGTGTTAGTAAGTAAGTAAGTAAATTACTATATTCAAAAATATAAAAAACAAAGGATATTTAAGTAAATTACTACATTTCAGATTTATTCTTGTTATATACTGTACTACAAGTAAATAAAGATTCTTTTTATTCTATAATGAAAGACTGATTTATGTGCAGAATCAGAGTTGCTTTACATGAGTTTTGGAAGTGAGATAATACAAAGTGTATGAAGAGTTTTGAAAAAGTGGCTTCAGTATTGACTGATGTTTGTTCGCAGATGACAAAAACTGTAATGGAAGCTTCGGTTTTGATAATAGCAGACTGACTGCACATGACTCTACGACAGGTCTGGACTATCAGAGTGGAGCCAACTGACAAAGAACTGAGACACAACACTCAAAACACAAGGTCTTTTAATGAAAAAGAGTTCTGGAAATCAATCCAAAGAGAAATTAAGGTATCCAATAAACAGTAGGCTGAAGCAAGTACACAAAAATCGGGTCAAATCCAAAAGAAAACAGAAATAGAGCTAGAATGTTTAAGTCACTGAGACAAACTGGCAACAGATAAAGGGCAGCACATGGACTAAATGCACAAGGGAGGAGGGATGATGAGCGACAGGTGAAATTAGTGAATTAGGGCGGGGTAGGTAATCACAAAGGAGGGAAACACACAGGGGCAGGAAGTAAAGCGCCTGAAACATGACACAAAGGTGAGTATCAAAATAAAACAGGAAACACTGACAGAAAACTGGGAACGAGGAAAACATGACCTTAACTGGGACATCGGATGTAACATGGACCACTCAGTCCAATACGTCCACTTACAAAAGTCTTCATTACAGTCTGCATCACCAAATCAGTTAATCTCACCTCTGACTCAAGCCACCAAATCATTTCTTCAAGTCAAAACACTGGCAGCAAACATGTTTCAAACATCTCAAAATAAGCTCATTCAACCAAACACTGGAAACAATTCTCAGTCAGAAAGCAATACATAAATGATATAGTTGACATAATTTTTTCAACAATAATTTTTTCTATATTTTTTCATATAGAAATTTACTTGTAAAAAAAAAAAAATCCCCAAATTCCAGGGCTGTAATAATAGTGTAATTACAAAAAAAACCAAACATCAGCACCATGTATGAAATCACTCACACTGTTCAGTACTGTGACGTTAATCATCCCTCTCTCCTGCATTTGTCCACAAGTAGACTTTCAGCTGAAATTACAATCAGCTGTGTTTGGAATGACTATAATTTCATTTTTATTGAAAATATTCTGTTAAGACTTTATATATTTCAACATGGTTGCTTCAGAAATGCACAAGTCCATCATTCTGTTTTGAATATGCTTCTAACTGTTTTAAAAACAGTGTTTTAGCAATTGGAAAATGTGCTGCAAATATAGTGTTTAGCTGATGATGGAGTACCAGTGAGAAAAAGAGTTGATGGATTTTGGAAAATGGGGTCACTGAATGTGTTTTGTGTGAAAGCAAAGGAAAATGATTCACAGTTTTGGTTCACATACACTTTTGTTTGACTGACTGTGTGAATAGTTTTGGCAATGTGACTTCAGTTTTGAATGTTAGCAATTGAAAGAAAAACTATAAATCAATTACTTATAAATCACTCGTGCAAATCACTTAAGGACAGATTTGTTCACATGAGTGGTTCTTGCATGAGGCCCAGTATAACACTCTGGTGCACACGTTAAACGGATGCATGTGCACAAAACAAAGGCAAACACACCTGCTCAAACACCTGCTATAAAGGAAGTGAAATGAGCGGCTCATTTTGGATAGAGCGCAATTTTTTTTGTTTGTGTGTGTGTGTGTGTGTGTGTGTGTGTGTGTGTGTGTGTGTGTGTGTGTGTGTGTGTGTGTGTGTGTGTGTGTGTGTGTGTGTGTGTGAGGGAGATGGATAGGGAGTGTGGCTGGTATAATAGCAGGCAAAGAAAGGTAGAGCAACAGACTTGCCAGGGTAGGAGGAGGGACATCCATCTTCATTTGAGGTCCCCCCAGTGGATGCTCATAGTTTGTGTGTGTGAGTGTGTTTGTGCCACAGAATTACACACAGAGATTACAGTCAGTTCCTGCCTTTGGAGTTTGTTTAATCCGTGTATGTGTGTGTCTGTACGTGCATTTGTGCAAACGGCTCGGTCTTCGTTTTCCTCTTGGCAGCATCCATTAGATTAGCGTCTGGGCTAATTGCAGAGGGCACTGCCAAACTTTCCAGGCCAAATCGCAGCCGACAGTCTCCTATGAGCTCCATGTCTTTTACCCACAGGCACCACCTCGCTCTTTAACCCTCCTCCTCCTCCCCCCCCCCCCCCCCTTCCTCCCTCTCTCCCTCGCTTTCTTTTTTCACATGCTCGGATGAACATCCTCCCTTGTCATCCCCCCTTCAGACCCCATGCAGACCAGGCTCTCGTCCGCACAGGCTCTAAAAGGGGTTTCATGCTTTTGCTCCCTAACCCTGCCACTCACAAAGTCTCTCCTTGAGTCTGTTTTATTTTGTATACTGTATATTTTACTTTGGCCTAATCCACTGCACTGAGACTTATTTTTCATAGCCTGTCTGATATGTGCAGCAATAATAGAAATCTGGCAGCTTGTGTCCACTGAGATTCTTGATCCAGGGATGAAGCATGAAGAAGTCAGTCTTGCCTTCTATATTTATTATAATGTATGCTATAGATGGGGTGAAACAATTTACCAGACTCTCTTCCTTGGAGAAAGACTGACTGATGTTTGTATTTATCAAGCATACTAAAGCCATATTCAGGCAGGTGTTGCGGTGATTTGCCATAGGATTGAGTGGCGGTGTGTGGGTGTCTATTAGGGCTTTTTCCATCGTCACTTTTTGCAGCCTTGAGTCAAACTGTGCCGCGCTGATTTGCACTCCCATTACCACCTTTAACACGTCGAGCCGTGCCAAGTCGCACTTGAGATGGACCTTGTCTGGAGGGGTGTCAACGCGAGGCCGACCCTCCTCCATGCGGGCTGTGGTCACATCTCACCAACTGTGGCCAACACCCCCTTCTCCGCCTTAAATAAGCATGTGTGTTTGTAGCTTCTAAATGAATCTCTGTGGTTTAGTTTTGCGGCTGTGTCACTATTTGTTCTTTCAAGCTTTTGTTTTATTTTACAGTTTCAAGTTTTTTTTCTGCTGATAGGAGTTGTGTTAAGAACTTTGTGAAGAACTTATAGGAAACAAAGTATTTATCCATTGTTTTACAGATGCTCAATTTAAGCTAAGTGGGTAGCTCTGTTGTAATGGAGATGCAAACCCCCGGAGCGTTGGGTCAAACCGGGCCAGCACCTGTTTACGGAAAAGGAGTATATCTGTGATGAAAACATAACCACTGTGAATCAATCAGATAATAACTAGTTTTCTCTGTACCGGTGCTCTCTCTTCTCATTCAGTCTGTGACTTGATAGCCCTCAGCTGCACACTCTCTCTCTCTCTCTCTCTCTCTCTCTCTCTGTCTCTCTCTCTGTCTCTCTCTCTCTCTCTCTCTCTCTCTCTCTCTCTCTCTCTCCCTCTCTGTCTCTCTCAAACACAGGGACACAGACCAATGGAAGCTTCTTTGTGTCACTATTTTGCAGTGTAAACTGCAAGCCAGACCCAGACGTCGAAGCCAGCTACATAACATAAACCAAGTGTGTCCAAATCCACAGTGTGTCACTTGCTTGGGTTTCTCCAAAAGTTGACTCTGTTTCAATCTGTTTTTTTTTGTTTGTTTGTTTGTTTGTTTGTTTGTTTTGATTTGGGTTTTTGGCCTCCCCTGCAACCCCCAGCCTAAAGGCAACACCCCAATTCAAAATTAAAGAGATGTTCAGCGTTTTTGCTACAGCTCCCAGTTCTGTGTGAATGTGGCTAATATTGGAAATTTTATGCATTTTCCTTAAGCAAAAGTTGAAAAAGTTAAAAAGAATAAACTTTTTTCAATTTATTTTCTAATTTTCTTTTTTCTTGTTTTTTTTTTCTTACTCGTTTTCACATTTTGAGTTTAAATTCTTTATTCAACAAATGGCTCCACCAGACAAAACAATGTCAAACAAGGTGCAACTAATGCCATTTCTAGGCTATTGATTAATTATTGATCAATACATTTTTAATCGGTTAAATTCTTTACATGGATTGACAATAATTAATATTCCTAAATGTGGCCTGACCAGCTGCATCTTGGTTCAGCCTGGTTGATACACACCTGGTGCATCTTTTCAGATATACTATATGCAGAGAAAAAAACAAGCTGATTGCATTTTTTTTCTATATATATATTTTTTAACTGTTGAAGATATGACACAAAGTGGGAGAATGACATGCAGCAAAGGGTGATAAGCAGAGGACTCACCGCCTCAGCACATGGGGTGAAAGCTCAACCAGCTGAGCTACCAGGCCACTGGACCTGATTATATTTCGTGGACCTGGCCGTGCAACCTTCAGTATCTTAGCAGTAATGTATTATTAAACAGGACAAAGCAAGTTGGCATTGCAGCTGTAGTTGATGATTTTCATTACTTTTTAGAGACATCCTCACAGTGGAGTTTTTACAATTTTTACTGTAAAAAGCAAGAATGTTGTTTTTATTTTATGATGCAGAAAAAAATCCTTTTTGACGTGTACTTTGATGAAGATGTATCATTAATTTGACAGTTAAATCACTACAGTTTTTGCATGTCTAGATTCAAGACTCATTTTGCTTGTCTCTCGTGTTAAAGGTGCCTCTGAAGTCTTCTCACTAGGTTTACCCTAGGTTTCCCCTGAAGCTCTGCATTTCATATCGACATAAACACGTGCGCACACACCTACACACACACACACGCACACTAGTCACATAAAAGCATGAATGAGATGAAGGCATCATGTGCAAAAAAAGGAATGTGAAAAATAGAGAACAATCATAAAAAGGACGCTTCCGGCAGTCCGCTAATTACCCTCCCAAACACAGCGGCCTGATTGATGTGTACAGGAAGAGACACCTCTATAGAGCGCACACACTCACACACACAAGAGTACGCACAGTGCACGTTCACACACTTACAAAGACCTGCACACATGCAAGCACATCTGTGATCTTCTGTTCTCCCTTTCACTTATGCTGCTCTGTCCTCCAGATGCAATTGGATCACTGATAAAACAATACATCAGCTTATCCAATTGTTAATGCTTTTGTGGGTGTCTAATCTAATAGTTTATTACTCACCCTGTAACCTAGCCTGGCATTCACAAATGTGAATATGTCTGGAATCTCTCCGTTTATTTTCAATATCCAAGGGGCGTTATCATTTGGTGCAGACAAAAATGCTTCTGCCAAGTGGATAAAACCATTCAGAGCAATGAAACGTGACAAACATCCCAAAAATGAACTTGTTCACATTAATTTCTTCAGTTTTTTTTTTCTTTATTTGTTTTTTTTTTTTAATTTAAATGGAATTTAAATGGAATAATAGGCCAGTCTTCTGTAAAAATAGAGATAGACTTTTGCTTTCAATGCAGACGATGCCTGACATCTAAAAGAATTCAAACCACATACAAAAACACTTAACAATGTGATTATTTTGAGGTGTGCTTTCATTTGAGATACAGTGGGTTATCTACTTAGTTTTTCAGTATTTCACTTGTCCCCTTCCACTGTAACAACTGCCCCCACCAATAACCACCAAATATTTCAAGTAGTTCCTGAGTTGTGAAGGAAAAAAAAATAAATAAAAAAGTTACATTTGTCTCAGTCTCCCCTATCTTAAAATATTGAGTAAGTAAATACTGAAAATACTGAGAAACTGAATAATATAAAAATATGAGTACATTCAATGAATGCCGCTCTTTTAATAGATTCATGCACGACACTGTGAGTGGCTCGTGCAAGTTGGGGCAGTACTCAGTCCATTTTCAGGAAAAAAATTTGGCTGGGTCACAAACCTTCCCAAATTACACCTAAACAGTATTCAAACATGTTTTTTTTCTGAAAACATTTGATGGAGAAATAGGTTTTGTGAGCATGGCCCATTGAGCTCGAAATGTGTTTTCAAATCTGAATCTGTGATGCTCCTTTGTCAGTCATCATATGAAACCCCACCCCATACTGATGTCCACAGATATCGAGGACAGGTGGAAATCTGTCTGAGCAGAGGGATGTCCAGACGTATCTGCCTGAGGAAGAGCTTGCAGATTTGTTTTGTTCACAAGCTACTTGTCACCACATCAAGCAATTAAAACAAAACACTTCCCGTGCCCTTGAACTCGCTCAGGGGAGGACATGCATGTTTTTAATTTTTTCAAAACTTCCTTTTGACATTTAAACCCTCTGCTCAGTCTCTCAGCAGCCCACATCAGATCATTAGTGCTACCACAGATACTGTCATGTTTTAGGCAGGTTGTATTAACACCAATATGCCCGACTGGAAAAGCCTGGCCCCAAAACAACTATTAGGCGCTTCTCTATGCTGTGACATTTTCATCAAGCTGCTGGCATTTCTGTACTTTGGACTGCTCTGGGCTACAGAAAATTGGTCTGCGATGTGCCTCCACATCCCTCTAAGATGCATTCTTTCAAGTGTGAGGCTTTTGTTGGTGAGTTAGATTTTGAGACTGGTATTTACTGCTGCGAAACCAGACTATTTCAGTGGAATGACTCGCAGCAGAGAGAGTGTGTGCTCAGGACAAGTGCAAGAAAAGGACTGTGTGGATATGGACAGAAGTGCTGATGTGAAAGAAACTTTCTTTGATCATAAAGCCACATGTGTATGATTTACACTGCAGACTGGAGTCTCTGTTAATAGTGACAAACTGCTAGATCTGTGGCGAACTGCTGGATCTTTCTCTATGGAAGCCCATTACTGCCAACGTAAAAAAGCTCCTGTAAGGTATATAAATAACATTTCAATCAGGAAAGACTCGTTCTGAGTGTACAAAATATATTCATTGTGCACAACTGAGAGAGAAATGTGAACGTTTTTTAGACTCCATTGAGACATCATGATGTCTAAAGGGGATAGTGCTCTGGATGAGACGAGGACTCGACTTGAGCTCAACTGGAGCACTGGAAAGAACTGGAGGAGGGTAGCAAACAATTTCATGCTGAAATGACACCTGAAAGCGGCAGAGAGGAGAACAGATTTAAAGTTTTGATACAACAGCATGATTGGCTGATGAAGACTGTGCCTAAATCTGCTTGGTTGACTTAAAGAGTGAACGGTCATGGGTAGCTGATTGAGAATAAGTGGTTAAAGAGAGACAGGGGGAGAGAAAGACAGTCAGGGATGAGTGTGACATAAAGGTCTTCCTGATTGAACTTACATTCATTAATGATTATTTGTCAGTATCTCCAAATAATGACTCACTATCTCAAAATATTGAGTTAGTATCTCAAAATAATAAGGTGATATCTCCATGTAATGACTAATTACCTCAAAATAATGACTTCGTATCTCAAAATAATTATTTTTTTAAGACGCTAACTTGTTATTTTGAGATACTAACTCATTATATATGGCACACTGTTTAGTATGCCGTCATTATATAGACTGACCTCAGACTTGCTCCCAGTGTCACTGTGCTTAGTGTTAAAAAATAGGGAGAAAAAATTAATCAGTCTTCCTTAACCTTTAACTTAAAATAATTATTTCTGTGGACTTGATTGACTGGATGATTTGACAGCCTTGCTGCCCTGGTGTTTGGCCTCAAAAAATTGACACCTCTGAAATCCAAGTGGCCCCTAACTGCCCCTAAAATGATAAAAAAAAAAAAAAAACTGCCACCAGAAGCGTGATCCAGCTCCCTCGCATGTCTCTGCTAATTTGGTTTCAGATATTTCACCACTATATAAATAAACTGTCAGTTATTAGAGCGACTGCCTGTCAGTTGTACAGCAGTTCAAACCCGTGTTACAACAAGTAATCCTACTCAAGTGTGAGCTGGGGTGTTACTCTGTCGGTGACTCTGTGCTGTGGTGAAGGGCAAATGGAAGGAGCTCGCCTGTGGGATTAATAAAGTATCACATTATTGTAGATGACATGGTTCATAAATCTATCTATGCGAGAGACAGTGAGCTTGGCTTGTTTTGTAAAAGCCGCTGGATGTGCTTTGGGTGTTATTAGCTTGACGTGGTGCTGCTGTTGGTATCATGCTGTCCCAACGCTGTCATAGCCCCAGGCACATCAATTCTGTGCACAGACAGGCTTATCTGCTATTACACCGTGTACACATTTTGCACACATATACATGCACACAGCAGCATTTCTGCTCTTGTTTAAAACACATACTGTAAAACTGATTCACCCACTTGAACCATCTCCATGTTGATGACAACAGTTATGTAGTATGAGTGTTGTACGTTCACACACTGCTTTCACACACACACACACACACGGCAAACCGTGGCCATTCTCCTGTGAAAGTGGTTGGGGTTTGGGGGCACAAACAGCTTAGCCATGCTGTGGAAATGACTTGCTAACAGATGCCAGGCTCTGACTGAGCCACAACATCCTGCAGGCAACACTTAGAATAGAATGAATCCCTCTTTTCCTGCTCTCTCTTTCTCATCCTCACCTCTCTTTCATGTTATTCTACCCTTTTGATGCTTTGTCACTTCATCCCCCCTCCCTCGCCACTTTCTCTGGAGTGTTGCGACGCTCTTTGCATTGCGTTCTCCATACTGCTGAGGCTCATACGGGTTTGGAAAGGGGCAGCTGATATTAGATCAAAGACTGACCACCGATGCTGAATCATGAGCAGGGATCTTTAGTCCAGCTGGAACCGTGTGGTAATCTTTTTTTTTTTTTTTTTTTGTCATTTTTAGCCAGTAGCTCACTAAAGAATAGGGATACACCTGAATCTGAACACTTTAGTCGGGAAAGCACAAACAATTCAAGGTTCTAGCCAAATATCACTCATTATTATTCTGGAAAGTTCAAAGTTAAAGACCCCCTCCAGTGAAAATCATGTTTTCATGTGGTGTTTTTCATGTGTTAGAAGACATATCAGGTGTAATGATAAGCAGTAAATAACATGCCTGAGCATTTCTTGCTTTGAAACTGCAGTGAGCAAGGGCAGTCTCAAAAATATGGATTCAGTCAGGCTGGGTATATGACGTCATAAACCTAAGGAGCCAATCCTGTTTATCAAGCGGGTGGCAGAGGAGAAGCCGGATGTAGCTGGTTACTGTGATTAGCTGGCAAAACAGAGGAGAAGCCAAAGTTGAGGACTATTTGCCTATTCGTGAACCTTGTATATTAAAGGAAGGCTGGGTGTATATATATATATATATATATATATATATATATATATGTATATATATGTAAGCCATTTTAACAAGGCACTTGAACTTATTTTGCAAAAAAAAAACAAAAAAAAAACATGAGGCACACAATTTGTTATTTCTTGCAGAGTGTTTTATATTGTTTAAAACATGACTTTAAAAAAGGTCACATCTACCTTAATCAGTGCACCAAGCTTCAGAAGTCTGCAAAACTTTAGTTAAAAATGAAAAGAAGACAGATGAAAAGTACACTATGAGGACGCAGAAATACATTTCATAATTCAGTATTTCATATTTCAGTATGAAAGTAGAAGTATGTAATATATTTATGGTAATAAATCATAATTGACCATAGTATGTCAACATAGATTAAGGAATCATGCCAACAACACTACAGCCGTGGTGTTCTTTGAAATTTCTGTTCCGGCCTGTAACTTGTGTTCAAATTAATGCTGAATGTTCACAGAATGAGGAAGTGTGTGTTTATGAGTTGTACGTAATCATTGATAATCTTTTAAAAGGAGTAGATGTTTATTACGCTTAAATTGAGCAATATTTTAATGGAGTCTGGCAGGCAGAAAGCAGGCAGCCACTGAACTGAGAGCAGTGGGCTTTTGTTTTGAGGATAACAGACAGTTATAAACAGCTGATCAACTTACAGTGCTTGCTGTTTCTGCTCACCTTGTGCTCCTGCAGCCTGCCTGAGCTTCCTTGAGTCTGGGGAGGAGGGCAAGGGGAAACAACTCACTTCAACCTTAGATCGTACATTATATGGCTCCAACTCACTATTTGTACTGCAGTACTCATTTTGTCCTTTGAATTCTCTTTCTTACTGTGTTTTCTCTGTCTCTTTTTCTCTCTGTCTGTTTATCCAGCATGGTAGAGTACTCACTGGACCTGCAGAACATCAACCTGTCAGCCATTCGGACAGTGCGGGTCCTTCGGCCCCTGAAAGCCATCAACAGAGTGCCAAGTGAGAAAATTTCAAGTTTTTCTGTGTGTATTTGTTTGTGCAAAAGTGCGCGCGGTGCAGGATAATTGTGCTTTCATGTGGCGATGTACTCTCTGTGTGTTTGTGCTTGTACTTTCTCTTTGTTCTCATGCGTGTCTGTCAGTCTACATAAAGCGCAAATGCAACTGCATGAAAATTCATGTATATGTATTACATCTCTGGCTTTTTTGTGCGCCCGCATGCCACCTGTTCCCCATGGGGATCATTAAACATTCATCTTATGCTTAATCACACAGCCCACTCAGGCCCTGAGTCACAGCTTTATCAGATTTACAAACCATCCATTAATGCTGCTTCACTGATCAGTCCGTGACCATAACCCCGTTCCTCTCATCTAAAACTCACTTCTTGGCCCAACTTTTTAACTCCTATTGATTTCTGTGTCCTGCTGCCTTATCAGGCAGCTCTTAATCATTGTAAGCATCAATTAGCCTGCCTGAGCTAGGTTCAGACTGGTCTCATCACTTAGTTCCAGCACTTTAGCAGTTAGCCAGGCATTTGCAGCTAATGCTAATCGCAGGTAATGAAGTTTCAGATAAGTAGTCGGTAGAGCAAAGCCGGGCAGTCCTGTACGCACACTACACAAGTTGCGCAGGGCCCAGCAAATTACCTACCCCACCTCTCCCTGTCAACTCAAAGCGAGCGCCAATCATAGATATACGTGAACAGGTGAGTGTGTGCAACTTCATTGAGAGAATGAAGCAGAACTATCCACATTTCATCATGAAAAAGAGAAAAAAGACAGTCCGAGAACAGCAGTCAAGTAAACTTGTGTTCTTTCCGTGTTTCACGTTGAGTTGATGTGCATCTCTTAGTCTGTCTGTCTTGTTCTCTGTGGTCTGCCTGTGTTTATTATGTGGACGTGCTCGTATTTGCATGCAGAAATTGAAACTTGTGCTCATAATTTTTAAAGGTAGACGAGATTGACAAGCGACGATGATCATTTTATCTTTCAGTCAAGGTTTAGTTACAACTCTGGACTAATGCAAGAAGGAAGGCAATGGATTGACAGTGACTCTTAATTAAATATTGAATATACAATGTTGCTTAGCCGGGCATACTGGATGCACATCTCTCATGAAATAATAACTATAAAGTATTCAGGAAAGCTATAAATAGTAGTTTTTATCTAAAAATGTATAAAGGGAAATCTGAGAGAGTTTTATTTTACTATGTTGATACATAAAGTTTCAGCCATATGCTTTAATAATATTGTAATGTTATTTATTACCAGGTGGCAGAGCCAAATCTCAGTGTTATATTTTATTTTAAACCATGATCATGGTGACTAGTCTTCTCTGATTGGCTGGCAGGTGTGTGTTGAAACCACTTGACGCACACATAGTTTGGCTCGAGTTTAATCGTTTGAAATTCATCCCCTACCAGCTTGTTACTATAGCGACATTAAAGAGCACAGCTGTCAAATCCCACACCGCTTCCTAACTGGAAATGATGCAAGCAAGCAAACGACTGATTTCTTCGGTTTTCCTAAATGAGGACGTCCTAACCCGCTCCGTGCGTCAGCAAACAGGCTAAGCGATGTGCCGCTTGCTCAAAAAATCACTGGCCCTGGCTCTGTTTCAGCGAAGGTTCACACACCTTCAACCTATTTTATATGATTAAAATCAACGTGACATCCTTGAAGTTTGTTTCCCCTCATTAAAGCAGTCAAAAGGGAGGATGAGAGACTAATTAACGTGGTTGTGAAGATGCAGCACCTTTTTTATGATCCACAGCAGCCCTTTTTACAGGAAATATCCTCAAAAAGGACAGGGTTTGGAAAGATAAAAGGGAACTTTTGGGACATACAAGTAAGTGAACTGTCCTCCAAGTGCATAGAAACAAGGCTGATTTTCAAAAAAAATACGTTACTTAAATAACTCAGACACCTAATTTACTCATCTTCAGAAAGAGCAATGTTAAATGCACTGCTGTGACATAGGTCATGTATTTATCTGTTCTTTGTGCGGCTTCAAATGCTAAACGAAGTTGTGTCTCTGTAATTTTCGACCTGTATGTTTTGCATACTGCAAGTCGTTTTTTTAAACAAAACAGAATTATATTTTTTATCATTTTTTTTTACACCCAAAGCTCAGTAACGTAAAGTTCTTTGTGGTTCTCTCTCGCAGCTCGATTAGATGCTGTTCGATCAAACGAAGTGGATCCAAGTGGATTCAGGAAATGATGGGAAACTGACTGATTTATGGATTCCGTTTTTGTTTTTGAAGAAACATACTTTTTAATCTTCTCAAGTCCAAGTAAACTTGTATGTCTTTGGTGTCACAGTCCAAGTCACTTTGCAAGTCTTTTTTGATTTTGTCAAGTTCAAATTTGTGACTCGAGTCCACGTCTGGTAGTCAGAAATATTTTTAATGTTTGTTTTGTTCAGTGTTATCATTTTGCTGCTGCCTTATTTGAATATAACAAAGTGAGGCACTTTTTATACTTTTTCTCAGGGTAATGTTTTGACGCTCACTTTCAGTCTTGAACTCATTAGAGCAAATTAACAGAAGGGTTCAGTCCTTATCAGTGGCCCAGAATTCCCACTCCCTGCAGAAAAAACCTTGGCTAAACAAAGCATATAAACTTATGTAAAGGAACTTCTCCTCAGTATATTAAAGTCACTGCAAGAGGCTTTAAGATATTCCACTTCCACTTTTAAATAATCATGAAATGGGTCCGCGGCAGATGGAGCTGATTGCATGAAAGCCCTGTTGCCTAATTCAGTTTGGACCTTGGGGACAGATACTGTAGATACTGTAGGAAAAAAGAAACCTTTCTAGTTACTGTGAGCAGCCTGTTTTACATGCGAGGGAGTGAGAGATGAGCAGATAGACTGATGTGTTATTTCTTCAATCCAACATCTAAAGCCAGTTATTTAACCTTTGCAGCATATTTTATATATCTGCTTGTTTTGGTCTCAGCTGCTTTCCACAGACTTCTGAGACAGATACCTACACACAGATCCAAAACTTATAGCTTTTCTTTTACCTAGAGAAAATTTGTACTGATTTTTGCTCGTCACCTAAGTATCCAATCATGGTACATTCTTCCTTTTTAGTGTAATTACCTGGAAAAGCAGCTTGTCTTCAATTGATTTTGAATTTTCCAGCGTTACCTCTCAGGTTGAGCCATCAACAAGAAAACCTATTCAGCCCAATATTTCAAACAGACACAGCAGCAGCACTCAGAAAATATGGATCTTAACTGCAATATGCTTCAAGTGGTTTCATTAGAAGGTATTGTGTGCAGCAGAGTTTGCATTTCACAGACAGATTGTAAACAAATCTGAGGATTATGCATCGTAGCATGAATCTGCAGATTCAGATTGGGTTGTTAGCATATGCATAGTTGATGCAGCAGATGCACACATACATTGGTGGACTTAGGAGCGTGTGTGTGTGTGTGTGTGTGTGTGTGTGTGTGTGTGTGTGTGTGTGTGGTGGGGTGGTGGTGGGGGGACTATATTTTTAAAAAGACCAAAAAAGTGCCCTCTTGGATGTGGTGATAGTTAAACATGATACCTTTCCAGTAGACAAAACATGCTAAAGTGCCCTGTAGGGTACCCTTCCAGTGGGTAAAACACAGTCAGGTGCCCTCTGGGATGCCTTTCCAGTGGGAAAAAGATGATAAAGTGCCCATATGGTGCCCCTCCAGTGGGCAAACATGATAAAGTGCCCACTAGGGTGGTTTTCCAGTGGGCAAAACATAGTGAAATGCTCTCTAGGGAGTCTTTCCCGTGGATAAAACATAATAAGGTGCCCTATGGAGTACCTTTCCAGTGCGCTAAAAATAGTGAAGTGCCCTCTGGAATACCGTTCCTGTTGGCAAAACATAATAAAGTGGACCCTGTGGTGCCCTTTCAGTGCAGGGATCAGAACTGTTTAACCATAAATATATCATTATTTACAATGCACTGGTGCCCCACTGCATACAGCTGGTCTCTTTTTCTTTCGCCCCTGTCTCTCAGACAGCCTGACTTCGCCGCTGCGTGCATACAGTATACTGTATATGTGTGGGTGCGTGATGTATGCACACTCTTGTTGCTGACATTGTTATCAGTAAGCTGCATGAGCATGCTGCAGCCTGATTTTGTCCCGTATCTGTGACCCCATTAGAGGTGAGGAAGCATGGGGATAAAGCTATTTGTTCCTTGTTTTGTTGGATCGTTACTTTGACCACAGATACACGGGGAGCATGAGCACACCCTGACCCCTCACACACCTCAATTTGTAACTCTCCAACAAAATGGTAGATAATAGTTCTGTGCTCTGTGTGTGTGTATAGAGTGTGTTTTTGAGGAAATTGGTGTGAGATAGAGGGAGCGCTGCACAGAATAGGAGCGGGAAAGATGACACACACTATAGACACTAGAGAAGAGAAGAGAAGAGAAGAGAAGAGAAGAGAAGAGAAGAGAAGAGAAGAGAAGAGAAGAGAAGAGAAGAGAAGAGAAGAGTCTCCAGGTCGTAGGTGAACAGCACAGGCATATAGTTGCAAATGTGTTTCCATTGTGGCACAAGGGGAGGCATCCATCTTTATCTGGGAACAGCAGGAGCTGGCAAACTGGTACAGTCACCAGGAGGGGAAAGAGATAGAGGCAGGTAGAGAAGGAGGGGGAACGACTGATTTGTGTGATACCGTTGTGTTTCTTTTCTCTCTACTTTTGTTTGCTTTCTTTTCCTTTAATATTTGTGTTAGTTTTCTTTTTTGCAAGTATCTTCTCTCTCTCTTTCTCTCTCCCGCTTTCTTTCTTTCTCATTCCGGCGCTCCCTATTTTTCGGCACACCCTCGGGCCGTGTCTCGTTCTCGTCCTCCCTTCCTCCCCCTCCAATCCGTCTCTCCCTCTCTTCACCCAATTAGGCCTAATGGAACAGTGGCCTAATGAGAAGGACCCTGGGGAACAAACACATTTAGACTCGCCTCCAGCCGCCACCAGAGACACATACACACCAGCGACGCTACTGCTCTCCATTTAATACCAGTAGACGAGACAAATTAGCCACAGGAGGGAGAAAAATTAGCCAAAGGAGAAAGACGGGTGCACACTCACCTCAAGAATTCTTTCTTCTGCGCTCTGAAGATGAAATTTTCATGAATTCCAAAATTTCATTGCGTTCATTGATTTATTTATGCGTCTTTCACAACTTGCTGCTCTACAGAGAGCCAAAGTCAGGATTGAACTTAACCTCAATAAAATAATATTATTCTAAAAGTTTGGCAGCATGTACATACATAGACTGTACAAATAGTGGATGGAACTTCTGGATCTGAAAAGTGAAGCCAACACAAAACTGTCTTAAACCTGCAGTCTTTTTAGTGGCCGGTAGGGGGCGACTCCACCGTTTGCAAAAGGAAAAATGATATGTAAGCCTATGAGAAAATGACATGACCCTTTCAATCAAGTCAAGCTTCAAGTCTAGTAAATCATGGTCCCATTTAGAGTAACAAAAGAGGGTGAAACAGGATAGGCCTATGCTTTAGGGCATGGCTACCCTGTGATTGACAAGTCATTAAGAGATCCAGTCAGATCCAATAATGATGTAAATGAAGAAACACATATCCTGGGGCAGATTTAGTCATTTTGGCACCTGAGGCAAAGAAAAGCATGGGGCCTCTTTTTCTTACTCTTTTCAATCCTTGAATAAATATTAAGTCATAAATATAAATTTTTATTTAACGGTGGAGTTCAGAGGATGAATTCAGGAGTTTCACAGAGTCTGGAAATTATGCAGTCCGGTGGTACGGCAAACACTTTTCTTGAGACGCTCATGAAATTAAGCATAATGACGGCATTACAGTGAATGCATTTTAAGAAAGACATAATTGTGAAAAGTGAAAAGTAAAAAAACAAAAACCTTTGTTAACCATATGTTTATGAGACAATTCATGGGTGTCTTGGTAGCTTGAGACCTATGGCCATTGCCAACCTTTGCCTCATGATAAGCCCCCTCCCTCCTCTGTGTGTATGCTCCATGCTTGCGTGGTCATGTCTGCTTCCAAAAATTCAAGATGGCGACAGCTACAATGCCAGAATCTTTAAGAACAACACGTGCACTGTTCAAAATCAATTAACTTTACACATGCAGATACACACCGTATGTCAGCTTGATAAATGAAGCTCTAAACGTGAGCGCACACTTTTTGAATGGGCACATAATTACTGATCTATCACTAATCACTAAGCTTCTTTGTTTATTGCCGGTGAGTTTGTGTGTAATGCATAAACTACAGGTGTAAATGTTGTCTACATGTGTGCATCATCATCATTGCTCTCTTCCTCAGTCGTCCTCTCTTTCTGTCTCTCCCTCTCGCAGCTTCTCTCCTGTCATTCAGTTTGTTGGCAGTTTAGATGCACTGTTGTGTTTATGACATATTAGCCTACTGTTGAGTTGTTATTCACGAATCCCAGTATGCCGCTAAACACAGACACACACAGACGCACGCACACACACGCTCACCTCTCTCAGGTGTTAGTGCAGGGTTGCTGTGATCTCATTAGTGGATCTCGTGTCTCTTTCTCTTCTTAGTCCAATCAGCTGTCATTATCTTCCACTATTTACATCTCAATATGTCATCACTGCAGGACCGGTGAGGTCATCATTATTTGACAGGGGACACGCTTGTATTCCAGCAATTAGGTTTCATCTAATCATGAATGATTGCTCTTCTTTGTTCACGGGGTGGACTGCGGTTTGCATTTGGGCTTTCAAGTCAGTCTGCTGTCATAAGCAGAATTTGAACTGCGGTTAAAGATGTCTGACACAAAAATCTAGAGAGTACTTTTAAACTTTTAAGTTTGTCTCTAATTATTTTTTTCTAGTTGTTTCATGCCAATTTAAACTACTCATTTAATTCATTCATTCATTCATTATCTTCCGCTTATCCGGGGCCGGGTCGCGGGGGCAGCAGTCTGAGCAGGGACACCCAGACTTCCCTCTCCCTGGACACTTCTTCCAGGTGTTCCGGAGGGACCCCAAGGCGTTCCCAGGCCAGCCGAGCGACGTAGTCACTCCAGCGTGTCCTGGGTCTTCCCCGGGGCCTCCTCCCAGTGGGGCATGCCCGGAACACCTCCCTAGGCAGGCGCCCAGGAGGCATCCGATATAGATGTCCAAGCCACCTCAGCTGACTCCTCTCGACGTGGAGGAGCAGCGGCTCTACTCCGAGCTCCTCCCGGGTGACAGAGCTCCTCACCCTATCTCTAAGGGAGCGCCCCGCCACCCTGCGGAGGAAACTCATTTCAGCCGCTTGTATCCGAGATCTTGTTCTTTCGGTCATGACCCAGAGTTCATGACCATAGGTGAGGGTAGGAACGTAGATTGACCGGAAAATCGAGAGCTTCGCCTTTCGGCTCAGCTCCTTCTTCCCCACGACAGACCGGCGCAACGACCGCATTACTGCTGCCGCCGCACCAATCCGTCTGTCGATCTCGCGTTCCATCCTCCCCTCACTCGTAAACAAAACCCCAAGATACTTAAACTCCTCCACTTGGGGCAGGGACTCTTCTCCGACCCGGAGGGAACAAGCCATCTTTTTCCGGTCGAGAACCATGGCCTCAGACTTGGAGGTGCTGATTCTCATCCCAGCTGCTTCACACTCGGCTGCAAACCGCCCCAGTACAAGCTGAAGGTCCAGGTTCGAAGGAGCCAACAGGACAACATCATCTGCAAAAAGCAGAGATGAGATCCTGTGGTCCCCGAATCGGACTCCCTCTGGCCCCTGGCTGCGCCTAGAAATTCTGTCCATAAAAATAATGAACAGAACCGGTGACAAAGGACAGCCCTGCCTGAGTCCAACATGCACCGGGAACAGGTCTGACTTACTGCCGGCAATGCGAACCAAGCTCCTGCTCCGATCATACAGAGACCGTACGGCCCTTAGCAGAGGGCCCCGAACTCCATACTCCTGAAGCACCTCCCACAGAATGCCACGAGGGACACAGTCAAATGCCTTCTCCAAGTCCACAAAGCACATGTGGACTGGTTGGGCAAACTCCCATGAGCCCTCAAGCACCCTGCGGAGGGTGTAGAGCTGGTCCAGTGTTCCACGACCAGGACGAAAACCGCATTGTTCCTCTTGGATCCGAGGTTCGACTATCGGCCGAATTCTCCTCTCCAGTACCCTGGAATAGACTTTACCAGGGAGGCTGAGGAGTGTGATCCCCCTGTAGTTGGAGCACACCCTCCGGTCCCCCTTTTTAAATAGAGGGACCACCACCCCGGTCTGCCAGTCCAGAGGCACTGTCCCCAACTGCCACGCGATGTTGCAGAGGCGTGTCAGCCAAGACAGCCCTACAACATCCAAAGACTTGAGGTACTCAGGGCGGATCTCATCCACTCCCGGTGCCTTGCCACTGGGGAGCTTCCGAACTACCTCAGTGACTTCAGCTTGGGTGATGAATGAGTCAGCCTCTGGGTCCCCAGCCTCTGCTTCCTCTACGGAAGATGTGTCAGTGGGATTGAGGAGGTCCTCGAAGTATTCCTTCCACCGTCCAACAATATCCCCAGTCGAAGTCAACAGCTCCCCACCACCACTGTAAACAGTGTTGGCAGGGTACTGCTTCCCCCTCCTGAGGCGCCGGATGGTTTGCCAGAATCTCCTCGAGGCCGACCGGTAGTCCTCCTCCATGGCCTCCCCGAACCTTTCCCATGTCCGAGTTTTTGCTTCCACAACCACCCGGGCCGCAGCACGCTTGGCCTGCCGGTACCCGTCGGCTGCCTCAGGAGTCCCACGAGCCAGCCAAGCTCGATAAGACTCCTTCTTCAGCCTGACGGCATCCCTTACCTCCGGTGTCCACCACCGGGTTCGGGGATTGCCGCCGCGACAGGCACCGGAGACCTTACGGCCACAGCTCCGAATGGCTGCATCCACAATGGAGGCAGAGAACATGGTCCATTCGGACTCGATGTCTCCAGCCTCCCTCGGGATCTGGTCAAAGCTCTCCCGGAGGTGAGAGTTGAAGACCCCTCTGACAGATGGTTCCACCAGACGTTCCCAACAGACCCTCACAGTACGTTTGGGCCTGCCAAGTCTGTCCAGCTTCCTCCCCTGCCAGCGGATCCAACTCACCACCAGGTGGTGATCAGTTGACAGCTCAGCCCCTCTCTTCACCCGAGTGTCCAAGACACACGGCCGGAGGTCAGTTGACACGACCACAAAGTCGATCATTGACCTCCGACCTAGGGCGTCCCCATGCCACGTGTACTGATGGGCACCTTTATGCTTGAACATGGTGTTCGTTATGGACAGACTGTGACTAGCACAGAAGTCCAATAACAGAACACCACTCGCGTTCAGATCGGGGGGGCCGTTCCTCCCAATCACGCCCCTCCAGGTAACACTATCGCCACCCACGTGAGCATTGAAGTCCCCCAGCAGGATGATGGGGTCCCCAGTCGGAGCACTTTCCAGCACCCCTCCCAAGGTCTCCAAGAAGGCCGGGTACTCTGCGCTGCCGTTTGGCCCGTAGGCCGAAACAACAGTGAGGCACTTATCCCTGACCCGAAGGCGCAGGGCGGCGACCCTCTCGTTCACCGGGGAAAACTCCAACACATGGCGGCTGAGCTGGGGGGCTATTAGCAAGCCCACACCAGCCCGCCGCCTCTCATTGTGGGCAACTCCAGAGTAGAATTTAATTGAACACAACCAAAACAAAAACACACAATTCTGTTAAAAAAAAAAAAAAAAGTACTGTACGTATGTAACTTTGAAGGATTGCACGTTGCATTTCGGCGATATTCTATGTACAGTAAAGAATAGTGGGTTCAACAGTATTTCTCTATCAGCAAACACAGTAACATAGTGGATTAGCAAGTTATTAAATGACATTATGCGACAAAGCTAGAGTGTTCACTGCATACTCTGTGGCATTTGACAGAAGCGCAGACAAAACCAAAAATCAAGGGTATTGATGATCAATTAAAAGTGATCGGAGAGTAGGAGAGTTTGTGTCCAATGCACGGATAACTAATGCATATAAAAATGTCTAGAAACTGTTGTTTGCTTTTTTTAAGTAGTAGTAAGTATGACAAAAATATTAGTAATGGAAACACAAAAGTAAATTTCTTGCAGCACTAACAGCGTTGAAGTGTCCCCCTGTGAGATAACAGTATCATCAGTTGAGTTTGAGCTCACAGGTATGTTTTAAAAGTATTGTAATATGGCCTGGGTTACACTTTCTTGATCAACATAACAAAGATTTTTTTTTAAATAAAAATATTTGAAAAGAAGCAAAATATTCACTGGAAGCATATACATTTTTCCCCAACAGAATTTTTCCTGCAACTAAATCACAGTTAACATCCTTGATGGTTATATTTATATTTGGTTCAGGTTTAGGTGCCCTGTTCCTCGCTACGTCCTTATGTCTTCTGTGTACTGTGTACAGTTTAGTTAGGGCTAACCCAGATTTTGCTGTTCATTATGACGATTTGATAATTTGTTCCTTTTTCTCAGTTCAGTGCCACACTAGATTCTTAGATCAGCTTAATTGACTATGTTTTACCAGTGACAATCACATCTGGAATGTGAAAACATCAGATTTCCACACAGTAAGAGAAGGCAAAAGTGTGCGTCAGGTAGAAAATCCCAGCGCACTGTGGAGCAGCTCTCCCTCCGGGCCGCTGCGCTCCGTTACTATCAACCTTCTCTGCTTCCATTACAGTTAGTTTTGTAGTTTGTGGCGATTTCTGATTGTACAGTTTTAAATTCTGTCATGCTGTTGCACTGCTCTCTATACAGTGATACAGCTAAATAACAGGAGCAGAAACTTGTTTGCCAACCACTCGTTTCATTTTTCGCTCATCAGTTGACGATCAGTGCATTTTTTAAAGATTCCTTCTGTTGTATCCTGTTACTGTAAAAAATGATGCCACTTGCAGCAACATTTGAGTCCACATACTCTGATGTACTGATTGACTGATCTGCTGATCACACACACAGGTATGCGCATCCTGGTGAACCTGCTGCTAGACACTCTACCCATGCTTGGCAACGTGCTGCTGCTCTGCTTCTTCGTCTTCTTCATCTTCGGCATCATCGGCGTGCAGCTGTGGGCGGGGCTACTGAGGAACCGCTGCTACCTGGAGGAGAACTTCACCCTGTGAGTTAAACACGTAGATCATTGTGTGCAGTGTGTGTGTTTATACAGTCACACCTGAAATATCCCCCTTTCACATGGGCAGAGGTTGAGTATTTATCTTTTTAACAGCTTTTTATTTTACATCTCTCTCTACTCTCTATGCCCTACATTTTCAAAAACAGGCTTGTTAATGTTTAGTTTTAATGCATTTGAGAGGAATTCTTATTTTAAATTGGGCAGGATAATAATAAATAGAAAAGACAGTTTCTTAGTGTATCCATCAGTGCATATCACACACAACGGCTGTAACAACATGAAAAGTACAACAAATGTAACAAGACAAAATGATGCACAAGACATAGCAACAGGTAATGTGATGTAATGGGATACAACAAGATGAAAATGACATAACAAAACACAACAAAATGAAAATGACATAACCAGACGAAAACAATGTAATGAGACTAAACGTAAAAGATACAGCAAGGTGAAAATGATGTAACAAGACAGACACAACATTACAAGATGAAAATGAGATAACGAGATAAATACAATGTAACAAGATAAAACAAAGTTGAAACAAAGAAAAGATGTGGTAAAACGCTGTAACAAGCTGAAACAAAGAAAGAGATGCAATTAATATTAATAATTATAATATTAATTATTTTTATTTGAATCATTGTGCACCACCTTCCATCAAATCTTTTATGTCCATCCAAGCATATCATGCACAACAGAAGAAATGAGACAAAAACAATAAAGACAAAAAAAAGCCATAAAAGACATAACAAGATGGAAACAATCCAACAAGACAAAAATGACATAACAAGATGAACACAATGTAACAAGACATAACAAAATGAAAATGACACAACAAGACATAGACAAGGTAAAGGACATAACAAAATGATAAAGATATGACAAGATGAAAAAGACATAAAAGACAAAATATAGTGTAACAATGACGTACGAAGACAACAACAAAATAACAAAATGTAACAAAATTAAAACGTGACAAGACAAAAATGGTGTAAAAGACTTAACAAGACAAAACAGGGAGACTTGAACGTTTAAAAAAAGTGAGCCATTAGTTTTGCAAAAAAACAGCCAATAGAAATGTCCTTCAGAGGAGGACTTTTTACTTTTATACACTGAGTACTCAGAGCCTGAACTTTTGCCACCTCTGCACATGGGGTTCATACAAGGTTATAGTTATTCTGTATGATTTGAACAGCATGTACATTAGCACGTTGTCTTTCAGCTTTTTTAAATGTTCCTCTTCCAAAGCCAGCTGTAACAGTACAGTTTTTCCCAGTTTGCAACTAAGAACGTGATTAGACTCCAGCTGCATGCTGCATATTCATGCCCCTACATGACAGCATCACCTACTGTGTCTGAGTGACATTCACCAGTATTCAGGAGTGTGTGGTTTCATGCCATTGTCTAAGCTTCCTTTTTTTTATGCTGGCATCAGCTCGCCAGAAAGACACATACCCCTGATGTGTGTGTACTAATATGTATATAAGCCACATATGCTACTCTGTGCCTCTGCGCACTGTCTCCAGTTATGCTGACGCAGCATATACTAATGACAGATCTTATGGCCGGATGAAAGGGGACACGTGTCCGCCAGCTAGCACAGTCCTGCCCGCAACAACCTCTACAGTAATCACTTCATGAGGTTACTGTAACCGACAGCCGTTGTCTGTTTGAGCATGTCTTTCTTTGTCTTTTCTGATGTTGCATAAATTCATCCCCTGATTCAGGTCAAGATACAAAGACTGATCAAGATAAATCAAAGCACCGTTTTCTTCTTGTTTTATCTTGTGGGAATGGAGAGACACACGGCATCATCATGCTGCTGCCATGACTGTGACGTCACCTCCCTCTGAGTCTTCTTGACCAGGGTGGAGATGCGTGGTGTCCATGACAGGTCCTCTGCGATGTGGATTCCCAGGAACCTAAAGCTGTTCACCTGCTCCACCTCAGCTCTACTGATTTAGACAGGGGTGTTCGTCTTTGCCTCCTGTTGAGCAGTAGGTTGTTCCCTGTGCATCACTGCTGATTTCTTCCCAATATGAAGTCTCATCATTGTTTGAACCCAGCTGATGTTGGTGGTGTCATCCTTGTCGGGGTGCTGCAGTCATGGGTGTACAGTGTGAACAGGAGGGGGCTGAGCGCACGGCCCTGGGGGGCTCCTGTGTTGAGCACTGCCAATCTGAAGTGTATACAATAGTGATAACACTGAAGCACTATACTGTAGTGACTGGCAGGACCAACTGAGTCCTAAATCCTGCATTTGTCAACACTTTTCCTCCAGTGGACTGGTCAGCAGATTTTTTTAGCATTGATCTCACATTGAACTGAGTGGTGGTTATTATTTAATCAAAGTATCATTTTTGCCTATTATTTAAAAGCTTTGTACTGACATATTATGCAGGTTTGCCAGGGTGCTTGTGTGCATAATTAGAAGGGTCGTTGTGAGTTAACGCTTGAGGACTATTATGCTAAGTAAAGGGCTAGCATTACCTCTCTGAGAGGTTATAATAGAGTGGGCTAAGTGTCGCAGTCAAGTGCAGCATTCACTCTGCGATTTTACACCCTGCCTCTTTTGATCTCCGCTTTTTGTTTTTCGTGTCTTATTCTGCATTTTTCTTGCCTCTGTGCCTTCTTCTTCTTCTTTTTTTTTGAGAGGGGGGGGACCAAGTCTCAAACTATTCTCGCTATATCGTAAACAAGATGTGGCTTCTTTCCATTACGTCAATCTTTATTTAGTTCTGCAAGTTAAAATGCTGGTCATGGTATCTCTAGGAGCTGTACGCAGGCAAACTGGACTTGTTTGAGGTTCCTGAAGACGTCTCACCTCGGCCGGGAGGCTTCTTCAGTCCTAACTGACAAATGTCAACGTCAATGTCAATCTTCACTTGTCAGTTAGAACTGAAGAAGGCTCTTGGATGAGAGTTGAAACGTCTTCAAGAACCTCAAGCAAATCCAGTTGGCAACGCAAGTTGAAAATAAAAAAATCCTTACAGAGCTTGGGCGATTTGTTGTGGAGGCACATTCACTACGCTGCACTAATGGCCTCAGAGGGCAGGTCAACAGCACTTCAAGAGACAGTTTTATCGTTTCATTTTCCAAAGCAAGATCATGGATGTCTGTCTGGGTCATTGCACAGATTCAGTGCCTTTTTCATCCCCAGGACATTAAATACATAAATATGCATTAAACATATCAGTATAACACATTATGTAATCAAGCAAGTGTCCTGCACTTTGTCCTGTTTTAGCCAATCCCCACTATTTAATACTACAGCTTACCATAAAATATAATGATAATACACCTCTTGATTCCAATGGGCAGGGCACATCTGTGCCATAGTTTTGATCTGCTGTACACATGGCTGCATGTCCCACCAGGAGATTTTCAGAAGTGGAGTGTTTTACCCACTTGATTATTTTTACTTGCTCGGGTTTTTGTAGATTTGGTCCTGTTTCCTTGCTTTTTGTGCTTCTATCATGGATAAAAAAGGCTTAAATAGTTTCTTTTTTTTTGTCTGTTTGTATGATCACGAGTCTGCAGAGGGTATTTTATTTTGAAAACTGACCAGAGTCTCTTTGCTGTTTCTGTGTCTGACTTCCTGCTTGCCTGATCTGCTCTGTGCATAGTCTATTTCCAATTCCCTCATCAGAAATTCGTAATATGACACATTTTAGTTGTGTCCTCAGGTTTTCACTCAGTCCTGACAAATCCCCTCTTTTAAATCTTTGGGACATTACACAAGTCACATGATCAATGAGAAGTAGAAGACCCAAAGTAAATTCTATTACTCTATTTTCTGTATTTCTGATCATATTATAAGTGTGATTGATCTTAACATTCAGTCCTGTTGACCAAATTATTTCTTAGATGTTATTTGTTCTTTGTCAAAAATAGTTTTTGTAAACTACTTAAAGGTTCTATGTCAGGGTTACCTAATAGGGTGCTGTGTGGCCCTCGAACCATTTACTAATTCACAATAAAAATATATTGATTCACACTGTTTTTACTAAGAAAGGGGGTTTGGCCTCTTGGTCTGCCATAACATCCACCTACGGTGACACTTGATTTCTGTGCACAGATGAATAAAATGAAAAATGGACAGATGAATTTGCAATATTTTCCAATTGACATCTGCTTTATGCAAGGTTGCTTATATCAGGTGCCATCACATGTCAAAACATACTGGCGTCAGTGCAGAGTTCCTGCATGGCAGCACTGCAAGAACATCTTATTTATTAAAAAACATTATTAATGTTGCTTTATTAACTGGTCCCTGATTTGCTGTCATTTTGCGAAAGTGGAGCCTGGGCAAAGCAAGTTTCCCAAAGAGTATCCCTGTTCTAAGTGTTCCCAAGCTATTAGTATGGATACCATAATGCTACATTTAATGTATTTACAATAGCTATGCTAAAAACTTTCAGTCCCTGTTACAAAAAATGCATAATCTTCCATCTAGACACCGTTTATAAGGGTATTAAAATAAATAAAATGCCTTGAGACAGACCATTACATATTTTGAATACTTAAACACGTTATTAGATGCAGTCCTGAAAAAAAGATAAAGAATGAAGTTTAATTTGAAAAGTTGTAACATGGTCTGGTAGAATGTGTCTCTGCCTTCCAGCCTTGCTTTTCCAAAATGATCTTTCCTTCCCAACTGTCCCAGAGTCTCGCAATTGCTGGAAACTGTCTTCTTTTCTCTGCCCCTCTGTAGCCCTGATCCTTCCCTCCGTCTCGCTCTCCACTGGCAGGTGTGTTCACAGTTTGATGCTGTGCCATGCTGTGCGATGCCAAGACACAGGCAGGGGGGCAACAGCCTTCATTCATGCTCCACTACTCTGACAGGGGCCCTCTCTCTGTCTTTTTCTCGTTCTGTCTCTATGTCTTTGTTCCTTCTTCCACCTTAGCACCATTATTAAATCGCCAAATATTAAAGACTGTTTATGACCTCTCTCAGCATTCGTTCTTTGTCCCTTGTGTCCTCCATTGGTTTGGATGAGCTCTGCTGTGTTGTAAGTCAGTGTAAGCTCAGTGTGTCTCAGTGCATACCTGCAAACTATCGATGCATGGTCTCTAAGCTACTCTCAGTGGGACGTGGCACAGCCTGATATGGCCACTGTTACTATCGATCCTGGAATTAGCGTGTGTGCATGTGTGTGGTTTGCAGTTGAAGTGAAAGGATAAATCCTCCTCCTGTGGAAGTCCACAATATCTGTCCTGCGGGATGGGGAAGGATCGGGAGAACTGGAAAGAAGAGGAAAGCTGGGGATGAGTGAAAGTGTGAGAGGAGTGAGGACAATCTGAAAGACAGAGGAAAAAAGAAGAAATAGAGGAGAGGCAAAGGGAGAAAAGGCTGAGGAAGAAGAGCAAAAGAGAGGAAGAAAGAAGGGAAAGAAAGAGAGAAACAAAGAGGACATAAGCTGTAAAAAGACAGGATAAACGTCATAGCTGCAAGTGGTGGTGTGCGGCAGCCGCGGTCTCATTACCGGACACCGGCTGTTTGTCACAGATCTGAAATTTCATGTGTTTTGGACACTGGAGGAATTTGTTCAAAGTTACTTCCTGTGTCCAGTAAGGCACTTTGGAGCACCAGCAACTTAGGCCTATACATTATGTTCCAGTTTAACAAAACGCAAACCATGCAATGCCATGCAAATCAAATGATGGTTGTCACATGAGGCCTCCTTTCTCTTGCCAGTGGGTGGTGCTATGAGCATTTCCTTTTTGACATACAGACTTTTATCAAACATATGAAATTTCGGGCAGACTGGACAATGTAAATTTGAGTTACAACATCTTTCTTTTTTATGGCAAAACTTTGAAACCTGGTGCCACGCTGTAGCGATTCCATTCAACAAAAGCTCAAGCTTTTAATAACTTGTCATCATGAAGGTCTTTAGATTGCACACACCTAATTTTAAGTCGCTCTGATAACTCTGACTTCCTGTTGGGCCTAGGGTATGATTCCAAGAGGCTTTTTTGTATGCCTGCACATGATGCAGTTGCCCTCGGGCCAAAATGCTTGTCAAAAATGAAGTTTGGGGCAGTATTGACCATTTACAATAAAGTTAAAGCAACTTCCTGTTTCATGGAGAAACACTGAAATTTGGAAAACATAATCTTTTAATAACTTTTGATCAAAAACTAGTCTAGATGGCACACACCAATATTGAAGTCAATCTGATTAATTCTCTATGAGGAGATTATGAAAGTATAATGCCTGTAAAACACCAAAAAATGACTTTTTAAGTCAAAATGGCCAACTTCCTGTTGTGTTTAGGCTATGGTTCCAAGAGACTTCTTTGAGTTCCTGGGCGTGATACACGTATCTACCACTTTTCATACATCTAGGTGAAATGTGCTACGGGGGCTGTTCTTTAGGGCGTGTTGTCGAGCCATTTTGCCACACAAATGGGTGAGACCCATATCAGATGTAGGTTTTCTCTATGACAAGTGTGTGTGACAACTTCACGTTTTGGAGAAAGAAAAACGGGGAAGAATAAAAAATAATTCCCTCAGTTTCAATGGGGTCCTCGCACTGAGGTCGGATGGTTGAGCCCTAACAGGCGAAAAAAGAGGGTGTAGGGTTCAGGTGTTAAATACACTGTAAGATAAGGTTGTGATCCATGCAAATACAGTATGCTTGAGGCATATGTGTGTATCCAGTCATTTTCTGATAAGTCCCCATGCAGCAAAAACAGAAAATGAGAGATGATCCTGATATGCACAGAGAAACAGGGATAAATCGTGAGAAAAGGCCAACTGAGAGAAAGCGAAAGGAGGCATGAAGTGACAGACAGAGACCGCACAATGAGTAAATACTGTAGGTCGAGTGACCCCGAATGTGTGTCTTCAGTAATGGGCCTGCTGATGGAGAAGGTCTATTTTTGTCCTCCCTAGGCCCAGACCTTAGTATGAGCATCCACACCATGCCCTCATTTACTCCACAGCCATGTCAGATCACACACACACACACACACACACACACACACACACACACACACCTAACAGACCCTGCTGACTGGCTCAGTGGTATTTATTTCTTCCTTTTCCCAACATCCTTCTCATTGTTTTCCCTAAAATTTCGTTTTGAGTCATTCGTGTTCAGCAGCAGTTTTCTGTTGCCCCCCATTTTTATTATTTTCCTTGCGCTTTGACACCACTGCTTTGTAAATCAATCCTTATTGTTAGGATTTGAATGCTTTACTTGTTTCTTTTTCTGTTTATAGGTTTTTGTAATGAAACATATGTCCTCATAATAGCCTCATCAGCATGTACCAATGGCAGCCAACTGTCCTTTTCAATGAATCCACAGATGAAGATAAGTCTGAGTTCCAGGTGGATATGAACTGAAAGACTCTTTGACATGCTTCCATTAGATCTGAGAGGTAGAGAGACATCTCAGGAAATGATGAGGTGCTTTAGATGGTGGCAATCACTTACATTCAGAATTTAGAGATGTGCATGTCATTAGCTTTGACACTCACTACCTCACAGCGAGTGAATGGGTTCATTGACAGTGTATGTATGTGTATGTAATAGGTGTCAGTGCATAACAGTCTAATTTGTTTTTCTACTGATTTCACACTGAGGCACATACACAATGTCGAAAGGACGAAATCTTCAGTCTGACATTGGGGAGGACAAAATAGAACACTAATGGCTGGTCAGTGTTGTTCATGTGGGGGGGGCGGTGCTTATAATAGCTGCTATTTGTATCCAAATACACACACACACACACACACACACAACACACAGTTGGTCTATGAGCATGCTTTGTTTTTGCTGCATTAACTTCAGAGTATCATATCAAAATATGTCAATAGCCCAACCACTAACCAATCAGATCACTGATAAAACAGTGTCATCAGTTCTACACTTTTTGACATAAGAGCTCTTCCTGAAGGGCTGGCATTCTACCCAGAACCAATTGCTTCTGACAAACCTTTATTTTAATCCAAAGAAACTTTTTTGGAAGAAAAAACAATTGGGTTCTAATAAACCTTCTAGAGCCCCACCCATGGATTCTTGTTGGCACCCTTGAAAGGTGAACAGGTTACTAGGTGGAACCATCACACCTTAGCCTCTCATAGATGCTCATACTGTATTTTGAGTTCTATGTAGAACTCTGAAAAGACTCTCAAGTGGAACACTTATAAAAGGTTCTACCAGGAACCAAAAAGGGTTGTCCTATGGGGACAAACTGAAGAAGCCTTTATGGTTTAGTTTACCCTTTACTTTGAAGAGTGAACAGGACCATGAACGTGCTCCTGAGTTTACAATATGTGACAATTAATAAGGACAGGTAAAGAAACTGATATGATTTTTCTGCGCAGAACATTCTCAGAATAGTAAAAACTATTCACTCTTACCATGTCTTTAAACATGGTGTTGTGCCTTGTAACGCTGGCAAGCAGCCTCTTTCACTTGTAGCTGGAAACCCCAGTTTTAACAGAAACAGGTGAGAGGTTTGTTTCTACAATTTGATAATAAATTCCAAGTGGTAGGTTGCTCATCTTTGGTGTCTACAGCTGTCTGAACATCTGTCCGTTTGGAGTATATTCATTGCACACAGACAGCACATCTTGATATGCAGCTTCTGTTTTTGTTCATACATACACAGCAGTGCAACGTGTCAGATGAAGGTGAAAAAAAAGATCAGCGGGTGTTGTGATTATTAAATCACTGGTAATGACAGATTAGTACACAGAAAAAATTTACTTTGGGAAATGTCTGGATTCATTGCGTCACAACATGAACACACATCACCACAAATCAGCATAAATAAAGATTTTTTTTAATTAAGTTCACAGTGCACTGTGTTTTTAAGATAAGAGAGAGTTGGAAAAGAGAAGAACCCTGGTTTTCAGACATCCATAAAAACTCAGAAAAACAAGTTCCAATCGAGCAGCCTGGTGTGTGTAGAAGTCTATATGGTTATACTGCAGCAGCCTGGTGTGGTTTTCAAGGGATTTAACAAAGGTAAACACAGTGAGCGATCATGCGTAATGACACTGCGCTCTGACATGACAGAAGCTGCAGATTTAGCCTAATCATTTCTAAAAAAAAAAAAAATCTTTCTATTTATTTTCTTTTTTTGTGCACACAAATGAATACAGTGAATGTTGCCACCACCTGACCATGTGTCATTAAACACAGAGTAGAATGAGCCTTGAACCAGTCCAGATGGATGGTGATAGTGGATGGTCAAACTTCCCTCGTGTGGCAATTACGTGCATGAGCTTAGTAACCATTAGTTTCATTTTAATTTCACTGTATTTTTGACTACAAACAATATATTCCACAAAGCTCCAGATCCAATAAAACAGAATGGCCTGATTTTTCTTAGTATTCATAGTTTTCACGTCTGTATGGGAACGCCTCCCTGGAGTGCAAAACAATGCTGTCTTCCTCTGCCCGCCAGCTTACAAACTGATTGGTATCTGTTGTCTCGGATAGTTGTTGTGCGATCGGATGCGCTAACCGATGAAGAGACAAGCTTGGGCTCTTTTTCTGCAGAAGTCTGTCCCACAAAGAAAACCCAGAAAAGAGGACACTTTGGATTTGAGCCATTAGACAGATCTCTGTACTCAGGGAGGACAAACAATAGCAGCTGTTAAGAGTACACACATATTTACAGCGAAACTTCATCAATGTTTGTATTAGATTTATGTCATGAGATATTATGTTAGCCTAACAAAATGATACTGCCTTGTCATTGCTGCCCTACGACACTGACCACAAAGAGAAAAGACCTCAAAAACCCATGGGCCAATGTTAGATAGCTAACATAAGTTAGTTAGTACTCACCTTTGCTTTGACAATGAAGAATTTCTTATCCTTCGCCTCCCAAACAGCATCATTATTGAACTGTCCAGATCAAAAATACATATAATTGTCTGTACTTTTGTACATCCAGATCGGTAGTGTAAGGTGAGGCATCCTCCACAAGATAGATGCAAACATTGACGAAATTATGGCAAAAATATGATGGCAGGTGCTGTATATGTATCGCAAGTTCCCAAAACTTGTAGTTTGTTTTCATATCTTTGTTTTTCTTTAGTTGAGAGATGATCCAAATATTCATGGTTTGAAACAGAGGGAAATTTTAGTGGCTCGTGCTCTGTCTCTACGGAGAGTCCAGTGTGAGCTGCCATGTTGGCCCACTGTTTTTGTCCCTCAGGTCACCATGCATGTCACGTGACTGAAAACTATGAATAGGAACACAAGGATGGGATTACAATACATAATGTTTCCATTAGAAGATTCGTGGACATGTTCATTTCAGAGCTCCCTGCCGGCGACCTCTTGGCGATCGTTACATTTAAACCCTACACTTGTGAACATATTGCATCTCAGAAAGTGGTGTATGGTTATTTCCACATGTCACAGTCCCAGGCAAATGAGGTCAATGAGTTCAACAGGGTAATCAGCACAGAGCTGTCCCTGTTTCAAACGGCACAAATCACTTGTTACTTCTGCTTTGTCAAGACCAGTCCAACCTACCTACCAAGTAACATTGAATTCATTCTTATTCTCTCTAGTTTTTACAAAGCCTGCGGTAGAACTTTTGTGGGTCTATTTAGAGTCCACCTACTTGTCTTCTCCAAACTGATGAATAAAGGACTATGGGTAATTGAGTGTGACATCTTAGGTGCTGCATGATTTCTCCTCAAGCCACTCATTTTGTCATGTCCTGACCAAAGCGTGACCCCACCCTTGTTTACCACACCTGTCAGCACGCCTTTGGTTTGCTGAAGTGGCTGCAGGCGGTGTTTGCTAGTTCACTGCTGGGTCAGTTTTTTTCTCTCACACACATGATCTATATATATATATATATATATATCAAGTACAGCTCCATACTGAGCCATTTATTAGTCTAGTAAGGTCAACATCTTCTGGATCTCCTCCTTTCTGGTGTGTGTGGCTTTTGTTTTTTTGTCTTTTTTCATTTTGTTGTTTGGAGGAAAAGGATTAAAGGGAACAGGAACATACAAAATAATGAAAAGGTGTTTTTTAAAAAAAAGTTGGTCTATGTGTGTATGCATGTTTATTTATATATTCTGTATATAGTACTGTGTGTGGGCGGTATGACCTAAAATTTAGATCACAATATATCTTGAAGCTATTTTTTCTTAAAATTTCAATATAAGTGCTTCTGAGGGGGATAAAGCACTGATATGACAACTGCATGGCAACTATTACTTTGTTAACTTGATTACTAGGACATATTTGACATAGATTACAGATATTTTAAAGATATTTCATGTGCAAAACTGGAATAATATAATAATAATAATAATAATAATAATAATAATAATAATAATAATAATAATAATCTGACTTTTTAACCCTTAAATGGGCAAGCACATGTAAATATTTTTCTTTTAAATATGATCTCAATTTTCCAATTTACACCCTCCCTAGATACATTGCCCATCTGGGGTGAAATTTTAACATGTCCCCCCTTTTTAAATAGTTCATGTGCCAACTTTCAAAACTTTTCATAAACATGTCTTTCATGTTTTGCATAGTTTTAAAAAGTGAAGAAAAAAAAACTCAACAGTAGTTATTCACATATGTTTTGAATTATGGAAATAAGTCTAATCTTTGAATAAATGATGAGCCATTAACATGTATGCAACGGTCTGCAATTCATAGCAATGGTCTGCTATACAGAAATAACAGACCTTAGAATGCTGTAATTGGCCAATCAGAATCAAGCCTTTGACAATGCCATGTAATAATCAATAATACACATTTAAACAGAAAAACAAAGAGAAATCATGTCACACCCTTATATTATCAATTATTGAGTATATGCCTCAAAACTTAAGCACATCTGTCAATGACTAGCCCTGTTTTTTACTCCTATCTGCACAATGTGTCCTCCTGGACACAGATGTTCATTGGCTGATTATCAGAGTTATGAACATTAAAAAATGGTCTTACATCTTGGCCAGTGTCTTGGTCTAGGTATGCTGACATCTTGGATTTTTGATACAAAGGACAAGTATATTTTTGAATGTTGGTGTAATTTATTATCCTGCTGGAGCGTCTCCCCTGCTGTCAGTGTCACAGCTGAGCTCCTCCACAAATACACACACACACACACATACAGACACATGGAGTGAAGTCAGCAGAGAGGCAAGAGGAAGAAACCTGCGCACTCTTGTGCAGGCTGATGATCACAAGTCTTTGGACAACTTTTCTTTTGTCAGGCAAAATGAGCCAGCCTCTACTGGTCAGTATAATACAGTCAAAATTCATACCAAAACTTTGCAAAACTTTATATACCGCTCATACCTGAGCTGGCCTGTGGGCCACGCTTGGCTTGTGCTGCCTTTGTTTTGGCCCACCATGGAAGCTCATGCTTTTACTCACCTTAGTTTGAGAGTGCTGTAAAATCCTTATCATGATGACTATGAAACACAGATTTTGTGCAGCTAAAATGTACATAATTTTACCATAATGTGCAGCAAAGTGCTATTAAGCTTCCCTATTAAATTCTATTAAAATGTCTTATCTAACTTATCTTCCACTGACATTGCAAGTGACTGCACAAGGCATGTAATAGTGTGTGTAGTACGGTGGTATTTTACGATAATATGTAACTTAAACGTTGCTCAGTGTAACATCCAATAATGATTCATTATTCAGTGTTGTCATTATGATGATTAACTTTATATTTTTGTCAAACTGAATTAAATCTCCAATTTATTATAAGGGTGGACAATACAGCTGTTCAACTTAATTTAAAACACTTTAAAACATTTGCATTCATTATCTGTCAGAAAGGTGTGTTTCCTTTGCCTGGAAAATAAAGCATATGGATGTTTTATTGACAGTTACCTCTGCAAATGAATAGAATTACTATTAAGCAGGTCAAACTGTAGTGTTCTAATTATTTTGCAGCTTTATTTTAGATTTCAAATGTAAATTTGCCATTAAATATAATACATTTTAATTCAGTGTCGTTGTATAAATCTCTGGTTTATACACTGTCCACCCCTAGTGTATCACTCGGTGAGAAAGGAAGAGAGTGAGAGTACACAGTATACTCCTTCGTGCAGGATAATTTGCATTTCTTAATTCACCCACTTGCTTTCAATGATGCATTTATCCCACAGGCTTGGTTGGGTACTTCTGGGGATTTACTTCAGTGACTGCGCTATATAACGTCTCTCATTTCCCATTCTCCCCTCTTGATCCCTCTTGACTCTCCTTCTCAATGAATTTCTCATGAAACTCCTCAAATGAAGCAGTGAAACAGGATAAGATATACAGTATATATGCAGATTCTATTCCAGAGCCAGCTAACTTAGTTTCTTACCCTGTCTCCACCCCAGCTCTGCGGGTATGACCCTGCCTCCTCCATACTACCAGCCAGAGGAGGACGACGAACGCCCCTTCATCTGCTCCCTGGCGTCCGATAACGGCATCATGTCATGTTCTGATGTGCCGGCGAGGCGCGAGGGAGGACGCACGTGCTGCCTGGACAAGGAGGACGCGCTCCACCGACAGGCTCTTGGCCTGAGTCCTGAGCCACTGGCAAACGGCAGTGGTGCTGGCGAAGCGATGGGTCTGTGCATCAACTGGAACCAGTATTACACTCGATGCCACACAGGAAATAGTAACCCCCACAAAGGTGCCATCAACTTTGACAACATTGTCTACGCCTGGATCGTAATTTTTCAGGTATGTCCCATATGGGCCAGTGACGTAAAAATGAGGTTACTGATATTTTACTATATTCTTTTAGGTGCTCTCTAAAGTGTTTATTATGAGAGTTAGCTAACCTATATCATAAAGAATAAATGAATTCAGAACAATCCACTGGATTTAAACATGCCATATGAACCACACTGCAAAAAATTAAGTTGAGATAACTCAAAATTTAAAGGCAGCTTACTGCAATAGATTTTTGAGTTGTGAGCCCAACTCAAACTGAAAAGTTTTGAAATAAGATAAAAGAAAAAAAGTTTTGCTGACTTATAATCTTAGATTGAGATAACTTATTCTTCATCTTTAGATAAAGTTGAGTTTTAAAAAGTCTAAAAAATGAATTTCAAAATCTGGTCACAGTGAACTGTGAACCAAATTTGTCAAAATTTTGGTTGTTGGAAATAGTTTTGAAAATATTAAAATATTAAAAAATTATTCACTTTCACTTCAGTGAGATTACTTGATAATTGGGGGGTTCTAAAGCTCAAAGATTCAAATTTATTTAAAGAAGAAAGATTATCTCAACAAAAGATTAATAGTTTTTCCAAGCTTGAATTTGGCTTAAAACACAAAACTTTAGTGGCCAGAAATTAAATGGTTTTAAAAATATTAAAATATTAAGAATTATTCACTTTCACTTCAGTGAGTTTACTTGATGATTTTGGAGGGTTCGAAAACTCAAAGATTCAAGTTTTTTTAAAGAAGAAAAATTATTTAATCAAAACATTAGTAGTTTTTTCAAGCTTGAGTTTTGCTTAAAACTCAAAAATTGAGTGAAAATTTTGAGTTTTCTCAACTTGCTTTGCCTTTACAGTGTATTTAGCACTAGTAGGTAAATAAAGGTATTGTTTTTTTTGCAGTTAAATTCTGCTGAGTAAGCATGTTAACTAGTAAATGTTTATTTGTTAACACTCAGAAGAATCTTTCCTCCTAGGTGATCACCCTGGAGGGCTGGGTGGAGATCATGTATTATGTAATGGATGCCCATTCCTTCTACAACTTCATCTACTTCATTTTACTCATCATTGTAAGTAACAGCTACAGTTATTAGTACTCTACACCTCTACCAACCTGACACATTTGGTGTACGCTGTGTTTTGGTGATTAAAAATTGAAGCATACCTGTAGTTACACACTGCGGAGATTAAATATAATCCTCTATAAAAAGAATTTCTCATAAGATTTCCAATATATTTTAACATCAGTGGTCTCCTGCCATCAATACATTGAATGAGGATATTTCCTGAGTAGCAGATTGAAGTGTTAATAGACTCATGGAGATCAATAGTAGCATAAAGGACTGTCTACAATCAATGTCTGAGAGTGGGAGGGAGGGAGGGAAGGAAGGAGGCGGATGTTACATAAATGTATCTTTGGTGGTGAGTAGGAAAAGGGGAGAGAAGAGGAGGAAGGACAGTTGAAAAAGACAAGAAAATATACAGTATGTACACTGTGTCAAGAGCTCGATCAGCTCTTTGGTGCAGTGCCAGATGGTGGTTATGGTTATTCAGCATTCACATGCCATTGGCTCTCTGCAGTTGATCTGAGTATATTGAAAAAAGGCAAGAATGAATGGAGGGTGACTAAAGGAGATGACACAGTGTGAAAAATGCAAACACACCAATGAGTCACAAGCACACTGTACAATTTCCTCAGTACTCTAATGAAAAGGAACAAACTTAAAGGGATAGTTTGGATTATTTCAAGTTGGTAGTTATTGATAGTCAGTGTATCACCTACAGTACTTGGCAGTCAGCTTGTACCCAGTTTGGAGAGCAGCCAGCATGGAAACTAAGCAATGTACTGCTATGGACAGGGTCTGTCACAAAAGGTATTTTAACCACTTAAAAAACATCTACCCAAAAAACTCAATAGCAGTTTAAGAGTATACTATATTTAGAATATTTCCACCACTTCACCATGCTGTCCGACAGCCTTTAATGATAGGTAACTGCCTTTATATAGGCCAAATATCGCTGTCTCAAAAGTAACCAAATTCCATAGGCAAAAACAGTAATTTTACCTCACAGAACGCAGGAGATGCTGGTCTACTGCTGCCTCAATCTGTTCATGTAGTTTGTGTTATTGTGTGACTTCTTTGTTTTTTAAGGATAGTTTGGATTCACTAATATCACATAATAACAAAAAAAAACTAACAGATGGAGGCAGCAGTAGTACAGCAACTCCTGTGTTTTCTAATGTAAAATGATTGATTTCGCTTATGGAGTTTGGTTGGTTTGGAGAGAACAGCATTTGGCTTATATAACAGTGTTTTTTTCCCCTTGAAAAGCTGAGTAAAGTGGTGAAAATATTCTAAATATAGGGTACCTCATACAACCTGAACTATCCCTTTAAAAAGAGTGCAAGACCTGCCCTACAAAACAGTTTTTCCTCTTCACACCGTTGGTGTTACTAGGATGAGGTGATTATTGGCATCGGGACTGCAGCTGTAAATTGCATTCCCCTGCTGGCACGTCTGACTCAAGGTTGGCATTGCCGACGTGAGCACCTTTTGGCACCCAAAGTTAATTGACAAGATGTCACAGTGAAATCACTTTTGCCTGGTTCATGTACAACAAATGTAGTAATTTCTGGCACAAGACACATAAAAGGCACTAAACAGCTGATCACATCGTCAAACGGATTTTCATGTTCCAATAGAAATGCTACAATTGTGCTTTGAGAACTGACCAAACAAAACAAGCTCATTTGAAAACCAGAGCTCCACAACACCTAACAATCAGGCAAACACACTGCGCACACAAATGTGTCACCTCTTTGAGCTTCCTTGTAAAGCTCCAGCCTGTTTAGTGACCAGCAGTTAAAGGTTCTAAGGGACGCCCTAAAGCCTTTATTGACAATATAACTGTTTTTGTGCCAAAATTGGTGCTGTTTGTACTTTCAGGTATCTGCTTTATTTTACTTTTTTAAGAGGTGTGTTAATTAACTGCCACTGAAAATCCAATATTTCTTCATTTTGCTGCTTCATACTAAAAGCTTTTAGATAACAAAATAAATGGGGGGCTTTTATTGTTAAGAATTTATAGGAAATAAAAAGTTTATCCACTGTTCAGACATTCAACTTAAAAAGTGTGTGTCATACATACACACCTTCAAGCGGGTCCAAACTCTGCCATGCTAAGTCAAATCGAGTTAAGCCAAGCAGCACGTTTCTGGATGAAATTGGAGCAAAAGAGTAGCAGAAGTTACTGATGGAGACGACAAGCTATCATTACCTTGGCCTGAAAAGGAGCAAAAAATTTGCATGTCAACCTGGGCTGATTTTTGTAGCTTCCAACTGAATCTCTGTGGTCTGAAGTTTAGTTTCCCTCCTGCATCACTGTTGTACTGTAAGGAATCTACTTAATTTTACTGTTTCATGTTTGCTTTCAGATGAGAGGAGTCATGTTAGGTTACTGCTGATGAAAACCCAGAGTTTGTTGCTTCATAATAAAAGATTTTTGCAAAATAACCAGGGGACTTTTATTCTGAAGAATCTATAGGAATCTATAGGAGTTCATCCACTGTTCAGACACTCAACTAAAAATAGTAAATACACACCTCCTCCAAGTGGGTGAAAACACAGTGCTGGGCTGATGCAGTCAAACCAAGCAGCACATGTATGAAAAAGGAGGGAAAGCGTTGCAGAAATTACAGATGGAGGCGAGAGGCCGTCATTGCCTTGAAAATTAGCCATGTCCACATGAGATGCGTTTACATTACTGCCAATCAGACCTGGAGCTAATAAAAACACGTGACTACTGCAGAATCATTTGACCGGGGAATTAATGCTGATTGCTGATTGTCCCTTTCCCACTAAAGAAAAAAGCCAGATGTTTGTGGGGGTTTTTCGTCCAGTGTAACAGAGGCTTATAAAAGTTTTAGGTCAGGCATTACAACTGTCCCAAAAGGTGTTGTTTGCACAGCGAGAGTCACCTTACAGTGACTCTCTCATTATTATTTTGTAATCCTTTCCTTCATTCTCTTTCACTTATCTTTCTTTGTGTGTGTGTTGATTTGTTAAGTACCCTGTGCTTGAAAGTTGATCCTTTAAGTGTGTGTTCTTAATTACAAAACAAAGAGAAGTTTGACCTCCACAGTGTCAAACAGTTTCACTTCTGTGTGCTTGATACTTGAGATACTGTCAGGTGTGCAACCTAAGTGCCTGTGTCACATCGAAGAGTGAGTCAATGGATTAAAGTGACTTACAGATAACTGCTACCAAGAGGGCAATTATTGGGAGTGTTTGTGTGTTTCAGAGAAAGAGAGGCAATATATAAACATAAATGTATGTGACAGCTTCTGCATGAAAGCACATAGACACATGCAATCAGTTATAAGCTGAGCCTGCCATCTTAATGTGTGTTTTTGCTTTTGTCTATGCGAATGTTTATATGAGTGTGTGAGTGTTTGCATGCATGCATAATGCAGCGATCATCTGAATGCGTGATATTGGACTGCCCTCCCTGATTATGCGCACAGCAACTGATCAGAATCACAGAATAGACACACACACACACACACATACACACACACACACACATATATACACAGATGCAAGCCTGGAGGGAAATCAAAGCCCCACACACCTGCAGACCTGCTTTGACCCACAGGCCACAGATGGGCATCTCTCCTCCCTCTCTCCACACACACACACACACACACACACACACACACACACACACACACACACACACACACACGCGCATACACACACCTACTTTCTATGTTTCCTCTCTCTTTCTCTCTCAGTGAATATCTCTGGGTTTTCCTTCACCTTCCCCTGCATTTTTGATCACTGGGGAAGAAAGTCAATAAATGGAAGGTCATTAAAGGGGAAATATATATTATATTTACTGTAATTTCCCATAATTTGACCATAATATGCCATTAGAGGTGTCAGAGGGAACATGCTCAGTTGAAACACTTGCTTCTCTAACAACGCTACAGCCACAGTGTCTAATAACTGTTTTAGTTTGCCTGTTTCAGGTTAATTAGAACTCAAATTAATGCCGAATGTTTGCCAAATGAGTTAGCGTCTCTTTATGAGTCATAAGAAATCATTAATAATCTTTTAGAAGGAGTAGACGTTTATAACAGTTAAACTGAGCAAAATGTTAATGGAATCTGGCAGGCAGCGAGACAGGCAGTCACTGAACTCCAACTCCAGAGTGTGTACTTTTTAGAACAGTGGGCTTTTGTTTTCAGGATAACAGGCTTAGTTTTATATTGACAGACACTGACAGTTATAAACAGCTGATCAACTTACAGCGAAGGACTCGTCGTCCCTTATTATTGTCAGTTTCCAATGTTGCATGTCTTGCGCTCCTGCAGAGTTCCTGCAGCCTACCTGAGCTTCTTCACATCTCAGGAGGAGGAAACAACTCACTTCAACCATAGATTGTCTATTAAATAGGGATTAAATCTTTTTAATGTACTGTCTATTGCTCCAACTTTCTATTTGTGTTCATTTTTGGACGTGCAATTGCTGCATATTGCTCTTTTAAGTTTGGATTTTCTGCGTTTTATCCCTGCATGTTTTATGGAGTGTTCCTGCTGCAAATGCTTTGGCCTTGTGCATGTATGTGTGTGTCTGTTTGTGTCTGACAGCTTTGTCCAAGGACAAAAACAGGGAAACATGTTCAGATTTGTAATGAACAGAACCGAGACTCTGTTACAAGCCGCTATGTCCATTTAGCAGTCTGGTTTTTCAGTTGTTCAGCATCAGCTTATATTGATCAGATCATTGTTCCATGACCAGCTTGGAGTGGTCCAATAAAAGCCATTTCAGCAATCCTGTAGTGATTCCCATTACCACCATTAAAGGGGTCAACCAACACATACCACACCAACTAACCCTCCAAATCATGACAAGAAGATGAAAGCTCTCTTGTAAAAAATAGATGTACTGGGTAAAGAAATATTCATGTGAAGCGTTGTGGAGCATGGGCATGAGAAAAGTGAAAAAAATAAAAGAGTCAGAGTTGGAGGGGGGGTGGGCAAGAGAGAAAGTTATGTCAAGTCAGAGTCAGGGAATAAAAGGAAGAGAGAGAGAAAGATAGCCAGACGCTGAACTGTGCTTTGGGCATGTGTTGGCTCTGTCTGTCTGCTCCAATCAGCCTCGGATTGGTAAGAAGCCAGCCCTCAGAGACCTTTAGCATGTGTGCTAACATTTCTACAGGGGGATTGGCACACATTATTAGAATCAGCAAGTGTGTGAGCTTGATGTAGAAAACAAGTCTGTGTTTAGCATTGGAAAATCACAATTCTTCACGTATTTCCTGTTTCTTAAATGAGCAACATCTGCTTTAGCCACAGGCTGCTTATTTAAATAAGACACTGAACTGGTTCTTATTGTTTTATTTAGGGTTTCTTCTCGGTTGAGTTTGTTAAATAACTCTTAACCTCCTTTCGTCTCGACAGAACAATTCATTCTTAGGGACAGATATTAACTCATGTTCCCCACAGTCATTTTCCACTGTTAGTTTTATGTTACTTAGTGTTCTGTATGTTAGTGCCCGACTGATACTGGATTTTTGGGGCTGATGCTGATTAGGGGGTGTAAATATAGACAGTGCAGGCCAGCTGGTCCCACAGGAGGAGTGGGGCGTCCAACAATGTGCGGGACGGAGGATGAGCTCTTTTGCAAGTGAAACTCAGATTAAGTAAAAGTGGTGCCATCAAGTAAAAATGGTGTCACTTGCTATAGCTATGAAAAGGTAGCCATCATGGTTTTCTTTTTTCTTTATTTTTCTTTTTTTCTGTGAAATAGTGACTAGCAATTTAGAACAAAATTATATGCTTAGTCTACATAAACTGTAAATAAACAAAGAAACAAGCTCTAAATAAACTGTAAAAACTATTAAATGAACACTTTAGTATTTTCTTTGGTATTTAGTCATTAACAGATATGGAATGATAATTGCTGGACAGTTGATGTTGTCCAATGTCAAATCTCCATTTGTCTGTTTTTATGTGATGATACAGAAACACAATATTGTGCAAATTCACACTTAAAAAGAGCGAGCTCAGAGTTCAGTTCACAGAGATTAAAATGAACTAATTCATATTCATACGTCACATTTCTTTTTTTATTGAGAAGTTCACATTCATTTCTTCTTTGTTGTTGTTAAAAATAATTCGAAATAGAACTTCCTCCTACCAGGGACACTGAAGTTGTAATGTCACAATGACATTATACTAAGTGGTGCACAATAATTCATGTTTTTGTGTTTATTTTATTTGTACATCTTAGATTAATAAACTAGCCTTCTGCAAAAATAGAAATTTTTGCTTTGAATGCAGACAACGCCTGACAACTCAAAGAATTCAAACCACATATGCAAAAAAACCTTAAGTGACATTATTAGATATGGCAGAAGTGATGTGATTACTTTAATTTAAAATACAGTGAGTTAATATGACTACTTTTTCAGTTTCACCTGCCCCCAACCACTATAACTACTGCCCCCACTGTCTGATTTCTTGTATGAAATTGTCCTGATTGTCCTGATTGGTGAAAATATATCAATTGTATTATTAATTAGTGCAAGTGTATATGTTTCTCATATTTAAACCTGACTAGTATATTTCAAGTAGTCTGTGAGTTATGAAGAAAAATGTTACAATTGCCCCGTCTCCCCTATCTTAAAATACTGAGTTAGTATCTCAAAATAATGAGGAACTTTCTGAAAATAATGACTTAGTATTGAAGTCATTTTGAAAAAAAAAAACAGTGAAAAAATATTGCTGATACAGATAGACTGATATAGCTGTGCTAGGCCAGTATAAGGCAGATAATATCTGGCTCTAATGTCTGGCTCTGTTGTGCATCTTAACTCAATTCAACATCCATACTCAGTCTAACTCTCTGTTTGTTGTTCCACATCCATCCAGATTGGTTCATTCTTCATGATCAACCTGTGCCTGGTGGTCATCGCCACCCAGTTCTCGGAGACCAAGCAGCGGGAACACCAGCTGATGCAGGAGCAGAGGGCACAGTGCCTGTCCTCCTCCACCCTGGCCAGCATGGCTGAGCCGGGAGATTGCTACGAGGAGATCTTCCAGCTGGTCTGCCACGTCCTCCGCAAGGCTAAGAGGAGATCAGCGGCTCTCTACTACACGCTGAGGGGCAAGCCCCCACCACCTGGTGGAGGCAGAGGTAACAGGCGTGGTGGAGGGAATGTGAACGGAGAGCGTCATCATTCCAGACACCCAAGATGTGAGTAGGAGGTTCACAACAAATTACATCAGAATAGTTCTTATTTATGTAACATTTGACACTTGAAATCAGTACAGGCTGCTATGTGCCTCTATTTGGCTACTAACTAAATTAGACTATAAATCTGACTGCATTTTATTGGATGTGATGCAGTATTTACTTCTGGAGGGTCATGCTTATACTTTTATGTTCAAAATACTTTCTTTTGCAATTTTTGGAACAACTGACCCATCCTAGGTTCTGCCCCTTTTTGCTCTGTGCTCCAATGACAATTGAGCAAACTTGGTACCTCTATCAACTTCATCCTTTTCCTTTAAAAGCAAAATATAGTCACATCTCAAGTTAATGTTAGGCTAACATTAAGCTAATGTTAGGAAAATGCTAGCTAACTAGCTAGCTAATTGATTAGTTAGCTATTTAGCCAGAGTTTTTGCTAACATTAACTCACTTAAGCTGTGAATATGTCACTTTTAGAGTTAGTGTTTTAACCAATTATGAATGTGCATTGCAAAAAAAATGTGAATTTCAAATTAAAGTGCATCTATTAGCTTATTTTCCTCTATTTCCGTCTCTACATCTGTCTAGCCCACTGTCCACACCAGAGCAAACAAGACAACAACCCTCAGCCGCTAGCAAACTCCATCAGCCTGACTGTCCCTCAGAATCCTGAGGACTGCCCTATATGTGCACTATCGCTGAAAGAGGGGACGAGGGCTGCCGGAGACTCCGCCAACGGGGAGGAGGATGAGGAGGATGCAGTAAAAGAGACAGGCAAGGAGGAGAACCACCTAGAGGAGAGGGGAGATGGAGAGAGGAAGAAGAAGAGGAACTGCTTTGGACATTGCAGAGACCTTTGGAATGATATGAGGAGGAAACTCTGGGGCATTGTGGAGAGCAAGTACTTCAGCAGGGGAATTATGATCGCCATTCTCATCAACACCATCAGCATGGGCATCGAGCATCATAACCAGGTAAGATCATACACGCAGTGATCTCATAAACGTTGCCACTGACCATCAAACAAACAAAAGTGCAAAAAGCACATGGGTAGTGGAGGTCAGTGGAATCTTTAGTGTGCCTGAGAATGGAGGCAGTGTGTGAGTGTTGTGAGGTGCATACAAACAAAGCAAAGGGAACTGAAGCGAAACTAAAGCTGCAACAAAACCAAACAGGTGCCTGCAGACAGACAGGGCTTTACAGACTGGGAGCACTGGGCCAAGGTGTTCCCAGTTGGCACTGAGGATCTCTTGCCCCACCCACCAGGTACCTGAAACACAGCCAGATGCGAGACAGATTGGCAGGGAAGGGCAGATGTCGTCACTTTATGTAGTGACCAGTTGTGAATCGGTTTGGCCTAACTTAGCCAGACACACACACAAAAAAGCAGCAGGCAGCCAGGTAGCTTGTGACAACAGGAGGTGTCTGTAGTGTGTCGGCGTCACATGTCAAACCCAGTACAGCAACAAACACCACACAATGACAGCAGAGTTTTCTGTAGTTAAACTTGTATTGAACAGTAGATAATAGCTATTTACTCTCTAACTACTACTGCTGCACTGTTAGAAATACTTTAATAAAAAGATTCAAGTGACTGACAAAGCCACTGTAAATCAAAATGTGATTTGTTAATTCACCTGTCATTCTTAAAGAAACACACAGGCCGTGGCTTCCTCTCCCAGTGAGTGATTCAGCTGCCTAGAGACAACACCAAAAAAATCTGATTGAATAACTTTATTTTACTGTTTTCAGGACAGTAACCCTTTCATTGTTGAAGCAATCTTGATAGGAAATGAATCTGATTAGAATTAGAAGATAATAGCCTAATAATTAAATGAAATAAATCAAATATGTATATTTAAAGAATTAAAGTTTAAATTTGAAAAGCTGATATGTTTGGTCTTCTCTGAAGGCATAGAGGGCCTCCAGGTTCCCCTCTGGCAGTGACAATATGGAATTTTAACAATCCAAACGGAACAGAGGCATTTAATTTTCAAGTACTATGAGAGAGGGGTTCTTCTATATTTTAATCTTTAATTTTCTTTATCGTTTTATCTTTTCTCACATGAGTCTTGTTTTGACTCTTACTGTCATAATTTGCTTTTGCTGATATGTGTTGCAAACTCAACACATCCTCCATGTGTTTCACATCGAAGTATCCCAACAATTCAGAGGTTATAATCTCTATCTGCAGTTTGCATTAACAGTAGGCTTTAATATGTGAACAATAAATGATAATATCCAGGAAGAAGAACAAAGGGGAATTGATGCAGTTAGAAGAAGCCTTAGCCTTCAATGCTTTCTTCCAGCAAGCCCTTCTTAGGTAGATTTAGGTGGAAAATTTGTGGTTTTCTTGTTAATTTCAAACTAAACGAGATGATGAACCCAAAATGCAGACAAAGAAGACTGATAGTAGTTCAAAGATATTTAATAAAGAAACAGAACTGGCTTAAAACTTAAGCCAGGAATGTCAAAAAGCAACAAATAAATTAAACAAAGTCAAACGAAGAATATAAAATCCAAAAAACAAATCCAGTGTCAGAAAATCAAACACAAATCTGCAGCACTGGGGACTGACTTGAAAAGGTGATGATGAACTGAGACAAAAACAGAAAAATACAAGAACTAAATACACAAGGAACTAATCAGGCACAAGTGAAACAAATGGTAATTAGACAGGGCAGGGAAAGGACAAATACAGGAAGTAGACTCATAGAAACAAGACAGGCAGAAAGAACTACAAAATAAAATAGGAAAAGCTGTACGTTGTTTTAACTTAGATAAAAAAAAGTATTAGACCCTTTATTAGACATTTATTTCACTTTCGCAGGGGGTCATGACACATTACAACACAACTTAGACAGTAAACAAACACAGTTATATACAATATATAATACTATATATATATATAATTATACACCATACACCTAAATAATGCTGTAATTTTAGACAGCATATATGCCGTATTAGACCTGACATAACTATCCTTAAACACTATCATACCACTGTTACATCCAACAGTAGGAAACAACACATATTAGTTTACAGTACTGCTCTGTTGTAATGTATCCTTATGTATCCTTTCCCTCTAATAAAGTCCAATAATAAAGGGTCTATTAAAATACTGTCATTTTAACAACATATTATTTGTTTTCTTCCTAGTTTAATACAAAATACAGCTTGTTATGCATGATCAGTGGACTGTAAAATACCAAATTATTGTGGCTATGTTCAACTGAATTCATTTGAAATCAAAATATGTCTTTAATCTTGCAAGGAAACATTGGTAGGTGACATAACTAACAAGCAAAGTTTGTGTGTGTTCATTCAAAAATTGCAATTGTGTAATTTGGTATTCAATATATCACTCAGGGCCACCAAAATCCTAGGGCCGGCCCTGCAAACACCTGTAATTTGCCAACAAAGACAGTGAATGTTTTAGAAATTGGTAAATACACTGGTCTCTGCCATCATTGTGGGAATATGGATTGCCTTAAATCCTTTGTGCTGACATTACTGTGGTGTCAATAGAGTGTGTTAGCGTAATAATTTCCCTCTCCCCTCTCACTCCCACAAATCAGTGCAGTCTCAGAAGATAAACCGCTAGCGCTGCTGATGAAGCATTGCTGCTAGGAATATCATAATAGCAGATGACACTCTGAAGGATGAGTGTGGGAGTGGAGCATCACTGCCATGCAGTTTCCTGACAGAGGTGTAAACATTTAGTCTCGCTGTAGACAAAACCGAGCTGGCTTTTAACATCGGCCAGGCTCCTCAGAGGCAGACGAGGCAGGTGTGAGAGCGGGAGAAGCCTGCCAAGAGCAGACGCGCACGCATGCATACAAACACATGTAAGCACGCACACCTGCAACACACACCCATTTGTGTCCAGCGTGTGCATACACATAAATTTTTAAATTTGTGCGCATGCACCAACAAAACACACGCAGACACATACACTCACAAGCTGTTACATAAAACAACTTTTTCCCTTCATTTGTGTCTCAACTCATGCCATTCTGTTTCATCTCTTCACTTTTTTCTCCCTCCCTTGTTAATTTCACTTCCACCTCTCTCCCCTTATTTTCTCCACCCGCACCTTCCCTTTGCACGTTCCTCCCCCCCTCTCGCTCCTTTGTTCCTTGCCTTCTTCCTTCCTTCCGTCCTTCCCGCCTTACCCCAAGTGTCTCATCTACTCTCTGACTCTCTTTTACCTCCCTCAGTTTCACCCTCCGTCTCCCGGAAGAGATGGAGACGAGTGAGAGGGGAAGAACGAGGCAGACGCCGGTTACACAGCAGTTTTCGGCTCAATTCCCTGTGTGATTCTGTGCGTGTGCGCGTGTGTCAAAGCAGGCATGTATGCAGAATCACACATAGACATTTGCATGCACACGCTCGCAGACGCTTTGTCTGTCTGTCTGTCTGTCTCTTGAGTCTTCCTCCCTTTCCACAGGCTGACAGAGAAGCAGTGATACAAGTCCGTGTTTTTGCTCTGCAGTAGAAAAGTCTTACTTCATGCAATTTTGTTCTAAAACAGGAACTCTGAAACTGATGTGCTTCTCTCAAAAAAAAAGACTAACCACAGGGCTGCCTTACTTGCACTACACCCTGCTTAAAGGAAATATTCACATCCAGCTGGTGGTTTCAAATAAAATATGCACATTGCTCCATATACTTTATAGTGAAGATTATTATTTTCATATTTGTGTGGGATTATTACTCACTAATTCATCACATGATGTTGCACTTTAGAAAAAAGATGAGATGCCTGTTTGCATTCATGTTATGTGGGTTTGTGAGAGGACACATTTGTGTGAAATTCTGTTTTTCTGCCTTTTTCCTGTCAATACAGTCTTTAGACACCAGCGTTCTTTGTTGAGACTCAGTGAAACTAACCACTGGTGTGTTAGATTTTGAGCCTGGTATGAACTGCTGGAAAAGTGCGATGCAGATTCGCAGCACACAGAGTCTGAGAGAGACAAAGCGTCATGTGGACAAGCGCAAGAAAAGGAACACGCAAATACAGACAAAAGTGTCAAAATGATTTCAACTTTCTTTCATCATTAGAGTAGAATTACTCAAGTAGAAGTACAGAAACTTTTGTAAAAAGATGGGCTCTGGGAAAAGTAGAAGTACTGATTCACAGGCTCTGAAGTGTGCTCAAAGTAAAAATGCACCCTGTGAAAGACATTTCTCACTTTTTCTCCACAGTCGAGGCTCCTTGTTTCATTTTGTTCTGTCTTTTATGTCTTTTTTGTCTTGTTACTTCTTTTCTATCTTGTTACATTGTTTTTCTCGTTATGTCTTTCATGGCATTTTCCATCTTGCAGTGTTTTTGTCCCATTGCATGTTGTTGTCCATGATATGCGCGGATGGACACACAAGGCATTGTCTTTTCTTTGTGTTCAGTCTTGATGTTGCGAAGGTGGTGCACAATTATACAAGATAAAAATAACTAATAACTCCCCTCAAATGTCTTAAAACTAAAGTAATAAGCCTGTTTTGAAAATGAAAGGAGAAGGAAGTACAAATACCTGGAAACTTTCCTTTAGCACAGTAACTAAGTGTTTGTACTTAGTTACTTCCCACCTCTGTTGATCTAGTTACTGGTTACTATTCTACAATTCTGTAATTTACACTGCAGACTGGAGTATCTGTTAGCAGTGACAAGCAGTTAGTCTGCGTTACCTATGCTCATCTTCAGCCGACCATCATTAGCCCATTAATCGGCCACTGGCAATATCTTCGCCACCCCGACTCACCTCCTCCCGTCCTCTCAGTGCTCAGCTGGGATACGTGCGCAAGCAGCAAATCTGCTACATTACGTACGCTGTACACATTCACTACGCCCTATAGCAAAATAAACTCACAAAGAGTCAAGAAATTAAATATTCGCACACTTTTTTCCTTTTTAAAGAAAAAAATACACCCGTTCACCTTCTGAATTCCAGTTTCTCTCTTTTACCAAACTAAGATGAGCTTAATTGGCTTGTTAACTCCTCAAACTCAATAAAAGTCTGTTAGTCTGTCCACTCGTCAAATTAAATCCTTAATTCACCGTGTGACAAGAGTGCAAAGATGGTAAATCTTATTTTATCTTATTATTAATAGATTATATATTTGTCCAATCGCCCAACCCTAGTATTGTATATATCAAAGATTACTATTTTCATATTTGTGTTGGATTATTCCTCACTAATTCATTACACTATGTTGCACAATAGGAAAAGACAAGCTACCTGTTTGTATTCATGTGTGTTTGTGAGTGGACATATCTGTGTGGCATTCAGGCTTGGAAGCTGTAGCTCATCCATTCACCTTCAAGGCAACATTCACACACTACTATTTATCAGACCCAGCAGTGTTGTTTCCTCTGACCTTTTATGATTAAAATGTCATCTATAGGCTTAGCAAATGAAATTAAGCTTGGCTGCTGCGAGTTGCATGTTTGGCAATTTGAGTAATTAGCATCTGAGCTAATTAACTGCCAAAAACTAGAAAAGGAAAATATTTTGCTTTTAGTTAATATAGAAAGGTGATCTAAGACTTTAATATTTGTGAAGCCCTGAATGTTTCATAACATGTTGTAAAAAAGAAAAAAAAATTATGAGCAATGCAGTGCAGTGTCCCCTTCTCCCACTGGCGTCACATGCTAGGCTACTCTCCACTTGATTCCTCCACGATGCCCTGCAAATACCCACGATGAATGATTTTATCTCCAAAAATGAAAATGTCCATCTGGAGCTGAAGGGCACAGAAAGAAATAAACTACAGGAGGAAAAAAGCAAAGCCTGATGAAGTAATGTTGGGTGATATGAGGTAGAAATGTGTCAGTGGCAGCGATTTAGCATTATTGCGTTTCCACTGTGGGAGCCCTTACTGTCACTGCTATGTATTCGTGGCAGGCTGTGTGGAAAATCAGGGCTGGATTCTCAGGTGATCTTGCAAACCTTGCTGCCTCCCAAGGTAGCACGATTTGGGCAGCAGGACCGTTTTCCATGTGAGCGACAGTTGGTGGCGGTAATGCACCTCCAAGCTGGTTTCCCAACCACAGCGTATGAAAAGAGCGGCTATACAACATTGATAAGGAGAGTGAATTTGTAAATACTGAGCAGGAGGCATCCCAGCCATTGCTGCCTAGCTAATGTTGGCTACTCAATACATTTTTCAGTAGAACAAACTTGTGTTTCTTACTATTTGCTTGTAGCTGGTTAGGTAGCATGAACACCTTGGGTATGATTGCATCTACAATTAACCAACCTGAGGCAAGGGTGTTTTTTTCATTGTTTTGTTTTTTACTGTGTAACTTCACACAATAACATAAGAGTCACAACATAGTCATAAAAATGTTGCAAATGAGGATTTTCTCATTACAAATAATGTCGTTATGAACATTCAATATGCAAATGAGGGCATAACAATGGGACTAGAAATATTTTCATGTATTTTATATGCACTCTATATTTTATTAACATCAAACTAAACTTCCCCTTCGGCCATTTTACTCTTTATTTTAGCTGATAATGAGCTAATTATGCAAATTGCTCAACACGCAACTCATAGCAACCACTTTGAATTTCATCCACTAGGCCTATAGATGGCATTTCATCATTAAAAGTTTATAGGAAACACCATTACCTGGTCCAAGAAATTTCCAGTAGACTAAAAGGATATTTGTATGAAAGGTTAAAATATGAAGTATTATTCGGGGGATGAAAAATTAGTGAACAGGTTGAGAGCAACGTGTAAGAATACAAGAATATGAGGAGAAACATGGGTAGGGAATGAGAGGTAATGGCTCAAGAAGAAGAAAAGCAAAGCGGGAGGGGAAAGCAGGGAGAGGAAGGAATGAGGGTATTTTGTCTGAGTTAAACTGTGGTGTCAAGGGCTGTGATGGTTCTGTCAATAGCAATAAATCTCATATCCCGTGTTTGTACTTATGGTCAGTGAGTGAGCTCTGGACAGAGGTCAATATTAGAGCTAACTGCTAAGCTGTAAAATGTGTTTGTGTCCATGCATCTTTATACAGTTATCCCTACACTCGCCGTTTTCTACCACAACTCATCTAGTAGTTGTACACTCTTAGGAATAAAGATGCCAACTAGAACCACAAAGGGTTTTTCTGCTTGTTGTCATAGAAAAACCCTTTTTGGTTTCTGGTGGGACCTTTTAGAGAATTTCCACTTGGAATCCCGACAGAGTTTTACCTAGAACCCAACATAAAGGGTTGTAATACCAATACCATCTGTGAAAGGTTTCGCCTTGAATACCCTGTAAGTGTTTCTACAGAGAACCTTTCTATGGCGTGATGGTTCCACCCAGAACCCTCTCTGAGTGTTCCGCATGGAACTATTACCTGGGTTTGTCCAGAGAACACTTACGAGTTCTACTGAGAACCTTTATGTATTACAAGGTTTTTGTTTGGAACACACTCAGGGATTCTGCAGAGAACCCCTTTATATTCCAAGGGTTTTATCTAGAACACATCCAGGGGGTTCTTCCGAGAACCTTTTAATATTCCAAGGATATTACCTTTTTATATTTGAAGGGTTTTATTTAGACAACACTTTGCAGAGAACCATTTTATGTTCTTAGGGTTTTATGTAGCACAAACTCAGACAGTTCTACCAAGAACCTTTTTGTATTCCATTGATTTTATCTAGAACCACCAAGTGGGTTCTACCGAAGACAAATCCTATTATATTCCAAGGGTATAATCTAGAACACACTCAGGGAATTCTACAGTTTTATGTTATGATACAAAGATGCTGTGATGAAAAAGTTCTTTAAGGATTTCAACAATCCTTGATGAACTCTTTCCTCTAAAAAGGGTTCTTTGGATGAAAAAATGTTCTTAACGGAACCTTTAGTCATAAAAAAGGGGGAATTCATGAACCCTTTCTTTCTGAAGCAAATGGCTCTGGATAGAACTTCAGCTCTTCAGGAAGAACCCTTTTGGAGTTTATTAGTTCTCTTTTTAACATGCTTCTTGACATTTGAAAGTTTTAGAGATGGTGAGTGAGTAATCATCATCTAAACCACTTTGTAGTCTGCTGATTGGTCCAGCTTCCAGCTACAGTATCAAGGTGGAGAGAGTCTCAATAGATGTTTTCCAGACTAAAACATTGTAGTTAAAATTGAGCCCATGAGATTCAGGCTGGTTTTGTGGGCTTATTTCCTTCCCTTCCATCCCTTTTATCACATTTACTCTTCCTCAACCCTAATCGAGCATTTGTCTCCCCTCCTCTCTCCTCCATCGTGTCTTCATCTATTCCTTAACAATCGCTCTGCCAGCGCTCCTCTTTTCCCCTCTCCGTCAGCCAGGTTCTTCCTCCACCGTTCTCACTCCCCTGATCGACAGGAGGATATTGATTGGGAAGAGATGGGTCTGCCTGATAATGAGACCGAGAAAGAGAAAGAAAAAGGGACGGAGAACGAGGGGGATGAAGATAGAATAGGAGAAAAAGCGGATTAGAGGAAGGGAGGGCTGAGAGTGTGTTTTTCTCTGACATGGTTTGCTAACTTTGGCAGGGCTAGCTGGCTATTTCTCTGCTGGCTTTGAAACGGAAATACACAGGGGGTATCAGAGAAAGCATCTGATCCATATCGTGCATAACACACATTCATTCACACACACACACACAAAGTATACTTGCATGAAGCGAGTCTGCTTGTGCATGCGCACATACAAATGGAAATAAACCTGAGAGTGACTGACACGTGTGTGTGTGTGTGTGTGTGTGTGTGTTTATTTCTTGTGTGTGTGGTTGGTGTATGTATGTGTTCTTGTGCCAATTCCAGATAACATGCTCCTATTCAGCCAGTGTTTGACACCATGTGCTACACAGACAATACACACCCTCCAATCATCCCCTTCTCATTTTCCTGTGTGTTATTGCTGGTGTGATGTTCACTCTGTTTCCCTTTACAATCTTGCAGCTGTGCTAAAAAACACAATTTGTTCTCCTGTTTCTCACAGTCTCTTCCCTTCCTCTCTGTCTGTCGCCTACACTCTCATTAATAAAGGTTCTAAATAGAACCAAAAAGGGTTCTTTGGCTTGTCCCCAGCAGAGAATCCTATTTGGCTAAAATGGTACCCTTTCAGAGAATTCTATCTAGAGCCCAACATAGGGTTATAACTAGAACCATCTGTGAAAGGTTTCACCTAGAACCCCCTATGAGAGGTTCCACAGAGAACTCTTCTGTGGTGTAATGGTTTCTCCCAGAACCCGCTCTGGAGGTTCTATCCAGGACCATTCCCCATTTTAAGGGATCTGACAAAAACCCAACCAGAGGATGCCACCAAGAACCTTTTTATATTCCATGGGTTCTATCAAAAACATGGTAGGGGGCTCTTCTGAGAACCTTTTATATTCCGAGGGTTTAATCAAGAACCCACTCAGGGGCATCTAACAAGAACTTTTTTATATTCTTAGGGTTTCGTCAAGAACCCGCTGAGGGTTTTCTACCAAGAACCAGTTTATATTCCATAGGTTTTTATCAAGAACGCACCCAGGGGATTATACTGAGAACTTTTTTATATTCCGCAGGTTTAATCTAGAACCCGCCCTGGGGGATCTACCAAGACCCTTTTTATATTCAGTGAGTTTTTATCAAGAAACTACCACAGGGATTCTACTGAGAACCATTTAATATCTCATGGGCTTTTATCAAGAACCCACACAAGAGATTCTATTGAGAACTTTTTTATATTGCAAGGGTTTTATCTAGAACCTACCCAGGGGGTTCTACTGAGAAACTTTTTATATCCCATTGGTTTTATCAAGAACCCACACAGAAGGTTCTGTCAGGAACCTTTTTTTATCCCAAGAGTTTTATCTATAACCCACTCAGGGGATTCAACCGAGAACCTATTTATATTCTAAGGATTTTCATCTAGAGCTCAAACAGGGGGTTCTTCTGAGAACCCATTTGTATTGTGGTACAAAAAACCTAAAGAAGTCTTTCTTTTGATGAAAAAGGTTGTCAAGGGACTCTTTAGTTACACAAAGAATCCTTGATAAACCCTAAACTTCCAAAAAAGCGTTCTTCAGAAGCACACGGTTCTGGGTAAAACCTCAGCCGTTCATAAAGCACCCTTTTGGAACCCTTATTTCTAAGAGTGTATGTAAACGAAGGTGTGTGTGTTCATTTTATTTGCCAGGTGAGAGAGAGTTCTCTTTTGAAGTGACTGGCAGTTTGAGTGACAGCCTTTTCAACACAGGCGGAGAAATGTGATGCGTACACAATTGTTGTCTTCGCAGCCGCTCCCGCATCTTTTGTTGCAGCAGCAGTGATTGCAAAGCAGTGGTTTAATATCAACTATGTTTTTATCTCTTTGTCTGTACCTGCTTCTCAGTGTCTATCGCTGCTCTGTTTTTAACTTGAAATGCTTGTAACTTGAAGACTGTTATCTTTTTCCCACCACTCTGTCTGTACTCACTTCCACAGCTTACTTGCTATTTTCATCATACGCTTCTGTTTCTGTCGCCCCCCCATCTGCCTCCACACCAGCCCGACGAGCTGACCAATGTCCTGGAGATCTGCAACATCGTCTTCACCAGCATGTTCACCCTGGAGATGATCCTAAAGCTGACTGCTTTTGGCTTCTTTGAGTACCTGAGGAACCCCTACAACATCTTTGATGGCATCATTGTCATCATCAGGTCTGCAGTCTATAAAATGATTTGCTGATTGTTAAAGGGGCAATGTGTCAAATATGGCCAGAATTTAAAATGTTCAAAAAATGAACTAATATCATCAATGCAAAAATGTGAAAAAGTAACAGTCATGATGCTATGACACAGATCTCTATGTACTGTGTTGCAATACATGGACATCTGTGTTGTCTCCAATGTTGTCTACTGAAGTTAGCATGCTAACAAGCTAGCCCTTGACTGTCCTGTCTTGTAGCACTTTGTGTCTCAGTACCCGTGGCAGTCCAGTCTCCCCGTAATTTCAGCTGGGAGATGTAGGTGAGATGGGGTAAGGTAATCTAATCAGAAAAGTTGATCATCGGAAATTAAAATCCCAATTACGATCACTTGCAATAATTTTGCCGTTTCTTATGGCGGAACAAATTGGATGGTGAAACATAACGGACATAAACGTGCATCACGTTTTCATGTTCGTAGACCTCTGATCAAATCAAATCGTAAAGTGCAAAGAGATTCCCACTCCTAATGCTAGCGGTGAGTTTGGTATTTTCACAAACTCACCTTTCACAAGGTCTTTCAGCTAATGTAGTCAAATAAATACACAAAATAAACTCACAAAATATCAAGAACAAAAATATTCTTAAATTTGTTGGCTGTAATAATCTATGAACCTTCTGATTTCAAGTTTTAACTCACCAAGAAGTCCTGGTTTGCCTTTCCACTGCTAAACAATCACCAGTAGATCCTTAATCCACCACATTCCAGTTGAAAATATTCTGACTCCACTGAGTCAGAGTCCTGGTCAGAGCCTCTCTTTAACACCCGCAGTGTTAGAATAAATACTCCACCAGTGCTCCGAGCTGCTGGTCCGGCCAGACTGGAGTCATAGTAGGGCCTCCTGCTGCACGGCTTAGAGAGCAGCAGTTAGTGGTTACTCTAATGATACACTGCCCCCTATGTGTTTGGACTTACCTTTGACAGGCGGCCATATTTCACACGTTGCTTCTTTAAGTTCCCCTGTTACTTCTTCTTCAAACTGAGTATCATGAAAGATATAAATATATATATAAATAAGATATAACAGTTAGAAAATCTGTCCCAAAACCTGAGAATTCAGAGCTTCAAAACTCTCCACTGGAAAATAATGAGAGCAGCTAATTGGATTTCAAGACATATTTTCGCCTTCAGAAAACAGGCAGATCTACTGCTCCAATCAGATTGTCCTTTTTTTTCTTTCTTTTTTTTTTTTTTGGTGTATTCCCCATGGAGCTTTGCATTTATTTTACAGGACAGATGTTTAATATAAGAGCTGTCTAGCTGCATGGGGATAAAATATGCTGCCGTATTCCTTATCACCCTATGGATTATGTATGGTCATAGACCGAGTTCCTCTATCTTGAAAAATGTGCAGTGGTGTTTTTATTTAGTGTAAAGGACCGACTTACACTCTTATCTGATCTTTTCTTATCTGGTGTTTCCCTGCATTCTGCTGACTTCGATGTATTCCTCATCCTTTCCTTTCCTCATATTCCCCTATTAAAAATATATGCATTTTAATCAAATTAATTTTTACTTAATATAATTTTGATTTCTCCACTTTTTCCAGCTCACTCACTCTATCTCTGTCTCTCTCTGTTAAACACAACTCATCCCCCAGTGTGTGTGAGATCATCGGCCAGGCAGACGGCGGTCTGTCAGTGCTGAGGACCTTCAGGCTGCTGAGGGTCATTAAGCTGGTGAGGTTCATGCCGGCGCTGAGGCGGCAGCTGGTGGTGCTGATGAAGACTATGGACAACGTGGCCACTTTCTGTATGCTGCTCATGCTCTTCATCTTCATCTTCAGGTAACAGAATAGCACAGGGGGTTGTGTATTTCTGTGGGATATGGCTCAGAGAAAAGTTTTGCAAGATGCAGAGAAGGCAAGAAAGAGGTTACATTGTGAGCATGGGCAGGCTTTTGGAGTAATGGATTACAGGTAAAGGGAGTATGATTATATTTTAAAAGTACATTTAAAAGGATATAGTGCCATGTGCAGTTGGCACACATTACAACACTGCACGAGTCTCACAACACCACTCTGGTCTCAGTGAAACCAGCTAAACTTACAGTCCATTCATTTTTATGACCTCTAATGAAAACCAATGCTTCACTGGTGGAAATTTCACCATTATTTGTCTTTAAATCTGAAAAGAGAAAGCGCGTTACAGGATAATGACAGTTCTCCCTTCAGCTGTGAAAATACTGTCATCAGCTATCACTGTTAACATTTAATTTAAAGAAACATTTACAGGTAAGAACATCTGGATGCGTCTATTGTTTTTCCAACCCAGTTTAGATGAAACTAAACTGATGAAAGATGATACTGCCCAATTCTGCATGATGAAAGCATTGGCAATATATGACAGCCAAACAAAGTGTAGTCTCCCCAGTAAACACATCAACCTCTTGGGTTGTGTCAGTCCCTCTCACCTGGCCTGCTGCTTCTCAGAGCACTCCTCCACCAGACCAGCTCTTCACTGGCACAGTGTCTTTGGGCGAGACACAGCTGATAGGCCAGGTGTTTGCAGGGAGGTTACTGCTCCACACGCACACCGAGCATGGAAAAACAATAGGCGCAGCCAGGAATAATTTTGGTCCCATTAGTGCCAAGATGGCGACCATGGGGTCCACCAAGCGGCAGCTCCTCTGAGAGCAGCCACAAAACCCCGGGCAAACTACATCTCACAACCTGTTGTATGAGCTCCACCTCTGGCTGTTTTTCAAACCAACCGCAGCAAAAACACCGCCACAACCAGAACTACACACAATACAGCCTCCACTCTTGACTGAAACTGTTAATTCACTCCAAATTAATGTTTATTAAAGTTTGCAGTTACTCATAACTCAAATTTGGTGCCAAAAGTGACCATTTTCAGCTGCCTTTAGAGCTCTAGACTCTGACTGGCTGTCGTATGCTGCGTCATGCAGGTTGGAAAAACGATAGAGTCTACCTGGACAACAATTAATAAACCTACAACGCACATAAAAAGGACAACATCCAGAACAATTATAATGCTGTATTAAGGTAATCCAAAAGTAGCAGAAAGTAATCAGGTTACATTACTTTAATATCATGATACTTGGATCAGGTTGCATTTTTTAACAGGTAATTAGAAACTGTATCAGAATACATTTTTAAAATAATCCTCCCAGTGCTCTCTGTGCATACTATATTTCCCTGTGTGTGTACAGATACTGTATGTGTGTATATGTATGCAGGACTGTGCCTGATAGTTGTTTTGCTGCAAGCCCAAACCTTTGAGTACAAAAACAAAAGCTGTGATTAAAAAAAAAAAATCAGCAGAAGACAAAATATAGTAGTGCAGACAGCCATAGCCAAAGGCCTGAACACAATTTGTACAAAATAATAGGATTAGCTTCCAATTATTGGAGCTCCATCCCATTTTTTGCCCAGAATGCCTCAGTTGTGTCAAGGCTTTCTTCTTTAACCTGCCTCCTTCTCTAGCATCACTTCTGCAATCAAAGATATGAGTACTTATACTTGTTTGTCTGTCTGTCAGCTGCATATTTGACATTCAGCTCTTACATTTCCAGTAAATTAGGCCGATAGGCCTTAGGCCAACGAACCATATCTTTTATAGCTGACAGACAGAGACTGATCTCACATTCCAACTGCTTATTAATGAACTGGATCAATTTAAAGTTGACATGTACACCACACATCAGTTATTGAATACAGCTTCATGGTATTTTTTGTAATTAGAACCATAATCCATCTGTTATATAAAAAATGTAATCTAATTGGATTACTCCAAAATCAAACACTGAATATTCCAAATGAATGAATAAATAAATAAATACATAAATACATAAATAAATAAAAACAGATCCAGCCACAAAAATTCCACAAAGTTCCACAACTATATATATTTTTTCCTTTAAACATCTCAAAATATTTTCAATAGAAATAAAATGCATTTTTTTCTTACTCTAAATGTTTATCTTCCATTTTCAAAGTAAAGAATAGGGCAAAAACAATTATCCAGAGATCCTCAGTAACAAAAACAGTATAATGTTATCAAGTCACCATTAATAAAACTGGCAACATGAGAGAAGTAACTTACTTTGATATACAGTAGAACATAATCAAAAATGATGTATCATATTTTTCAAATGTAATCTGGGTTGATACAGAGTACAGACAATTAGCAATGCTTTCCCTCTGAGCTCAATAAAAACTTAATCATTCCACCAAGTCAGCTGTAAAATGAAGTAATGGACTTGTGACTTTCAAAATTATTCTCTAAATTACGTGTAACAATTAAAGCTTTTACATTATTCCAAAATGAATATTGTGTAAAACTGTAATTTCCAGTAAACATTCAGCCTAATCTCTCCTCTTGTTAACCTCCCCCATCATACACACATTAGTCTGTTTTCCCTCCAATTCCACCTCTGTGGGTGATAACTGAATTAGCTATTTAAATAATTTATCACGATTGTTGCAAGTGCAATCATTTTTACATGATAGATATGAGTTCCACAGCAGCGTAATGCTATTAGCCGAGCCTCGCTTGTCTCTTTATGCATGCACATGTGTTTGTGACTTCATGTGTTCTGTACCTGTCAACCAGTTCTTTACCCCTGCAGCACAGCAATCAAGCGTGAGTGTGCCAAGACAGATGGCATCGGAGCTTTTAGCCAGCTAATGCTAGCCTGAGCGAGTGGCATTTGGCCTATACATCCAGCCACCGTAGCTTTTAGTGAGCTGTTAATGTACAGTACCACTCAGCTAAGGCATAAACTTTTAAAACCTCTGCATAAATTGCTCTAAAGGAAGCAGTGATGAATGATAATATGAACAGCATTGTGTGAGAAGCACAGTCCTGTGACGACAGCAAACAGATGGAAGCTTCTTTGTCCTTTTGATCGTCTTTTTGATATGACACTTCTGTTACTGTATGTATTTTGACTATGAGTACATGTACCTAACCCTAACCCTTATTTTTTATATTGTCTGCAGGTGTCATAAACACAGAACCCATGACAAGCAAACGGTCAAAAGGGCAAATCCAGTCGGTGTTGATGCTAAATATAGTCATCTGTCATCATAATTTCCTCAGTGCATGCTATGATGACCAAGAAAGCTGAGTTCTTCTGATCGTGGAACCATGCCGGCAGAGCTTACATGTACCAGGATTCATTGCGTGCAAGCATTTGAGGCCCACTCTCATGTTGACAAATGTTACCATCCTAGCTTATAACTATTACAACCCCAGCTGCAAAAACTGTGACGTTGTGTAAAAATGTAAATACAAACAGAATCCAGTGGTTTGCAAGTACTTTTCAACCTACATAAGACAAGATATTTGATGTTCAAACACGCAACACATTTCAAGAAAGTTGCGAGCGTGTTTACCACTGTGATACATCACCTCTTTTTTTCAGACTCAGTTAGCATTTGGGAACTGAGGACACTAATTGTTGAAGTTTTTCTTACCACATACAGAACTTGTCTCTGACGTCTCTGAAAAAGATGTCTAGATGGCAGCATATGTTGCTCCAAAACCTGCATGTACTTTTCAACATACCATCACAGATGCTGGCTTTTGTTAGTTAGATCTGGTAACCACATTTACCGTCAACACTGACTGGACATCCACATGAAAAGTGATGATTCTTTCCTTTAAATTCTCACACATTTAATTCTTTAAATGTACCGCTGCCTCTTGTGTTGCAGTATCCTGGGGATGCACATCTTTGGTTGTAAGTTCAGCCTGAAGACAGAGGCAGGAGACACAGTCCCTGACAGGAAGAACTTTGACTCCTTGCTATGGGCCATCGTCACCGTCTTCCAGGTATGAATACTTTCAGCACACACGCTTTGATTTCACAACCTAAGTAAAATGTGCTGTTGCGCATGTACTTATTTTTTGTACTTGTATACACATTCGTGTGTTACTCGTGTGTGTTGTGTATATTTTCTGTAGATTCTGACTCAGGAGGACTGGAACATGGTTTTGTACAATGGCATGGCGTCCACCTCCCCCTGTGCTGCTCTCTACTTCGTGGCTCTTATGACATTCGGAAACTACGTGCTCTTCAATTTGCTGGTTGCCATCTTGGTTGAAGGTTTCCAAGCTGAGGTAAGTTTCAACATCATCTAAATATTTATCATTATTATTTATACGAGTCTTCCCACATCTATTTCCTTCTTCACAAACTTGCAGCTTTTGTCTATTTTATAAAATCTTAAATTCAATATTTACGGGGTTTTAGACTTTTGGATGGACAAAACAACAAATTTGAAGACATTTATGGAGCCCACACACTGACATAATAAAATAAAAAGTTACCAGATCAAAGTAATCAAAATATAATGAAACACATTAATAAATAATAAGTAAAAGATTCAAAGTAAAAGTGTAAAAAGAACCATAAAATTTTTCATTAAGCTCTGATCAGTTGTTAAAAAATAGCAAAAACCTTAATACCTTATAAATATATTTAATTTACCACCATGCATTTGATCAAACAAATTAAATTTTGGATTTATTTAACTCACTCACTCACTTTAGTTACTGTGGGTCCCTCTGCGGACACAGTATTTACAGCATCACAGGATATGGATTTCACTGCTGCTGAAGTCTTACATAAGAGATATTTTAGAGAATGTTGCTGCCTGAGGTCCAATCAGTCGTATTTATTGTGGGTTAAAATGTGTTATAATGTTGTTGCGCAAAAAACAAACAAACAAACAAACAAACAAAAAAAAAAAAAAAAAAATAGAAATACATGGACGAGAATGTTAATGGTTTTGTAGTATTTGGAGATCCTGCCATAAATTTCAATTAATGAAGTTGAGAGCTCAATTCGATTGGTTGTGACACCCCAGTTAAATTAAATTAAATCTAATTTAATTGAATTGAATTTGATTAACATTGTGTATTACCCAAGTGCCTTTGGTGCGTATTCTTTTATATTATAATTGTTTTACTATTTACATATTAATGTAGTCATTTTACTTATTTTTTAAAATTTTGCCATTTATTTATTTTTTTTTTTAGTTTAGTTTTCTTATCACATCTTATATTATTATTATTATTATTGCCAAACTGAAAAAAAAATTCAATATACTGTAAGTCATAAAACAGAAAAACATGGATATGACTGAGAAAATAGTATCTTTGTTCTTATTTAGAAAGAAAACTTGCTCAATTTCCTCGACAACAGTAATAAATGAGGAATTTGCTGGAGTTTAAAACTTTATATTGAACCTCACTACTTTGACCTCTGTCAGAGTTAGAACTAAACTTCACACATTTGTGTTTTAGAGGTAGAATCGAGGAGGGAAAGTATCTCAGGTGGGCTGTGGAGAAAATTGCTCCTCACAGTAGACAGTCTGTTGAAAAGGAGAGGACAAATGGTTGGTGGTTCTTGGTTAAATTAGCTTGTGATTGATCTTTATTTTTAAATCTTTCAATCTTTCTCCCACTTTTCTGCATCTTACTCTTTCTTACTTCATCTTTTCTCATGTCTCCTCTTCCTTCTCCATTTTCCCCTGCATCTCGCTTTCTCTATCACACATTCTTTTTCTCACTTTTTCTCGATACAGGGTGACGCAAACCGCTCCTACTCAGACGATGACAGGTCTTCCTGTAATTTTGAGGAGAATGATAAGCAGAAAGACTCTCTGCATCTCTCAGGTATGAAGTGCCTCTGGGGGCTTTTTTTTTGTTTAGTAAACACTGATTGTCTTCTCACCTCTGAAATTATATGACCATGTCACCTAAATGTAGATTACTGCACGAAAACTATTGATTTTTCCCTCTCAAACAAAACTGAAACTAACCACACTTCTGTAAAAATGATGTTATCAGAGATATGTGCCTTTGTGCCTTTCCTTCAGAAGCCCTTATTTCTCGGATTTTAACCAGAGTGAGAGAAGGAGGTCTATTTGTGATCCCAGTAGCCCTGTGTTGGCTCGGGAAGCACTGGCTAGGTGAACTTCTAATATATCTATATCTAATATAGACATACAAAAAAACAATACAATGACACATTATACAACAACACATAACAGAAAAGGGGGTGTACAGCACTGTGCCTTATAATTCATTAACTGAATTCATTATCTTAAGGGGTACATGACATGTATATGGACAACCAGAAAGTCAGAAACTCTTCACAAAGGACTGCTCAGTGTCTCAGTCTAACCTGCACCATGCTGAAATGCATTTCCAAATTTGGTCCCAGTTCAGAAAGCTCTCTTTTAACTCATTCTTTTAGCAACCCAAAGGCTAGGCCTGCTATTTTCCTGTCCTCTTTTGACTTCACCTGCTCACCATACATCCTGACAAGCGAGCCTAAGATTTATATTCATTATTACCAAGATCGAATGAAACACTTCTGTGCAAAAGGACTTGACTGCAGGGCAGTGCCATGATACACAAAGACAAAGTTCCCAGTTGTCCACAACCATGCCAGCAGAGATCTGAGGAGCTTGGGTATATATATATAATTTTTTTTTTATTCTGGAGGGTGTGATGTAAGCTCTGTGGAGGATCTTTAATTGTCTTCAGAAGTAAGTGAAACCCCCAACTCTTGTTCCCGCTGGGACTCAGTCTGGGTTCTGGGACTCAGGGAGGAGTGGATCAGCATCCTGTACAAACCTGACACAGTACATCTATTCAGTGCTGCAGACATGATCTGTTTCATAATTATTACACAAATATTCTTTGGGGAGTTTTGAGAAAGTTGATTTTAACTGTGCATATTGTCAAAACGCATTTGCATTCAAGTCCTATATCCTTCTAAGATCCTCAAAAGACAACATCTCCATATTATGTATGATTTTGAAATTGTAATATTGTGCTGCTGCCATACTAAGGGGAGATTTTTCAACTTCTGTGTGGCCCATCGTGGCCTCCACCGCTATGCCTGCTGTCTCAGGTGCCGGTGGAAATATTCTATCCCCAGCCAGAGCCAGCTGGCTCTGTGGGTTTTGCCTGTGAGTGGTTCAACCTGAATACAATGGGACTTCCTCACAGTGTTATTGACACTATTCACTGCACCAGAGACTCTTTAACTAGGACATTATATTCAAGGATTCAAAGACATTTATTATCATTATACAACACATGGTTGCACAGTGAAATAGGAATTGTAGTTCCTTCATTATACATACAAAATACAGGACAGATATGTAATTTGATTCAGAATTGAATAGGGTGAAAATATAAAACAAACATCCATTTTATTCTCCTGGCTGGATATTAGTTCCAGCTGTAGCACGCCTCTCATCCCCATTCCTCCACTCCTCCTGGGTTGGTTACCCGCAGCGCTGCATCCAGCTGATCTGCCAGCATGTTCGAAAGATGCCAACTGCATTTTTTGATCGTCTCAACGTCCGCTGCTCTTCAATCTAAACCCCACATCTTCATTTATCAATGCCTACAAGTGTGTCTCTGTCATAGGTGCCGTGAGTTTCGGCGAGGAAGCTGAAAAAATTACAGATTAAAGGAGAAAAATAGCAAAGTTTGAAGGAGCTACTGTCTGCTGCATGCTTGTAGAAGGAGTAGATGTTTATAACGGTTAAAATGAGCAAGAGTATAAAGGAGTTTGGCAGGGAGTGAGACAGACGGTCACTTAACTCATCGTCCAGAGTGTGTATTTTCAGAGCAGTGGGCTCTTGTTTTCAGGATAATGGGCTTAGCCTTACATTGAGAGACAATCGACAGTTGTAAACAGCTGATCAACTTACATCGGAGCTGTTTTTGTCAGTCTACGATGTTGTGCACGTCTTGCACTCCTGCAGCATTCCTACAACCTGCCCGAGCTTCCCCACGTCTGGGGAGTAAGGGGCAGGGGAAAACATCTTGCCACCATAGATTGTAGGACTAATTTTAGCATGCGCAGATGCTACACATTGCTCCTTTAAGGAAATTTCAGTTCACTTCTTCAAACATTTCCAAACAACCAGTTTGGCTTTTTTGTCAGAACTGCTGGCATGCAAAACTGCTTGTACAGTTATTATCCCACACCATTGTCTGCTTCAGTCTGATTGGCAAAAGGTGCACCATCATACAGTATATGTGCTCTAACATCACAGTGTAATCAACCCCTGTCAGAAAAGTATCAGCTGTCTTGTTGTGCCTTGGGCATCAAAAACGTTGCATGTCGTCCGATTTCCACAACAAACAGCACTAAGCATCTTCTCCCAGTCTGAAATGTAAGCTGCACAAACTTTAAATAATGGATGCCTGATGCCACTTCTCCATCCTCTCCTCTCCCCTCTTCTCCCTGTAGGCACAACAAAAATGAACTCACCACGAACCAGCCAAAGTGACGTGAAGTACAGAGTAGCATTTAGCCTCGCATTAGAGAGGCCTCTGATGATGTCTGATCACAGTTCTCCTGAGACCAAATCTGCCTTTTAAATGTCAGCTTACGTGAAACAAGGAACATTTGGAATGTTAATGGTTCCTTGAGACCTATTCCACCGAAAGACGGGTTGGGAAATGGACAAACCACTGGCAGATATTCCTTTCTTTCACCATTACAAGCTTGTCTCCAGCTCTTGTGAGGTGATTTAGTGTGAATTAAACCGTCCTCTGCCTCTCTGAGTCGGTCATTGCTTCATTTTAGGGCGTTTATATTGTAAAGCGAGAGTATAAATTCTGTTTTCACTGAAGCAACAAAGAGGAAGGAACGGAAGGAAGGAACGGATTGTCTTTCTTTCTTTGACTGTTTTCTCCATCTTGTCTCTCATCCTCCCTCCCTGCATCACCACCTCTTCCTTTCCTTCCTTCTTCTCTCCACTCCGTCTTTCCTACAGACCCGAAGATCTGTACGCTAACTCCTAATGGGCACCTGGACCTGTCCCCTCTGCCCCCTGGCCTGTTTCCAGGAGAGAGGCTGACCTTTGCTCTCGGCTCCAGGAAGAATAGCGTAATTTCTCTTGGCAGAGCAAACCTGGAGCAGAGGGCTGTGGTAAGTGGAAAGGACTGTAAAGAGAAAAAAAAACATAACTGCTCTTTGTTATGGCTGTTTTCATGCATGAGACAGTGTGAAAGTAATAAGGTCAATTCTTCAAATGAGGGTTTGCCTTATTAGCTACAGTTATACAACGTTACAGTTTAACTAGCTTAGTCAAAGGTCTTAGCCTGATTAGCTAATTTAATTTAATTTAACTACATTGTAACTATGGCCCATAGTTCACTAAAGTTTAAGTATGGTACACGTGGGGTCTTAAGGAACAGTGTGCAGAATTTAGTGGCATCTAGCAGTGAGCTTACTGATTGCAAGCATGTCTCACCCTCCCCTTCCAAGCGTGTAGCAGCTACAGTTGCCATGAAACTTTAGAAAAACCTGCACCCTCTGTAGATATAAAGTGTTCATTCTAAGGTAACAAAAACACAATGGGCCATTTTTGTATTCTTATTTTCGATTTCTCTTACTTTTTTCCGTACGAAGGCCTCGTATGAACAGACCACGTCAGATTCAACAAACGCTCCTAACTTCGGAAAACTGTGCAAGTGATGCACCTGTGCATATTTGAGTGCACGTGCATGAGACTTGTAAACTAGCATAATTAACGCCCCAATAATACCATATATGGCTGTGCTTCCTGCCCCATATGTCAGGAAGTGTTCATTCATGAGAATGACATCAAAGAGAAAAAAGAAGAACTTTATGAGAATTCTGCTTTGAGAGATCCATAAAGGAAATCTGTCATTTTAACAGCGTCAGCAGTGTAATTAAAAGACCTGCTAATGCAAAGAAACGGGAAAAGCTAGGGCTGTTGATGCTGTGTTACCTGAGGGTTGGAATGTATCTGAAATAAAGAAGAAATGTCTCAATATGAAAATGACTTAAAGGAAAAAACAACTCAGTCAGAGGAGAGGGTTAAGGGGAAGTTTTCATCATGGAGAAAGAGGACAGAATAAATGAGGACGTTCACCTGGACAGAGACTTGACAGCCTGACAGCAGGTAATAATAGATCACTGAATGAATGATAATATTAATTATGAAGTGTAATTTACTTTTCAAATTCTAAATGTCTCCACACTAATGAAATATACAGTCATTAACAAAAATCTTCGGTCTGGATAACAACAAACTGACTGCACATGACTCTGGGTGAATGCCACAAGTTTTCTTAAATCACTTGTACGCACCACTGAAGAACAAACCTGTTTGTATGAGTGGTTCTTGCATGAGGCCCAGTGATTCTTATTTTCAAGTGATTACACACTAATGAACACATACAACCACAATTCTAGGATGCAATCCATTGCATTACAATACAAAGACAAGCTATGTTCAAACTGATAAACTTTATTGTTTTTTGTAAATATACACTCATTCTGAATCTCATGCTTTCTACATGTTTCAGAAAAGTTGGGATCACAGCAAAAAAAGACTCAAAATGCTTAAAAACACCGTCTTTGTACTCAACTGAATATAGGCTGAAAAGTTTTTGTTGAAAATGTATTTATTTCCATTTTTTGGAATTGAGATTGAACTTTTGATATCATATTTTCTTCTGCCGTATGTTCCTAATAAACCCAGTGCCTAATTTGTACATCATCTATCAGGAGGTAGCGACCGATCAAGGGGAGAGGAAAAAGTCACAAAATTCATAAAAATTTAACAGTGTTTGGAATACATTGGGCAACTTCGCTCAGGTGTCAGCTGTTCAAACTAAGCAAAACAAAACAAGTGTCATTACAAAGAAGGCATCATTTATTAATCAGAACATCCACGACAATCACTCAAAATCAGCAGGGGGAAATATGTAGAAACAGCTGTTGAGTGTCTCTCTCTCTCTCTCTCTCTCTCTCTCTCTCTCTCTCTCTCTCTCTCTCTCTCTCTCTCTCTCTCTTCCCTCTTATTGAATGCCCCTTTATTTTGCTTGTTTCCCTTCTGAATTAGGGCTGATGTTTCCAACCATGAAAACAGAGCGGGTTCCATCTGTCCATGAATATCCTCCGCTCTTTCAGTGCTACGGACAGCGCTTCTCATAGACAAGCACCCCCTGATTTAACCTTTGGTGTAGCATTTGGAGGCGCACCAAGAGCTAATGACGCCCCAATTAAATATTACACAAACTTTAAGAATTTGGTGGTGATGAAGGAGAAAGAGATCCAATCAAATTAGGTGCCGGTCCCAAACTTTGAGGTCCCGGATTCTGTTCCAGCAGGATGTGACACAAATCCCAGTTAAAATAATAGTGAATTTAATAGTTGACGTGAGTCAGTCAGTTTTCAGGAAATGAAACAAAGCATCTTGTACCCTGCCACTAACAAGCACATGTTAACTCATCGCCTCGAGCAAGGGTCATTTTAACTCTTAGTGGCAGCAGAATCCAAAATAGAGGTGGGATAGACAATGACCATGAGGCCCAAAGTTCAAATAAGAGCTTTTGCGACCAAAAAGGACTATGTGACGCCATGGAGAAGGGTGGAGGCTCTTAATGTGACTCTTTTCTTCGTCACCAGCCATTCTGTAGGTCGTTCCATCAGTTGGACCACAAAAATTCGCCATCTATTGGTGGCCACAGTTTTTGTCCTAGGATGCTGATATTTGTCATGGCGGTCAATTGTGTTTGTGCTCATGCCATCTGGCTAAAAGGGGGCGTGGGAGTGACCTATCGCAAAAATGGATTCACAGACTCACACAAGATTTAGTCGAAAGGATGACTATAGGTCAAAGGACAGCTGATTAACTGTTTGTACCAGCTGGCTAAAAAGGGGCAGTGGCAGTGGGCATGGCCTGTACACTGATTCTGAATTGATTCTAGTACCATGACCAAACTGTTTCTCACAGACTCTCGTGGGAGACATCGTTACGTGACAGCAGACTCCCTCTTCATTAGTGATGAATGCCCTGCTTTAGACACGCCCCTTTTCATAACTCAGTAACTTACAGTTATATAGTTGAAGCTCTTGTGGGAGTCATCATTGGTCTCAGAAGACCTCATAAAGTTATTGCGTTGTTAAATTCAAGTACTTAAAATCTATACTGACTTCAGTTATATCCTTCATACTTTTGCCAGTATGGCTGTAAAGCTGGCATTAAATTTCATTATAAGTGGTATTAAAAAGGTCTTAACTTGGAGAACCCTGGGGGTACCAAGTTTTGCAGAGGTATTTGCAGCACAGTTTTGTTTTTGTTATTACAACATATGTGAGGATGAGTTGTGTTTATTTTTGTCAGTAATCCAAACTTTGGTTCAGATTTACAGGAGATGGAAGAAACCTCTCTGTCTCTCTTTTTCAGTATCCCGGTCGAGGTTATCACAACTGGGGCCGCCCACTTCCTCCCCATCCTCAGGCCTTGTGGGCCCGCCGCTCCAGCTGGAACAGCCTGGGAGGATGCCGCCCCTGCTCCTCCTCATCTCCCACAGCCAGTCCGGTCTTAACCCCCACCTCTGCGAGGCCTTTCTACGGCTACGGCCTGGGGGGTCTTGGCGGAGTGGTCGGGGGCAGCCTTCGCATCCGGGGCCCCCGCGCCTCTTCATCCCCGCGCCACCACCTCCACCACGTCCACCCAGACGAGGAGGAGTCTCTCCTCTCACCGCCTGCTGTCGTTCCACGGTCTCTTCCCCGTCCCCACCCCGTGCTCCCTGGCCACTTTGCGCCCAGGAGGGACCGCCGGGCTCTGTCACTAGAGCTGCCCCACATGTTGCAGGTGCCGGGACCCCAGCATCCTCAACCGCCACCTCACCACCCGCTGCCCCCTGTGACGCTCCACACTCACCAGAGGAAGAAGAGCTTCTCTGGTGGGATGGTGATTGGTGGAGGTGGTGGCGGTGGGCTTGATAGCCTGGGTGGTTTAGGAGGGGTGCATCAAGACTGTAACGGGAAGACTCCTCTGTCTCAGCTCCTCCAGCTCCCTCCCAGACACCCGACTGAGCAGGCAGGAGGGACGAACCCCCAGAGCCAGCTGATGGCTGACGTATTCCCCCAGGTTAACACTCGCAGCAAGGACCGGGAGGACCTGGATGATGACATTGACTACGTAAGCAAAGCGTGTGTGGGAAGGAGGGAGGGAATTAAATGGTAATAGCATTAGGAAAAGCCTGGCGAGTAAGTGAAGTAAGCTTATGCAATCATACGACTTTCCTATGATGATCAGTCCAATTCCACAGATAAGCATCCCTAATGTGGCATGTAGCAGCATCTAAAAAGAACAAAGAAACACAATCTAGCCTTGTGATTCTCAAATAAGCGAACCATTAGCTCCTCTGTTAAAGTACAACATTTGCACATGCAATAATCTCCTGCTCTCTTGTGTAGGATTTTCAAGTACTTTGTAGAAAGCCTGCACTCCCTATCACCTGGGCCTCATGGGAGTCCCATTGTTTTCATTGTAAACAAGTCTGTGTACGAGAGAAACAAGGTTAATTAGAAAGGACTATTTAGACAGCGGGGGAGAGAGCTATACAGATGGTAATGTTGGAAGATGCTCCGAGCTGTTGCTATAGAAGTGTTTCACTTTCGTAAATAATTTAGAAAGGGAGTCTAAACAGGCGGCTTTACAGTTCTGTGTCTTTTTGATTATTTTGGGCATGGCGTATGGTCTCTGCTTGTGTATGAGCATGCCATCTTTTTTATTTTATTTTTTTTATTTTACCTTTATTTAATCAGAAAGCCCCACTGAGACAGGAAATCTCTTTTACAAGAGAGACCTGGCCAAGGAAGCAGCTGCACAAAATCACAACATGTTATTAAAATGCAACAAATGCATCGTGATCCACAGTAAAGTACAAGTGTATCTAATTTTGAATCCTTTTGTAAAGTGTTCGGAGGCACTTTATTTTACAGTACACTAACAAGATGTAAAAAGCTGTGGTTTGTATCAAATTAGACAAGAACTAGAAATAATACGTTGTTTATTAGACAGTATTAGGCCCTTTATTAGACTCTTATTAGACTTTATTAGAGGGTAATAAGGGACACATTACAATGAAATTGTACTGCACACTAAAGTGTATTATTTGGTACTGTTAGACTCTTATTAGACTTTGTAAAATGGCAATTAGGGACACATTACAACAGAGCTGTACTGTAAATTAAAGTGTATTATTTCCCACTCTGTTCTTCGTTGCAGAGCTTGTGCTTCCGCATCCAGAAGATGTTAGAAGTGTACAGACCAGACTGGTGTGAGACCAGAGAGGACTGGTCTGTCTTCCTGTTCTCCCCACAGAACAAGTAAGTCGCCTCTTTTTTTTGTCTTCCTTTTCAACTAAACCTGTCGTAGCACAACACAGTCTCATAGTGGTGTATGGTCACAAATTTGAACCTCTTGATTCGTGTACATTAACACAATTTTTCCATTCTTTTCATGGCGCAAGTTTCAAACTAATGTACTGTCATTCCGCTGTCATTCCTCAGTCAAGTTAGCAATAAGAAATATATAATGTCCAGTTACATTTTAAAAATAAAGCTTGCTGTGAAACATGGGGGCGGCGGCAGCTCAGTCCATGAGGACTTGGCTCAGGGACGGAAGGTAGCTGGTTGAAATCCAGCTCGGATCAAAAGTATGGAGTGCACCTGTAGCTAGAGAGGTGCCACTTCACCTCCTGAGTTCTGCCGAGGTGCCCTTGAGCAAGGCACCAAATCCCAAACTGTTCGGGGTTCCTGTTTCTCACCGGGGTAAACTGCCATGGTAACTTAGATTGAACATGCTCTGGAGCAGTTTATGCTCCCAATAAGGGATCAACTCAGATAAAAGCACTGCCTGCTGACCAATCGAATCACTTTATTTAACAGGGGTGAGCATCATCAAGATATCTGTGGAGCTTGGTGTGCGGATCATAAGAGGGAGGAGGGAAAAGTGTTGTTTCATTGTGCTTTTTTATACCGATTTCATCCTACAACAGAAGTATTAAAGCCTTATACTTGTTGTAATTAAAAAAGATAAAAGTAAGCCCACTGATCACTTTGAATTACATTTTTATATTTATTTTTATTTGATTACAAGTCTGTTTTAAACTGCTGTAAATGTACTGTATATCTCCATATAAAGCAGAGAGGTTCACACTCAGAAATATATCACTTAATATGTAGTAGTAGTACTATTAAGTAATATATTTCTCTCCCAAATCATTGAAAGCCCCATGTGTAGCTGAAAGAATAAAGATAAAACTGTCTCACTCACCATAAGAGTACATCTAAGCAACACATTAATTAGATGAATGCACAAATGTAATTACAGTCAGATCTATTCATGCTCTAATGATGGAGCAGTAATATTTTAAAGCCCTGTGTCCAAAGTTTTTTTTTTTTTTTTCCCAGCTGAAAACACCCATCTGATAGCGCTTTGGAGGCACAGCCTTATTTCACCTGAGAGGATTATTTATTTACACCTTTAACTGCTTTTAATGTGACAGATCTTATATATTTAAATGCGCTGTTTTCTTTGATTATTTCAACTGATGTAAAGTGTCTCTGAGTATCCTGAAAAGTGCAGTATACTGTAGAATAAATGTATTGGTAGGGCTATTATTATTCACACAGTCTGCAATTTTGGGGTTTTTTTTTTGGTCAGCTGTCTTTCTTGCATTTGGCAGCTACAACTGTGGAATATTATATTTATCACAGTCTTCTTCTTCATATTTGTCTAATATCATAGTTTGCTCCTCGTTTGTAAAATATGCCACTCTGCTGCCAGTGAACTTGTCCATGTTGTGATCGGCCAGATGCTGCAAACAGCTCCTCGTTTATGTGAACGCGTCCATGTCTAGTTTGGGAAACCCTGGGTTGACTTACAGAGTACATAACCAGCTTCATGTGAACGCTTGTCCTTGATCGCCTTTGTTAGGTTTAGTCCAGCGAGATCACCTAAAAATACCCTGGGTATGTTGAACCTGATTTGTAGTATAAGCTCCTGGTATCTCTCTGGTGTGTTTGCAAACAGCTCAATATTTCAGTATATCAATATTTCACTCAGGTGAATTTTTTATTCCGATGTGCAATAATCAGGAGCATTATCTTCATTCTGTGAGCAATATTCCCTCCATGCAGTGTTGTAAGTTCAACCACTGAGTCTCCTTATATTGTATATATTGTTCCTATTTTTATATTCCCTGTGTTTCTGTTTTTATTTTCATATTCCCTTGTTTAAATTGTTAATATTTTTTTTTTCATTTCCTCTTGCTTTTGTTTATTTATTTATTTATTTTTATTGATGCGTTCTTATATTTTTGCTATCCACTTTGCTGCTGTGACACTAACTTTCCCCGTCGTGGGACTAATAAAGGAATATCTTATCTTATCTTAGATCCTTCTGATTTTAACTTTCAGGAACTGGTTTCGCACTGGAAACAAAGCCAGATCTTCTGTGTGAAAGTCCCGTGTTTTGTCCAGCCTTGCACCTCAATCTCCCTCCTGCCTATGCAGATTTTGTCTCCCTATACTACATTCATCCTAGAATGAAAGTGTTCCTCGGTGTCAAAAAAAACTGGAAAAAACATGTCCATGTGCATGAATATAAATAGAATTTCGTGACTGTTTCACAAACTGGGCTGTGTATCCAATGCATTTAGTGACAGAGTGACTGAATCATAAGTGTGTTGACTCAAAACGACTGTTTTGCCACAACAGCCTCTCATACAAACATTATCGGCAGGCCACAGGACATATCTCGCCAAAACAATACCAAGGATGGGTGGCCAGATTCTGTTTCCCACCTCATCAATAGGAAGAACAGGTTGCCGAGCTTCCTCAGAGAAGGACTACATTAGAGTATTGATCGCCACCTTCCAAACAACAAAGGGATATTTTCTACCCTCTCCCCTCCTGTTAGTGAGCCAGAAACAGGCCTTGGGGGGTAAATGTAATACCATAGGCAATTCATTAAATTCTGCATTTACTTGTAGTGATGTTGTGTTGCAATCTGCAGAGGACGGGTTTGAATAGACACAGTTGAGGTTTCTTTTTTTTAGAAAAGGCATTTAAATGTCTCCGTGCTTGTTCCAAAATACTTTAGAATAAATACAGCCTCTCCTATTCAATCTGTTTCTTTTCATCCGTTCCAATAAACACTGCAGCAAAGACATTTAATTGCTTTTTGGCAGTACACAGAGTCACATGCTAACTTTTGAAATGCATATTCAGTATTTATACGTCCCATCTCTCTCTCTCTCTTCCGTTGCTCTCTTATCTCGCTATTCTGTTCTCCCTGCAGAGCACTGTACTCAGGAGTCTCGCGCTTCTGAGAGTGTTGTTAATGTAATTTGTTTTGAATTAGGAGTGATGTAAACAAGGGCTGAATGAGGCTATTTACCCACCAAGATGTGAGGGAGCTTCCGTGCACTGTCAGAGGACTTGGCTCCCATCCTGATTGGATGGATGGGGGTTTATAAATTGTTTGTTTGAGTGTGGCCTTACCTCTACGTACCCATTTTGTCAGCCTCTGCTAGGTTTAAAGAGGCAGTCTCAAAGATTTTCATTTGCATACATGTTTTGTAAGTCACTGTCACCAAATTACACAATGGTGATTGAGCCGCTGATGAAAGCCTTTAAAATATTTATATTTTTTGCAGTTTTACGAATTGGGTATCTATGGCAACATAACTGGGAAAAAAATGCTGTAGTAATGGACTGATGTGTAAGATCTAGTGGCATCTAGTGGTTAGCTTGCAGATTGCAAAGACATTGCCTCACCCTCCTTTTCCAGGTGTGTAGAAGAGCCTACATAAAAATGCAAAAGGGTTGTATCTAGAGCCAGTGTTTGGTTCGTCCATTCTGGGTTACTGTAAAAACATGGCAGCCTTCATGGAAGTTGCTGTAATCTATATAAACAGATATGCACATTAGCCGATGAGTTACGAGACTGATGCTTATTCAAAGCACATTAAAAGCATTTAACTGGTGAGGACATGTTGACTTTTATTGTGAAGTGGTCACAGGAAATGCAGTGTGTTTGTCTGTTTAGCAGTCACCATTATCATGCATCAAAAATGCATCTAAAAAACAAGAAATATGGCAGTAATGAAACAGTCAGGAGCAGCCACAGCGAGCCGTTTGATGAAGAGCTGCAGGCGTCATTCAGCACACCTACGGTGACGAGGTTTCCCACTTTATGTGGGTCAAGACAGCATTTTTTTTCTCCCTTGTCCCATGTCCCACTTGAGACCATGACCCACATTTTGGTTGGTTGTAGTTTTCAAAAATCAAACCACAGCTGGACGGACAGTTTTCTGTGAAGAAAGCAGGGAGGCTGATGTCAATCAAACCGCGCACACGTTGGTCAAGTGCTGGCTAGCTGTCATTAGCTGGACACTAACATAAAGAAAAAGATATGCAGCTACAACAAAGACTGGAAAATAGGTCTATTGTCTAATGTGTGCTACTGAATCAAACAGAGGGCTAAGTGTACAGATGTTGCAAGCTAAGGAAAGTGAAAGAAATGTGACTACTTCTCCGCATGTGGCCCACATTGACCCACACAAATGGAGTTTGCTACTGGAAATTTCAACTGGAACGCCCCCCGAAATCCAGCTCAAAAAGTTAGAGGAACCTCATCAACCTCAACCTCAAAATCAAACAGTATCAGTCACACACACAATACTGTCTGTGGACATGTTTATATGTGGACTTGTTGTACTGCAATGTGGTCAGCTCAGGTGTGACGTCATTCCCAGCTCTGACTTCTGAACGCACCATCTTTGTCCCACATTTGGTTTGTTATAATTCATCCTAAGCACACCTCCGACTTTGTAGCGAGATAACCAACTCCTTTCACTGTGCCCTGCTGTGTGCAGACTCATGCCGTGTGCAGCATAAAATGAGATCACATTTGCTTACAGAATGATGGAGAGGGCCAATTATTGTCTGACTTCTTTATTAAAATGACAATAGTTCGTCCTGCTGCCCTGAGAATTCCGTGACCTGTAATATTAAACCACATTTTCTCTTACCACCAGTGACTACAGGTGTCGCCAAATGAACCAGGACTCAAATCTTTGAGACTGCGACTTTAATAACTAATTGCTGTACCTTTAAAACTTCTCTTTTTGCTTTTTACCTTCCTTTCCTCAACTGCAACTCCTCTCCTCCTGCCCCAGGTTCAGACAGATGTGCCAATCCATTATAGCCCATAAGCTGTTTGACTACGTGGTGTTGGCCTTCATCTTCTCCAACTGCATCACAGTAGCTCTGGAGAGGCCCAAGATACTCCAGGGCAGCTTGGTAAGTCCATCTGAAATGTGTCTATGTGTCTGTGTGTGTAGAAGCTCCATCTCGCGGCTGGAGTGTGTGGCAGCTTTTTGGGTTATCCGAGGATAAATTTGACTCTATTCTCTAAAAGGTGCCATAAGTAAGGTTTTACTACCCTTAATTACCCCATCTCTTCTTCCTGACTGAATTTCTCTCTCTCGCTCCTCCTGTTTGTCTGTCTAGGAAAGAGTCTTCCTCACCGTCTCCAACTACATCTTTACTGCCATCTTTGTGGGCGAGATGACACTCAAGGTAACATTTTACAACCTGTCTCTCTATTACTACCAATGAGTCCTGAGTGTAGTGTGTGCAGGAACTGCATCGAGGCGTCTTTTATGTCTGTCTTTTCCCGTGTTTCCCTGCTTGTCTCTCGGAATTGACTTCGCCTCAGTGCTCCCAACCCCTTCCCTACCCTTCTTTCTTGGCAATTCCCATGTTCCTTTGGAGAATAGAGCAATTAAGCAATGTCATTAATTAGTGGCTAGTCTTCTCTTATGGATGCGGTCCATCTCCAGCACTCCCACACTCTCTCTTTCCTCCTGTCTTCTCCGACGCTTCTTTTTTAAGCTGCTAAGTGTTTCCACTTCCTTCTGTTCTCATCAGTCTGTTTTTTTTTTCTGTTTTGTCTTTCCCCGTCCTTCCTCTCTTTTATTTTCTCCCCCTTCCTGCCTTCGCCACAGTGTCTGTATTCTCCGCGAAAGGCCTTGGCACAAGTGGGCCATCAATTATGCACTCCCACAATCAATTATTAACCAATCACAGCCCGTCAAGGAGCCGCAGACTTGTCAGCCCCCTGGCCGCGCCGTACACATCTCCCCCTGTGTTTCTGTCTGTCTGAGCCTTGTGTGGCTCTGTAATGTGTGTTGATGTGTGTTTGTTTGTGTAGCATTAATCTCTCCGTAGGACACCACTGTGTTTAGTGCTGTCTACAAGATGCATCCACATAAAATGAACAGCGCAGCAGGGTTGAAGAATTGGTCAGCATGTTGCAGAACTTTTGAGAGTATTATTTGATGAGGCAGCTCCAGACTCAATTTAGGACACATCCAAAAAAGCAGTACTAATGATTGTACTGTAGTTGTGTGAGCAAGCAATGCTATTTCTGTACAGTTTCTCAATATAAAGTATTAGATTATATCAGGGCTGCAATGATTATTTTAATTGTCAATTAATCTGTTGATTATTTTCTTGATTAATTGATTTGATTAATCGATTTGGTCTATAAAACATCAGAAAATGATGGAAAATGTTGATCAATGTTTCCTAGAGCCAAAGATGACTACCTCCAATGTTCTGTTTTGCCCACAACTCAAAGATATTCAGCTTATTGTCATAAAGGAATAAAGAAACCAGAAAATACTCAGATTTAAGAAGCTGGAATCAGATAATTTTGACTTTCTTTTTCTTAAAAACTGATCAGTCGATTACCAAAATAGTTGGCGATCAGTTGGAATAACAGTATTTGTTTGCTCGTTTTATGTTGGCCGAATTATTCAGGATAACAAGCTAAGCTTTACATTTGAGTGTAGGACTTGCTGTTGCTTTTTATTGTCATTTTACTATGTTATATGCATCTTGGGCTGCTGCAGTGTTCCTGCAGCCTGCCTGAGCTTCCTCGAGTCTGAGGAGGAGAGGGCGGGGGGAAACAGCTTGTTTCTACCATAGATCGTATATTAAGTAGGATCTCAACCAATTAATATAACATCTATGGCTCCAAGTCACTATTTAGACTGCTATTACGTACTTTTATATATGCAACAGTTACATATTGCTACTTCAATTATCAATTCATCACTGATTATATGCACATAATCTGAACTGTAAAGTCTGTGCCAACCTGGAAATTTTACACAAATTCAGTTGACTTTTTGTCATTTTGGCTAGTTCACCTTTTAGGCCCTAAGATGTTTGCTAAGCACTGATCTTTCAACCGCCTTGATATGTTTGCACGCTAACCCCCACAGTCCCTCTGAAGCTTTACCCGATACTTGGCAAACAGCTTCAAATGTCAGTTGCAGATTTTTTTTGCCCAGGCAGGCGTGATGCTCCCACTGCTGCTTAGCAAAACACTAAATGCACCTCTTTCCATATGCATTACAATTCCTGTCATCGAGGTATAGTATCATCATACGTCAAATGAATTCACAGTAAACTTTTTACAAGTATTGGGCCATTGCTGCTGTACCAGTGGATATTACAGTAAACTTACTGTTACCTGTGAACTTTTTAGAGTAATGCATGGTGTGTCAGTGTGCGTGGCAGTATTAAAGGAATAGTTCAGATTATTTTAAGCGGCATTTTATGAGAGACTTATCAACTGTCATTGTATTGCTTACAATAGATGCTGGAGAGACAAAGAAAAGTCCCATTACAGGTCAATGGAAAAACTTATTGTAGTCACCTATAAAAGGCCTAAAAAAAATAATTATTGGTTTAAGTGTATACTATATTAAGAATATTTTCATCACTTTTGTTGTTGTTGCCATCAGACAGCCTTTTACTTTGGCGCTACCTTTTCTCAACTGTAGTAGCTCTGTAGTTTTACAGTATGTATAGAGCGCCTGCCTGTGTAGCTCACTGCAGATCAGCTGTTTGGATCAGAGTCAGAGCTGTGTATGGAAGAGAAGAAGAAAATAAAAATGACGGACTGACAGAGAACTTTTATAAACTAGAGTATAGAGTATAGAGAAGAAGAACTTTTGCAGATGGAGACTGGAGTGGTTTTTCATAATCCTGTTCAGATGAAGGTCTATATTCAGTTCAACTGGCCACAGCTGTCTAAGACCAATATAACTTTTTTTGTATTAGCAGCCCCATAAACACACACACACATGCACCATCTCTGAAATTTTTCATAAAGTATAGTTTGACTTCAATCTGATCTTGCAGCTTTCAGTCCCCAACTGCTGATGTGCAGCTCAATACAATGCAGCATAGTGAGGCGCTCTTAGGCATAGGAATACGGAAGTACTACAGTTGAGAAAATGTAGTGCCAAAGTAATTTGCTGTCTGACAGCAAAGTAGTAAGTTTTGTTGCTGACCCCATTTGTACAATAATGAGCTTTCATGCTGGGACTTCTCCATGTCTATCCAAACTGGGGGCGTGCAGACTGCCATCCACTATGGATTAATATCTGATACAACTCCACTTTAAATAATCCAAACTAACCCTTTAACCATATGTGTTTTTCTTGGTCTAATTTCCTGTCTGTGTCTGAACTTGTATGTTGAGAGTGTGTTTGTGGTTGAGTGTGTAACATGTCAATTAAGGTCAGCAGCCTGTTTTCCTACAGCTGCTGCTGACTTCATCTCTGTATCCTATCACTTTGTATTTCTTCACATTAAACAGTTAATTTTATAGTGAAACAAGCAGCATATAATTGTCCTCTAATAGATTTTCTCTCCATGTGGCAAGTGTAGTCCATGTTCTATTATGCTGCTTCACCTCTTTCTGTCTTTCATTTTCAGGTGGTTTCCATGGGTCTGTATGTGGGCGAACAGGCTTATCTGCGGAGCAGCTGGAACATCCTGGACGGCTTCCTGGTTTTTGTGTCTTTGATTGACATTGTCGTGTCCATGGCGGGTGGGGCCAAGATCCTGGGTGTGCTTAGAGTACTCAGGCTGCTCAGAACACTGCGTCCCCTCAGGTATGGATAAATTAAACTTAAAAAAAAGGGAGGAACATTACATCTCTGATGAACATTCGGTGCTGCAGAGTCAGTTCTACTGAGGCTTATTGGAGATGCCATGTCAATCATGCTATCTGGAGACCAACAGCAAATAAATGCACGTTAGGAAAAATCAATCAGTATGTAATTCTCTGAGGTGTGTTCTTTTTTTTTATGGAAACAATTCTTCATCAAAGGTCATACAACATAGACATGTTACATTTTAGTGCGCTTCTATCATAGCCTTTAATAGAGATAAAATGCTGCTCTTAAAGCTACTACAAAGAGGTTTTAAGTGGCTGTAAAACGGTTTCAATTTACACTGATGCCTCTATATGACGTACATAAGCAAACAAGACCATCAGCAACAAGACCGGCTCTCTCTATGTAGTTGTTCCTACTCACTGCCACCAGGTCAGAGCTTCATTGAAATCTGATAAAACAAGCCTGTGCTTACATTTAAAATTTACAAAAATTACAGTGAGTGGTATATTAGCCAGTTAAAAGCAAGAAATGTGAGATTTTTATTTAAATAATTTTATTTTAGACATATTTTGTGGTTATGGTGGTGGAAACACCACTGCTTTTGTCTACAGTGGACTCCAAAATCAATACAGTTTGAAAGTTCCTTGTGGCAGCTTTAAACAAATGATGTTCCCAAATGAATCAACTTAATTAACAATCTCAGCAGCAGACACAAAATGTAACCATAATTAATAAATTATAATCTCTTCAATATATATATTGTACGCACAGTCTTTGAGCTAATCAGTGCAATGTTTTAAGATGATAAAAAGGGAAAAAACACGCATTACTTCCAGCATCTGAGATGTTTCCCATGATATACACACAGTGAATGACTGTTGAAAGAAATACTCACAGATTGAATAGACATGAAATATAATTCTTATAAACATACATTTTCTTTATTTTATTCTCTCCATATTTCATTTGTTTTTCTTAATTTTCCTTTTACCCCTGTCCGGTCTCCAGGGTGATAAGCAGAGCCCCAGGTCTGAAGCTGGTGGTGGAGACCCTCATCACCTCCCTCAAGCCCATTGGCAACATTGTCCTGATCTGTTGTGCATTCTTCATCATCTTTGGCATTCTTGGGGTACAGGTAGGAAAAAGGGAGCATCTGTTTTAATGATACATACTGCATGCATCCATTATGTAACAAAGCATATTTTATGAATGGAAATAGCTGTAAATAACCCAGTCTCTTTGTGTAGACTCTGGTTTCCTGCCCATTACTATGATTTTTTAAAAATGTTTTTCTTTCCCTCACTTTCTCTCTTAATAGCTTTGAAGCACACTTGCATTTCTTTCCTAAGTAAACACTCATTGTCTTCCTACGTCGTTTATCACTGCACAGCATTCTCATCTGGTCTTTAACCAGCTCATTATTTCACTCACGAGCAGGCTTTCATCTTTTCGGAGGGGCCTGCGAAGGCTTATATCTCTGTTTTATGGAAGTAGTCAGACGGCATCAAAAGCTTGGTCTCATTGTTCCTCTGCTGGCAGCTGTTTAAAGGCAAGTTCTTCTACTGCTTCGGCCCTGATGTCAAAAACATCACCAACAAGTCGGACTGTCTGCAAGCCAACTACAAGTGGGTCCACCATAAGTACAACTTTGACAACCTGGGACAGGTTAGTGTCACTTGTGTGTTTTCTGCATGTCTGGTGGGGATTGCATAACAAAGCATAATAAGAAAAAAGGCATATGCTATTTATGCATGGGTGTATATAGCTGAGCATGGCAGAGACAAGCCATATCCATAGCCAGCAATGCTATTTGCATCTAGGTTGTAAATTGCCAGTGTGGCTATTTACACCCTCACTGTAGCAACAAACCTAACAAAGTAGTAAACCTTACCAATTAATTTTCAAAATAAACTTAACCAGGTTGTTTTGTTGCATAACCTAACTAAGTAGTTAGCCTGACCCTAACCTAACTGCGACTACAAACAACAGATGCTATTTACACCCAGGTTGAAATAACCAGTGTGTTTATTTTCACTGGCATAACAGAGAAAAACCATGATCTTTCTCTAAAACTTACCAAGTATTTTTGTTGCCTAAACCTAACCACACTGCAGCTGAAAGCTGAAAACAAAAAGGCAGATGCTATTTGAACCTGGTGAATGTGGCTATTTGCCAAGCTAAGGATAGAACAGCCAATGTAGCTATTTATACCAGTAGGGCAGACACAAATCATGAACTTTCCCTAAAATTAATCAAGTAGTTGTGTTGCTTCACCCTAAACAAGTAGGTTTGTTGCCAAAATCCAGCCAAACTATTTACGCCAAGGTAAGCATGGTAGAGACAAGAACCCAGCTGTCCAGAGCCAGCAATGCTATTTGCATCCAGTATGTAAATAGCTAATGTCGCTATTCACACCTGCATGGCAAAGCAGAAACATGATCTTTCCCTAAATTTAACCAAGTAGTTTTGTTGTCTAAACCCAATCAAGTAGTATTTTTATCTTAAACGTAACCAAACTGTGACTGAAAATAATATAAAAAACTATAACTAACATGTAATTTCACACAACTGTTTTGGCTACTGTGAAATAACACCAGAGTGGGACTCAACAATAGATGCTCCATTGGCTATTTACACCCCGGGTGCAAATAGTATTGTTGGCTATGTACACCTGGGTTCTTGTCTCTGTTACAGTGGCTATTCCACCCCAGGTGCAAATAGGCACGCTGGGTATTCCAACTGAGGTGCAAGTAGTATCTACCTAAGAATAGACTGTAAATAAAATAAGCATAATAAACAATTTTCCTTTCTATTCTGCTGTTATCCAGGCTCTGATGTCCCTGTTTGTGCTGGCCTCTAAGGATGGCTGGGTTAACATCATGTATCATGGTCTGGATGCTGTGGGTGTGGACCAACAGGTACCCGCATATACGCTACAAATTTTTAATAAGAAAACAATCTTCTAGCACAATTTTCTATCTGGCTAATTCTCTTTCTTTTTCCCTCTCATCTGTGTTTTATTTCTTTCCTCCATCTTTAACATCACATTATTGTACACAAAATCACATCTTGGACAAACGCATCACTTCAATCCCAGCCGGTGACCAACAACAACCCCTGGATGCTGCTGTATTTCATCTCCTTCCTCCTCATCGTCAGCTTCTTTGTCCTCAACATGTTTGTCGGCGTGGTGGTGGAGAACTTCCACAAGTGCCGCCAGCACCAGGAGGTGGAGGAGGCCAAAAGGCGTGAGGAGAAGCGTCAGCGGCGCATGGAGAAGAAGAGAAGAAGTAAGAGAGAGTGATACAAGGGCATAGAAGGAGCATGTAATAGGGTAAAAACTGACAGAGAAATAAAAAAAACAACAGACACATTAACAGTTGGAGAAGGAGATGGGAATAGGGTGATATGAGGAGGAAATTTAGAGAGTAACACTGTGTATGATCACATGAAAAATTATTGCAAACACAGGCAGATATGATGATACAAAACACAAAGTGCCAGAAGACAAGGTTTGAATAGCTCACTCTACCACTATTGTTAGTATAACACATTACAAGAATCACTTTCTACTAGCATTTAGAGCTCTAATCGACAGTGAGGAAAGCGTGTGTTTTAGAATAAAAGCGAGATGAAATAGAGACAGATAGATGATAATAAACACACAAACAGAGGCGTCATTACTGCTAATGTCCTCTGCAATTTGAGGGTTTTTTTTTTCTGTTGATAGTGATCAAAGCTTTTAGATTTTGCATTTCTAAGCGTTTACTGCGGAGCAGATCTTTCCTGGAAGAAAAAAGAGTGGTCGGTTGTACATTTCAAGCAGCAACAAGTGCAGTTTGTTTGGATTTGGTTCAAATGTTAGTTCTGTTTTCATAGCCTGAAGATTTGAATGATCACTGTAATGTAATGCAAAGTATTTTATATCACTGCAGAGAACATGTTATACTTTCTTTAACTAAGAACATTTTCTTTCAGAAATAACCCCCACAGCAGAAAATACATCTCAGCAGAAACAACTGCAAATTTAAAGGAGAAATCTATAATATATTTACTGTTATAAATCATAAACTGACCATGATATGTCATCAGAGATTACGTGCTAAGTTCAAATACTCTCTTCTCTGACAACAATGCTACAGACATCTTTTATTTTGTTGTCTCACTTTCAATTTAATTAGAGTTCAAATGAATGCTGAATTTTTGATGAATGAGTAAGCATCCATTTATGAGATGTAATAAAACATTAATAACCTTTTAGAAGCATTAGATGTTTATAAAAGTTAAATTGAGCAATATGTTAATGCAGTCTGGCAGGCAGAAAGCAGGCAGTTCCTGAACTCTAACTCCACTGTGTGTATTTTCAGAGCAGTGGAATAACAGGCTTAGTTTAACAGTGACAGACAACTGACAGTTGTTAACAGCTGATCAACAGACAGTGGAGGACTGGATACATAATCTTTCTCTAATATGTTTTAAAACTTCATTGATATATTTTTTCTACCAACAGAAGCCCAAAAGCTGCCCTACTATGCCAGCTATGGCCAAATGCGCCTGATGATCCACACACTGTGCACAAACCACTACCTGGACCTCATCATCACCTTCATCATCTGCATCAACGTCATCACCATGTCCTTAGAGCACTACAATCAACCTCATGTAAGAAAGAACAACTTAACCTGTGCGTGCAAAGATGAGTGTTTGGTGGTCGTGTCAGATGTGTGGGGAGAAGAGGTCCAGTTGTGTATTTGTGTCTGTTGGTGCAAGTGAAGTGATAAATTTTTGAAGCACTTTGGATTATTCCGTGAGTGATTAGAAAATTTTGCACCTTTCTCTGGCTTCCCCTAAAGTGCCTCTTCAATAAAATATAGACAGAAACAGGCCATCTCAGCAGGAAGAACTAAAAAGTATTAAAGGGTAACTTCGGTATTTTTCTACCTGGACCCTATTTTCCACTTTCAGGATTTTGTGTCTAAGTGACTAATGGGAGAAACAATTTTTGAAACTGGTCCAGTATTGATTGAGAGTGCTGCACCCAGCAGAAGCTAAACTGAGCTGCAGCATAATCCCTCTAGGCAACTGTGCACTGACAAAGTAAGTCCACTAAAAGTGCTTGTTTTCTGCCCCTGACAGGCTCAGATTGATATTCTAAGTGTCTAACATCATTATCACAACAGAGAGACATTTTTTAGAGTAGATCCTTTTTGTTTCACCAGGAACAGACACTATAATGCTGAACTATAGCTGTACAAAGCGACCAACTCCATTTACAAAACCAGTAATTTTACCTTACTGGTCTACGGCTGCCAGAATCAGTTTTTAGCCCTTTAAAACACCAAAAGTTAGACAGTAACACAAACAGACAAAAGAGAAGCGAAGTTGCACAATAACGCAAGCAAACTAACCAATCAAGGTGAGGGCTGTTATTTCATGTCAAGGTTGGTGGGGACAATAAACATGTTCCAGCTGGGGCTAACAGAGGTGGGACTGTTTCAAGGTGTGTCTTCAACTGATACAACCTGTTAGTTAAAAACTTTTATTATGAAACAGGAAAATCAGGAAATATTGGGCTTTCACAAGCAGTAGCTTAACATGACTCTATCCATCCAGCTGAAAGCGAACATGAACCAGTAAAATCAAGCAGATACCTGAAAGAAGAAACAGTGACACAGGAGAGAAACTAAAGTTCAAACCACAGATAATCAGTTAGAGGCCACAAACGTTGGCTAACAATACCTCCTTTGTTGTTAGTCACTAAATTCATATATTAAATGTCTGGGCAGTAAAAAGATATCCATGGCTATAGGTAGGTAGTGGACCAAATCATGGGAGCATGCAATCAGGAGACAGGAGGAGACCAGATGTTTAAGTGACATCTGGTCTGATGAATTTAGAGTCAGCTGGAAACAATTCAAAAATGTGAACACTTTTCAGTTTCAGTACTGCTGATGGTAGCGTCATAATAATAATATTATAGTGACAATGATGTGAATCTTTTCATTCGTCTTGCTCCATAAACTGAAACCGAAGTCCAGCTTCCTGCCAACATGTAAACACGCCCATCTGCAAACCAATCAGTGTCAAACATCATTGTAATATTACACCAAAACTAATCGGACCGAATGTAAACAGTGTCTCAAAAAGACAAACTTTTAGGTGTGAAAGCACCCATGGATATGGACAGTGGATATATTTGAAATTTTTTATCAAAATTATTGCTAGGGACAATTCAGTAGTCCCTGGATATTGGTCCCATACCCAATTCTACACACTTACTGTTTTTGTCAATGGAGTCTGGTCACTTTGAACAGGGAGATATAACTGCTGCTTTTGATTTAGCAAAAAAACTCACTAGGTCTGAGCCTGTCAGGAGCAAAAATTGGATGAGAGGGATTATGTTACAGCTCAGTTTAGCTTGTGCTAGTTGCAGTACTGTCAATCACTACTGGTCCAATTTCAAAAACTGTTGTCCTAATTAGTCTGCGAGACACAAAAACATAGAAAAATGGCTCGAGGTTGAAAAATACTGAAATTACTTTATTAATTTAATGTCTGTCAAATCTTTGTGGCTGTTTTCCTGCAGCCGACTACAACTCCCACTGCCTTCCATTCCCTTCCTCACACAGCAGCATCATGAAAAGACACAGTAAAATCACTGACAGGTCAACCACCATGAAACTGTGTCCTGGCTCTGTAGCATGTGTTGTGAGTGGCTGCAGTCCACACAAAGGAGCTGTGATTGCGCTGTTGATTTGACGTGGGCTGCTGTCAGAGAGCTGTTAGCCGTACAGTACATGTATCTGCCCGTTCATGTGTGATGAATGGAGGTTCAAAAGCCTGATAGCTTTTTTTTTTTTTGAAGGAGAGGAAAGTGATTATCCTTGAGATAAGATGCCCATTTGACCTTTAAAATGGAGCAAGCTTTCTCAAACTGACCGAGCATCAGATAAATATCACAGGTCTTGGCTGTATTTGTCAGCTGTTGGTTCTGACATTTGGCAGCCTCCCACTTGTTAGAAGCTGCAGCTCTATTTATGAAAGGAGACAACAGCCAAGAAAAATCATCTCCAGTCCCTGCAAACATGGACTGGATATTTAAGACAATTAAAACCCGCTTCACTTTGGGATATTTGAATACTCTGCAAACAGTATTTTGCTTAAAAATGTGTTTGTTAGGGGACGGAGTGTGTGCATGTGTTTGTGTGTGTGATGCTATGAATGAAAGATGCTCTGTTTTTGCCTCTGGCATGCTTGATTTTGCTCTACAAACAGTGGGAACAAATCCAGCTCTACAGTTTCCCCCTGCTGATGCTGGTGATACTCCACCCTACCCCACTAAACACACACACACACACACACACACACACACTCACACACACGCGCCCCGTCTTTTTACTGTCTCTTTCCAGTCCCTGGATCTCGCCCTGAAGTACTGCAACTATTTCTTCACCTCCACCTTTGTGCTGGAGTCAGTGCTCAAACTCATCGCCTTTGGCTTTCGCCGCTTCTTCAAAGACAGGTACAGTGTGTGTTTATACTTTGTGTGTCAGCAGAGTGATTTTGTACGACAGTGTTTCCCTTTCTGCCTGCAACTAAGTGTATCTGTGTGGTTATCCGTGGCTCTATGTACACATTGTTGGATATAACAATTACAAAAAAAACGATAATATCACCATAAAAGTCCACAATACGATATTTATTGCAATATTAACTAGAGTTACCTCCACCAACCAGACAAGTTCCAGTTTACATGTCAGTATAATATGTTTGACCGTAGATTGTGCAAACCAAATCCATGCAGCTGGTTACGAGTTACAAAGTTTTTGCACTTGTGGTGCCCCCCAGTGGAAGAATATGGCAGGACTGCTCAGCAAAGCTCAGACCTAACATCTGCATTGAGTGTGGTTTCAATAGCTTAAGCCAATTTTGATTTCTGAGCGTTTATGTAAAACTGAACTTAAAGCCAGTGGTTTAAAAATGTTTGGAGTATCAAAGATTAGAAAAAGCATCTTTTTCCGGCTTGGTCCCAATATCCTATGTTACCAGTTTGATTGCTCAAAGGAGGAGAAGCAAACAAATTGATGTGGCTAAAATTCAAAATAGCGTAAAATCCATGGTGACATCCAGGTGAAAGTGGGGTTGGTTTTATTGATAGATTCTTTGGACCTACAGAATTCAGAAAAAAAATGTTTCCAAGATTTATGGTTAAAAAGTTATAGGCCAAAATCTAAAGTTTGTTGTTATAGCACCACCATCTGGCCAATCAGTGCAGTCTTTTTTGTCTGAGTGGGTGAAATTTGCAACCTATCTGCCAATTTTGGGAAGAGTTGCTGCTGTGGCTTCACTGCTTGGACCCCTAATGATGACTTCTAAAAGCATGCTTTATTAAAAATAAACCTGATGTATAGAGGATTTTTTTGTTCATGTAAAATTAGTTTCTCCTTTTTAACTTTAAATGTATGTAGTTCTAATACAGGACAGCTTAGTGTCAATGCAAATCTCATCTATCCACTGTGGGATTTGTAGACTGTACTGTACCTGAGGGGAAGCAGCATGAGGATTATCAATCAGCTTTTCTTATGGTGTCTTTAGTGTCTCGCCCAAAAACACATGCACCCTCTGGATTAGACACATTTCAAAACAGAGATTTAATGTCACCAAAAACTACAATATAACCCCACATTTTTTTTTTTGTCTGTTCAGCTCAGTCGCTCATCACATATTGTGATGTGAAAATGAAACGTTAAAGCCGCTATCAGGGCTCCAGGCACATGCCATAATCTCTCGAAGGAACATATAATATAAATAGTGCCACAATAAACAGTTATTTAGTTCAAAGTGTAATGGCTGTACAAATCCGCCTTTTGCTTTGATCATTATAAATGGAGTAGGGAATAACGGCTTTGATGATATAGAGGATTATGAAATATGTTGAAATATGTGAGCTGGCTGTGAGGCGTTCTCTTATTAAGTTGACTAAACCATATTGTGGTGCAAATGCGGATTTCCTGACAATTATCACACATGATCAGTTCTGTCAAAGACAACCGACTGAAATGTCCTCATTATCGCAGGAAGAAAGAAGAATTTACCCTTTTAGGACTTAGCTTTATTTCCCTTATTTCATGCCCTATCAAGTTATTCCACAATATAAGTACAAACTTTAACTCATTTTCAATTAATAAAGCTTTTAAAATGGATGTGATACTCCTTTCATGAAGAGAGCTTTTCACTGTAATAAGTTTAATGTGTGTAAAATAATATACATCTGGTTAAAAAAAGATACTGTTAAAGTCTCAGTAAAAGCTTTTCATTGAAACACGTGAAAAGACTGAGAACTTTCGGTGTTCAGGGTGTTTTGGGTGGACCTGAAATATGGCACGCCACCTCCCCAATGGTCGGTTACAAATATGTACTTTCAGTGACTCTTTCAGTCCAAATCAGCCCAGCAGTTACTGCTCACTTCACTTCCAACAACCCAGCACTGAAATAAAAAAAAACATCTTGTTGCAGACTGAGAGGAACAAGTTGATCCTCAGATGAGTTGATAGGTCTGTACGTGTCCAGTAAAGCTGCTAGACGGAGCATCCATTTTTCAGGTGGCAGTGGTGTTTGACACTGAGACAGCAGATGTTCGTTTTTCAAGATTTTGAAGCCTAATATTATTTACATATTTTTTTAATCACTCAAATTTTGCTGGATGGTAAATGACATCTTTCTGTGGTGTGACAAACTCGTAGCCATTCTACACGATGCTTGTGATTCCACCAGCAGTGCTTCAGATACACGCCGAGTCTATTTTTGATGGATGCCGCATCAATTAGCACAGAGCAGATCGAACGGGCAGGAGGTCAGACACAAAAAAGGCAGGGAGAAGCCGCTTGATTTTCAAAATAAAAGACCCTGTGCAACCTCACGATCATGAAGACAGACAGAAAAGAACCTATTTAACCAGTAGAAGCACAAAGAGCGGGGAAAGAGGACCTAAGCAACAAAATCTGAGCAAGTAAACATAATCAGGCAGGCAAAACGCTCCACTCCTGAAATGCTCCTGAAGTGCTGCTGGTGGGTCTTGCAGCCATGTGGAGGGTGGATCAGAACCATGGCACAGACGTGCCGCACTTGATGAAGTCAACCGGTAATTCTTATTTAGTTTTGACTTAGAAGAGCTACAGGGTTGGCATGTTATGCTTACATCTGGTAGCAATATTATTTAGTTAATTTGTCAAAAAATAGAAAGCTTGTCAGAGTCATATTCCCATGTTTTTTTAAAACCAGGAAGTGAGACAGGGGTCCTTAGGGTGTAGCTAAACCTTTTTATTCTTGATCAAATCCTGTTTTTGAAAAAAAAAAAAAAAAAAAAACCTGATGGAATGGATGGAAACTTAAATTCTAATTAAAAGCAAAACAAAACATTTTATAAATAACATAGATTTCATATATATATTTCCTTAAATAATACATTTTCACCAAAAAAAATCTGAATAAGTGTTAATATTAATACTTTTTCAAGTTTTGATTTTTGATAGGACATGATTTGTTCCAGTTCTGAAGAATGAATAATTTATTATTGCTTTACACAGACTTTAAACTTCAGCTTCATTCTGCTCAACAAAACCAAACTGTCTGTTAGCTCTCTGCATGTGATACTTCTGCACTTTCCATTTCTCCAACTCACTGTTCTCACCTTTGTTTGACCTCGATGGGAGACGCACCCCAGCACTGCCTCCCACATTCATCCAGTCAGAGCCCAGCCTAATTGATTTGTCACTCACCCAAATGTGCACGTTGACGGGACTGATGTCTTATTCTTCTCAGGGACGTGTGGTGACTAATTAAAGGCAGGAACAGATTTGGGAGCTTATATTAACACTGATGGTAGTTTAATGTCATTGACCTATTTTATTTAGTGAAGAGAGAGAGGGAGAGGATGAGGAGAAACTGTTAAGAGCGGGAGAGAGACGAGGTGGCAGAGGGAGACAGATAATATAAAGAAAGGGGAATGTGGACTGATCAAAGACAGAAAAAAAGAGGAGGACAAATGAGTGATGAAATGAGAAAGAGATGGGCGGATATAGAGAGAATTTATCACGCGGTTATCAGCTGGCACTTTGTCTCTTTTTATGTAGTGTCAGCAACAGCCGTGAGCAGTCATTGTGCATACTGTGATTTATAGGCGGGGGTGACTCGCCGGCCAGCTTTAGAACTGGGTCAATGGAGTAGCAGGTAACACACAAACACACTGCCACATGCGCCACGATTCTGTGCCGTACTGTAACTGTATGTGAGTGTGCGACCAGCGGGGCTGGAGCGTGTCTGCAGTTATTCTCGAATAATGTTTGTGCACATTCATGACTCTGTGCCAAAGGACTTCTGTGATTTACAATTTTTCGAGAAACCTGTTTTTATGACCAGTGAAAGTACCAGATGTGCTCAGAGAGCCTCAGGATCCTGTGGTCACAAATGACACTTCACCTTACGATTGGCTGTAGAGCGGTCACACATTATGAATGGTTGTACCTCGGAAAGTTAACAGAAACAGGAAGAAGAAGATATAACACAACATAAAATACTCCATAAAGTAAAACCTAGAAAGTCATTAGGCGCCAAATGGGATGGGAGTCATTCTTCCAGGGGATTGGGACGTGACAGGAGTATTTTTGTGGAACAAGAGTGAAAATTCGCTACCATGTCACCCTCAAGCATGTGGCAGCTGTTGTCCTCAGCCTTAAAGGTCTGTATAGCTGCAGCCGTAGTGGATGATGATTTTTTTTTTTTTTTTTTTTTTTGCCATGGTGGGTAAAACTGGAACAAAAATGTGAAAAAAGAAGTAGACTCAGGAGAAAGAAACCTGATCATGTGAATGGTGATAATGAGTCACGAGCAGCGGTTGATACACCGTTGTCATTAGCATTTTCGATGAGAGAGTTTGGCAAGCATTCTGACAAATGAATTGGCAGTGGCAAATGTTTTAGCACTCTGGGTGCCTTGCTTTGTGATCTCACATCAGATGTGCACCTGTTGTACAATTTTCCGTACAAACTCCCACAGTTTTAGGCCCAGCTTGATGAATTCACAAAAGATGTGTATTCCTTGACTGTCCTCCAAAACGTCAGAAAATGAACAAGGACTACGATGCCTCTTGAGGCAGTAATGTGGCAATTAAGGGTAAAAAGCATGGTATAGTGTTATATTTACATCAGGTGAAAACAGTTGACCTTAAAGGGAAAATTCTGTGCTTTTCATGCAGATGTCCAATCAGTGTTGATGGTAAATGTAGTCAACTGGAGCAACAACTTCCTCACTGTATACTATATTGACCAAGAATACTGAGTTTTACCTGCTCACAGAGCCATGCAGCAGTGCCTACATGTCCCAGGATGCATTGGATGTTGCCATGTATCACCACCCTTGCCTATAGCTATTACTTTGTTGGTCAAAACATAGTGTTAGGTGACAAAAACACTTGTCTAGCCTGTCCCCGGGGTACCCAGAGGCAGCGACTAGAAATCTGAGCTGAATTAACCCGTAGTTCTTTATCTCGTCCAGTAACATCACTGGATGCAGGAAGAACTACAGATTTTTCAGCAGCAGAGCTCAGATTTCTGGGTAAATCTAGCAATTAACTACATGTACCATCAACACTGACTGGACATCCACAAGAAAAGAACCAATTTTTAAGTCAGGTGTCCTAACGACTGCAGTGGCTTCAAACTCTTTTACCCCCCAATCTCCCTCGATTTCACGATTCCCTAACATATTCATCTGATTTGGCAACATCTGTTTCCCATCTGTCCTCGAGCCGTAAAAAGAAATAGTCTGACAAGCACTTTGCTGCACTTGATGGATTCATTAAGGGCTTTTGGGGATGAGGCACCGTAGCATCGCTGGTAGGAATGTCTGGATTTTAAAAGAGAGCAATGTATTGAATGGTGGCTGGTAATTACTACATAATTACTTACCTCCTTGTGTAGTAAGGATGAGAATATTTCAGACAGCCCTGAGTCTGTGACCTACAGTAGGAGCCAACAGGTTAACATCTGGGTTGCACCTTATTTTACAGTACACTAGTAGAGTGTAAAAAAACTTAGACCCATATAGGGATTAATAGAGGACACATTAAAACGGAACTGTACTGTAAACTAAAGTCTTATTCCCCACTGTTAGAGCCTTATTAGACTTAATTAGAGGGTAATTTGGGACACAGAATTACAGAGGCAGAGGGATATATTGTCTAATGGTGATGGCAAAGACTTATTACTTATTATTATTTATCATTTCTGTCAAAACAGAAAGCACAGTTTGTCACGTCTCATTCGTGTTATGTAAGTCAAATTGCGACCGACATTGGTATTTTTTTAACTGTGACTTCATCTTCTCTGAATGTGTTTGCCAACAAACATTTTGTGTTTGTGTTTGCCTTGTGTGTATGTGTTCCGCAATGTTTTTGTGAATCTTCCTCCATCACATGAGGGTGTGTGTGTTTGTGTATGTGTGTGTGTGTGCGCTCCAGGTGGAACCAGCTGGACCTGGCTATTGTGCTTCTGTCAGTGATGGGCATCACCCTGGAGGAGATTGAGATCAGCGCTGCCCTGCCCATCAACCCCACCATCATCAGGATCATGAGAGTACTGAGGATAGCTCGAGGTACTAGAGCCTGGCAGATTGTTTTTATTCGTTAGCTTCAGAGGCAGGACTTCAAGTATATCTGATCAATCTTATTGATTGAGATTTGATATATACATGCTGTATTTGTGTTTTTTACATGTTCTTTTTTCCTTTTTTTTAATAATTATTAAAAACAGCAGTGAAAGTTTACTGCAGGCCTATTCAATTACTTTTTTTAAAGGGCCGGATTTGCCCTAACTTTCTACACTGAGTTTGCAGAAGAGTTTGGAAGAGAGGAAATGTCAAGGGACATGACAATGAAACTGTAGTGAGAGGTGTCCTGTTGCTGATATAATGTTGATATGAATGTCGACAGATCATTTTTAATGTGTATTTTTGCTGAGAATCGTGCACGTCATGTGGAAAAATTAGGCGAGTCTGTCTAGATGAAGCGTGGCTGCAGCTGCGCCTGACATGCACATGACCAGTGCTGCACAGGTTGGCTGCATGGACGCTCTAACCTGTTAACATGGTCACCAAAATGAAAACTAATAGGTAACACCACGCAGACGCACTGCTCCAGCATGTAGTGTGAACCAGCTGTAATCCTAGATTAGAAGTGGCTTGTTTTAATAATCAGAATGTTGCATATATCACATTTTTCATTCAGTTCAAATGTTGTAAAATTAAAACAAAATACATAACCAGTGAATGGGCTATTTAGCCTGCTACTGAAAGGATGATTTTCTAAAAAGCATTGTCACGTTGCTTTGTTAAATACTTGATTCTGATTGATCGATTACACATTCTATGATCTGTTGTTCCTGTGTAACAGATCTTTCCTATAAAGAACAATTTTTTTAATTCATAAAATAATTTTAAAATGAAAGTTTTGTGCCAAATTATTATTATTATTATTATTATTTTTTTTTTGGTAACTAACCAGGAAACAAGTGGGATAATGAACGGCGAGCAGGTCATTATTGTGAAATTAACCCAGACAGGGTGATGCAGGACCCTAATGTGAAGCATCATCCTATCCCTTATGTGTAAACACCCATAAATTTGCTATGTTAATTTCAATAAAATCACTTTAATATACTTTTTGCAATATTTATAAATGATAGAAGGGCCAGATTGAGGTTGTCGAAGGGCCTGATTTGCATCCAGGTCAACAATCGACAACGTCATTTCGGACAATAGAGGTTGCTGTTAATCTGTAAAATGTCATACATCCATTACATATCTTTGTTTTTGAGAGATTATGTTCTATATAGATAATATTGCCCAATGTATTGATAATGGATTTTTTACGGCCAAAGATAAATATTGATATCAGCCCCAAAAATCCACTATTGGTTGTGCCCTACCTTTTAGTACACGTGTGAAATACACACACATACTCTTTCACTCACAGTCCTATCTCATCCACACTGCCTGTAAATCCTCTCAGGGAAGAAGAATACTGACTTGGTCTCGCTGGTGTCTTAAAATATAACTGTTGAAACTGTAAACAACTTTTACAGGCCAGTTAGCTGTAGCATAGCAGCTAATGTTGAAAGGGCTGTTCTGGTGTGTAAGAGCACCTGCGTGTGTACGTGTGTGTGTGTCTGCGTGCTTGTGTTGCACGGGGTTTAAATTAAGAACTGACCTTTCCACAGTTTAATGTTTCCCATTTAGTGTGTAATTGAACCTGAGGGATTTCCCCCTAAATGCCCACACTTAAAACCTCTCTCTGTATCTCTCTCTCTCTCTCTCACACACACACACACACACACACAGTGCTGAAGCTGCTGAAGATGGCGACCGGAATGAGAGCCCTGTTGGATACGGTGGTCCAAGCCCTGCCTCAGGTACGCACACGCACTCAAACGCCGCCTCATCCTCTGTTTTTCCTCACAGAGACACACTCCACACTCCCAGGGAAAGAGTTGGCCAGTCTCAGTCAATAACCAGGGTGGTACGAGCCCCCCCATTCTGTTTCTCTGTTGGCCCGTAGGCAACTCTAATAGATGACTCATTCATGCCATACACTGGTAGACTGGCACACACACACATGTGCACACACACACACACGGGCTATGACTTGTTTTCACTTTCAGCACCATGGAGAGCACCCAGCCTCCCGCTGTGACCACAGTGTGCTACAAACAGCATGAGCTTCTTAAACCAGCCTGTAGTTCACTTGGTGGTGAAATGTCCTCCGAGTCAGACAGTTTCTAGGACATTCCTGTGCCGAAATCATTCCAGTGCACTCAAAGTTAAACTCCCTAGAAAATCCCCAGAATGCATCTTTGCTCGCTGTTCTTACTGACTGGAAGTAGTGCATTGCTTGCTTTGCAGCATAATCTTATGAATTAAGAATAGAGTAAGAGACAACAGAACAAATGTAAAGTCTTGTTATGTATATAAAATATTTATATTTAAAGCTACTATAGAGAATTTTTAACTGCTTATGAAAAGTCTCAATTTAATACTGATGCCTTTATATGACCTACATAAGCAAATTAGACCATCCATAAGAAGATCAGCTGATGCTATGAAGTTATTCTTAGTGGCTGATGAAACAAGCCTATGTTTACTTTTTCCCAGGCAACATGACAGTAAGTAGTCCATTAGCCAGTCAAAAAGAAGAAGGAGGATATTTTCATTGAGATAATTTTATTTTTGATGTTTTATTTTGTGTTTATGGCAGAGGAAACACTACTGCTTTTGTCCACAGGAGGCTCCAAATTCAACAAAATATTAAAATGTTTGTTGTGGTCGCTATAAATTATGTTATGCTATTTTCTTGCGCAGCCTCAGAATCATGTCTTCGTCAGCATCCCTATGTTTATTATTTATTTAAGCTTCTGATGTCTGTCTCGGAGCATTAGTTCAACCTTCAACATCCTTATTGCTTTAACTGTGAAAACGTAAAGTAATAGTTTGACATTGTTGGAATTATCTGCTTTTTTGTCAAGAGTTAGTTGAGAAGATTCAAACTTGTTCTTATGCCATTACAGTACAGTTAATATGTAGCTGGAGCAAGCAGCCAGTTAGCTTAGCTTAGCAGCAAGACTGGAAAAAGGAGGAAACTGTACGAATCTGTACATCTCTTTCACACTTCACTTTGTTTGGTCCAGGCTTTTGGAGTTTTCAGTTTGATCCAAACCAAGAATTACAGATGTGAAACCTTCCCAGGACTTCAGTCCAGACCAAACAGCCAATCCTTGGTCTGACCAAAAGAGGTGGTCTCACTCCAGATCTGAGCTGAGGTTCACTTTGTTTCTGGTGTGAAAACATTTAGTTCATTTTTTATTGTTCTGACTTTTGGATCAATTATAGAAAGTTTTTGCAGGCTCATCGTCTGGAAAAAGGAAAAGCAACGCAACAAAACAAAATGAGCTGTGGTGGCACACGGTGAGAGGATGAGCTGACCAAGTGTTTCATTGACTTTTTAAGGAGGCTGTAGTTCTCTACTGGAAAACAACCCTCTGGGTGGGGAATGAGTTGTTGTCCCAAGCGAATGCGTTTAAGTATTTTGGGGTCTTGTTCACAACTGATGGGAAGGTGGAGCATGAGATCGTCAGGCAGATTGGTATGGCGTCAGCAGTAATGTGGCTATTGTGGTGGGGTTAGGGTTATGAGTCGATCTATGTCCCATCCCTCATCCATGGTCATGACCTTTGGGTAGCCACCGAAAGAACGGGAAGAGTGAAGAATGAAGAAGAGTTTCCTCCATACGTTGGCTGGGCTTTTCTGCATTGAAAGGAGCCGGCTGAGGTGGTTCGGGCATCTTCCTTTGGAGGTTTTCCTGGCACATCCATCTGGGAGGAGACGTTGGAATAGACCCGGAACTCACTAGAGGAATTACATATCCCATCTGACCTGGGAACGCATCTTGATGCCCCAGGAGGAGCTGGAGAAGCTGGGAAGAGTGACATCTAGAACACCCTGCTTTAGCCTGCTGCCACTCTGGATGCCCAATAAGTGGAAGGAGATGGATGGATCATGGAAGGATGGGCTTGCATAACTGCAATGTGAACCCAAAACTAACTAGATCAAATACACAAATATGATGCAACAAAAATATGAACCTTGGACTTTCAGGATTGGAAAAGGTGTGAAAAAGCCCTTAACTAAACCTAAGTGGCCTCTGGCTCCTGCTACAAATGTGCTGCACAGACCATTGATACTGATGTTGCTGATGATGCTATAAAAAGGGGGTTTCATGCCATGATTGACAGCTGAGCCCTCCTCACTATTGAGTCCACCAGCTGTATGAGGGGGAACTCAAAAGCACAGCTCCAATGCTGATCATTACTGTGCATACTCTGGATCTAAATGACATCAGATGACATTGCAAGATGGCAGTGCTCATATCAGGGATATTTTGGCTACAGTTTTGTTCAGTAGGTGGAAGTGGAGGTGTGGCATCATCGGTACAGACATAAGAATGGTATCAATCTTCTTGTCTAACTCTCAGCAAGAAATCTAATAGGTGTATTTCCGAAACTCTCAACCCATTTCTTAAAAAATACAGTAATTGTTTTGACAGACAGGTTTGGTGCAAAGACTGGTGCACAGCCTCATTTATGGACATGCAGGCGCACAGTTACACAAACACACAGTCTGACCCATTGACCATCAAAAGCAAGATGAAGCAAACAGAGGCAAACAGGTGGTGTGGTGAAAGGAGGGCAGGCAGAGGTGAGGGAGAACAGATTCCTTGTCTTTCTTTTCTATTGATCCCCCTCTCATTAACACTGAGCCCTTTGCTCTATCCCAAGGGCACCAGGGGAGGTAATTAAAACTAGGGCTAATTAAACAATTCCAGGAGGTCTCTCTCTGTGCGCATGGGTGTGTGGGCATATTGAGGTACGGACAGAGTGAGAGTGAAAGCGTTACACCTGGCGAGGGATAAACCAGAGGTGATATTACGCTATATTTCGCTGTGAAAATGAAATGGCGAGCTGCCAACATTTCTTCATTACATCACATAGGATATTGAGGATAGTATTGACATTTCAACAGAGGCTTCATGATACAGCAGAACAAAGGAACAGGCAAATACACTGCTGCTGGTGTAAGAAGGCAAGGAATATGAATAATGCCACCAGGGCACATGGGGACAGATGTCTGCTAGAATAATAATTTATGAGATTAAACATGATGTGAGACAGTGTATATATTAAATAGGCCAAGACAGGACATGGAGATGTAATGAGGGATCAATACACTCACACTAAATGGGTGAGTAAGCTTCAAGGAGAAATCTGTAATATATTTACTGTGATAAATCTTAAAATGACCATGATACGTCATCAGAGATTAAGGAAACAAGTTGAAATACTCGCTTCTCTGACAACAGCACTACAGCTGCAGTGTCCTGCTTTGAAATTTCAATTACAGGGTGAAATAATTGTTTTTGTAGCCTGTTTTCATGTTGATTAGAGTTCAAATTAATGCCGAATGTTCGCTGAATTAGTAAGCATCTGTTTATGAATCATAAGGAATCATTAATAATCCTGCTGTAGATTTTTATAATGATGAAATTGAGCAATATGTTAATGAAGTCTGGCAGGCAGTAAGACAGGCAGCCGCTTAAAGGGATAGTTCAACCAAAAAACAAAATTCAGTCATTATCTATCCACCCTCATGCCGACTGAAGGTGGGGTTTATTTTGTTAGTCCGCAACCGTTGCAGAATCTCCCAAATAATGGAACTGAACGGTGACCAGTTTTCAAGCAGGAAAAACAACAACAAAAAAAAACTTAAATGCCTCCATACTGCTAGTATGGCGCATTCCAAGTCTCCTAACCCACAATTTCCACCAGACACAGCTGTTCCGTGTTAAGGCTGCGCTGCGGCTGTCAGATTAATCTATTTTTGACAGATGGCATGTCAGTTAGCACAGAGCAGATCAATCGGGCCGGAAGTCAGACACAGAAAAGGCAAGGAGAATCCAGTTAATTTTCAAAATAAAAGACCCAATGCAGACTCGCGATCATAAAGATGGACAGAAAAGAAACAATTTAACCAAGTAGCCTGCTTATCCATGGTAGAAGCACATAGCACAAGGAAAGAGGACATAATCAACAAAATCTGAGCAAGTAAGCATAATCAGGTGGGCAAAATGCTTCTGAAACGCTGCTGGTGGGCGCTGCAGCCGTGCAGAGGATGGATCACAACTATGGCGCAGACATGCCGCCCCAACCCCATTTTTTAGTGGACTATCCCCTTAAGTGAAAGTCCAGAATGTGTGTTGTCAGAGCAGTGGGCTTTTGTTTTCAGGCTAAGAGGCTTAACTTCACATTGACAGACAACTGACAGTAACAGACAGCTGATCAACTTAGAGTGGGGGACTCGTCCTCACTTGTTATTGTCAATTTACAATGTTAAACACGTCTTGCACTCCTGCGGAGCTCCTCCAGCCTGCAGAGCTCGGGAGGGAGCTCCCGGGGGGGAAACATTTAACATACAGACTCTGGCTCTAGTGCACTGTTTGGACTGCTGTACTCATTTTTGCATGCGCAACTGCGGCATATTGCTCCTTTAATAGCGAGAGAAATGCATTTTTATGGCTTGTCTTTACACAGACACAGTGAGACAAAGTCGTTTTACCCACAAGAATCCCCCATTACCCGGTCCTCCCCAACTGATGCAAAATGGCTGCAACACGCTGTTCACAAACACTAATAGCCTATATCATGTTGGCACTAAAGTCAAGCCAGTTGTTTAATCTCTTCTCTGGGAATGGATGAGAAACCTCCAGAATAGCCTTAGGCAGATGTGGACACCACATGGTATGCCATTTGTGCTTTGAGAAGGCTGTCCCCTGCGAAACCATTTGTATTTCGCTTAAATAATTGATGTTGAGTATGCTGGCCGCCTTTTCAAATTAGATCGCCAAAACAATAAAAGAGAGGCAAAATTGTTGTACATTAGTGCAAAAACTAGTTCAAACAAACGGAGAAGTTCATCCTCATTTTCGTCCAATAGAACGCACTGTTGCCTCCCAGTAAAACTTTCTCAAAAGTGCATTCATCCTCATGCTGAATCCCACATAGGCCGAGGCCATTATGAGGCACAGATTGTTAAGTATACCAGACAGGATAGCACCAACTTAAGAGGATGTACTTGCGGCAAACCCCAGAACAGTCACATGTAGAATTATTACGGCGCTCCCAGTGAAAGGTTGTATGGCAATTACCTCCATTACTTTCACTCCAGAGGGACTCATCGGTGTGTGCATGTAATGGGGCGTATTTGTCTGCATCAAAAAGGAAACTTTAATGTCTTTATAATGTAGAGGGTGGTAAACAGTCCTATTGTGTTATATGGATGCAGACATTTTGTGCAGCTCTTTCATTAAGTGAAGAATTGACCTGCTTGGACTAACCTGATGAATCACAACAAGGCATTTATGTTGAAGTCTTTGGCAGCATTTAACTGTAAATAATGGTACAATCCTACTGAGGTTTTGCTGATTTACCTCTATAATTGGCTGTGGTGAGATTCAAAGGAGAGGCGAAGACACCTAAACAAAGATATTTAAACGCTGAGTATATGACTAAGGTGGTTCTACTAAATCTATTTTTTGTCTGTGTTGCTCTGAAATCTGATTGTAGGTCATTTTAATGCAACTTAAATTCAATCTCAATTAAAATGTTTGACTTTGTTCCTATTTGCTGACAGCTTTCCCTCCAAACTAGGCTTTATCATCAAAATACTCCCTTTCACTATGAATTTTTTTTTGATACAGCTGGGCATCACTATAGTCCTGCCAGACTCCGCTTCCAGCAGAGAACAGCTAAAAAGCTCCTGCTACAAGATTCTCAACATTGTTTATTTTAATAAACTTTGTTTGCATTGTAGCCTGTGTTAAATATCTTATAAATAAACCCTGTCATGTTCTTAATGTTGATGCATTATTCCCAGACCGAACTCCACAAAGTAAACAGCGAAAAACAGGTGGAGTGATCTAAACCTCTCTTTGGAACACATGGAGTATAATTATAGTAACTATTTGTCAGTGCATTTTGTCATTCCCGGTGGAGCAGCGTTGTTAGCAGAGTGTTAAAGACAGTGAATAGGAGACCGGGTTTTGTATCCCTGTAATGGGATTAGATTTTGCCCTGAGTGTTTACTGTGCGACATCATCATCACCATTAAGTTGTGGTAACAGAAGGCTGTTTTGTGGTGGAACCGAGCCAAATCCCAAACCCCCCAAACTCAGAAATTCACAACAGCGTCAGGGGTTCAGTCGTATCAAAATCTCAGAGGAAGCTGTGCCGTGTTTGGAGAAGTAAGCAGGCTACGGAAGAAGAAGGTTGTCCAATGTCACATTTTTAATGCACAGCTATTAAACACTGTGTTTCATTTTCTGCTTATTTGTTCGGTAGCAGTGTTTGACAATACGCGCTATGTATTTTTGCACATTTTCAACTAGGGATTTTTAATGCTGCTCACTAAAAACAAACAAAGGCACTATCTTCTGTCTGGCACAAAGCGGTGCGCAGCACAGCGCAGCTGTCATTGCTATTTTCTGACTGACGTGTTGTCATTTTCATGGCCAGCGCCAATGTTGTGTAGTAAGTAGTAAACACACTTGAACCCATCTGTGCGCTCAAAAACATTGCTCTTTAAAATTAGGTGTGGTCAGGCACATTGCTATCATGAGGCTGCAGAAAGTGACTGCACCACTGAGCAACAAAAGTCTGATCAAAAGTTAATGATGTAGTATTTTCCTGCTATTTAAAGGACATGTTATTAAGACAGTAAGATGTGCCCACATAGGTTTGTTCACAACTTGCATACACTCTACTTCTAGGGCTGTGGGACTGTAGTTAATTGCATACCATAAAAGAAACTGATTAACTGATTAACTGATGGGTCACAGTATTTACGCACAAGACACAGCAGCTGTAACTTCATTCATTGTTCAAATCCAACAGGATTGGTCAGGATTTACTGTTAATTTATGTTCTTCTTCTACATATCCAAAAGGTCTCACACACAGTCAGTTCATACAGTGAAGCTGTTTGAAGTAAAACAGGTACATAAATCCCGACTTCCATCAGCTATTTAAAAAAGTATTTCCTCCATTTGCTCTGGAGAGTTTCCTCTGGAAAGTTTATAACTACAGTTTCTAGTTTTTAGTACTTAGTTTTTGGTATAATTACAACCTCTCTGATGGTTAAATCATCTTTTAAATTACGTTGAGTAGCGTGAGCTTTCCGGGTGATTTCTTTATTGTGTTGTGTTAATGTATGAGTGTTTTCTTCAGCAGTTAACTTTAATGATTCGAGAGGCTGCTTTCAGTAATTACGTGGTAACGTTTCCATGTGCACTGTAATGCCGTAGCAGTTATTCTGCTGTGCATTGTTCAGAAAGTCGTACACAGCTTCTCTCTTTATGTGGAGACACTTCATCCTGTTTCATCCACCTGAAACCCATCTGCTGTTTATCATGTTAATTTTTATGAGGCGGCCTGACCGAACCGCAGATTCGTGCCTGCATCACTACAAGTGGGTCATTTCAGCATCCACCTTAGCTTCTTCAACTTGCCCATCCGTCTTTTAAATGGCAACGTGCCACAGGCAGGCGCACCTGGCTCTTAAAGGGATGAGAGATGACACTCTGGTTTGTTTAATACATACATACATACACTGATGATTTATTAAAAAACTAAATAAAGCCTCTTCGCACCATTTAAGTAGCAAAGTGGACTTCAACCCTATATGCACCATGCACTTTAGACCATGTGCTGTAGCTCATCTAAATATGGCCCCAAGTCTTGCGCATTAAATTTTAACTATATAACTAGTGTGTAAAACAAAGACACAATGCTTCTCAGGTAATGCTTTGTCATTGCAAATGTTAGAATGCTGTCAAATGGTTTATCACATGTGCATGATAAGATGTTCTCCTGTCTCTGTGTGTTGCAGGTGGGTAACCTGGGCCTGCTCTTCATGCTGCTGTTTTTCATCTACGCCGCCTTAGGAGTAGAGCTTTTTGGAGAACTTGGTAAGAGCACCTGCCGCGCTCCTACAGAAGATTATATCACAAAAAGAACTTTTTGTTTGCTCTACCTGTGCACTTTAGAAATAAGTAATGTTAAAAATATTATACAGTTGTGTTTTTTTAGCTACAAATGTTTAAATAGTATCCATACATATATTCATTTAATGATCTTGATGACAAGAATATAAAAGATATAAAGATTCAAGAGAACCAAGGCTGTGATATGATTGTGTTTGCTACTGGCACCATGTAATTGATCTTTTGATAATACATTGATTAATTATTTTTAAAAGTATTTGGATAGTTAGATCAATGCAATGGGATAAATGACAAAAAAATGGGATGTGTGAAGCCATAACTCCAGCTTCTTTTGGCCTTTTAAAGTGGAGTCGTGTGCAGAAGAATTTGAGAGTTAATTCAAGTATTTTTACTTTTGGACTGATTTTCCTTTCACAGCGGATGGGATACTCTTTGATCTCAAGGCGTAACTTAAAACTTTTGAGAAACCGTGCATTATGATATAACACAATATGCACCATTGTATGTGGAAATAAGTACATAAGCTCTTCCAATGGTTGGATTAATCCTTTCAGCACATATATGTACATACTGTATGTTGACATGAAAGGATTAATCCAACTAGTTGAAGAGAATACTGTTCACAAATCATCACTATAGGTGTAAGGGGATTAAAATTCAACATATGTCAAGGACCGCGCCAGTGGCTAAATGAAATTGTGGCTTTTGTGAAGCATAAAAGCAAGAGGACTTGTGTTAACTTTAGTATGAAAATCTCCTTATTTCTTCCACATCCTTTATTCCTTTTCATCAGTCCTCTCTCCTGCAGTCAGACAGCCATTAGGGAATCAACCCACTCTCCAGTATTCTGAAACATAAGTACTGTCCTAAAATATCCACATTGAAGTTGGAGGATATGTCTTCCAAACTGTCATATTTCCCTTGTGCGCTGCAGCTGCAGCCAGTGGCAACATTGCATGCTATTGGAGTTTGGCAGGAGAAAGGATTAGCGGCGAATGCAAGTGTCTCTTTCTTGAGGCCATTCTGGAGATTATCTTGGGATATAAGCTCAAAGACAAATAGAGTGTTTGGTCACATTGCTGCTGATTTGATAACAGACTGTGTCTACATTGGGCTGGCTTGTTTGGACAGTCATCCAGGCAGCTTAACGACAGAAATGGTGCATGCCTCTGCAGTTTTTGGGACTAATGACATGTTACGTTTTGATTCACAAGGCTCTTCTTCTTTTGTTATCCTTTCTCCTCTCTTCCTGTTCCATTTTCTCTTTCTCTTTATCCCCGCACCTCTGCCTTATCTGTGACCCAATAACTTCTGCTCTTCCTCTATCCGCCCGCCATGCTCTCATCCTCCACCCAGTTTGCAATGCAGACTACCCATGTGAGGGTATGAGTCGTCACGCTACCTTTGAGAACTTTGGCATGGCCTTCCTTACCTTGTTTCAAGTCTCCACGGGCGACAACTGGAATGGCATCATGAAGGTAAAAAGTGGCATTCAAAACATAACGTGCAAAGCCTTACATAGACAAACATCAGAAACGCTTTATTTTGAAGGATTGTGTGGACTGACATGATACTATCATAACATTCACATGACACCCATGAAGAAATATTTGTGAATGTTTATTGTGTCACTTGATCAAATATGATATTTAATGCATAGTTGACATTGTTTGAGATTTTCTTGATAACTTGGCATTAACTAAGACAACATAACCTGTCATAAACATACCATGGTAGGCCTAATTATCAATGAAACTAAAACTGTAAAATTTGATAAGGTGTGATGATGTAGGTTTGATAAGGTGCTTCCTTGATTAATTTCAAGTTGTCATAACAAAGAAATTGACAAGCTTTGTTGTCTTGATGGATGTTAAGTTGTCCTAATTAACACATTGCTGTCTTGCTTAATGTGAAGTTGTCATAACAAAGACATTTGTGGGTTATGTTGTCTTGATTGTCACAGCAAAGACATTATACCCATGGTTAATGTGAAGTTGTCATAACAAAGACATTATACTCTTGGTTAATGTCAAGTTGTCATAACAAAGATATTGGCATGATATGCTGCCTTGATTGCCAAGTTGTCATAACAAAAAACACTGTCAGGTTTTCAACTATTGACAGGTTATGCTGATTTGATTAATGGCAAGTTGTCATTACCATGACATTGTTGTCTTTGTTAACGTCAACTTGTCATAACAAATACATTGACAGGTTATGTTCTCTTGGTTAATGTAAAGCTGCCTTAGTTAATGTTGAGCTGTCATGACAAAGACACTGACAGGCTATGTTGTCTTGATTAATGTCAAGCTGTCATTACAATGACATTGTTTTCTTTGTTAATGTCAAGTTGTCATAACAAATACATTGACAGGTTATGTTTTCTTGGTTGATGTAAAGCTATAATAACAAAGACATTATTGTCTTTGTTAATGTCAAGTTGTCATAACAAATACATTGGCAGGTTATGTTTTCTTGGTTAATGTAAAGCTATAATAACAAAGACATTATTGTCTTAGTTAATGTTGAGTTGTCATAACAAAGACATTGACAGGTTACATAGTCTTGATTAATGTCAAGTCGTCATAACAAAAACATTTCAAACAATGTTGTTGACTTTTTATTAGAAAAGACAACTGAATGAATGACACATAATGACAACATTCATGAACAGTCCTTTGCGTTCATGACAGGTGTCATGTCATGGTTATGACGGTGTTATATCAGCGTTATGCACCCCCTTTCAAATAAGCTGTTTCTTCATTCAACTTGCTTGGTATTTGTGCTTTAAAAGTACGAAAAACAGAAACAAATGAACCAGAGAAAACAGTCAAGTGATGAGAAACAGACAAACTCTTCCTCTGTTTCTGCCCTCCGCCCTTTCTTCCACTGTAGCGATGCTTGCTGATGAAAAGGAAATGTGCTTGCTCAGCACCAGGGGCACAGATTTCCTTACTGATGGGCAGGGGAGTGACTGTGCCTCATTGCACACACACACACACACACACAAAACACCAATTTTCCCGGCACACACATCTACCACCACCAGCGGCTATGACCACTTCTGCGCACACCTACAGTAGGCTTCAAGGGGAATAGAGATTATTCTGGAGCGTGTCGGGCGTGGACCATTAAACACACACTGGATACAGGCAGTGTGGATGGTGGCGGGCCATGAAGCAAAGCAGCAGGCCGCAGATGCTCCCGTTCAGAGTAAATCGCTGTCATTTTAGCTGTCAAATTATTACCTGCGCTATGAGAGAGGTAGACCTGCTTTGGTTTAGTAAGAAGCCGGTGAGGCAGAGTGGTAATTAGCCATGCAGTGATGATAGGGAAAAGAGGAAATAATGAGGGAGAGGAAGGCAGGTAAGAGGGCAGTGGGGAGATGAGGAGGAACCAGCTAAGTGTAATAAGTGGGAGGATGAGAGGATGGGAAGGGGGTTAAAAGAACTGACCAGTTATTATGTTCTCTCCCCTCCAGAGGGAAAATTACAGCAAAAATGAAAAAAAGGGCGGCAGAGCAACACGAGCGCGAGCAAATAGAGATTTGGAATAGGAAAGAACAAAAATATGTAAAGAAATATGATACACACGGAGTGAAGGCTTAAAAGGGAGATGTTGTGTGAGGGAGCACAGTGTGTAAATGTCATGCCAAATTAGATAGAAAAGACCAGCTTCAGCTCAGAGGGCTAAAATTGTTATGTGTGGTCACAGCCTGGGTGAGATATGTGTACTTCCTCCAGAAAACACTTGTCACTTTGGTTCTGCTCTGACTGAACTCCACTGCGCGCATGTTAACCAGGCTGGAAAAGCACTAGAATAATGCTACAGAGGGAAAAAAAATGCCTACTGCTGTTTTGCATAGAAGCAAAACAATTAAGATTATGATGATTATACAAGCTGTCATGAATACAAAGAGCCTTGTTAACATGCATTCTGTTATTACCTAAAATGTATTTAATAAGGATTTTTTTTCCATTGTGGCTGCTTTAAGCAATGTGAACTGTAAACACTCATGTGTCATTTCTTACAGTAAAATCTAATCTAGTGAAAAACAGCACTAAACTATAGCCTCATAAATTCACAGAAAATTACAACCCTGATTCCAAGAAGAAGTTGGGGCGCTGCGTAAAATGTAAATAAACAGAATGCTATAAAACTTTTCCACCTATATTCTACAAAGATATTTAATGTTTAAGCTGACTAACTTTTTTGTCTGTATACACTCATTCTGAATTTGATGCCTGCAACATGTTTCAAAAAAGTTGAGACAGGAGCAATAAAAGACTTGGAAAACTTTTGAATGCTCAGAAAATACCTGTTAGGAACGTTTAAAAGGTAAACAGGTAATTGGTAACAGGAAGTAGTATCATGATTGGATATGAAAGGCCATCCTGCAGGGGCAAAATGCAACATTTCTCAACAGAAAACTACAGGAATTTATGGATTTCACCATCTACAATTCATAATATCAATAAAAGATTCGGAGAATCTGGAGGAATCTCTGCATGTAAAAGGCAAGGCTGAAAAACCAGCATTTAATACGTGTGACTTTTGACCCCTCAGACAGCATCACATTAAAAACTGCACTAAAAACCCACATAATTGTATTTGAAAACCGTTATCAGTAAACACAATTTGTCCCTGCAAGTTAAGACTCTACCGTGCAAGGAGAAGCCATTTATCAACAACATCCTGAAATGCTGCGGACTGGTCTGGGGCCCGAGGTCATCAAAGATGGACTGACACAGAGCAGATTTTCAGAAATCATGGCCTGACTTGCAGCCCAAGACCTGTCTCCCAACGAAAATGCGTGGTGCATTATGAAGCGCAAAATACGACAACAGAGACTGTTGAGCACTTGAAATCGTATATGAAGCGAAAATGAAATCTTCAAAGATTTGTACCCTCGGTTCCCAAACGCATCGTTCAAAGAAAAGGTGATGCATCACGGTGGTAAACGTGCCTCTGTTGCAATTTTTTTGGAACAAACTGCAGGTATTAAATTCAGAATGAGTGTTTGGTTTTCAGTTTGACCATTAGATATGCAGGTCAAAAAGTTTTTGCAAATCATTACAGTCTGTTTTTATTTACGTTTTACACAACATTCCAAATTTATTGGAATTGGGGTTATAGAATTCTACTGGGGTCTAGAGGGTTAAAGTGATCCTGTCATTTAGTCCGCTTCCTGCATCTTCACAAAGCGGTACACCTGATAGCTTATCTGTGTTGTCTCTTTGAACTTCCTCTACCACGCTGTTAGTCTTCCTCCACTCCTAACCAACCCTGCCCTGACCCTTTTCTCCATCTTCTGCCTCTATGACTACAGGACACATTGCGGGAGTGCCCACCAGACCATGGCACCGATGTGGACTATGCCTGCAATCCTAGCCTTCAGTTTATCTCGCCCATGTACTTTGTCTCCTTCGTGCTCACCGCCCAGTTCGTGCTCATCAATGTGGTGGTGGCCGTGCTGATGAAGCACCTGGACGACTCCAACAAGGAGGCCCAAGAGGAGGCGGAGATGGATGCGGAAATTGAGCTGGAGCTGGCCCAGGGCACCCTCTGTTGCATGGGCGCCCCCGGTTGCGGGGGTGCAAAGATGGACAAAGGACTTGTGGCTGCTGGATCAGGGCCTGGAGGCACAGTGGCGGGGAAGGAGAGAGGAGGTGCCAGAGGTGAGAAGGGAGAAGGAGTGAGGAAGATGCGACACGCAGCAGCCGCTGCGCACCCGGGGGCGTACAACTCCCGTGACTCCAGCCGGACCTTGTACTCACCAGCACAAGTGAGTGTGTGTGAGAAAGAGAAAACAAGACAGTGTGTGTATTCTCCTGATAGTGTGAAAGGCCAGTTTTGTATGTGTGGTGTTTGTATGTGTCCCTGTATGTGTCTGCAAGTAGGGATGTCTCAAGCTGATCTGCAGATATATCAAAACTTTTTTTTGATTATGGATCCATTTTGGCTACACAAAAATCTAATCCTCACTCATTTACATCCATCTCTGATCCTTTTTTTATTATATCCCAGATGTGACTTAGCTGTAAATCAGCTGTAATGCTTTGCTGTGATTCTGTAAAGGGATATTTCAGATTTGTTGAAGTGGGATTGTATGATGAACTTATTGATAGTCAGTATATTAATGGTCTCGCATAGCCAGATCGATATCTGCAGTGCTCAACACTGTGTTTTTCTAAACCAATCGCAATCGTCCTGGACGAAGCTAAGACCGGGATGCAGCGGTGGGGTCCCCGCTACATAGTATCAGGGTTGGTATCTGAGGATACTGTAGAGAAACAGACAAGAGTCCCAGCATGAACGCTTAGCATTGCACTGTTGCAGATGGGGTCAGCAGATAACCATATAGTTTAGCCACTTAAATAAAGGCATACTTAAAAAAAATGATATCTGTTTAAGTGTATGCTATATTTTTCACTGGTTTACCTTGCCTTCAGAAGGGCTTTTCACACTGCATATTAATTGCTCTGGGCCATCTTAACCCTGGGCTAAGAGTTAACCTTGGCCCCTTTTTGCACACATATTGCTATGTCAGGGTTACACAAAGCACAGGGCTTACACTGCACTTCTACTAGCCCTGGGTTACATGTTTGCTGGTACACCAACTGATGTTCCGGGACTACTCAGCTCTTTTAGCCCCGTTCCACACCCTGCTCTGGAGCAGGGCTAGCAAGCCCTAGGCTAAAGTCAGGGTTAGCCCACTTTGGAATGTTCCAGGATTGTGCCAGTGTGAAAGCTTTCTTAGGCTGGGTCTAACAGCTTCTTCAGCCTGGGGCTAAATGCAGTGTGAAGACAGTCCTATAATTTGGTGCTACATTTTCACAACCGTAATACTTCAGGACTCTAATGCATAGGATGACATATTGGGTCAGAAAATTGCAACATCAGACTGAAATCAAATTTACTACATGCTGTAGGCTGGGGTTAGCACAGTGCACAAATGACTGTATGTTTACCTTAGCTACATTGATAAATTAAAGATAACCTTCTTTATTACATAATCCCGTTACATGTAATTAGTTACTCCCCAAGACTGACTATGGCTACTACACAGACTATCGATAAGTACCTTTTTCAACCCCTCTTAAAAAAGTTTTAACTATCTCTTTAAAACAGTGGAATGATTACATAATGCAGGTCATCGTAAGGAAACTGCAGAGAAACATCAATGGTGGCCAGCGGTTTCTGCTAAAATGACTGTCTGTGCCAGTAAGATATTGAAGGAGCTGTGGGCTAAAAAATGAATAAATAAATGTTTGCCTTGCAACTGTTTTAGCATCATTTTCCACATGAATGATGCTTCTATTTTGTCGACAGGGGGATAAAGCGAAATTGCCTGAAAATCAAAACCTTCCTGCAGTGTCCACTCTTCTCTGGAGGAACTCTCTGGAATAACTGCTTTAATAATTTCCACGTAGGCCCAGTGTGCACTGCAGCTGTCTTATGTAGGAAAATATGAATTTTGGATCAGACACAGTCTCAGCAGATAGTGGATGAGAAACAATTCGGATCAGTATCTGGGGCAAAAGACCTAACGGAGACATCCCTACTTTGGAGTATTCTTTTCTGTTTCTCTGGCTGCCTGTCAGTTTGCTTCTCTTTACGCAGTATCAATGCGTTAGTTCATGCAGAGAAAATTACACATGCGATTCACGGCCTGGAAGAATACAAAAGAGGTAAACAATATGGCAGTAATTTCTGAACAGTGGTGGAAGGGTGCTGACACGGGGGAGAGAAGAGAATCATTGCTCTTTTCCTTTTTGTAAAACTGAGTGACAGCCATATTGCATGATTATACTTAGTCATTTTACCAATTTCTTTGTGCAACTTGTTTGTACTTTTGTTCTTTTTCTTTTGCAGATTTTATGAGAAGGAAGGGAGGGCAAGAAAGGTTAAAACATAAAAGGAGGGAATCAAAAGAAAATGCAGATATATGGAAAGAAAGAAAAACACACTAAGTTGCGCCTTAATGGCAACACTGCACGAGTGCAATTGTGTTAAGAAACCAATGAATATGAATGTAAAGGCATTGGGCTGGAATTAATCCAAACTACTAGAGTGATATCAGGCAGATAAAAGTCAAGGCTGGGCCATATATTTTCATTTTACCTTTTAAAAGTGTGTTTTCCTTCACTGAAGTCATAGCAACCCATGTTGTCAGCAAAGAGAGATGAGCAATTTCTCAATTAAGCTTTTTTCTTTTCTCATTTAAGTTTTATTAACCTTTCAGCGCTCACATGAGAGCGTGTGAGCTTGCAGATGTACACGCACAGGTTACACTCTTGAAATGATAATGTCGCCGCCCACGTCTGCATGTGTGAGAGTAGATGGTCTCTAATTTCTCCTCGCAAGTGTGACAGCAGAGGCGCTTGCTTTATGAAATCGCTAATGATAGTCTGAGATAACCGCGCAGAAATACACAGAAAGATGACTCATCGGCTGCCACGGAGTGTCTCACCTTTGTAGAGCTAAAGTTGGCTGCATGGAGCCATTTTTAGCTCGGTGTTGGCTGACAAAAGGAACTTAATGCAGAGCAGGGAGAACACACTGGCAGCATCCTCCCCCTCCTCTCTCTGTCTCCATCTCCCCCTCTCTCTCATTCTCTGTCTCTCAAGTGATGCAATAAGGGATCTGGCAGACCAACGCAATTTATTCAGTGCACAGGTCCTGGGGTTAGAATGTGCGTCTGTGTGTGTGTTTGTGTGTGTGTGTGAGTCAGACTTCTGGGTCATATTTCAGACTAAAGACCAGTTAATTGGGGAGGGCTTGTGCAATTGGGGAAAAAGCTGTGACCCTTCCTATGTCCCGCCCCTTTTCACTCAGTGCTACAATAACACTTGAGCAAGCTTAGTACACTTGGTCATTTCCTTTTTCCTGTACTTATGCTATGTGCTAGGCTATCTATGTCTATGTTGAAAAGAAAACCATAGTTGAAGATGCTGCTCAGTGACCTGTAGAAAAAATACAGTTTGCTAATGTTAGCAAAACCAGTTAGCTATTCTGCATCACTCATTAGCTAGCTAGTTAGCATGCATCTACTTAGCAAGATGTATCTGCACAGTGCTCAGTGCTGGACGAAAGGTCTGGTTCCACTCATTATCATCTTATTATAGGGGAAAAAACACCCTGGCTTCTATGTATTACTTTAAACCAATCATAATTGTCTTGGGTGGTGCAAAGCCCAGGATGCAGTGACGGTGCCCCTGCAAAATGGTGTCCGGGGGGAACTTGTTTTGGTGGAACAGCTGCTGCAACAGCTGCTATCTTATTTACATTTGTACAAGAATTGCATCTTAATCGATCATTGGTAACATCAGTGATCAAGCAATAGATTACTCATTTTTTAAAAAGTACATAAAACATTGAAGTGTTTTTTTCCCTCAACATTTTTCCCTTTTTTTCTCCCTCTGTCAAAGCTGACAAACATAGCAGCAACATATTGCATCTTCTCTGACAGAATTATGAAGCCTACGAAGCATATTAAGACCTACCTACTTAATCACATATACTTGAGTATCATGTGGAGCAATCATGATAAAAATATATGTCATATCTTTATTTGATCAATTCAATTTTTAGATTCTTAACAATAGATTAATCGATCATCGATTGATTGTTATCATCCCTAGTTTGTACCACTTGCGACCCAGGTGCTGATTTGCCATTTTAGCGTGTAGACTCCTAGCTCAGAGGATGCTGTTGTTTTCCTGGTGATGAAATAGTCATCCAATGGGAGGCTTATACCCACAGAGTACAGTCAGTGAGTCAGACTACCATTTTCACTAACATTTCCCAGCTAGTTAGCTATCATTTTGCGAACATTAGCTAACTCAACATGTGACTACATGTCGCTTTTACACGAAAATGAGAAAGTTGTCCGATGCAGCAAGTTTGCTCAACTGTTATTGGAGCACAGAGCAAAAGGGGAGGGACTCAGAAAGGCTCAATTGGGAAAAGGCTGATTTTGGGTCAGTGGTTAAGGATAGGGTTAGGGTAGTGAAGGTTATTTCGATGACTCCTCCCGCCTCATCCATCAACTGAGTGGTTGAACTTTATCACAGCTCTCCATTTCCATACGGAGTCCGTACTGGATTGTTTTTCTCTTATCATCTAGTTCCCTACAGGATATTTCTGACTTCAAGGTTCTCTGCCTTAAAGGCCGATAGAACTTTTATTGGGGGTGGTGTTTGATTAAACTTGTGTTTGTCTAGTTATCTGGCTATCAACCTGATTTGAACAATGTGTCGTATTTAGGGTAAGTCTCCAGTAGTGTTGTAGAAGCCTACTCAAGATCTGTCCCGGTCTCGACACGAGTCTCAAGACCACTTTTTGAAGGTCTCGCCGCATTGTTACTCGGCCTCGTCTCGTTCTCAGACAAAGAGGACTTTAGAATTTATTTCAAGACCGGCCAAGACCACAACTGCGGGGATATCAGCTGTTCAGTCAGATTTATTTAACTTCATCACTTTGATTGGATCTAAAAACTCCAATAACAAAAACCAATAACTCAACTAGTGTCTAATTTGAAAGTTTTGTCACTGTTAACAGCGGATGTCAGACAAATCACGTATAATAAAATTTGGCTACCAAAGAGTTAATCTGCAAAACAGAATGGTACACCATACATATATGAACAGAATTTCTTACTTCAATGATCCATAAAATTGAAGTTTGTATAGTCTAAGAGTGTTGATAGAGCAGTTGATTTAATAATATACATAGACTTCAAGAGCTCCTACAAATGGTGTTTTATAATGTGCCATAATATAGAGTGAAAATGTCATTTTTTGGCTCTGTGGCGAAACACTAGTAATATATTGCACGGAGACTAGAGGGGACACTGTAGGAAGTCGAGGCACACGGAGGGAGAGAAAGCGAGGGAATAAGAGAGGAGAGATAATAGCTGAGCCAGTGACAGTCAGATAGACGCAGTAATTAATTTCAGCCCTCTCCTCTCTCTCTCAACTTCCATTCCCTGTAGACGGGCCCTATTGTTGTCCACTAATACAGTTATTAATGGAGGCCAGCACATAGGCCACCACAGTCAATCAAACATTATTTTTATATCAAGCTCTCCACCTACACAGAATGGACTATCTTGAGGCTGTCTGTGTGAGAGATAAAAACAGAAGAAGAGTGTTTTTAATACATGCATGTATAACTGGATATGGCAGAGTCAGCCTGGCAGCCAGTTTGTCTTTGCGCCAAAGTGTGGCATAGCAACACTGTTTCATAAACCAGCATGATTTAGCTGTACTTAAATAGCTGGCAGTACACTCTTAAAAATAAGGGTTCCACAGTGGTTCCTCCTGAAGGGTTTAGGGTTCAACCCAGAACCATTTACTTTTGAAGAACACTTTTTTTGAAGAGAGGATTCTTTGTGAGAGTAAGGGTTCCATTAAAAAGCCTTTTCATCCAAAGAACCCTTTTGTGAAAGAAAGAGTTCTTCAAGGTCTTAAAAGATCCTCACCCTTAAATATTCAAGTGTTTATCCCCTTAATTCATTTTACTTTTGTTCTTGTTTTTTTTTTTTTTTTTTTAATCTCATTTGTAGAATACAATATGGTTCTTTGTAGAACCCTCCACAGACAAGTGGGTTATAGGTGAAACCCCAGAAAAAAAGGGTGTTTTTAGATCACACTGGATGAGTTTTAGATGAAACCCTTCAAGTATAAAAAGGTTCTTGGTAGAACACAGTTTTTACTGAAACCCTTGGAATATAAGGGGTTCTCGGTAGAGCCAACTTGATGAAACATTTGGGCTATAAATGGGTTCTTTGTAGAACTTCCTGGGTGGATTATAGATAAACCCTTGGAGTATAAAAGGGTTCTCAGTAGATCCTCCCTGATGGCTTGTCATTGAAACCCTGGAAAGGTGAAAGGGTTCTCGGTAGATCTTTCTTGATGGGTCCTGAGTGACTCCTTTAAAATATAAAAGAGTTCTCGGTAGAGTCCCCTGGGTGGGTTCTACTGTAGATGTTTCATCTACCCTTGGAATTTAAAAGTGTTCTTGGTAGGACACTCTGGGTGGGCTCTGTTAGACCAGCTTTTGTCAGATGGTTCTAGGTAAAACCCTTTATCTTGGGTTCTACATAGAACATCCAAAGGGACAATCCAAAGAACCCTATTATGGTTTTAGTTAGAACCTTCATTTCTAAGAGTGTACAGTAACCTGTCTCTTGAATTCTTAGCCCCCTCATTTTCAAAACATGAGCCATGAGTGATTGTAATATAACAGTGTGAGTCAGAAATGTGTGTTTGCATAACAGCTCTAAGTATAGTGCTATAAGCGGCGTTGTAGAAATGTGTTATGAAAATAGACTTGTGTGGGGATTGAAGAGGAGTGACCTTGTTTCGCTGTATCTTTTGGGATATATCTGCTGATGTAATACAGTTATTTTGGCTGTTGTGAATGCGCTACAGGCACAATGTATCCAATTCATTGTGAAATACAGTGCCCTGCCAAGAAACACAGAAATCATTTTTAAAGTAGTTTCCTTTTTCTGTCAGTCTCTTTCCCTTCGCTGCCAGATTGGTTTTTCCCAAAAACCAATCTGCCAGATGAGATTCAAGCAAGGAGGGATCATTTAAGTCGAAGAAAAAGCCCTGACTGATTCAGTCTAAATTGCTTTAAACCTAATAATACCCAGAGCACAAAGCAAATGCTTAAATCTTAAATTGTTTCAACAAGGTATTGAACAGCCTAATTGAGGTGATATATCAAATGTAATTGCACCACTCTCAGAGCTCAAGGCTTTGATAGTAAAATTATGTGTTACTTGGCTAATGAGGGTTTGGAGTCATATTATTGTGGAGCCTTTTCCAAAAGAGAACAGTGTTTAGCCCTAAAGGCCGACAAAGTATGATGGGGAATTTGTTCTGGTCTAGTTTTACATGATCTGTGACAGAGTGAATGTGCTTTTTTTAAATTTTTGTGGAGGAACTGTAGAAAGCTTAGGTAGTGTGAAATGTACATGTGTGTGGGTGATTATACACGTGTGACTGTGTGTATGAGTACATAAGTATAAAAGCAAACCTGCGTGTGCACACGGGCACTTTTTTAACCCTTACAATGGTGTATGCATTTCCCCTGCGTGTTCTTTGTCCTCGCATGTCTCGCATGTGCACATGTTTGCGCCTGCGTGCGATACCGGTCTGCCGGCCTGCGTCCCGTGTGTATGTGTCCGTGTGTGTATGTGTGTATGTGTTCCAGGAGAGCCAGTGGCTGGACAGCGTATCTCTTCTCATCAAGGATACTTTGGAGGGGGAGATGCTGATGATCGACAACCTCTCCGGTTCTGTCTTCCACCACTACTCCTCTCCTCCACCCATCTGCAAAGACTGCAAGGGCCACCCACAAGAGGTACCAGCCTGAACACACATGAATATACACACACACGTAATACAAACACACACACACACACACACACACACACGATAAGGGCAATAACCCCAGATATTAAAAGAAAAATCTCTAATATAAAACGACCATGTTATCAGAAATTACAACACTACAGCCACAGTGTCCCTCTTTGGAATTTCCATTCCAGGCTGGAATGTTTTTGTATTAATTAATTAGAATTCAAATTAATTAATGCCAAATGTTCGCAGAATGGGTTTAGAGTGTGTTTATGAGTCATAATGAAAACATTAAGAGCCTTTCAGAAGGAGCAGATGTTTATAACAGTTCAACTGAGCAATATGTTAATGGAGTCTTGCACCCAGTAAGACAGTCAGTCTCTGAACTCCAACTCCAGAGTGTGTGTAGTCAGCTGATCAGTGCAGTGGGCTTTTGTTTTCAAGATAACGTCACTGAACAATGACGGACAACTGACAGTTATGAACAGCTGATTAATTCCTCGCCGCCCGGTCTTGCTGTTCTTTGGCCTTACAGCTAGAGAGCTGCACGTTTATTCAACCACGCAGCAGCCAGACTGAAATATAAGCTGGAGTATCCATAGTGTATTTTAAAATGCTGCGGTCTTTCAGGGTGTCTCACCAATGGCTACGCTCATAACCAGGCTTACTGCTTCATTATCATACTTAGTGGTGGGGAAGGGACAGGTCAGCTTTGAAGCTTTTGAAATGCATGATTGCAGTCAGAAATGTGAGGGACCCAAAATCATTGCTGTAATGCTGCAGATTGTCATATAAATGGAAATTAAAGGAGAAATATATAATATATTTACTGTATTAAATGATAAAATGACCATAATATGTTATCAGAGATTAAACATGCTAAGAAATACTGTATAAAGCTATATTATATATATATTTTCTATATTCCTCCTTTAAACCAAAGATTTTTTTTTCTGCAATGTCAGCACATTTTTACAGATTATCTTCTATATCTAGCTATTGGTGTACATTTCTGTATGAGCATGCATATTTTTTCATATCAGGTGAAGACAGCTCTGCAGCTCTACTCAATCCTGGTTGAGACAGGACTTCTGTGCCTTAAAGTAGGATAAAATATGGATCATTCTGAAAAGTATGTCATATATTTACTGTACTTAATCACAAAATGACCATGATATGACATCATCAGAGATTAAGGAAACATGCTAAATTGAAATACTTGCTTCTCTGTTCACAACGCTACCAGCCAGCATGTTCTCCTTTGAAATTTCCATTCCAGGCCAGAATTACTGTTTTTGTTTGCCTGTTTCACGTTTATCAGAGTTAAAATTAATGCAAAATGTTTTTCCATGTCTGTCCATGTGTTGCAAGAAATCATTAATAATCTTTTAAGAGGAACAGATGTTTATAATGGTTAAATTGAACAGTATATTAATGGAGTCTGGCTGACAGTAAGGCAGGCAGTCACTGAACTCCAATCTGAAGTGTGTATTTTTTCACAGCCTCAGTTATAAACAGCTGATCAACTTAAACTGTAGGGCTTCTAATCATGAGGACGCAAGTGGAAACAACTAACTTTAACTGTAGATTGTATATTAAATAGAGATTCAGCCTACTTAATATGCCATTTATGGGTCAAATTCATGATTTGGATAGCAGTACTCATTTTTGAATGTTAGGGATTTACATATTTCTCCTTTAAGATTCCTTTCATAACATAACTTGAGAGACAGTTTGTAATGTATTCAAACGCCCAAATAGTTGTGAAAGTTGAAATTGAAGACTGAAAAACATCCTTAGCATCAAAAAGTATACACATGTGCAACAATAGTGAGTAATATATAGTAATTATTGTAATATAATAATAATAAATAGTAAGTAACAGTGTCTGCCAACATACAGTATCTACACACACTAGGGGTTTCATTGACTGGTAGTTGGTGTGGGCAGTGTGTAGTCTGGTTCATCTGTTTTACGAAAACTTGCTAAACCAAACAACTTTTTTTGCAAAACCCTGAAACCCTGAACACACATGCACTCACATATACACACACATTCATGCAGACAGGCACACACACACACACACACACACACACACAAAACCATGATGTTTTGGACAAGATTGCATGCATGCAGCGACACACACAGGAACATGCATTTGCACGTACTTTCATGGACACACATGCACACAGGGCTTCATTCATCATACAAAGCAGTTTGTATGGGAGGTTTTGTTAAGGTTCACAAAGCCTTCATCAGCTACTGTATATGCTATTATGTTACAGTATGACAGCTAATTTCAGCCTTTAATTAAACACATCATCAACAGAAGATAACTTTCCATATGTGCAGAAATGTGGATTAATGAGGCCCATTGCATGCAGACACACAAGCAACCATCCCTGATATGCATGCATGCAAGCACACACCAACACCCGACTTTATATGTGTTTGCATTTTGGGGTATTTCGTACGCAGGAGATCGTGCATAAAAGGCACACTCGCAAACACACTGTCCTGTGCCAGTGTTGTCCATCACAATGGCAAAGTGCAGCGGGTCAGCTCAGAAGAAGCAATAACTCGGCTCTACACCTTCCCACCTGTCACTCCTGCTTTCTGCCTGTCTGCAGATGCTGTCAAACCATCAATCTTTCCTCCCTCTTTTACATGCTCCCTCTTTCCTATTGCCCCCACACTCCTCTGGCCATCCCTGTACTGTATCTGTCTCTGATTTGCTGTATCTGATCCTGTGCTGTTCTCCTTCAATTTCTCATGTTCTTTAACCATCACACTTGCATATCCTTTGTTTTCGTGTGAGAGTGAGCGTGGGTGTGTGCCATTTTCAGACAGATGAGTCTTTCTCTGCTGAGTTATGTACAATGTTATTGCGTTTAAGGGGACAGGAGGCCACAGCGGGACTCCTGGGTGCAGTGTGTGTGACAGTGGAAATATTCATCAAGCAACAGCCTAATAAAGACTTGCGTTCAGCCGCAGCTTGAGATCGACTCCAGTTGAGTCTGCAGGGAGCAGTTCAATGGAGCAGTGAAGGCCTTTGCCATTTATTCAGTTGCTAGCATAAAGAGGCACTTCTCAAGCGTAGGTGCATGAGTTTTTCACAACGTCATTTCTCCACCACCTTTTTTGAAAAGGCGCCATCTTGAAATGCGGCAGATTTTTTTCTGAAGCTTTTTTTTTTTTTTTTTTTTTTTTTTTTATGGATGCTTCTGAAAGCTACCCAAAAAGGCAGATGCTAAACCATAGTAAAGCTACTCTCAGGAGACATATTGCTTGATTGGTGTTGCTCTGTTCATTTTATTTATGAGGATAGTTCAGTTTTTTTGACAAAGGAGTGGTATAAGTCACAGACTAGTCGTGATGTTGATTTATGGCTATCACAAGGTCCTGTGGTCAAAAATGACATATGTTAAGGTAAAAAATATCCCATGATGATACCGCATGGTGTGACTGGACTCATGGTTGCATTGGCACATTTCAACAAATACAGGGTTTAACACAAATGTTCTTTTGTTTTGTTTTTTGCCTGACTTGCCCAGTCAGGCAAGTTGGCCAGGAATCTATTTGCCCAAAGTCAAGTTTTTATTTGCTACTATACAGACTGTTTTACTTAGGGGTGATAGTTGAAGATATAAATCGTTAGTCGGAGATGCCTCAGTCAACTGAGATTCTTCCAGTGTGTCAGTCAGTGTGTATTACAGTTATAGAATAAATAGATAAGAGCTTACAAATCAATTATTTCAATGGGGAATTTAGGGGAATCATGAATATATTTTCATATGAGCTGGTGCAAAAAAATGCACTGGTGGTTAACTGATGAGAGAGTCATTGTATACAGAGCAATGCAACAGCATGGCTGTAAACTTTGCAACCCAAGTCTCTAAATCACCACAAACCACAAAACTAACTGTGATGGAAGCAGAGAAGAGGGATAGAAAGAGAGCGCAGGTGACTGCACCCCAGCAGCCACTCTGTCAGAGCGCATTGGCGGAGCGCACAGAGCAGATGATGCTTGATTGTTTGCTTGTGCTTGTTTTTGCAAGTGACAGACTCAGACTGTTATTCTATGTGTCTGATAAAATTATGGAAAGGATTTCGACAGTGAGAGACTTTTTTTAATAGAGTAAGATACACTGAAAATCTGATGTTTTTACATCACAGATGATGAAGAAATCCATTAAAACAGGTAAAACAGTAAACTATGTTAGCTCATATGGGAATTTAGTTTGGCACACTGAACTGAAAAAAAAAAGAACCATCAAATATTTGGCCAAATCTGATTTGAATAGAAAAAAAGCTTAATCAGGGACAGACCTGGTTTTATTTAATAGTAATTAAAGTAACTAGTGGAACCAGCATTTTTTAAAAATATGATACAATGTAGTAATTAGTTTTGATTACTTGGCTTTTCTCAGCTCATGTTTTGAACAAGCAACTTGATATACCTTTAAAAAATGACTTGTTTTATCCGCCTTGCTCTCAAACTTGTGGCAAACAGTGGATCACACAGTAGGAGTTCCTTTAATGCTACCTGACTAAACTCCTGTTTCCAGGTTAATAGAAATGCTTGAAATGATTGGTACTGCACATATGCAGCTCTAAACAGAGATGAGAAGGTAATGAGATGGCTCACTCCTTCTCAACTTCCATTAACACCTGTGGAGAAAACATTGTGATTAATTCTCTTTGGGCATTTTACAAGTACCTGCCCTCTGCAATCGAGCGATCTTTATTGTTGAGCCCTAAAATATGGCACAAAGATTGAAATACTTAATGAAACAGTTGCAGCACCTATGTGAGGGACATCAACATTTGTGACATTTAGTGTTAGTATGAAAAAAACTGCAGTAGACAGAAGGTGTGCTTGTGTCTCCACCTGTGTGTTGTGGAGAATTATGTGACGAGGCCATAAGATCTTAGTCATCCCCATTTTCTCTCTCAGTCACACCATCTTCTCCTCTCATCACCTCCCAGCAGCACTGAATAAAACAGTGCCTTGCCTCACCGCTGTCAGGCTGCAGTGGATACTTTCAATTGCTTGAACTCTCCGTTTTACCAGTGAAAACCTGGGAGCTTTCGTGAAGCAACTCCTCCTATGGCCATTGCACCTGTTTCGTCGTCCCTGGAGGCCCAGCCAAGAACACAGGAAGAGAAAGGCTGTAGTTTCCATTAGCTGCCGATAAATGTAGCTCTGAAGCTATTTACAACCTGAGTCTGAGACACAGAGCAAGTCAGCAGCTATGGCGCTGTCGCATGGTAGCATTAGTGAGGGCTGATGTATGGAGATAGGACAGAAAAACTACAAAGTGGTTCTTTAAATTAATGAGTTTCATTGCTGTTTTTCTGCCTACCATCACCACCACCACCCCTCTCTTCTCCTCTCTCCTTTGGGGCTTGTGCAATGGTAATTTACTGCTGCATTTCAGCCATGAATCTTTCTCTATGAACCCCTTTGTCTCTCTCACCTGCGGGCACATGTTAATATATCGCTAACAGGCCTCACTCCATTGGATTTCATTTGGCGCTTTTTAAGTACTATTCTTAATGCTTCTCTCTGGCTATTTATTGCTGTGTCTCTTTAAAGAAACACTGCTTGAGCACATCATAGCACCCCCAGAACCCTGAAATTCCACTCCAGCTCACTGTTCGCAGTATGTTTTGAAAGGGCGCACAAAAAAAAAAATGCTGCAAGGAATAGAGAAGAGTGTCAGCCGAGAAGCTTGAGCTCACAAGAGTCTCATGCAGTGATAATTCAAAACCAATTCAGTAGCCTTCTGGGCTGAGTTACCTACGGTCCTGGTGAACAAATGAGGAAGAGAGGTGGCAACAGTTGGAATAAATTGTTGTCACTTCCCATTTATCCTGTGTTTGGTAATGTAGTCTCTTTAGTGTTGCTGTATGAGTATGAGAGTATGAGACACCATTACCATAGAAACATACTCAGTTAGCTGTTGGGGCAGAATTATGAGGTTCTGGTTAGAGGTCTTCATGGGTCCAAAAATTCAAGACCGAACCCCAAAAGACCCTGGAACTGAACCAGACCTGCCTATTGTTTGAAAGCTGGGACCGTTGCAGAACCTAGAAATGTCAGACCCATACTCAGCTGATAGACACAATAGATGTAATTTCACAGCTGATTGCTATTAACAAGTCAACACATCATTTACAAGCTGTCAAAACAAGACTATGCATGCTGCATCATCAAACCAGAGTTCAGCCATGTTGGAGATACTGGGCTTAAACAACACATCCAAAGTCACAAAAAATGAACGCCCCCCTTCCTGTGCTATTCACAACCTTGTAAGTAGAAATTGTCTGAAAGCTCAGAGTTTGTGAGTCGTGTACAAAACTTCCAATGTAGTAACTACAAGTTCATGAGTTTCATTTTCAGGCAGCAACTGTCACTCAAAATGGTCAGTTTTGGTCAATCAAATATAAACTTGTAAGAATAATAAACTACTTTCTCATCAGTTGACTGGCAGATCAACATTTTGTGCTAGTAGACTGTCACTTAAATTGACCCTTAAATTGACACCACCTCCAACAGCAACTGTCCAATCATAGCTTAGCAACTGTGACTACAGCTGACAAACTTTCCATTTCGCTACATGTTGACGTGGTGTGCAGGGGGCTTAGAGAAGAGCGATGCTTGGCTTTCCATGAGTCTGGACGATGACATCTTTTTTTGTTGTCTCTGAAAGACATGAAGCTTAAGAGCACACATGTGGTGAATGGATTAAATTTTGTCTTCATCTGCTCAAACATAAGCTGTAAACATTAGCATGTCCGGCTAACTAACACTAGCTTACTAGCTGCAGTAACTTTACCTCCAGCCAAACTTGTTAGATACCACTGCGAATGCTTTTTTCTGTAGGGGTTTGAGGAGGAGGATGTGGGCCAATGGGGAATCAAAGTGGGTCGACGACGATGCACCTTTCTCCGGCTCGCTGTCTCAAGTCTAACCTGAGTTAGCTTAGCTCTTATTCTGGCTATCATCTGCGATCACGGCCTGGCTTGTCTGGCTAATTGAGCCCCCACGCTCCTTTTCCTCATTATTGAGTGTATTTCTGTCAACTATCATGTAGATATATCTGATGTATTTCATCATCCAACCAATGTTTGCTGAGATGTAAGTTAGCTTTAGCCTCAGTCTTTTAGCATTAACATTACACCATGTGCACAGCTGTCAGGTAACTTTACATTTACACTTTCACAGCATTCTTGTTTTAAAATGTGTCAAATGGAAACATTAGAATGGACTTTTCAGCCGAGTTAATGAGTTAGTAGTAGCTAACATCAGCCAGCTATGCTTATGAAATCTGCTTGCGAGTTATTATTTTAGCTGACAAAATCCACCATCATCAGCTACAAATGAGACACTGCTTTTCTCTAAGGATTCAAAGACCTTGTGTTTCAACAGTTACCCCCCATTTCAGTGTTTTATCTGCCATCTTGCATTAATGCAGTGCAAGAATGGAAAGTTTGGTAAGCTTAGCAGTGCAGGGTTTAGAGAAGGGTCAATTCCTGACGGTCATAGATATTTAGTGAAATGCCCAGAATGTAAAGTTCAGTTGAACACCTATCATGGCTTTCATATTACATATGTTTTTAATGAGCTTATACTGAGCCTGTCTCACATCCAGACACACCATCTGGTTGTAGGATTCCAGACCTTTGTAACATTGGGGTAGGAAACAGAGGCCAAAATTGTTGGGTCATCATTCCAAGATGAAGGAGCCAGCTTGTACGGATCTTCTCAAAATGTCGTGGCCCTTCCTGCCAACCAAGTCCCTCCAGAGAAGCTTTAGTCATGTCCACATGTCTTCCAGAACATTTCAGTCAAAGTCAGCCTGAATTGAATATTCAGCATGTAAGCTATTCTGTTGTTTACAGTCTAGTATCTCCATAATGGCTGCACATCCAGGTTACTGACAAAACCGTGGTGTAGGTGCAAACATCCTCCTTTGTAAAATACATCCAAGGTTTCTGTTATTCTTCTCCTGCTGGTTGAAACAGTGTGGTTATCCACTCGTTATTTCAGATTAAAAGTCCCCTTGCTGTCACAGTGATGGATAACAAACACAACTCCTTTGGAATCAGTTCTGTTGCATCGAGCACAATAAACTTCAACTGTTCACCCTTTTCAACTATAAATATGATGGCATGTTCACTGCCACAGCTGTATATGAGTATCACTTTGTATCAGCTAATCATGGCTGGGTCTTCTCAGATCCACTTGGGTACCAGCAGTAATAAAACCCAACCCACATCCGATTTTCCATATAAAACGTGGATCTGAACCTGTAAGCGTCAGGTCTTGGGTCCTATAGGGTTCGGGTGGACTCATGAAGACTTCTAGTTGTGGTGCCGCTACACCACTCCTGATGGAGTGAAAAAAAAAAAAACACATCTCGTCTCTCTGGCTTACATACACATGCAGATACCGCAGGTGAACACACATACTGTACATGCACTGCTTGGATATCTGCCTCTCGCCTCTCATTCAGCCTCGTTCCTCACCTCTTGTTGTGGCTTTGGGAAATATCTGTTGAATTGATGATGACAAAGCTATGTTATTACTTCTTGAAATCTCTCACCTTGCTCTCTTTACAGACAGGTGCCATGCCATTATGGACTTTGCACTTTGAATTGTCAACATCTGGTGAAGCATTTCGAAACTTGGCGGAGGTTTTATCTATCTTGTTTGTGTAGCTCATATTGGCCTATGAGAGATACTGTATGAACAAAGGAATCATGAGAAACATCTTCAAATCATTGTTGCTGATCCTTTATAAATGTGATATCTATGTCCACAAATATGTAAGATACTGAATGTTCTTGTGTAGTTGTTGTGATCACATTATATCGAGCACTGATGAGACCATGCTCTGTTTAGTAATTGCAGGAAGTCTGAATGTGCTGTTCCTATTCCCCATATTTTCCCGTTTTGAGACATGAATAACAAAGGTACGTTTTTGCAGCAGATCAGGATGGCAGAGATTGAGCAGGCGTCGCTGAAGTCGGAGCAACTGTCAGACAAGTCCTCATCCCCTGCCCTGCCGGATGACCTCAGTCTGGACGAACACACTGCCTACCAGCTGCTGGCCCGAGAGGGCAAGGTGGGTATCAACGCAGTGTAGCAATGAGGGGAGATTTAGATCTTAAAAATCTCTTTACAGCCTTGAAAAATGTGGAGTACAAATATGCAGCAATGATATGCTTATGCCCTGTCACTGAGAGATCTATATGAAATGAAAATTGCACTGTTATTTGTAAATTGCAGGGTAAATCTGGCAATAATTTCTTTCAGGGATATAACAGATCTGCTCTGTTTTACAAAATGAAACCATCTCTACATAGATTACAAGTTGGATCTGAGCTTTGATCAGAAGTATTTATAGCATTTTAAGCCAAAGCAGATCCAGCCTCCTGCCAGTATAACCTCTTTTGAGATTCAAAAAAACAAAAATGTGTAGTGACCACTACAATACCAACCGCGTAACAAATTCACAGTGGTTAACTTCTACTATGCCTACTGCTTTGTACTTGTTATGACAGGTATACCAGCATTTGTACTACTACCCCAAGAGGGTAAGCACAAACAACGGCAAAGGCTCACTGATGGGTTTTTATATTAATTCCAGAAAGGACAAAACAAATGACCATTATAAAAAAAAATTTCATGGCTATCATGGCTGTTCTGTAGGCTCTCTGGTGAATTACAGATATAACCCTCAGGCTCCAAAGGCCCCATTTATCTCTTTCTCTCTGTGTATCAGTGGTAACTATCTTGTCTTTGAAGAATCCAGTCTCTGTCCACTACACACTTTCTCATGAATAAAACTACGTTCTCCCTAGATGCTGTCCTGGGGTGGCTCTCATGCCATGCCCCCCCCTCCACCTTGCACCCACTCTCCCCCTTTCGACTTTATCTTTTATGCTTCTCCTTTCTCACCATCGCCTCTCTGGTAATTGCACACCTTGGCCGCACCTCCCTCTAGCCCCTCTATCGCCACCCCTTATCATCCCGTCCTCCCTAGATATCCTCCTCTGTAATGGGGTAATGCTCCTTGGTTCTGGATAGCCAGATAAGCCTGCAACCACCAAGCGTGGCTGTGAACCGCTGCTCATTAGAGGAGGGTGAAAAGAAAGAAAAAGAGGGAAATACAGAAGGTGAGAAAGGATCTAAGGTTAGGGATTTTATTTGTCAAGCATTGTTTGGTTCAAAACATTGAAATGCAGGCCCCTACGAAGTAAATCATTAAATTTAAGGATGAAGACTTGGCAAGGGTAAGGTTAGGTTAAAGTAAGGGTGAGGATTAGGGTTCTTCAAATACTTGTTGTGGGTAGAATAGGGATAAGTCTTCAGAAAATGAATGTAAGTTAATGTAATGTCCTCTGAAGTGATGGAAACATGGCTGTGTGTGTGTGTGAGGGTGGCATTAAGCATGTGTGCCAAGGCTGTTTGAGGTTTGTATAGGTGTGGGTGGCTGCCTGTTTGAAAGGGGGCTGTTCAGGGGCTCGGACTGAATGACTCAGAGGTACAATACACTAATGGAAGCACAAAAGCTTAGCCGCACAGCCACACAAACACACACACGCGTGTGCACGAACACGCATTAATGATGCTGCAGTCCCTACATGATGGTAATTAAAACGTACGAGGTAAGCGCTTACAATGCTGAACTCCTGACTTAATCTGCCTCCCGCTTCCTGCTTCCAGCTGTTTCAGCCATCACGCACTCTTACAAACTTATAACCAAACATTTATCGTTACAATATATAACATTAACATGACAAAAACAGGCTCTTTCGGCTCATAATCATTCCTCACCTCGTCACTTGCACTCAAATGAAAGTCGGAGAGATGATGTGAATCAGAGGCCATGTTTGATATCTGCAGGATGCCGGAGGGCTGCTTTTTTCTGTGCTCATTTTCTATCAGGCTGGGTCCAGCCAGCCACTAAATATAATGCTAATCCTAAACTTATATTGTCCCTTTGCAGAAGAAATAAGAGGCTAAGTTTAAGCTATGTTAATGATTATAAGCTCTCAGCATCCAGCAATTTTCAGCAAAAATGTACCTATTAGACTTATCCCTGCATGTCTAATTTATGGGGTTTTTTTTGGAGAGTTTGGAGAGTTTCTCTTCAATGTCAGATCATCTGTTGTCTTCCAGGGAAGGTGCAGCAGTGATTCCCGCAGCTCTGAGGAGGCTGGAGGTGGAGGGAGTCACCAGACTCAGACCGTGGTGCAGAGCCAGCCCTGCCAGGCCCTCAGCGCCGGCCTTGAGATAGAGACGGCACTACAGGAGATGGAGATGCAAACACATCAACCGCATAAGTGCTCACCTCACTGTAGCCCTGGTGAGTGAAACCAGATAGTACATCGGCGGCTTAAATAGCAGCCTGAATAAAGTGGCGGGTAAAACTGACCGCAGCAGACGCACCATCATCATCATCCAGAAGACACAATATGATAAACAAGATGACTGGCAAAGGAAAAATATTTTAAATTCCATTCACAAAAAGAGGATTTACATGAGAGAATATTCAGATCCCGGAAATGTACCTCTCAACAATGAGAAAGAGAGCGCACAAGGGGTACTTGAACCTCTGCAGTAAATTGCAGATTGCTGATTTGCATCACATCTGTGTAGATGTGCAGCTGGAGCAAAATATTACCATACATTTTTTCAAACTTCCGTTGATTAAACTTCATCTCAATTTTGACACCAAGTGGCACCACAAATCATCCTGTTATTTGTGTACTTGTGTGTGCACATTAAAACATCAACATATAGCAGCATTTCGCAGCCTGAGATAGGGATTCACTCACGACTTCCACCTGCAAGTCTTATGCTTGGCTTGCTTTCTTAATAGCTACTGAATTGCTATTGCTTTAGATAAACATAGGAATACACTGAATATAAATATACGCCTCCACTATATCACCACTTTATACAATAATTGGATGAAAAAAAATCCTTCTCATGCATACTCACTAGAAAGGAAACAGCAGGCTACATGAATTGACACCATGACAGAAATGGAAAGAGTGTATTCCCTCCTCAAGGTGGCGTGTCCAGCAGCAGCAACAAGGGAAGAAACAGAGAAGGAGAAGGAGGAGCCAGTGGCATTTCTCCTCTCTTCCATCTGCCTGCAGAGTTCTTCCACCCTGCAGGAGCAGCCATCCCAGCACCTCCCCGCAGCAGGAGCCTACGGTTGTCAAGGGGCCTTAGGCTGACTTCCCCAGCCTCATGGGCTTCGCTACGCTCCCCAGGAGCCCATAGCAAGATGCTCTGTACACAGGTAAGAGGACAGGAGGGGAGGGGCCCAACACAGTTAAATCAGGGGTCTTCAACATGTTTTAGCATGGGCCCATTAGCTGAGAGAGAGATGGATTAGGGACCCTCTATTATACTCTTAAAAATAAAGGTGATAACTAAACTATAAAGGGTTCTTCCAATAGGGTTATACCAAAAATAATCATCGTTTCACCCAGAACACCCTCCAGTCACCCTTCTATGGTGTGATGTTCCACCCAGAACCCTCTATCCAGAAAGGTGCAAACAATAACCTACCCAGATGGTTCTACCGAGAACACTTTTATATTTGGATTCCTAGAGTTTCATCTAGAAACCATCCATGGGGTTCTACAGAGAACCCATTTATACTCCTTAAGTTTTATCCAGAACCTACCCAGGTTCATATCCAAAGGGTATTACCTAGAATGTATCCAGGGAGTTCTACCAAGAACTCTTTTGAATTATAGTACAAAGAACCTTTGACAAACCTTTGCTGAAAGAGTTTCTTAAAGGATACGCAACATCTTTGAAGAATTCTTTCTTGATAATCCCCATGTTCAAAAAAGGACTCTTACCAAGCAAATGGTTCTCAGTAGAACCATAGCCTTTTAAGAGGAACCCAGATGTTGTAGCATGGCTAATGCTAGGTGTGTTAGCCTCACCCTATTCACAGCGGTTTCTTAGGGACAGGTATTGAGAGCCGGTACTAAATTGGTATCAGTTCCTGATTGGTCAGGATTGCCGAAATATTGAAAAGCATTAACTTGAAGATTCATGAGTAGCTCTGTGTTGTGCAAGTATTGAGCAAATAATACTTTTTTTCACAAATAAGCTTTTGCTAATGATGTGATGGATTAATGTCACTGAGTATTTCATCAAACAATATTTTAGCAGCCCCCCTGCAGTAATTCTGAGGATCCCCTTGAAGACCCAGGGGATGCAGACAAAGATAAATTAGTTTGTGAGGTTTTATTGAGGTTGACACTTTAGAAAGCCATTTGATTGTTTTTTGTGCTCATCTTTTTCACTAACAACAGATGCTGGTTTATGAAATTATTGTTTGAAAACTGATTTGTATTCCACATTTAATATGCAATAAAATGATCTGTGTAATCAAAGTAACAGATATTACATGTTAGATTCTGGATGAAAAAAGAGTTGGATTCATGTTCTCCACTTTCCTTCTCCACTCCACTTTCCTTCTGTTTTCAGTACCCATCCCACAGTGACTCATCACTTGCTACAGGCAGCTCTGAGGGCAGCCTCCAGACCACCCTAGAAGAAGGACTGAGCTTCAGTGTCTCTCCACCGCAGAACTTGGAGTTGCCTTTGCCAACAGCTCCTTTACCACTCGTGTGCCCGCTTCAGCTGCCTGAAGACAGCACGGCCATTTCCTCTCCGGTCCAGACCCTGAGACCAAGGCCGAGTCCCTCGTCAGCCCTCACCCTCCAGGCCACGAGGGGCCACCAGCGGAGCCAGAGCAGCGGCCGAGGTAGCACCAGCCCGGGCTACACCCGCGACGACTCGATCGACCCTTCGGACGAGGACCTGGGGATCGGCATTGGATCGTCAATTGGCGGTTGTGGCTCCAGCCAAGCTGGCAACAGTGAACACTTGTCAGAGACGCTGAGCAGCTTGTCTCTGACATCGCTGCTGTCGCCCAGCTCCCTGGTGTACCCAGGAGGAGCAGTGAAGAAGTGCAACAGCACAGGCAGCCTGGAACAAGGGGGCATGCTGCTGTCGTCCCGGGGCAGGGAGGGCCGCAGGGAGATTCTGGGCCTGGAACTTATGGACCCCCAAGGCTTCTTGGCCAACCCCTGGACAGGGGTACTAGTTGATACAAGAAGAGGAGAGGGACGAGGCGAAATAGGAGATGGCGAGCAAGGGTTTAAAGGGAAGAGCTCAAGCCAGACAACAGTAGGGCCTTGTCGGAAAAACAGATGAAACCTACTGTTGACTCTTTCTTTGTCTCTCCATTCCTTGGATCTAAACCCATTGCTGTCCCTCTCACTCTCTCTGCTCCCATCAGTGAGAGAGAGGCTCGATGACACATGATGTCCTGTATTCCAAAACCAAACCCTCATCTTGCCCCCTCAACCCCTTTCTATACATTTGTGACAAGCCCGTGTCCTATTTTGTGCTACCTAGGGGAGTGGTCTTGGTTATAGTCTGCTGGTGAGGAAGTGGCCTGTGGAATTAAGGCCAAAGGGCTGAAGATAGGTCCGCGTACCCTCTTGGCGGGCTGTACCTGTAAAGGAGGCCTTGGAAGGTTCTGCTCACATTGGAAGAACAGGAGACCCGTTCATATCAGGGAGTCAATTGGAGCAGAGACAAAAGAGCTCAAACTCAAAGAAAGAGTCTTGCTGTCGCTCTATTGTAGTTTCCTTTTCTCCACGTCGGCTCGAGTTTACTGGGGTTGAAAATGCAAAAATAGAAGCACCCAAACTGAAATAGCTAACCATGCCAACAGAGAAGGTTTTGATTCGTTTATGTCTCAGAGGCAGTGCAGCAAGTAGGAGGGAGGAGGCTCGTGGATGGTGGAATATATCAAGGCGGAAGGAAGGCTGGGAAAGGAGAAGGCAGGTCATTTGTTTGGCTGGGCAAGCAGAAAGCGGATCTAATGTCCATCTGTTCTGGCAGACGGAAACAACAGGTCCTACTCACTCTGGCACAGGACCTTCTGCTGAGTTCAGAGTAAAACGCAAGGTGGAGGAGAGTTCAAGAGGGTGCGCTGGTTGCGTGTGTTTGTGTGTGAGAGCACTGCCTCAGATATCCAAGGCATGAATTAAATTACTCTCATCACTTCACCATACCTCTGTATTTTTTGAAAAGAGGAGACAGGTATTGACTGATCAAAGCTTTGTGCCTCTGTCAACTTAGCCTTGAGTGGCAGCGGAAAATGAAAAGAAATTGACAGATTGCAGAGGTATAACCGTGCATGGAGTGATTCGTGAAATTGGTTATTTTTCTCTCTATCTCCAGCGTCTCGCACTCACTCAAAAATGACAAAACCAGTAAGAAAGAGAGCTAGGAGCTTTGGATGGAGCTTTACAAACCCCATCAGAAGAAACAATAATGCGTGCCTGGGGCAGCCTTGTGTGCACCAAAAAGAAAAAAAATGGTTCACAGCTCCTTAATAAAGTGAGACTTTAAGCACACTCGTTTTGACACCACTTCCTCTCACCATGCTTTAGGATTTGAGGTGAATGGACAAACCCCACAAGAGTTGCGAGGGACCTTGACTGCATGATGGAATTGCATTTAACCAAGATTTTTATCTATATACAGAAGTGTATCAAGATGTCAATGTTGGGTGATAACGATGTGATTTCTATTCCACTATTTTTGTAGAAAAGAGAATAGGCACGTGCAAAGTGTTGCCGTTACTTTGTCCCCCATTTGATTTAATCCATACAGTCTCTTTGACCTGTTGTCTAGGACTTTTTGTCTGCCAGTGGCTTCCAGTTTTATAACATTTTTTAAGGTGTGGACAGTGTATAAAACAACGAAGCAAAAAATTTCAAACAGACTTTTGTGCGCTGAAGTGATTGTTCCCTCCAGCACATTTCTCTTTGGGAACACCGGTTCCTCGTGGATTTTTCTCTCTTTTCTTTTCTTTTTTTTTTTTTTTTCAAACATTGGAGTCCCAGGAGACAACCAGAGATGGGAACAGCCATATTCACTCAGCACACAAGGATCATTCTAGCTCACAGACATTCCTGGCTGCACACAGGGAACTTTGTTTGCTTTTAGCCTCCTATGCTAAAAACCACAAATAGCATAAACCATCTCGATGAAAGCTTTAATTTGAGAGTTACACCACAACATATCGATCATGGACACATTAGTGTTCGTTAAGCATGGTTCTGGGATTGCAATACAGTATGCTTATTCTTGAAATGACATCCTGATGCACTCATCTTCTCTTCCCCATCTCTTCACACATACAGTATGTTGTAGCAACCCTCTCACACACCATGGTTTGATATCAGAAGCTGACACTGTAACAATGAACAAAACTTTGCCTCTTTTAATGCAAACTTATTTTGGCTTCTGCCACTTGGTTAATTACTCCATCCAAAAAAGGAGACGCTCATCTTCAAGCCTGATTTCTAGAGGTAGACTGTTGTATCCCTAGTGTTTTGATCATTACCTTGCTTTTTTTTAATTTCTCAAAAAAAAAAAAAGAATGAGGTGATGTGAGAAAATCCAAGGGGTTTGACCTTTTTTATCATGCAAAATCACTTTGATGACTATGTTTTATCACATGGTGTTGGGTATTAGCCTAATGAGTGATAGTAAAGACAGTTGTGTGTGTGTGTGTGTGTGTGTGTGTGTGAGCATGGGTGTGTGTGTGTGTGTGTGTTTATGACTTCAGGTGAAGTGATTGCCTTTTCCTGAAGTGTCCTGTTTGTCAGTGAGGATACCTGAGATTAAAAGGTTGAAGAGAGACAACACGAAGCAACCAAGGGCTGTTTTAGCTTCAAAGATATATCCTCCTATCTTTCTGAGACAAATCCTTGTGTCAATGAATATGGCATCAAAGGTTAAAGCCTGACTACGCAGCAATAAATGTTCTATGTGTATGCCCTGAGTAAATGATGTCAATGTGATTTTTATCTCCTCAGAACACAACAGTATTTCATTACTGTCTGTTTTTGCTTCTACTTGTCTGAACTTACAACCAATCAGATAGCACCTGTGCCCTCTCGGAGACCAATCAGTAGAGAGATGGGCTGCAATTGGATGGCATGAACAAATGAGGTTATTGAACTCAGGTCGGGGGGTAAAAACCACTAGTAAAATTTTAAAGATAGCTGTAAAGGTGTGCTCAGGCTGAACGCGGAGCAATTTTCACCTCGCTTCATTCGCACAAATTTGACTGCTGGAGTGTTTATGCGCTACAAACAGCCACATGCACCCACAGTCCAGATGTTAGCTGTAACTACCTAACAATGCACCAATTGCGTGTGTGAGCAGAGTGTGCCTTTGTACAGTTTGTGTGTGCTAAAGCTCTGGCTCAGACTGGTTTTGAACCTTAACAAAATCCCAATTTGTTTGTTATTTTCCTCTCTCGTCTCTTTTTTTTTCTTCTTGTATCTGTATGTTCACCCTGTGGAGAATAGCTCTCGATAAGCACACATTTTTGCTAACGTTTCAGTGTTTTCGACTTGTGCAGACACGTTTTTGCTTCTGTTCACACTGCCTTGAGCGAACCTGCGTCCACCTCTACATTGAATTTGTATGCAATCACGCCGCCTCTAAAATTTGCTTTGCGTTCAGTCTGAACACACCTTAAGAGTGTACAATTCACATTTGTACATATCTTTGTATTTTGATCTGCATGTGTGCATTGCTGCCAGTGACCATGATTATATCATTAGTATGCATTTCATAAAATTGTACAAAGTTAAAGGGAATGCCCCGGTGTTTTTTGACTGCTGCTATGAAACCACTTTAAAAAGTAGTCTGAGCCACAAACAGAACAGAACTTTTTTCTTCTGACACATTGTTCACAAAAAGTATATATATACACATTTTCGGGTAAGTAAAAGATACTGTTGAGTCTTCACCTTTATGCCCATTGTCACTGGTAGTCAGGGGAGCAATATCCCCCACTGGTGCCCCTGTATTGCAAAAGTGCCCTCTTAGATGGCCTTCCAGTGGATGAAATGTGAAAATGCCCACCAGGATGCCCTTGCCATGGATAAAACAAGAAAAAGTGCCCTTTAGGGTGCCCTTCCAGTTGACAAAAGAAGAAAAGTGCCCTACAGGGCACCCTCCAAGTGGATAAAATGTGAAAAGTCCTCTCCAGGTTGCCCTTCCAATGAACAAAACAAGAAAAGTACCCTCTAGGGTGCTCTTCAAGTGAATAAAACATAAAATACCCTTTAGGATGGTGTTATAGTAGATAAAACGTGAAGTGCTCTCTAGGGTTCCCTACGCTGGCTTCTACGCTTCTCTAAATGGTAAAAATAGTTAATAGTCCCTCGTGTGTTTTATTATAGAGGTGTGGTAAGCCTAGTTGTTGCACTTTAAGTCACATAATCAAACAATTTTAATCTAAAACAGGAATTGTTTCACCATAAATGCATCTAGACTTTCAGCACACAGGTGCTCCACTGCATACTGCTGGTGACCTTTTTATTTATTTATTTATTTTTTTTGGCCCCTGCCTGTCAGACAGCCCGAGTTCACCACTGCCTGTTCTTTACATTTAAATTATTAAGGATCTGTTATGAGAGGATGGCCAAAGAAGCTGTGTCAGAACGATCTAAAGCAGGGAGGACAAACCCAGGACAGGGACACAAAAGTGTTCAGAGCTGTCACGGACATCTGGACGGAGTAAAGCCGACAAACAGCGTGCGGGACTGAGGTAGTGAGATGCTGCAGGAGCAGGAGACTTCTCCAGACAGCTTGTCATCGGCAGCCTCGCCCGGTGGAGCCGCCGGTGCGAGAGAGAGCACATTAGGCATGCCCGCTGAACTCCGAGGTGTTGTTTACCTCACACCCTCAACCAGCCAGCCCTCCACCTCATCTAACCTCCCAAAACCAGCTCTCCCTGCAGGCCCCTGTCCTTCAAATGTCACTGCAGGAGGGTGGAGGTGTGTGTGGTGAGCGGTAAGTGTGCATGTGTCTCCGAGACTTGTGTGTGTGTGTGTGAATGGTGTTTCGAGCACCAAGAAGTATGTGTGAGGGGATATGTCATTGCTTCAGTTATCTGCAAGGTCTTTAAAAGAGGAATCTGTAATAAATTTACTGTAATACATCATAAAATGACCATGATATGTCATCAGAAATTAAGGAAACATGCTTAGTTGAAATACTGACAACTGCAGTGTCCTCATTTGAAATTTCAATTCCAGGGCTGGAATGTTTCACATTAATTAGAGTTCAAATTAATGCCAAAAATATGCCCTGAATGAATAAGTGTCCATTTATGAGTCGTAAGAAATCTTTAAAAACCTTTTAAAATTAGTAGATGTGTGTAACTGTTAAACTGAGCTTAGTTCAGTTAAATTGTTATTGTCAAATTGTAATGTTGCACTCATCTTGCACTCCTGCAACCTGCCTGACCTTCCTTGAATCTGTGGAAGAGGGGGTGGGATGAAATTACTTGCTTCAACCATAGACTGTATATTGCATAGGACTTAGACTGTACATTAAATAGGATTTCAACCTATTTAATATACAGTCTCACTACTTGGACCGCAATGCTCATTTTTGGACATGCAATCATTGCACATTACTCTTTTAACTCTGCTCTGCCTTCCATCATCTGAGGAGACATCATCTGAAGAGACCAAGTGACCTCCTGCAACATAAAGTCTAATGGTACAAAGCCAGTAAGCCTCTTGGAGCTTGCGTGCTGATTTGATTGATTTTCTTACAAGGCATCACACAAAGTGCCCTAAGACATCAGGGCCCCTGGGGTACAAGATATTTTTTTTCACCTCACCTGGAAATACACTAGTTTGTCTCAGCTATAGAGCTTTGTAGTGCTTCTGTACAGCACGACAAAGGTAGTTTTACAGCTGCAAGGAGAGATTTCAGGCTGATTAAGCTCACTCATGTTGTGAAATTGGAAACAAACACTCCAAATGCATCCAAAAAAGGGGATTTTTCTTGGGAGGCAAGGTGAACTGAATTAAAGTGGGTTAAGTGAGAAAAAAAATCCTCATTTCTAGGTCAAAAGGTAGTTGGAAAAATCAAGACAAATACTGTGCTGTCAAAGGAATCCCTACCCCGAAGTTTTGTCAAACAGAAGTCTGATAAACAAGGTCCAAACAGATGTGTCTCATTAATGTGTTGCGCACAAGAGGGAGGAACTTGAAACTTCTGACAACATCCAGCTTGTTTTCATGGATGTGTTGCTCTTTTGCTTTGTCCTCAGGGAAGTGAGAGTCTTTTTATTCAAGAAATGAGTAAATTAGGAGTTTGTTTTCAGTGTTCTGTCACCTAATGAGTCGCTTAAACCGGCAGTGGGTCTTTGATGTGTGGCGAGGTGACCCAATTGCTGCCTTAAGCAGGGAACATGGACCATGAAAGAGTGAAATCAAGCTGGTATCGTTCGGCTGTATCGCGCTCAGATAAGACAGACTGAAGGGCCAGTGAGCATTATGGGAAAAGTCTTCCAAGAAATTCCCTTTGAAGGGTTGAAAAATGAAGATAAACGAGTGGTGTTCTATTTTTAAATGGAGTTTTATGGGCTTATAATTGAAAGAATGGACGTGTTAACATTTTGCCTCGGGGCAACAGTTGTCCCTCACTCTATCGCTTCCCTTCGTTTTATTTAATCGCATCAGTCCCACACCTGAGTCCTTCCTGACACACGCGCATACATCAAGGCCGTGTATGGAAACCAGCCCCTGTCAGCCGTCAAGGCTAACTGCCCAGGGAGTTGTCCAGACCCATCGATTGTATCGCCGGCTCCAGCGAGAGAGCCAGATAAAGGCACGTTGTGAAGGTGGCACAACAAAAGGATGAATGAGGTGCCACTGAAATGAGCTGACTGTATAAGATCAGAGAAAATGGCTGTCAATCTTCAGATGATATTCAAACTCTCTGAAATTTAAAGTACTTCTAAGGGTTTTTTTTCCCCCCTCATTCAAGTGTCTCTTTGTTGTTTGTGCCCCCTCTCGGTCTCTTTCCCATTATCATCCATTTTCACCCCTTCCTCATTAAAACATGCAGACACCCAGTCTCTCTCTCTCTCTTATCACCACCTGAAGTCCACTTTCTTGGACTTCAGAGGATGAATTAAGCAGGTATAGTGCCCACACTTTTTGCTGGCTGCACTAATTCAAATAGAGGGCTGACATACTTTGCATATCAGAGCTCGTGGGCATGCACACACATGCATAAATACACCTACGTGGACATGTACAACCACATTTCTGATGCTGTAAATTTCAAATAACACAGAATGCAATGATTTCTATATTCAATTGAATACAGTTCAAAGCTAATTTTATTTTCGAAGGGATTTTTTTTCAAATATACGCTCATTCTGAATTTGATGCTTCCAATATGTTCCAAAAAGTTTTGAGAGGGGCGTGTTTACCACTGTGTTAAAAATTTGGAATAGCAGTGTAACAAAATATTGATTCACTTGAGTATCGCGGTTTTATGTCTTGTGATACTGTACCAATTCTAAAAGCACTGTATTGTAATATTGTGATACATGCAAACATTAGTGGTAGAGGTTCATTTTTTGTTGTGTTTAAACCCTCCACCACTAAACAACAATGTCCTCAGATTTTATCCTGATTTTGTACAATGAAGGTTTTCTTTAAAATAGCAATATATCACCTTACTTACAGTATTGCACTTTTTCACAATATAATGTATTGTGCTACATATTGTATCGCCAGGTTATTGCCAATATACAACCCTACTTTGGGAACTGAAGACACTAATTGTTGAAGTTTGTGTCTTGGTGAAATAAGCAGGGACGTCTCTGAAAAAGACATTGTCTGGATGGCAGCATATGTTGCTCCAAAACCTATGTGTACTTTTCAGCATTAACACGGTGACAGTTACCCATGATGCCATGAGCACAATCACAGCTCTATACCATCACAGATGCTGGCTTTTGCACCCTGGATGCTCCTTTTCCTCTATGGTCCAGACGACTTAACATCCATGCTTTCTAAGAACAACTTGAAATGTGCACTTGTGCACACTTTTCCACTTTCAGAGGAGTCAGTGGAATTCCTGGATGTTGTTGATATATGGCTTTTGCTTTGCATGTTAAAAATTAACTTGCATTTGTAGAAGCAGGCATCAAATTCAGAATTAATGTATATTTCCACTGTTTTCAACAGAATATAGGCTTAAGGATTATTGCTTTTTCTTTTTATTTGCATTTTTCACAGCGTGTTAGTCAGTTTTTTTTTAATTTGGGTTGCACATAGACTCACCAAGGCACACGTATCCTGCACAGACACACACAAACTACAGAGATCCACGTTGTGGCAGCCAACGTGAGTCTGCAGGAGAGTGTGCTTGTCTGAGGATCAGTGCTAATGGCTGAAGTTTATCCCTTCACAAACTGCTCTCTCCCCCTCCTCTCCCTCTCTCTCTCTTCTGTGTGTTTCTTCCACTTTACCTCTGCAACATAAAGCCATTAATGGGAAAAAAGAGAAGCTGTGACAGCTGAAACCGTGAGATTGGGAGCAGTGCTGACACTGCTAGTTTCAGCCTGGCTGCGCTTTCATCACAATGGATGATTGACTGGTTTTCTCAACACCTGGCCCGCTGTTTTGTAAGATAATAGTGAAAAATAATACAGTAACAATGTCGAGTGACTGGTTTATGCTTTGAAAGATTTATTAGGTGCAGTCATATGCTGGGCTGTGTTTTTTTTTTTTTTGGCAAAGATTTGAAATCCCAGTTTAAGCTGTCACATCTCTGCCTTGTCTGACTTTAGAACTGTAATTTTCCTTAACATGAAAACAAGTTTGAAGGTTGGCAAGACTCCCGCAGCATTTCAAAGGAATCCACTTATTACAATTCTTGCTGAGTGGTTAGAATGACGGAGAGCATCATCAACAAACAAATGTTGCTGACCTCTATTTCACCTGCAAAACCCCTAAAATGAATAAAATAAAAGCTTAAAAGACTAGTGTGTAGAATTTAGTGGCATCTAGTGATAACAGATTATCACCCTCCCCTTCCAGGCTTGTAGGAGAACCTATAGTGGCTACGAAACATGAAAGCCTCTCTCTAGAGCCAGTGTTTGGTTTGTCCATTGTGGGCAACTGTAGACATGTTGGTGCAACCAACCATCTGAATCTGTTGCAAATTTCTGTTCATTGTTCAGCCGCCTGGCCCACAACTTTACTGATACATTCACATTGTTTATGGCCTCGGTGGGCAGCATTAACTGTAAGTAAAGATGGATGACAAGACAGCTCCCCAAAAGTAAAGCCAAAATGTCTCCATCACACCCTGGTGGCTAGCTGATGTCATAAATCCCATCCCCTTCCATGTTCTAGGTAGTTTTCATCATGCTAATTACTATTCAAATGCTCATCTGTCTTATCGGTGTGGTGTTAATTAGTTATTTGATGCAATAAAAAGGGTATTTCATGCCATGATTAGCAGCTGACCCCTGTTCGCAATTGAGCAGGATGTGGGCAAGACTCCAATCACTGCTGCACAGACTGCTGTGGGAGGAAGTGAAGACGTGTTGTCCATCTTTATACAAAGTCAATGGTAGGCAGCCGTTCTGAGCTCCAAAAACCCACTGTACTTTATACCTGCTCAGCACCAACCAAAGTCAGCGATTAGCCAGTGAACATAGTGATGCATTTAGCAGCTAAAGAGCCAGATATTTATGGAGCTGGTAGAGACCAAAAACAGAGCTAAAAGGGAGTGAATATGGGATTTAGATTTGCCAGGGGGCCTGAAACATGACTCCAAATGAATGATATCTTTTCTTGCTAACTACTGGGTGCGTTAATAAACAACTGTTTGCTAACAAGTTCACCATAGTAATTTAAAAGCTGATGATATGCTGATGACATCTTAAATGCGTCTTATACAATGTAATTATTGTTTGTTGGGGGGATTTGCTGGGATCTATTAGCAGAATACGACTGAAATTGAATATCATATCATTGTGTTTTTGTTCCTTTAGAAAGGACCCTTTATATGGACAGAGGATGTGGGACCTCTTCCATGGAAGTTGAAATGTTGATGTTGCACCACAGTAGCCCAGAATGGACAAACTAACTACTGGCTCTAAAGAGAGTCTTTTTTTTTTTTCAGTTTCACGGCCGGTGAAGTTTCTCCCACGTGCTTTGAAAGGGAGGATGAGGTGAATTGGTTGCAGAGTGAAACCTTACTGCTAGATGCAACAAAATCCTACACACTGGTCCCTTAAATATGTTAAATAAAGGTTGCATTGCAAATGTAATGTTTTGCTGTGGTTTATTCACTGTACCCACGCTTAACTGACATAATCTTTGTGTATGTTCGAGTGAGATAAATTAAGACAGTAGCTTACCTGCACAACCTAACTCCTCTTAATGATTGTGCCCAAGAACACAGCTCAGATTGAGTTTCCCAGCCGCAGCAGGTGAACAGGAACAAAATATTCACTACAATTGTTTACAAAGCAGAAATGTAAGAAAGAGTAAAAAATACATCTTGCCCTCTGAAGAAAAGTTACATAAGGTTACTGGATACTGTCTTATGCAACTTTGCTGAATATGTAATAAAGTTCGTGCTGCTATGAACTCACGGTGCACAAAACAAAGTTTATCCTTTGTCTTCCAAATCAGGGAGCATCCAGAGCAACAAAGGGAGCAGTTTTTTATTCATGCAATTTAATTATTTGATATTTGGGTGGACCTTTAATTACGGTAACCTTGTAAAATTCCCATGCACTTCAAAGCAATTATACATGAAAGTTAATTCAAAGTCATGTGGTGCACAAACAGGGAGCTCTCAGTTTTAGCTTTGTTGATTTTCTGCTTATCTCAGCATTTTATGGGGCTGTGAATATGTTAAAATTACGAGTGTTTGAATTGAAGTTGGTTCAATCAATGTGCATCCACCCAGCTTCTGTCATTGGTTGAAGAGGCGCAACTAAGTTAATGCATTTGAAACGTCTCAGAGGTGGTGAGTGAGTTTAATGGTAAAGTGTTTAAGTTTGGAGCCTGTTGCATCTTATAAGGCTCTGTCTTTTTGGAGCTGGGTCCCGGTGGTAAGAGCTTTTGGCTGTAGCGTCTCATGCATGCTGTGCTATGAACCGGTGAGAGTAAGAAACAGAGACAGAAACATCAGCTCGAACTCAGAAACACACTAAAATTCTCATTATGCATGACACAAGGTTGTAGGGAAGGGCAAACTAACTATGAGGACACTCATGAATTTCAAAGACCTTAAATATGCCTGAATATATCTTCATGTGTCTGAAATTTAATCAGAATCAAAGCAGCAATTCAAATTCAAACATGAACTTAGTCTTGCCCTCAGACTGCAGAGTGTCCATGAAGATATTTATGAAGCATAAAACAAAATATTGGCATTAGATATAACTATTACCACCAGTATTACCCTTGATCTCTTGTATTCAGCTTTTTTACTTTGAAAAATGAGGGACTTGAATTAATATACTAATCCTCTTATTCTTCCATGCTTTTTATTTCTATCATTCTTTAGTTTATTTGCATTATGTTATTCTGCTTTTCCTTTCTATCTCTGAACTGGTTGGTGAATTAAAAAAAAACACTCTGTGGTCAGTCTCTTTTGTCTGAAAGGGAGAATATGCAGCATTTTTGGAAGCGCACCATTAAAAGTTGATCCCACGTCCCCATCTCACAGAACGAGAAAGATGGGGAGGAGAGCGAGTGACGGTAACGAGAACAAAGCAATGAATCAGAGAAATTTCTGATTACACTGTTCACAGGGATCATGTTCTTAATCATAAACATGGCCACCCCTCTGCATAACGCCAGATTTTGTATGAGTAGAGCCAAAGTGATCCTCAGTCTGCTCTGCCGCTGCCAAGTGTACATGTGTGCATCTCTTTTTGCAGCTCTCACAGACAGAGAGCAGAGGAAAGACAAGAAAGGGAAAGAGAGAGCTATAACTCAAGAATTCATACACTCATTATGACAAGATTTCACAAAAATATCTAACAGTTTAAAAAGATGAAGTAATGACATTACGAGGTCAAAGGTCAGCTTCACTGTGACATCATAATGTCCAGCTGTCCATCAGTCCTCTGTCCTCCTCTGTAATTGTAATCTGTTGCAGTTACTGAGAACAAATATGTAATTAAATTACAATTACTAATCAAAATGTTGGTGATTATAAAGGTGTTATATCTGAATGTTTTTTTTTTCTGAGTGAGATCTCTTTCTTTTTCTAGAAAAATATGCCATATTATGGCTTTTGCAATTTATGTTTTTTTTAAAGAGAGAATTTCAAAAATCATTTGTCATTCTGACTCTCAACATTCAGAATCAAGCCAGCTATACAGAAGAATCAAAACCACACAAAACCAGACAAAAAGAAAAACTAAACGGAACAATAAAAATACATTTAGAAAAGAAAAATGGGAAAAAAAAAACGAGAGATAATTAATTCACTTTAGACATCTAATAGGAAATTTATTTTTTCCATTGTTTACACCCAAGAAATTAAAAATAAAATAACTGGGCTCTATGGTATTAGAGTACTGTATCCATCTGGCCCAGTATGACTGGAATATGCTTATTTGCAGCTTTAAAGAAAATCTCAGTTATCATATCATATCATATCATATCATATCATGTCCTGTCTTATCATGTCCTGTCTTATCCTACCCTACCCTATCCTATCCTAGCCTGTCCTAGCCTGTCCTAATATCCTTAATAATTTCAATAAATTCTTAATAACATAGGTGGCTCTGGCTGTAGTAGTTTTCTATAGGTAGAATACATACACATAATAATACGTAAGTCTTAATATCTTAATAAAGGCATGTGATGTCTTTAAAGTGATGTTTTTTCTTGCAGGATTGGTAGCAGGAAGCCAGCTCCACACATCAAATGCATAGTGTCAGCTTGCTAACCTCCCCTCCACTAGCCTTGTTATTCCCACGCCTCCAGGAGGATGAGGTCAAAAACGAGGGGCGTTTACAGCCGTTCTTACCTATCTTGTCTTGTCTTATTCAACAGATGATTTAACAGTGATTCAGCAATCTCACACAGATATTTCAGTCATTTTCTACCACTCGGGGAGAGAGAGAAAAACAAAGACAGAGAGGAGGGAAGAGAGGGGAAAACACTTAAAAACAAAACCAACCGAACTATACATGTTACATTGACTATTGAAATCATGTCACTGTGACCTTATTAGTTTTAAATTAAGCTCTGTGTACAGAAAAGGGTCCAGTGATAATGAACAATAATATTTTTCTACCTGAGCATAAGTATAAGGCTGTTCAAGCCTCTTAATGATGAAACTCAGATTCAGCCTTAAGCTTCAAAACAGAGTCAAGGCTCCTTGCTGCATTTATTGTCCTCACCTCTGGCTTTATTCAAGCATTCATACTTTGGATGAAAGAAATAAGGATAGTGAGGTAAGCTCTGGTTCTTGGAACATACTGCAGCATAATATTTCTGTGGATGTTTCTGTAGCACATGAGCTACGTGTGTGTATTAGTGTCTTTAGTGTGTCTGTGTGTCCATAATGTAAATCATAACTATGAGGGCGAAGACTCAGGTTAGGGTGAGGTAGGGGTTAAAATGTAGCACTCTACTTAAATGCTACGAGGGGCATAAGCACACGGGGACCTCAACTAAGTGTAAAAACTACTTTAAAACATCCCTTATTGAACCATTATTAATGGTTGCTTCTTAAAAAATATCCAAACCTTCACGGTCTATGCCCAGGCTGATTTAAGTTAAATTAAATAAGGTCTGTTAAAGTGACCATTTGAGATGGCTTAAAATTTTGTAGGAAAAAATTATTTATATGTCAAATTAATCTGAATGTCTGGCCTATTCATGTATACATATATTTATACACTGAGGGTAAGTAAAGTGCTTGAATAAAGTGCTTAAAATATATATATCTAAAAAAAAAAAAAAAAACATGTAACACACGTAAAAACTTTAAGGGTAAGTGCTATAAAAAGATAAATAAGCGCTAGGTATGAAACAAACAACAACACACAGATAAGTGAGGTAAAATAAAAAAAGTTTATTTATATCATATATCTTTATGTCTACAAGGCAAATTAATTCAGTATATAAATTCTAAGAAATATAAAAGAAAAGAATTTATATATTGTAGGTGTATAAAAAAGACACACCCTTTCAATAAATAAATAAAATTCTCAATAATGAAGACAATACAATAAACAGTCATAAAACATTTACTTCAAGGTATTTATTTAAATGTTTTATTTTATAATAAATAACAGTATATCATTAGGGATAGGTTGAGGGTTAGGGTTAAGCAGGTAGTGGTTATGGGTAAGTTTCCAGGAAATGAATGTAAGTCAATGTGATTTCTTCTAAAGTGATGAAAACTCAACCGTGTGTATGCGTGTGTGTGTGTGTGTGTGTGTGTGTGTGTGTGTGTGTACAGTCCATTTATGTGTTTCTCTGCTAAGCCCATTAAACAGCCACTTCCCTCCCAGAGGTTCATGTGAGGAGAGTTCCTACGAGCCTTTGTCTCCCATCTCCACCATCTCATATTTATCATTGCAATTAGGCGCTCTGCTGAGCGTGTAGGCCCACGCTGGGCGAGCATTTCTCCTCCACTGGAGAGCCTGTCTGCCCTGTTTACCTAAGCGGCTGCTGTGAGTGTGTGTGCACGTGTGTCTAAGAGAGAAACAGAAAGAAAGGAAAAGACTGGCATCTTTGCTGCAAATGGAGTTTGGAGCCCAGAACCCGTTGACTGTCAAGTGCTCCTGCCTTTTGTTGCAGCCTGGATCAAGAAGCCAGCAGGGCTTCCTTTGTAGCAAATGTTGTCTTTTGTCCTTGCTGTGTCTGTACTCATATACAGCAACGATATCGCTGACAGTCAGACCTAGCTTAGAGAGCAGGAGCAGGATGGGGAAAGGAAGAGACAGAGGCAGAGAGGCAGCAATGCGGACAAAAGGACAGGTGGAAATATGAATGAGGTTGAGGCAAAATGGAGAAAGCACTGGGGACGGGTGCCAAAAACATTTAAAGAAAGCATCAGTGAGACAAGTGAGGTGAAGCAGAGTGTGTCGCATCGCTATAAATCCAATGGTGGATGAAACAATGTCCATATTTAGCTTTTGAACATATGTTGTATGTCCACGGGAGCCCAGGAAGGGGAACTGAAGCCAACACTTCATGCACAGGATGTATCCATATTAAAATTACACTCCTGTCTCCATGCCGTGTCTGCATCGACAGAGACAGGGTGGGAGTTAAAGGTGCAGAGGGTAAAGAAAGGGGATGGGGGAAGAGCAAAAGAGAACAAAAGGTTGAGAGAGAGAAAAGCCATAAAGGCTGAGAAGAGAAAGGAAAGAGGGAAGAACAAAAAGAAGACGAGAGGTGAGATTTTGTCAGAAAGATCCAGAAGAGATGATTAGGGAAAATGCAGGGAGAAATAAAAGATGTGTAGAAGTGAGTGCACATCCACAGGTCAGAAAATGTGGATGTCTAATTGGACACAGAGACACACACATACTGTGCACCATAATAATATTCATTATTCTAAAACAGCCAAACAACCATTATGGATCTCTTTTGTTTGGTAACAATCATGGGTTGCATTTCATTTTACAATAAGACATACCAAGCTGTACTTTTATCAAATTAGACACGAAACAAACAGCTATACGCTGATTAAACACCATACACCTAATGGTACACTAATAACAGATTGTACTTTGTATCAAACAAAAATTAGAAATATGATCTTTATTAGACAGCATTAGACCCTTTCAACCCTTATTAGACTCTCTTAGAGGATTATTAGAGACACATTACAACAGAACTGCACTGTAAACTAAAGTATATTATTTCCAGTGGTGGGCAAAGTACTCAATCCCAGTACTTGAGTCAAAGTATAGATACTCCTGGTCAAATATTACTCAACTACAACTTAAACTTACTCAGTAAAAATTTCACTTGAGTCAAAGTACTAGAGTACTGCTTTTAAAAATACTTAAGTATTCAAAAGTACATATTACAAAGTACATTTTCTAATATCAATACTATAGAAACACCTACAAAAACTGTATTAAAATCACCACATAAAATTAGATTGAAGCCGACTATAAGGAGTTCTCCAAGTCTGTTAAATATCTGAGATTTCTTTCTGTCTTCAGGGGCAGTATATACATGAATGTGGTATTTTTCACCCTGATAAAAACAATCCAACATTAAATGCATACCTGAAATTATTTCTCTTTTTCTAATTCTAATAACATCTTGAGATTTAATTGCCTTTCTCTTGCCATCACCATTACTGAGTTTAGTTTGAATGAAAGAGGGAGGCCTTGCTTGTTCTTGTTACAGAGTGGATCTGGATGATGTATTTCTGCTTTTACATCAGTCCCAGTAGAGAGCAGGTACTGTCATTGGTTTCCTTATGTGAGGAACACAGCATGTGGCCAATTGCATTTTAGAAAACGAAAACAGCAACAGCTGACTTCAGAGCTGTACTTAGCCTTACTTACTTACTTGAAATGTAATGGAGTGAAAGTCATAAGTTTCCAAAAAAAAAAAAGACAAATACTCAAAAAATGTGCTTAAGTACAGTACTAAAGTAAACGTAGTTTGTGACTGTCCACCAATGATTATTAGACCCTTATTATCCTTAATTACAAGGTAAAATGGGACACATCAGAACAGAACTGTACTGTGAACCAAAGTGAAATTATCATTATCTTCTACTTCCTCATTTAAAAACAATTTGTGAACCAGCTCTACCAAGTAAAGGTCAAAATTATGGAGGTAGAGGAATAATTTGTCTATGGTTGACTGCACAAACATATTGTAATACTGTAGGCAGATAATATGATTTGATCAAAGAAGTAGGCGTCAGTCTGGCGTCTGCTCTGTCAATTGGGACGAGCCAAAGAAGGTGTGTCTTAAACAGCGGATGTTATTTCATTTTGTCCCTGGTTACCCTGTAAGAAAGTCTAGTAAGGGTCTAACAGTTGAAAACAATACACTTTAGTTTACAGTATAGTTCTGTCCCTAATTACGCTCTAATCAAGTGGATATCAGTGTGGAATGTTGCCACCTTTTACTACAAAAATCCCCTCTTTGTGTCACTATTCCACCACGGCTGCTCAACACAGAAACACAAAGTATTTTACGCTGACAATACTGCAACTTTGGAACGTTACACAAACTTCATGTGGGCTTTTGAAGGCACTTTCAACTGTGGGTTTTGTCCCCCATCACGTACACTGGAAATCGATTAGGGAGGGATCTCTTAATGGCCAGTATGAACACTGGGGATTGTAACAGCTGGCAAAACCTGAGACATACTTGAAAAATTGCAGACCTGCCCTTTAATATTTAACCGGCTTTAATTGGACAGCAATACCACTCAATGATTCATACTCACTTAAGCGCATTACACTCTTCAGCACAGCCATCCCTTCAGATGTTTTCCAAAACAGTTGAATGCATGTTTGCCTCTTTTTACCGGTGTTAAATAATTTAATGGAGTAAAGGCTGGCTGATAATGAATTGTGTTGGACTGTGCCTCCTTTTGTTAAGGTCTGGATCACATGCGTGTAGGAGGATAGTCATGACAGTTCACAGGAGTTAATTCACTGCAGTCCAAAGGTTGAGGACATACTCAAATCAAATTTTCTCAGCATAAAATGCGCACATGTATGCTTGTGTGTTGTTTAGTCTGACTAGCATGTATAAAGAGAGGTAAGTGCATTCAAATGAGTGGCCGTGTGCCACTTTTGATGTCTGTGGCTTTGATGCTCACATGGAGACGAGGTGAGGGCAGATACTAATAGGCAGAGAGGGAGAGGAGAGGACAAAGCTGATGCAGGGATGCTTCAAGGCGATGGATTTATTAAATGATCGGCACACAGGAAGGGAGATCAATGATGGAGATTTTAACATGAGCCCGGAGGGGTTTTTTTTGGTATTTTACATTAACGGTCGCATTGTTAAGTCGTCTTTCATGTTCAATGAAATGCTATTTGTAGTATATCACAGTGTATAAATATGCATGCTTTAGGTATAAGTACAACTCACAAATGAGAAATGTTTAGAGGACAGCTAAGACATCATCATGAGTAGGACCCGACTGATACAGGCTTTTTGGAGATACAGATTTTATGGAGTAAAACAAACTGATTCACACATTTTTTGCAATGATCACTCGAAAGTGGTTAAAGAAGAAATCTGTCATATATTTACTGTAATAAATCATAAAATGACCATTATATATCATCAGAAAATTAAGGTAAGATGCTAAGTTGAAATACTTGTTACTCTGACAGCAAATTTCCAATCTGGGCCAGAATTTTTTTTTTTTTTTTTGCCCATTTCATGTTAATTATAGTTATAATTAATGCCGAATGTTTGCCAGTGAGTTAATGTCTGTTTATGAGCCATAAGAGATCACTATTAATCTTTTAAAAGGAGTAGAAGTTTATAACAGTTACATTGAGCAAAATGTTAATGGAGTCTGGCAGACAGGAGGTAGGCTGTCACTGAACTGAACTCCATGGTGTGTATTTTTGGAGCAGTGGACGTTTGTGTTCAGGATAACGGCCTTAGCTTGACATTGCCAGACATGTGACAGTCATAAACAGTCGATCAGCTTACAGTGCCGGAGTCATTGTCGCTTGTGATTATCAAATTATAGTGTTGTGCTTGTCTTGCCCTCCTGCAGCATTCCTGCAACCTGCCTGAGCTTCCTCAAGTCTTGGGAGGGGGTGTGGGGAAACAACTTGCTTCAACCATAGATCATATATTAAATAGGATTCCATTTCTTATTCTATGGCTCCGACCTCCTATTTGGACTGCAGTACATTTTTGGACACTCAAATTGCTCCTGTGAAACTTGTGACAGCGATATGTAATGGAGGCAGGATATTTTACAATAACTTTTATTGCCCAAAATGATAACAATTCACTGAAAAAAGTGCACTTTCGTGGGTATTTTTAATAACTGCAAGTAAGTATAAATAGAAAAACAAATACAGCAAAAAATGTTTATACTATATGTTCTGTTAAAAGATTTTAGAAACTTTTTATTTAGTAAGTTTTGTTCAGACAACATACACCAATACCATTATCGACCAATATATCTAGGAAAGACTAATATTGGTCAACAGATATATCAGTTGGGCTCTAAATATGAGTGTATTAGAGACAGTGAAGAACCCAAAGGTGAAAGGCCACACACAGATTGACAGATGTAGCTAAAAAATAAAAGCTCTTACCTCAGTTTTACATCTGTGTTCTTGGCTTTACACGGATCACCAGACAGACGTCAGTGTGAACACAGGAACGTCAAAGGACAGGAGGCTATATTTGGCTTGCTGAGCGTAGATGAGAATAGGTCAATAAGGAGCTGGCGTACAATGCAGACAATGAGACGAGTGAAGGGACCAGGGTCCCCTGAGTGTCACCGTCAACTTAATTTCTATATCCCAGATAATGTTATTTTTATACTTGTGTGTTGATTTTCTGTTCTTGTACCTACAGAGCTGACCTGTTCAGTTTCACTTATGAATGTAAAAATGGACATGTTGATATTTTTCTTTTTTATTTATTTATCTATTCCAATCAAGAATTTCAGTGTGACATGTTCACTCTGTCATCTCATTCAGACTTCAGTGTGTCTTTCTATGGTAGAATCTACAAGAACTACTTTCTTTCTAAAGAACACAGTTCCTACATGAAGCTGCTCACAAGAAGGTCTGTGGATTATCTCGAGTAGCTGTGCATGATTTCTGGAAAGAGACGCTGGTGCTGAATTTTTCAAATGTATTTTTTTGGCACTTTGAGCACCAAAATCTGAGCACCATTTAGGCCTATTTTATTGAAAGAAGACAGGTTCTACAGCTGATATCTCCAAAACTTGGCAACTCTCACCGAAACTATGTACATGGATAAATAGCACCACAGGCCAGAGGAAAAAATATGTATTTTTGATTTTGGTGTGAATTGTCCCTTTAATTCCTGACTCTGAAAATCACGACCATGAAAACTGAGCAGAGTGATCAAACTCAAAGCCCTTGAAGTGAACCTTGAGTTAATATTTTCTTGTCAAACTTAGAACAGCTATTAAAAGTTATTAAAGCTGTCTCATTACGACATAATGGAAAACAGATAATAATGGAAAGTCCACTTAAATGAAGTGGGCCTTGTCAGTCCCTAAGTCCTTTTTGTCCCATTCCCCACAGAGTTTTTGTCTCCTTAGAGCATCTACTGCAGAGTCAAACAACTTTTATATTTTATTGACTTTGGAGGCCCCTGTGAACAAAAGTGCTAGTGTGTCAACCCCAATAACCACAAAATATAAGGTCAAAAATAAAATGCTCTGAGTAAAAATCTCCTCCTTCTTCATTTTAACCGGCTAACATACTACTATTATAACTTTGCCCGTGAAAACAGAAACACGGGCGTGTTTCATCTGATTTGAAGGAGAAGCCGACCCATAGGGAGGCATTAAAAATAACAGCAGAAATTGCCAATCTTCTCACAGATGATCTTGTTCATTTTTTAGGCATCAGTAATCATTTTTTTTTATAACCAGTTCAAAACCCCTTGTAGTCTTCAGTTACAGCCTCAACCCTGAACTAGTAAAAAACATTAAATGGCCACTGTGGTTGATATAAATTCATATATGTAATTTTTTCAAATTAAAAAGTCACAAATTATCAGCTTATCTGTGTAACAACAGTATCTGGGGTATTTGTATCATTTGATGGAAAAGCTATTTTGACAAAATAATGTGAAAACACCATCTGTAACTGTGAGTTTCATTTAGGATCCCCCATTGTTAAGCATAATGACAAGAAGCAATTCAAAAAAATCTTAGATAGAAGAATTAAAGGATGAGCTTTGGTGAGCCACAATGACGTGAAGGTTATGACTACACGTAATTGCTTCTGTCTAAATGTTCATTTATTGCTGCTGTTGATGGATTTAAAATATAATAAAGCAAATGTGACTTCAGGTCGGAAAAAAATAAATAAGACAGTTACAAATTTCCTACTGCCATAATTAGACAACAAGCTTCAATTTGAATTCATTACACTCCAAATAAAATCAAATTTCCCCTTCCAAATGGGCTTATTTTTATTTAGGCACAGCACATCAGTTGAAAGATTGTTTTTAGACAGGTATTACAGTGTCTAGTCTCAAGTGACACCGTAGGTTAATTTCTTTGGTTTATTAGGTTTACAGGAGCTGGAAATGTTTCGTCTGACCCCGTTCTAGACGGGGATCTTGTTGTATATCTGTACGTACCCTCCGTGTCCTGTGGCAGATGTTCTTTCCCCTGCACATATGGTATGCAGTCAACTAAAAAAAGACTAAACTAGATGTCCACTCGCCGTTTGCTGCTCTGTATGCTCAGGAGATCATGTTGGAAATGAAAAGAAGTTTTGGTGTGTGTGCGTATATATCAGGCAAAGGCTTTAATACTACTACTAGTGCCATTGCCTAGCAACACTTTGCATCCATATGTTGTTTGAAACTGTGAAAGTCATGTAAACACAAATAAGTTAGCATATGGTAGCAGTATTAAATAATCATTTGGGAGCGTGTGTTTGCACATTTTGTGTCTATGGAGACATTTAACACTACGAAAAAAAAAAAAAAAAAATTTAAAAGATGATCTAACTCTATTTAGTTTGAAACCTGCATGTGTTAATATCTTTATAATGGCCGTCTGACCCTGAATTGTGTTTGGAATTGAACACGACCCTCTCCCTCTCCTGCTTTCAAAGCCCAGACAGGCCATGCAGCAGTCCACCACTCACCTGGGGATGGCGATCTCATTATTTTCACAAGGCCCTGCACTGTAATGATAGAGAGGGGGGATATCTGTCCTGAAGGTGCTGCATAAAACCTAATCTGTGCTGCAGTTTTTACACGTTGCACTGCAGCCCTCTCAGACAGTCAGCTGAGGTTTTACATTTATCCTCACATTAGGCGTGAATCAATACTCCAGCTTTCCAGACGTGAATCTGTGTTACGCTGATGAAATGTGTATCAGGAAAAGAACAATTGAATTATGCAATCTTGAGGGAATCAAATTCCATTCAGCTAGAAAAAAAAAAAGATGGACCATCTGCTTCATTCAGCATAGGAACGTATTGAATTAGTCATGTCGATGGATTTAAGCCTTGAAAAAGTCAAACTACATTTGGCATGCACAGTTTTTGTTATTGCATTCAGTGCGTTTGTTAGAATGAATTGAACCTGAATGAAATGTGTCAGACCAATCAGAAGGGAGTATTTATTTCATTGCATGATTCACCACCTCGCAAAGCCTTCTCAAGGTCCTGTCATTTCTGTTTTTGTCCCATCAGGTGTACAATGGGTTTATGTTGATGTGTGATTTAGCTCTTTTGAGTCATCTGTCAAAAGTCAAGTCTTGTGCTGTGAATACCAAGTCAAGTCCTAAAATTTGTGACTTAAGTCATGTGACTCGAGTTCCCCCATATGATTATTATTTAATCAACCAATCAGCGTATGTAATTTTTACGTTGTTTTTTGTGCATGCCGAAAAAAAGGGAGCTTGATCATGTTTTATAGTGATATCCTGTGCATTCTAAATCTTACACACCAGATAATTAAAGGAATAGTTCACCCAGAAATGAAAATTCAGTCATTGCCTTCTTTCTTTGAAGGTCGGGATTAGTTTTTTAGTTGACAAAATGCTGCTGGAGTTTCACAGAGAAACAGTGTTGCAGAATCTCTGAAACAGTGGTAGTCAATGGTGACCAAAATATACCTCAATACTGCTTGTCTGGTGTAGTAAAGTCTCCCCAAAGTCCCTACATGCCAATTTGACTTGAAAGATGTAATTTACACCATGTTTTTAGCCTGAATCACTGTAGATCTTTAGCTCGGAGCCACGTTCACATGTACATGCACACTGTTTGAACTGGGTGTGTGTGGTGTGACGGTGCACACCTGCAAGTGAAGAGCATGTCAGGGCTTTAGGAGACTTTGATTACACTCGACGCGCAGTAGGGAGGCAGTTCATGGGGGAGGGGTTCTGTTTTTTCTTAAAACTAGTCAACATTCACTTCCATTTTTTGGGAGCTTCTGCAACACTGTTTTCCCATGAAACTCCAGCAGTGTTTTGTGAACTGAAAAAAACTAAACCACACCATCAATCTTTAAAGAGATACTGACTGAATTTTAATTTTTGGGTGAACTATCCCTTTAACTTTGAACAGTGTTGGGTATCAAACATCAAGTGTGAGCCAGGAGAACTATTGAGTATTGAAAGGTTTGAACCCACTGCAAGCAAAATGTTATTTGGATGTGTAAATTATGTGTACCAGTATATGAATGTATGTGTGTGTGCTTTAGTGTAGACCTGTAGAGTGGACCTGCTCCTCGTTTTGAGATGAGAGTCAGGTGTTGTCAGTCCGCACTGTATTTTCCATTTCAGTGCACATCAGTGAAAATGTCAGTACTCATTGTCTTCATCCTCAAAAACACACACAACCAGCCACACACTTAGACACAACAACTCACGTATGCATACCCATGGACACAAATACTCCGATGCACATATATCGAATGCCTTCATAGCACTGGACAAACTTAATTCTGCTGTTTACATGTGCAAAAACACTTTTCCTTGCCACTTCCATGATGATTTCTCACTTATGTGTGTGTGTGTGTGTGTGTGTTGTGTTCATGCCACATGCCAACAAGCTACACGTTGAGTGGCCTAAATGGGTAGGAAAGATGTTTGCCAGCTAGCTGATGCAGATAAGTGTCGTATGCTACACTCTAAAAAATAAAGGGGGTAATTAGAACCATAAAGGGTTCTCCGGCTGGTCCCCACAGGAAAAGCCTTTTTGGTTCCTTGTCGAACTTTTCATAAAGGATCGACTTGGATCCTTTTCAGAGGTTTCTACCTAGAACCTAACATAAAGGTTTACGCCTAGAACTATCTGTGAAAGGATTTACCCCAAACCCCATATGGAGGTTCTAAAGGACAACTCCTCTCTGGTGTATTGGCTCAACCCAGAACATTCTCAACATTTATCCAGATTTTTTCCACCTTCTAAGGGTGCTAACAGGAACCCACGCAGGAGGTTCTGCCGAGAACCGCTTGATATTCCAAGGGTTTCATCTAGAACCCACCACAGGGTTTCTAGCAGGAACCCATTTATATTCCAAGGGTTTTATCTTGAACATGTCCAGGTGTTTCTTCCAAGAACCCTTTCATGTTCCAAGGATTTCATCTAGAACCCACCCTGGAGATCTAGTGAGATCTTTTTTATATTCCAGAAGTTTTATCTTGAACCCACCTAGATGGTTCTACTAAGAACTCTTTATTATTCCAAAGGTTTTATCTAGAACCCATCCAACCTCCTATGGGGGTTCTAAAGAAGAACATTTCTATGGTGTAATGGTTCCACCCAGAACCCTCTCTGGGGTTCTATCCACATTTTTGCCACCTTCCTAGGGTACTAACAAGAATCCACCCAGGGGGTTCTGGTGAGAACCCATTTATATTCCAAGGCTGTTATCCAGAACCCTTCCATCATGTTCTTCTAAGAACCTTTTTATATTATGGTACAAAGAACCCCTCATCAAAGGGATTTCAAAAATCCTTAAGGTACTCTTTCTTCCAAAAAAGGGCTCTTTGATTGAAAAGTGTTCTTAACTGAACCCTTAATCTTACAAAGAACCCTTGACAAACCCTTTCTTGAAAAAGCGGTTCTTCAGAAGTACACAGTCCTGGGTAGAACATTAGACCTCAAGGAAGAACCCATTTGGCACCCTTATTTCTAAGAGTGTATACTAGCAAACTGCCAAGTACTGTATTTTACATATTAATGTGAAAACAGAGAACATACTGTGCAGTCAGTGGACGCACAAAATTGTCCAGCAACATACTACTTTATTGCCTCTGTCTTTTTTTATTCTTTATTTATTCTTTATTTTTTTGTGTAATTTCTTCAGCCTCTTGCTGCCCTTCTTTGTGTCTCTCTCCTTCCCTGTCATCCTTTACATTACTGCTGTGGCGTTATTCACGGGGACAGGGGGAACAGGGCAGAGTAAATCAGCCAGGAGGAGGTCGGCCTCGCTCGGTGTCCGGCATCGCCTGTAATATCCTTGCCGGGTGCTGATTTGCATGATTACACAGCTTCCGCCAGACAGCCAGCGCTTCATTTCTCACCTCAAACGCACACAGGGTGATTACGAGAATGCGACTGAAGCCACGCACACACAAATGCGGGTGTAAACACCTACACTGGGACACACAAATACTGTACATCACAGTAATGCCATCTGACATTGTTTGCAGCTGAGCGGTGGCAAGGATGATGACACACCCGGCACACATAAAGATGCACTGTCTCAGTGCTTTGAAAGCTTGTGTTCAAGGACGCTTAAATCTTCAGGCTATACTGCTTTTGGCCAAATTGTCAATTAGCATAAGAGCCTACCATGTTAAACTTTACCTATCACTGATCTGTCTCTATAATCTCACTGCTGTGCAAGCATAAAAGACGGCGCTGCTGGCCACGGAGCATCAGTGGACAGGTGCATGACTGATCTCTGTACAAGGAAAGAGGGACGATCAATACAGAGCTATTGAAGCTCTGGATCGATGAAAGGCCAAAGGATTCACAATGCAGAGGCCACCTCCCAACACCCTCCCATCGCTTCATGGTGTGAGAGCAGTGCATTAAAGCTTGTAAAATGTGAGAGTGAATGTGTGCGCGTTTGACAGAGAAAGAAAAAGTGAGCTTTGCTTGTAGCATCTGCAGAGATACATGCCTGGATATCCACTATATGAGCATTCACATGTGCATTTTACTGTCTCGGAGATGCCAGGACACCTTTGTGAGCGCAGCGTGGATCAATAGCTGCTGAGCAAATTTATTGCACAGGCAGCACCTCGGCCTGGGAGGCTTGCGATCTGCCAGGAATTACAGGTTCTGTGGGAGATTTACACCTTTAGGTTACTTAGTGCTAAACATGCCTGTGACATTGTGTAGCGTCCCTACAGGATTTCGCAGGCTTTTTTGGGGGATTGTTGCAGCCTAAAATACCTGATTTCACAACAGCTTTTGTAAAAAAAAAACTGTGATACATGTGGCAATGTTTCAGACATTGTTTGCAAGTGAAAATGGCCAAAAAAAGTGTTTTTTTCTTTTTGTATAATTCATTAAAAATCAAAGGGAACTTGTTCCAGGGAGAATGAGACTGCACTGTCTTCTGAATGTTCCATGTAACCTTACCAAAGAAGCTCAAGATTACAAAAAAATCTAACAAAATATACTTTATTTGTAAATGAAGAAGTGCACCTGGGGGTGTTGCACAAAGAAGCAGAATCTTTTTAGTACTCAAACTCAGTCAAAACAGCAAGGACAAAAATATAAAACAGAAAAGTGCACAGCTCATCGGCAAATGTCAATAAAAATGAAAAACCTTGTGTTCTTTGTAGTGCCTGTGCCAAAAGAAGAAGTAAATATTCAAACTTTGAGTCGGTTCTTTGAAACATTTGGAATGATTGGACAAAATTGCAAGGTTGTGCAGAATTCACAGTGGTTGGTTAACTGTTGCAATACCAACATCGCAATTCTGCATCGTCTATGGATTAATAGATCCCTTTTCTATTGGAAAAGTTTCAAGCATTAGGTGGAGGAAAAACAATTCTCTAAACACATTATCTAATGCTAGCTAGCAAAGCTTTGTTGGCTTGTTTCTTAACAAGAAAATGTGAGCTCTTCTGAATATGTTGTTTCAAAAAAAGAGTTAATATTTCCCAGTGGGAGCCGATTGGCTGACCCGTAGACGCTCACTCAGTGGATGAACCATCCATCTCCTGCAGGCTGGGTGGTGAAATTAATATGCTGATCATCGCCTGCTGTTTGGGCGATTTGTGTCATTTTATTAGTGACACACGCTACTCTGCGACACACTCAGCGACACAGTACACTGCCACTGAGCCCGAGGACGAGCGACACATCTAACACTCTGAATTATGGATTCATTTTGACCAAACCAAAGCTGGATATTGTTATGAACAAGATGGTTCTAATGAGCTTTATTTTGTTTCTGTTTGTCGAGTTGTGTTTGACGGACTTAGCAAAGCAGTTAAAGCTTGTCTTTAGTTTGATAAAAGAGAGAAACTTGAAATCAGATTGGGAATATTTCTTTTCTTGATGAGTTGTGATTAATTTTGTGGCACACATCTCCCCACAGTTATGCCCAGGAAATATTTCGACACATGACATTATCCATACCTACAACAGACATTACTTTATTAAACCTTTACTAATACGATGCACTACACTCAAGCATTTTTGATGATTGCCTCAGTTGAATCTTAGGTATGTGATAAAACTTCAGTTCTGAGCCATTACTACTTCAATTCTGGCACTAACAATACAGCAAGATAGCTTTTCCACTTGGTTATGTGAGCTACTACTCTGTGTTTGCCTCCATTTTTTTCCTTTATTTGCTTCCAGCTAACACTATGATGTGATAATGACGGCACTAAAAGGGTCTATAAGGCCTATATTGATCTTTCCAGTGAGGATAAGCCATATTAATTTTCAAATGACTGGATCACTAAGAGGCAGGTCAAGTCAAGTATTCTGTGTGATTTAAAGATGATTTGAGATGCAGAAAAGTGTTTGTATTCACGCCGTCACACGCGCACCTGTGTGTTTGTCTGCAACATCCCATGTCAGCAGATGCTGTTTGAGCCCCCCTGCCTTCCATGAACGCCGGCTCGTTCTTTGAAATCACCAAGGCGCAAACCCTGCTTCACTCTGCTTCTATTCAAGCCGCTGTTCCGCTTTGAAGTCCAACACGAGGCTTTTTATCTTGTTATCTTGTTATTTCATTGTATTCCCCCGCGCAATGCCATGCAACATCCCGAGGGGTACAACAAATACCCAGGGCCCTCCCTCTCATCCATAACACACAGCCGACAATGACGGCAGGAGAGAAGGGGAGAAGAAAAAGGTCCATTTCATGTTTGAACTAGAACAGAAGGGAATTTACAGTTGACCATATACTATAATGACGAGCCTAATTAATCAGATACATAATTCATGGGATGGAGAAGTGTGCTATGAAAGAGGAGGGGCGGGTGAGAGTGAGGACAAGACTGCACCATCAGCGTTTTCCTGGAGAGGAAAAGATAGAGGAGAACGCTGGACTGTCTGTTTGTGTTGAGCAAACATGCTGTGTATGTGCTTGACCAACACTCCAGCCGAAATGCCATTATGGGCCGAGCATACGTTTGAATAATGAAATGGAAAACATTTGTCAAGAGCTTTACTTTGACCTAATGTGACAAAAGACAAAGCCTCCCATTTTCTTACTTTAAGAGTGCAAACACAGCGAGGTGCACCGTGGGCTTCGGAGCAAGTTCATCAAAAATTAAAACGCACAACTTTTCTCCAGTACAGTGCTGTCGGAGGCAGTCCTTAAATATAATCCAGTGACTGCGATAGATCTAAAAAAAAAGTTAACTGTATATTAAATTGATTAAAATCCTATTTAATATATATTCTATGCTTGAAGCACATTATTTCCCACCGCTGCCTTTTCCCCCTGGCTCAAGGAAGCTCAGGCAGGCGGCAGGAACATTACAGGAGTGCAGGACGACTGCAGTATTGTAATTTGACAATAATAAGTGACAACAAGTTCTACACTGTAAGTTGATTAGCAGTTTATAACTGTCAGTTGTCTGCCTTCTGCCTGCCAGACTCCATTAACATATCGCTCAATTTAAAAGTTAGAAACATCTACTCCTTTTGAAAGATTATTAATCATTTAAAATGACCCATAAACAGACACTCATTCACTTGGCAAACACTCAGCATTAATTTGAACTCTAATTAATCTGAAACAATAACACAAGTTACAGGCCAGAATAGAAATTCTAAAGGAAATCGCAGCTGTAGTGTTGTGGTCGGAAAAGCCAGTATCTCAATTTAGCATGTTTTCTCTGATGATTTGTTACACTAAACTTATTACAGATTTCTCCATTAACCCATCAAAAGATGAATAAACCCAAACTGATTTCAAAGTCAATTTGTGCTCGACCTTAAAAGGTTAGTTTGGATTTTTTGAAGTGAGATTGTATGAGGTACTTATTTATGGGGTTCAGGTTTAGCATCAAAACATATTTAGCCATCTAAAAAAGGCCTGCCTAAAAAAATCTATATAAATTCAAGTGTATGCTAGGTTTAGAATATTTTTACCACTTTCACTTGCTGTCAGCTTTTTCCGAAGGGGAAACCAACACAATATAAGCCAAATATTGCCTTCTCAAAAGCCACCAGTCTCCATTGGCAAAAGTAATTTTATCTCACAGAAAACAGGAATTGCTCATCTTTTGTGTGTTACAATCCCAACTAACCCTTTAAAACACAAATGTCACACAGTAACACAAACAAACTGACTGATCGAGAAGATGAGCAACTCTATTGTCTTTGCCAAAGGAGTCTGGTGGCTTTGTAGAGAGCAATATTTGGCTTAAATAATGGCAATTTCCGGTCAGAAAACTGTCACTATTCATATTTTTATTTCTATTATTATCATATTATTATTACTTATTTTCTGATGTTTCTTGTTTGTCTTTGTTTTGTTTTTTTGTTCCCTCTTTACCTTTTGTTTTTCATTCTTGATATGTATTTTAAATAATCTTCAAAAAATGCAAATAAAAATACTGTGTCTCACAGCAAGGTAAGGCTGTGAAAAAAAATATGTTATTTGAAATCAAATATAATCCAGTTAACTCAAAAAAATGGCCTCAAGTGTAAATCCTCATTTAAACCTGAAGATAACAACAACTTCATGGTGATTAAGGCTGTATAATCAATATGTAATTAAAGTCTCTAAAAGCTACTTCTTAGACAAAAAAAACATTAAGTAATAATAATCAATAGAGCATCTTTAGGTCTGAGATCAATGTTGCTTCAACGCTGAATCGATCGGGTGGCAATCGACAGGGTCAATATCAATGAACCTAGAGAACAACAATTGCTCACTGACAAAGACTAAAAAAATGCATGATAGATTCAACTTGGAAAGAGACGCCTTTGTGTGCCACTGTATGAGATCAATAAGTAAATATGGGGGACGTTAAGTGTCCTGTAATGATGCTGGAGCTCATCGCGGGGCTAAAAACTCACCTTTGTTGCCGGTGCAGCTCAAATGAAGCGCACATTTGTTTTGGTAACCCTTGTTATCTTCGGCTTTACGTGGAAAAGGCGAGACATTCAAATGGTCAACGAAAACAACAATCTTCTGTAATGATGCTCTTTTCATTGCTTTACATCAGTCAGACAGACTTGGGTGGTAATTGTCATTTGTTCTGCTCCAGCTCTCCTCCAGGTTTCTCTCCTCCTGCTGACTGTGTTGGTGAGACACAAAGGCAGGCCTGTTAGCTCTGTGTGCGGAATTATTTTCATTTCACCTGCTGCATATTTGAGTGCGCCGCTCGACCATCGGTTGTTATGGTACAAATTAGGCAAGGTCAGCTTGAGCCGTCACCATGGAGACAAGGTTACACCAGGGGATGATTGGGTATTGCCTTGTATCCCAAATGTGTGTGTGTGTGGCAGTGAGTGTTTTCTTTATGAGGTGAAATAGATTTCACCCACATATCAGATCCAGCAATTTACCCACAAACAGTCTCGGTCTGCTTTCCACATCACTTATCCACCTCCTACACGTCTCTCTCACTGACTCCTACTATGTTAATGACTTTACTGTATACAGACATGGGTTACCTTAAAAATTTATTCACATACAATGACTAATGACCTGTTAAAAAATGTCAGTAACTCAATCAAAGTAGCACAATATTAAAGCCAGGGGTACAAGTAACCAGCTAGAAAATTTCAAACAAAATTTTGAGTGTGCCTGATGCTCGCTGCCGACTAGTATCCCCACCATATTGCCAGAAGTAGATGTATGGGGTAAGATTACTGTCAAATGTGTGCATGTTATAGTATATGTCTATTGTGCATTAATAAAAAAATTGTAAACTCTTGTTTAAGTCAAATCACGCATAGATTATGTAATGTAAATTTTCTCTGTGAGAATACAACTCATAAAGTTACAATTTTACTATGCAATCAACATGTTGATATCAACAATCCAAATGTAGTGCAGAGGGAAACACTTTTATTCTACAGGTTGGGATCAGTTCATTCACTCTGATTGAATTTCAAAATCTTTATTTAGAAGTGATTAAAAAGCACAAAACTGCACCTAAAAACTACAATATCTGAAGATAGAATTTTCAAATGAAGTGATTCCGACCTGCAGCTCCACTCACTCAGGTGTCCTACATATGAACTATTCTATGTATGGTTATGCTGCTTCAGCTCATGGCCGTCGGTTACTGAGTGTCGCAAGCACTTCAGATATTTATTCACAGATCAAACATTTAATAAATGTTATAAAAACCTATTGGATGTCTATATTTGGGGGGTGGAGCTTCTTTTGTAGGATTCTCTGATTCACTGCCTTCAAAAGTTAAATCAATGTTTGGACTTTGAGGACCCAGGTTTAATCCTTGGTTTGATTTTGAGACCTGTTTCCAAAGGAAAAAGTAAAACACTCTAAGAAAGAGCTTCCCAGTGTCTCTGGTTAACTGGCTGAAGAAGTAAAATCACCACTCAGTGGTTTTGGCCCCAGGTTTAATCAATACAACAGAAAGATTGAAATGCTATCAGAAAGAGGCTTGAGGTATCTGTGATTGATTGCCTTTGGTAGATAGATCACTACTTCAAAGTTTGTGGACCCTGGTTTGATCCTTGGCTTAGTTTTGAGACCCGTTTCCAAAGGAAAGAGTGAAAAGCTCTAAGAAAGAGTCTTCATGTATCTCTGAGTCATTGACTTATGAAGGCAGATCACTGTTTTCAAGTTCTGAGGAAGCAGGTTCAGTCCTTGGGTTAGTTTTGAGCTGAAGTTGATGCAAAGAGACAGTTCAAGAGGATGAACTGCTAAGATTGAAGTTCAACTCAGTGTTGGATTGAATCCTGCTTGAGGACATATGTTGTCTTTAAAGACACCAGCAGAGCGACACCCCCTACAGGCTGCTCTGGTTCACTGTGTATGTCATGGATATTAAAAAAGATTCAAGATTGATTTGTAATTTTTATTTTATTTTGAGTGCAAATTGAATATAAAACTTAGTCATTCTGATTTTGCTTTGATTTTGTTTGCACCTGAAATATGGTTGCACCATCTGAAATGTGCTGCCTTCAAAATCCCTAAAAATAAATCTAAAAAAAAATCTTTAATTAAATTTGATTATGTTTAATGATGGTTTTTAGGTTTATATGATCAATTAATTGATGATTAAACCATAGACCCAGATGGGTTTTTTTCTTTTTTTACCACAGTGTTGTCGCCTTATAAAACCACAATATGAAACATAATTTGTTTATACAACGTGCTCAACAAAGAAACAAAGACATGGAGCAAAATTGGTTCATTGATAACTCTAAATTGCCTGTAGGTGTGAATGGGACCGTGAATGGTTGTCTTTCTCTATATGTCAGCCCTGCAATGAACTCAATGAACTAGCGACTTGTCCAGGGTGTACCCTGCCTCTCACCCAATGCAAGCTGGGATAGGCTCCAGCCCCCCCATGACCCATCAAGGATAAGCGGTTACGGACAATGGATGGATGGAAACTGTGATTACGTCTTATTTTTAACTAACCCTGCTTTTTTGTATCCTAATTGCATAATCCTGTTACATGTAATCTGTTCCTCCCCAAGCCTGACTATATATCTACATCTCAGAATTGAATTGATTTGGTGCATCAAAATTTGCCTCCTTCTCTCATTATTTTTTTCAGAATAGCTCCAGACTCCAGTCCAGGCTTCATGTTATTCACCTCCTACAAAAGAATGCAAGTCATTCTGCTGAAAATATTTCTCCCTCCTGCGTGTTTTTTTTTTTCTGTTTCATCTTCTTGTCATTCTCTCCGTCCAACTATTCCTTCTTGAGCTTTCATAGAAGGAGACGGCACAGGGGACCAGGCTTGTCCTCACTCCAACGCCCACAAAAGGGCTTGGACGCTCAGGTGGGAGGACTTGAAGCTCTCACTGGCTGCCACCCTGGTTTCTGGCTCCGGGTGGCTCATCTAGGGCCAGAACTGCAAACACTGCAGTTAAAAAAAAAAAAAAAAAGAAAAAAGAAAAAGAGAGGACATGAAAGAAGAGATGGTCAGAGAGGAAGACAGAAAGAAAAGCTGCTGGGCTGTTATTCGTTGATTCGGAGCCCATTCCTGCAGTGGAGCCATCTGCTGAAGGAAGAAGAGAGACGAGGTGCAGTGCAAACACTAAAGCATGATCCACTCCGGTTCCGTCATTACAGTGGAGAATTTTGATTTTACAACGTGCAGGTGAAACCACTGAATGCTTAACTGGACCCAGACAGTTTCAACATTCACATGACCAGAAAAAACAGAAGCTCTGGTACAATGAAATGCAGCCCTCTTTGATTGAATCCTGCCTTTGTGAAACTGATAATGGTCAACTTTTGCTGAGGAGAAGACTGGACTATTTTCAGAGGCTTAGCTAGCGGTGATGTTGTACTGGACATCATTAAGGTGACAGATGGATTTTTTCTCACACATGGGGGAACACAGATCATACCTAAATGCTGCAGGTGCTCTTTAAGCTGCCAGTATGCTTCCACAGAAGTGCTTATAGGATGGTCAGATAGCTTTTGGGCATAAAGGGACAGTTCACCTGAAAATCAAAAGTGCATATTTTCCTCTTAGCTCTTACAGATCTTGTTGTGAGCAGTTTTCATGTAGGAACTATTTTCTTTATATGGTAGAATCTACCAGAGCTACTTTCTTTCTGCAACAGAATTTACCAGAGCTACTTCATTTCTAGCAAGAAAGTAGCGCCTACACGAAACTGCTCACAACTAGGTCTATGGATTATCTTAAAGGGACAGTTCACCCCAAATCAAAGCTACATATTTTTTCCTCTGACCTGTAGATCCATCTAGATGGTTTCAGTGTAAGTTGTAGCAGAATATACGGGAACTATTTTCTTTGTACTACAAAGAAAATAGTTCCTACATGAAAGTGCTCACAATGAGATCTGTGGATCATCTCGAGAAACTGGGTCGTGATTTCTGGAAAGACACAGTGGTGATGAATTTCTCAAGTGTTTTTTTACATTACATTTACATATTTTTTTTTTTTTTTTTGCGCTTTGAGCACCACCTGGATCCATTACGTTCGAGAGAGGGCAGACATCACTGCGGCTGTTATATCAAGAAATCAGCAACTCACACCAAAGCTATCTAGATGGATAAATAGTGCTAAAAGCTGAAGGAGAAATTTGTATTTTTAATTTTGGGGTGAACTTTCTGTTTAAGTAACCGGGTCTTGATTTCTGCAAAGTGACATTTGCTTTTTTTTTGACAGCGATTAGCTATCTCCAAAACTCAGCAACTCTCACCAAACCATTTTAGACATATAGATATGTATGCAAAATAGTTTCAGTTTTGAGGTGAACTGTCCCTTTAAAAATTTGTTATATGTAAAGCAATACCATGCAGTAGTGTTTCTGTAATGCCAGCGGTGAGCGCCTGAAGTGCCTGTGAGTGTAGTATCACTTCATCACCTGTAACAATATTAAGAAAAACACTCCAGAATAGCATATTAGCGCTACAGCTGTGGAAGGAGAAAAGCAAGTAGGCACAAGCTCAGCACAAAAGACAGACGCCTTCAGGGGAAATTATATTCCCCCATCAGAACATGACTGACAGCTGACATAAGCTGTGAGTGTGTGTTGGAGTTCAGATCATTAATCAGACAGCACGCCGACAGCACTGATGAATTGCCTTCTCTACTGCATAATCTATGTGCTGCTTTCCCTCTCGACCTTCACTCGAGATTGACTGTGCGTCTATGTGAAGAAAGAGTAAAAGTAGAGAAAGGGGGAGATGATCCATCTCCATTATCCTGTTTCACCCTGGTTATTTAGCATCGCATCAGGCTCTCTCCCTCCATCTCCCCCTCTTGTTTCCTGCTCCATCACTTTTTCATTTCCCCTGTCTTTTCAGCTCACTATCATCCTGTTGTTTCTTCCCTCTGTTTTTCCACTGGCTGCTGCTGTCACCCTGGGGAAATACTGCTTTTTCCTAATGACATGTACAGATTGTATGTTGCAGAAAGACTGGATTGTTAATGTTGTTTGAGCTCGACACTATTCTCCGGGTTCCTCCCTGCACACGTGTGTTAATGAATATGTAATAATAGACACAATACTGTATGTCTCAACTGAAATACTGTCTGCACTGCTGAGTGGATGTCCTTGAAAAATAGGTATATACTGCCTCCTGCTGTTCAGTAAAGCAAAGGAACATTTCTGCAGTATATTTACCCTGAAGCAAGATTCAGCAACACTAATTACAAAAAGGTTGACACATTGTGTGAAAAACCACAGAATGCAATGATTTATAAAAACTTCTTGAGCTATACTCAATTATATACAGCACAAAGACAAGACATTTAATGTACAAACACTCATTCTGAATTTGATGCTTGCAATATGTTCCAAAAAAAGTTGTGAGTGGGGCATGTTTACCACTGTTACATCACCTTTTCTTTTAACAACACTCAGTAAACGTCTGAGAACTGACAACACAAATTGCTGATGTTTTGAAAATGAAATTCTTTCTCACTCTTGCTCAATATAGAACTTGAAGTGCTCGACAGTCCGCAGACACATGCAAAATGTGTCTTGTGTCTTCCTGAAATAAGCAGGGACGTCTCTGAAAAGAATGTCATCTTGATGGCAGTTTATGTTGCTCCCAAACCTTTCAGCATTAATGGGGATGCTGCCCCAAGTCGCCATGGGCGCCAACACACCCCCGAACCATCACAGACGCTGGCTTTTGATGGTAGCGCTGGTGATGATCTGGATGGTCCTTCTCCTCTTTAGCCCAGAGGACACGACGTCCAAGATTTCTGAACACAATTTGAAACGTGGACTCTTAAGACCACTGTACACTTTTGTACTTTGCTTCAGTCAATCTCAAATGAGCTCAGAGCCACATGACGTGATGAATCTCAGACCATCCATCCATGCTTCTGAATGTTTTCAAAAAGGTGTTTTTGAGCATTCAGCAACTTTCAGTCTTCTGTTGCCACTGTCCCAAATTTTTTTAAACGTGTTGCAGGCATCAAATTCATAACAAGTATATATTTCCCAAAACACAATAAAGTTCATCAGTTTGAACATTAAATATCTTGTCTTTGTACTGTATTTAATTAAATACCAGTTGAAAAGTATTTGCAAATCATTGCACTCTTTTAGAACTTGGGTTGTACAATCCTCACACATCATGTCGAGCCCAGAACTAAATCCAGTTCATCATTCCAACCTGCCCCATGAATCCAGCTGCTAGCCATCCATATTTGCTGCTGCCTGGTGCCAGTCTGTCTCCAAACTAGGGCCTCCCCTCCATGGGTCATTGTTCCATATTCCAGCGTCTGTCCCAGAAGTTAACAAACCATCTGAAGGCCCACCTGCTACTTTGGTGCTCTGGGACTGGAAGGAAAGAGGGGACGCCTTTTTTTTTCCACAGCAAGTGAATCCGGAGGCCGACGACTCAGCATCACTGAGCAGTCAGACGAGAGGAGCAGAGAGGTCACAGCTGGGCCAGTCCACCTGCACAATCAAGCATGGTTATGTGCAATTATTGGATAATTTGCTTGTGGGGTACACAAACACCCAACGCTATTTATTTTTCAAACAATAATTGAACTCTACTGAGACCATGTAGACCTTGTATTTCCCAAGTGACAACGGGAGTAATGGTGCAAAACAAAAATGTGCCAAAGGACGAAAAGCAGACAGTTTTCATTTCAAGCCATTTCAGCACAGGAGGATGAGGCCAAACCATGCACAGCGATGATGTTTAACTGTGTTCATAACCACACGCTTAACCTGGGAAGCAGAACCGGACAAAAAAAACCAGTCAGAAATGAGGATGGTCGACCAAATTATTCATCTGGGGCCTGTCACAACGGCCATGACTGTAAACTGGTCACTTTATGACAGATGCATGGGTCTACCCTCTAATAGGAGGATACACCTTCAGGCTTTACTGTTATACCATTAAAGGAGCAATATGTAGGAACTGCACGTGCAAAAATTAGTACACAGCCCAAACAGTGAATCAGACCCAAATTTTCTATACAGTCTATGGTTGAATCAAGTTAGCACAAGACATGAGGTAACTAATAAATACATCTGGTATAGTTGCATCCAGGTTGCACATGGCTGGAAATTGAAATCCATGGCTTCAACCCATTGTGGTAATTAACACACGGATTAAGAGTAATAATTAATACTGAATGTTGATGGGGGAATGAATCCATAATGAATCCAGACTTAATACTAATTCATATATGACCCAGTCTGTTCATCAGATTTATTAGTAGCTGATGTGGTACACATTAATGCATGAGTCATAGACTGATTCATTATGATTTGTGCATTAATTAAGCATTAATAAATGTATATTAGTGGACCAGTATTTTAAAGTGGTACAAGTCAATTTTGCCTCTGAAATTACTTTTCTTGGTAACTGACTACATTATTCTAGTGTTCTCTGCAATTTTGGCAATATTAAAAACATAACTGCTCCATTTCCTGATTTAGATTATTGATATGTTTCTTATGTTTGATTGATTAATAACCTGCAACATCATGTTGGCTACTAATAACAGTTCATAAGTATTTCAGCTGTTTATTTTATTTTTTTTCCTGTCTTGGCTTTATTTCAGACACTGTGGTCAATCTGCAGGATGTGGGTTGTAAATCCTGGTTGTACACTAACTTGGTTGCCCAGGACAGTAGCGATTAATTACACTCAAATGATGAACTCGAACAAAGTCCTGCCACTTTCTCCACAGGCACCTGGTTAGGAAAAGGTCAGCTGAGAGGAAAAACACCAGGCCTGGTATGTGGGCAGTGTCAGGGCCATATTCTGTGTGGGAGGGAATGAGGGGAAATAACTGATCATGGGAGACTGAGAGCTACACATGATGTCAAGTGTACCTAAAGACAATCCTGTACCACAGGATGTTTGGTAATTAGTGTTGTAGTGACAGTGACATTAGGTTTAGACATCGCAAAAATTAGCTACAACCTAATGGTCCTAATGAACCAGTAATAAGATAATATTATTGCCTGTTTCTCTTGTGACACTGACGTCTTTAACACTACTGTTTTTAGATCTTAATTATGACAACTTCACAAATAATACTTAATGGGATTTATTTTGAAGCTTAAGCAAAATTCAGTGGTATTCTTTGACCGTTCCAGCACACTTAAGTCTCAGTGTCAGGTGTAAATGAGCTAGAAGCTTTTGCCACTGCTTATTTAATGAAAATGTTCAATTATGTCCTACAAGGCCGGTGGCTTTCAGCCAGGATACACTTCACCCTCTGCATCCATGTCAGGCTTGCTAGGTTGGCAGTAACCTGACGCTTGTGCAGTGTTCTCACTCAATTACAAGAGGAGAGGAGTAAGAAGCTGGCTGGAGGAGTACATTTTAATTGTAATGTACACTTGTGGATATCTACTAAGGCTCAAACTAACAATTATTTTCATTGTTGAGTAATCTGTTTATTATCTGATTTTCAGGATTAGTCCATAAAATGTCCAAAAAATGAGTCATCACAATTTCCCAGATTCCAAAGCTGCGTCTTCAAATTCGTTCATTTGTCCAAGTAAAACTCCAAAATGCAAAGGCTCTTCATTTGCTACCATGAATGATAAGAAGTATCATAATACTATAGTTGACAACAAAGTTTCATACAAGTTCAGCACGGTGAAGAAATTATAGAAGTGTGGCTTTTGCAATCAGTTGTATGGTTGTTTGAATGTTTGCATCACATTCTGTCTGCGGCTTACATTTTCCTCTTGATAAAATAAAAATCCTCACAATTAATGCACAAAAAAACTGGATAGATGCTTCAACAATTGAGTAACAAAAACCCAAACAAGACAGATAGTGTATTCATGAAATATAATGATGTGATGATGTTTCTAACACTAACAATTAAAATGTGTTGAATTCTTCAGCTATATGAATGTGAATGCTAATCTCATATACTGCAAATTAACTGTTAAAGCATACGGCATATTTGGTCTGTAGTTGTTAAAGGTTTAGCCTAAATCACAATGACAAACAGAAAAAACAGTTGGTATTAAGAAGGTGGTTTACAGATTTATCGTGATTACCAAGTAAAGGTCTTTTGTCCAGTTTCCCAGCAAAACCAGCAAACCCAGCTCTTTGGAAAAGAACCGGGGGCTGTATTCATAAATATTCTAAGAAAACTCACAGAGAGCTCTGAACTTGGCCTAAAAACTTCTAGCAAGAAGTCCTAGCTTAGGAGTGATTAGGCGAACTGCCACAGGAGCAACTGCGACCCAGGAAAAAACTACTTTTTATTTTAGTGGGGATGTGTGGTTGACCCTGTTGCTAGGTACGGCTTATGCTTTTTAAGAATGTGATTGGTTGATCCAAAAACAGAAAAAACAAAATGCACTATCATGACAATGTGCATAGAACAGACAGTGAAATAGACAGACTCAATTAAGAGATTGTGTAATTATGAATACTACAAGAACATTTCTGTTGAATAAATTGTATGCCAAGGTAGAAAAGTAGTCCACAAAATGTTTCAAAACAGGTTTACTTGCACAAGGGTCTGTTTACATGCCAATAGCTGTATTTGTCTGTCACGCTGGTAATTTTTATGTATATTTAATATTAAGAGGGGAAGAAAGCCAGCTGTGTCCATTAATGAGCCTGCAGTGGACACCCAGTGGAAATAAAATGAACTGCATCACAATTTGAGACTGAAAGTGCTGAGATTTTTCAGCCTTGTATGGTTTTATTTTCCTTCCAACACTCTGTTACACAAAGTAATATATATGTGATGCATTGTGAATAATTTATCTTAACCAGGATCTACTCTTAACTTGAAGGGGAAAATTCTCAGAAAATATTGTAATTCTAAAAATATAACAGGGGCAACTCTTGTACTCAGAAGCTTTGAGAACACGGATCTTTTGCGTTGCTTGGTCAAACGATTCTGTTATACCCTTTATATGGAAGGCCAAAATGCAAGATGAATTTCAAATTTGTAAAGGCCCATAAAAGTCTGGCTGGAACTGAACTTGATCAAAAGAGTGCTATAGGTCTCGCTGTCTTTAGTACTTCCAAATTTCCCCATTCACAGAGCTTTTACTTAGACAAAACAGACATTTTTGCTCTGGTAAACAGTCCCAGTGGTGGAAAAAAAAGAAGAAAAAGAAGCAGCAATGACAAGTTTTTACTTTTTATTCATCAAGACAACATAGACATTAAAAGCAGAGCAAAATTAAACAAATCTTCAGTCTTCAAAATTTTTTGATCAAAATTAAATCAGTATATTTTACAGTAAGGGGACACGAGCAATCAATGTGAGCTCTAAGTGGAGGAGAAAAGAGACACGTCCTGTCATGGGACTAACATTGTACATACGCGTTCAACTGACTGTTTTTTGTTTTTTTTAAAAAGTCAGGAAGTGAAGTGGGACCTGACAAACCAAAACAAACCACAAGCACGGTTTTTATTTCATTTTCACTAAAATGCCAAGAAACAAGGAGGATGTGTGAAGATTTTCAAAATAAGAACACAAAAACCCAGAATGAAACTCTCCTCTAAGTTTGGTATTTAAAATGATGCCTGGCTGACATCTAGACCAAGAAGTATATCAGATGAACCACAACTACCCTCATCCAGCCAAAAGATAGACCGGTAATGGAACATGAAGATCAATGATATTTTTTTTTCCTCTCTCCTCATTTACACATGTATGTTCATGTTTTTAAATAAGCCACTACACATTTGTGGTTCACCTTGTTTTTAAGCAGCGTAGTGTCAGGTTCAGGTTAAGGATGGGTGCGCTCTTCCACGTCTTCCTCCACCAGATATCCCAGCTTCCCCTGTTGAGCAAAAATGTTCACAAAATGTAATGTTAGCAAAGGTCCCACAACAAGTGCTTGTAGCAACAACTGCTGCTACTGGAGCAACAATATCTTCTACAGAAAAACTACTTGTCAAATATATCCCTCAATTTAGCCACAGAGGAAAATGTAGATCATGAACAAGAGACACTGTTGATAATGCACAAAATACTATCCATATACTAGCATGATAGTGGAATTTAGCCTGATTTTTTGTAAATATTTTTAGTTTATTTTTAACTGGATTGCTTTGTTCACAAGTTTGCACTTAAGATCAATCTAAAAACAAAAAGGTCCACAAAGTTTTGTCACTACCTTTGACTAATCTTTTAAAAATGGTATCAAACCTGGTTGACATTCCTCATGCCAAAGCAAAACTGACAGCATCCTGCCAACTGAACAAGGGTGACATTTAAGGACCAGTGTGTAGGATTAAGTGGCACCTAACAGCGAGTTTGCAGATTGCAAACATGTCACCTCACCTTGCCCTTCCTAGCATCTAGAAGAGCCTACAGTGTCCACAAAACTCTATTTTTATTTTCAGGTGATTATAAACTATATGAAAAGATACATTAACATTTCTACTAGGGCTGCACAAATAATTGCAGTTATTAAAATCACACTATAGCAAGGCCAATATCCAAGTCAAAACTGTAATGCAAAAATGATCATTCTCGCTAACCATTTCGTACACTGGATTTTCAGTCTAATAATCGCAATAAGACTTTTTAAAACTACATTCTGTGGCCCTAATGTCTATCACATTCTGCTAATGCATCCCTGTAAATCTTACACACTGGCCCGTTAAAAATATCCTATCAAAACTACATGGAAATAAACACAACTTTAGCTGTTGGCATAGGTATATCAAACAGGCCACTTGTGCATCTCTGTATTGTCATTATTTTAAAATTTGTGTCTCTAAAATACATTTTTATTATTAAAATACTTTTTCCAAACATATTTGAAACTTATGTAGAAAAAATAAATAGAAAAAAAACAAAGAAAGACAATAAAAATATACACAGTCAAGCTCTCAAGATCATGTTCTGGAGAAGTACAGAATTGTTTTTTTTTCTGACAGGCAACAGCATTCAGAAATGGATGTGGGTAGAGAAAGGAGTACCTGGGGTGAGTACCTGCACAGTTTGACAGTCAGAGAGTATCCATGATTTTTAATTTGCCCTTTTCTCATGTGGTCTCGCTCACAACACCAACGCTGTGTGAGGTATGGAAGTCAGCTGCAATTCATTCGATAAACCCTACCCTCCAGTTAGTTAGTTACTTAAGGCCCCCGGTGCTATAACACCCCCCAAACACACACTGCATGGCATTATCAGGCACAGTAAGCTGGACAACAAATCCATGGCATTTGAGTCATGATTAAAAGAAATGGCTTGGCTTTTCACATACACCATTTGACGATAGCTCAAAGTAGGACTGTGTGTTTACATGTGAGCAGGAGAAATCCTCATGATAGATATGGAAACATGTAGACACACAGTGGCTGAATTTTCTCACTGTATGGAGTAGAATATCTCTGCAAATCAAATTACATTTACCTACTTCAAAGTAAAAGAAAAAACAAAAATAAATAAAAACAGGTGAATACAGGCAGGAAAATTTGATTGGACTGGTTAATATTTTTTCTGCCATTTTGTCCACAAAGACAAATATACATCTATAAGGATCAAAAACCGATACAAAACGAGGGGTACCTCCGGGCATGTTTGCTCAGGGCTACACTGGCCTTTCCCTCTTGGCTTTGTGTGAATGTTTTCTACCTTCTTCTCATTCATCGGGCCTAGTCCTTCATCTTCAGTGCATACTTATGATGCACTATTCGAAAACAGGATAAAGATATATGCATATAGTACATAAGACAAAATCATAGGCATTGAACTGAACGTAAACAGGGTGGGAGAGGTAGGGTGAGAGGGTGGGTAGGGGAGATGGGGGTTGTGGGAAGGGTGGAGGGTTTGGGTTGAGAGCCAGGGGGGATCGCGGAGGAGGACGCACTTACCTGAGCCTGATCTGAGGTCCTATCAGATCAGTTTTAATTGGACTGAGTGTCACCTTCAGAATGGAGGAGCTCTTGCTGGCCGTTAAGCAGTGGGGAGGAGACAGAGGCAGCCGCCTCCGTCTCCATTGGTTCCACTTCTGATGAAGCCTTGATCGAAGCCGCGTCGCTGTCCGAGTGCTTGTCTTTCTTAGAGCTGCTCCTCTCCTCTGTCGTCTTACGGTCTGGGCAAACAACATGCATGCACACGGTGGTCAAAAAGTAAGCATTTCTCTTTGGGGCACAACTGTATGGTAACACCATATATACGTGAATGTAAGGTAAAAATTCCCCTGCTGAAAGTGATTTTGACCCCTGTATTGTTACTGTGGTTCTATTTTATAGCATATATGTGGATTTTAAATATGTAAATGCCATCCTGTTTCATTTAGCCTTCAGACAATCTGCTGGTCAGATTCAATATCATCCACATCTTCCTCTACACTGGACTGATAATCTCCCTGCTTTACAGTCTTTTGCCCAAATTTTGTATGGCTTTCAGAAAGACACCACAGTGGTCACTAGAGGAATAAATGTGTGAACACAAATAGCAAAAACCTAAAAGAATGTAACTACTGTCAGAGGCACTGAAACTGGCATCACACCATGGGTTGCCCTATACGTCACCTTTACACTAGTATCTGGCCCAATAATGACAAAAAATTGTTTTGTAGATATTTGTGGGCACTTCAATAGTATTTCAGAGTTTGTCTGTTGATGACTCATCCTGCACTCTGGGGGCTTTACAGAATTCAGATGAAATGCTTTCTCACTTATGATGATGCCGGAGCATGAAGGAGAACATATTCATGCTCTTGATCGGACTACGGTATTTTCACTGTACAAAAGCACAGCTTTACAACTTTATTCACTAATTAGGGTGAATAGTTACTGTTAGGTAGCAACAGAACCGGGCTCAGCAGGCTCCCAGTGAACACAGCCAGTCACCAGGACAAACACAGCCTCCGACTCTAACAGGGAATATACTATTGAGGTGGTTTACGGAGTTTCCTGATGGGAAGATAGCTTTGTTTTTTTACTAAAGTAAGTTAGCTAACTGCAAATTGCCGTTAGCTCAGTTAGTCATTACTCAGCCCTGCGGTGCCAGGAGCAAAACCTGGAGAGAAACCCATCTCGGTACTGTGTCTATTCCCTGTCGTCAAACTGGCCTTTGGTCCTGATCTGGCCCTGTTCACTAGGAGCACTCCGTTCAGGACGAATCAGCTAATAGGAACGCTGTCCTTCTTAGATCCATGGACCACTTCAGCTACAGGGCAGGGGCCTAACGTACAGCACTATTGGCTACTGAAAATGCCAATCAACATCTGCAGCAAGTCTCTCCCTAACTAACTGCCTGTTTTACAAGAAAACACATCACCAACAAGCACTCTGTTCACCATTTCATGGGAACTTTACGACTTTTCAAGGACCTGAAGCCACCGTGTTTTTGTATAATAGCATCTGCACACACAACATCTAATGGGTAATAGAGTAACTTGACATGTATTACAAATGAAAGTCATGTTGAAGTCCTCACCTTTGTCTTTTGATGACCGCTCTCTGTCCCTGTCCCGGTCCCTTTCCCTGTCCTTGCTGCGGCTGCGATGGCGGTGAGATTTGCGCTCTGAGCTGCGCGACCTCCTCCTGTCACGACTGCGGGAGCGACGCTTTCTGTCAGAGCGGTCACGGCTGCGCCTCCTATCCCTGTCTCTGTCCCGGCTCCTGTAAATGGGGGGAGGATAATAAATCATTTAGGCAACAAGTGAAAGATGTATGTAAAAAAAAAATAATCTGTCCATTTAGTCATGCCTCAGTGGCACAAAAATTGATTTCTAGTCAGGAGGTGCACATATTTGTTTTTGTATAACCAGAGGAGAACCATCATTAATACATGGAAGAATGTTCCCTGGGCATCTATAGATGGGTGACTGAATTTCCAGGAATTGCTCCCTCACTTGTCACTACTGGAAACCTGGAAACCTAGTATTTAACATGTCAAATAAAATGAGAAAATGTTCTGTTTGGGCAGTCAAGTGAAATTTTGATAGCATTTGTCATTTTAATTAATACTGTCAGCAGCAAGCAAGATTTACCCAGTAATTTCAGTGTTTCTGGTATGAGCATCCAGGTTCCAAAATGAACACACCCCAACGCACAAAGGCAGTGAAGAATAGGGGTTTGTCTTAAGAAAGGGGTCACTGACCAACTGAACAGGTTCATAATGACAACATACTGACAAGCTTTACTTTCGGTGTTTTTTTTTGTTTTTGTTTTTTTTGCTTTTAGAGCAGCTGGAGCTGGGGCAGTAAACAAAATGAAAGAAACACAGCTACACGTCTCCATTTCAAAATCCGATACTTTTCCAGACTTGTCAGTGGATTTTTTGGACCATATTTCATATTTAGCTTTCCATTCCCATTTGGAATCCCTCACCAAAAGGGCTTTTGTGCGCACAAAGTTGGGACAACATTTTTGAATAAGAATCATTAAAACATGATTTGGGGCATCCAACATTAGTTTACACTTGGTTGATGACAAATAATACAAAAGCATTCTAACAAATTTTAAAATTATAGTTTGAGACTAAGGCATATCCTATTTTTTCCTCATATGACATCAGCCTGGTACTTTTACAACATCAGCTGTTACACTGTGTGTTTGCAATCCATCAGCTCTGCTGTAAAAGGCAATGTAAATAAAGAGAATTCATTCATGGGAAAAGTGTGCTCCAAGTGCCATTAAAAACTTATGAATGTTGTATTTTAGAAAACAGAACAGGGGAAATAGTCTGGAAACATTTTTCTATCCTTATCCAGAACTAAAATGACTAAAATTAAATTCCATACTTTTCTATACTGCGTAGGAACCCTGGATCTAAGAGTAATGTTTATTCTTGTGTTTAAATTGTGCCTCTATCAGTTATAGTGAAACACAACTGTTAGAATATAGTCATCAATGTGGTTCAAGATAGTCAGCCGTACCTGCTGCGTTTGCGTTCCCTCTCCCTGTCCTTGTCTCTGCTCCTGGACCTCCGGCGATCACGGGATCTGCTCCGTTTCCTGTCTGATGCTCGACTGGAGTGGCGGCTGTTGGAGTGGCTTCGGCGCGCCCTCCTGTCCCTGTCCCTCTCCCTGTCCCTGTCTCTATCTCTGTCTCGTTCCCTGTCTCTCTCCCTCTCGCGCTCTCTCTCCCTTTCACGTTCCCTCTCCTTCTCACGTTCTTTCTCCCGCTCCTTCTCCTTCTCTTCCTCTTCTTTGCGCTTTTTCTCCCTTTCCTCCCTCTCACGCTCGCGGTCTTCTCTGTCCCTCCTGAGCACTGGGTTTTCACCTTGGGGGTCTTCTGATCGGCGACGCAGTTTCTCCTGAGAGGAAATGAGCAAATGCCCTCAAATTAATTATGGTAAGTTGATCTACCAGAGTCAACAAACACAGAGCAAGTGAAATAATCTACTATACACCATTCACTTTCGTAAAAAGCAAAAATTATGTAACATTAACTTCTCCTTAACAATTCTCTGTACAAAGTATCACAGATCATTTTGACATATTTGCAATTTAAGAATTTGCTTTTTTACCAAACTAAGAGAATAGGTATTTCTCTATGAGAACCACAAAAATAGTTGTTTGCATCCTTGTTGTGGTCAAGTAAACTAAAAAGAAAGACAGGACATTACATCACTATTAGGGCTGGAGCGATTTGTTGACCTAATCGACATCACTGATTGCGAAAATGTCAATTTGCATGATGTGCGTCGACATCGCAAGGAACTGCTGCACCTCGTCAGATTGTGGATTAACCCAGAGGACACACTGCAGCAAGCAAACCTTGCCATGATAATCTAAAGTGTGGGAGTATTTTAGACAGAGACACAACAGTATGACTCCCTATAAGCTCCACAAACTGGAAATGTCTGATCACAGCAGGACAATCTGCACTGTGCTAACAACTGAGGTGAAGCACTGAGCATCCAGTTAAGACAGCACTGTCTTTTTACTTTCATCAGCACCCAAGCACAACATATGAGGATTATCAAGGTGCAGAGACACTTTATTTATTTACTTCATCGCCCCCTTGTTAAGAGTGATGTCTGCACTGCTGCTGTTGACATAATACCACACACTGTTTAACACTGTTATTTGGCTGTTTCATACTTTGTTTACATTAACAGCCCTGTCTGAGTGAGAAAACTGCTACAACTAAAATTACTGACTGTTACAGTCCGATTCATTTATTTTCCTTTATTTACCCACACACATGCAAAAAACATTTGCCAGTGATCATCTTACCTACATATGACTCCAGTGATGGAAAAAAACCCCACGTCCTAACCAGTTTTAAGTCAAGCACTTCTTTTAAAAAATCTGATTTTCCAGTTCAGAGGGTTTATGCAGTGGTTAAATTAATGTGTCATAGCAGACCTTTTGGATTTGAGGTCAAATCTTTCTCTTAACAGGCAGCTGACAAATAAAGTCTATTAAATAGGGTTAGAATTACATTAAATGATGGCACCATTACAATTATTCTAGTGTGCCATATGTGTATATTTCTTAGGATTGTAACTGAATAAACTACTGAAATATTAATGAGTCCGTTTTTGATCAAATAATTAAAAAAATGTCTCTAGATTGATAAATAAATTAATCGTTGACCTGCTTGGACTTTTGCGCAAGTTCATCTAAGGTGGAAGCACACTAAAACTCAAGTTATCTACATCGTAAGACCTTTGATGAGGAAATAGAGGAATCAGAGAATAACATGCTGACTGATTTATCCAAATGTGCTCATTTGTTTGTTTGCAGTTGTTCTCCCAATAGCACGACTGACATGGCATCTCTCACAAGCTTCAATAAAACTGCCATCAGAGTCTGCAGCATAGATGTTCTATAGTGATCTTATGTCCCTTCCTTCTTTTTTAGTTTCCTTGGTTGTGGTGCAACATGGATCATATGGCTGACTGTGCACAACTCATGCATACTGCATACTGCATCTCATCTATTCTTTGTGTGAGATGATCCTGTTACCTTTAGCTCCTCTACAGTAGATTTGATCTTTGCGTAGCCCATGTGTTGCTTGCCCATTAAGTGATCGTCCACTCGAGACTGTGCATCACCCACGATGAGGAAGGCCCCGCACACCTCACACACCTCCATCTGTTTCTCCTGGGCCGCAAAGCTCTCGATGGTCTAGAAAAAAAAAGAACAAGTCAGACTTTATAAAGGAATGATATAACAAGCAATATATTTCTGATAAAGGATACCTCCGATTTAGAATTTAAATCAGCCTGGATATTGTTGGTTCTAATGAGGAATAGATTTTAGCTTTAGCGGAATCATTTTCACTCCAAGTTATTTGAATTTTTGTTGTAAAAGAATGAAACGTGTTTGTTAACGGATAACACTACATGAGCAGCACTTGTAGACGATTAAACTGGAGTTGGCTGACTCACCGAGGGGGTGGAGCTGAGCAGCTCCCTCTCCTCCTTCAGCTGCTCCACCAGCTTCATCATTCCCTGGGCCTCCTCCACGCGGCCCTCTGACCCCAGCTCCTCAATCTAACCAAAGCAAAACAGAGACAAGTTAAACATCAGCCATTTAAACACAATGCAACGTCATAACACAGACAAATAGATTTGTGAGGTGTCATTGGGAATGTTTACTGATGTCTTATAAAATACAAGACAACTGCAAGAATTTCTGAGTGTAAGGTAAGAGGTTTTTCCATGGTGGAAATTACAGGTGTGATACAATGTGCCCCTATTCCAGTATCTTCCAAAGGAGCAATTTTCCTATTCACTTCTCATTTTAAAACTCATCTATCAACTCATTTCGCAACAGTTTTTACAAACCTGTACTACCAGGTCTTCGATCTTCTCTGTTAGAACCTGAACCTTCTCCTCATTTTTTCCTGATGGACCAGGACCCTGCAGAAATAAATACATTTGTGTTACCAGAGGCCATGACATTTTCTTTCATATTCAAAATGTGCATGATGCTGTGATGAGCAGGGGTTACAGAACCAAACACTGTCTTAAAATCAAATTCACAAACCCCTGCATTCTGCTGAGCCTGGGAAAGTGCGAGCCGGGCATGCCCTCTACGAATCCGCCTTTCTACTTCTGCCAAGAGCGACTGCAGATAGCGCAGGAAGTCTCGCTCGTAGCCCTCCTTCATGAACCGAGAGCTCTTCTCATACCTGGACACAATGGGAACAAAATCCGTCATTTATTAGGTGGAACTGTCTAGGCACACACTAATGTTGATTAAAAACTATCTGAACTTACGTTATCCTAAGATTTTCATCATGAATTTTCTCACAAGGGCCTAGAAAAGAATTATAACAGTTATCATCAATTATAACAGATGCAACTGTCAGACACTGACATATTACAACATATTCATATTCATCTTGACTTACCCAAGTCCGAGCGGGTGTTTGTGAATAGCTCAGCTGGGCAGAAGCCACACAGGTAATATCTACAGACCTTAAAAGGAAAAGGGAGATTTTTAATATTGCAAACAGGATTCTTCTTGAAATATCTCTCCTAATGATAGTTACATTGGATCCTACTGCACTGTTTGCACTGGACTGTTTACCTGCCTCACCCAAATGCCTTATACACACATTATATAGGAGGCAACCTCATTTATCTTGTTCACTCTTCTTCATCCATCTCTCTGTTAATGTTTTTATTTATTTTATTATTGTTTTCTATTGCTGCTGGTCTCAGAGTAACCAAATAATTTGTTGTATGCCTATAATGATATGTTTAGTGTGTCAATACCCTGTGCACTAATTTAACTGTACACAATTGACCTACATGACAACAATGTATAGTACATTGAATTATTGCACAATTATTTATTTACACTTAGATATATTGCTGTCTGGTGCATATTAGTGTACATGATTCTTAGCATCGATTGTTTCCTATTTCTTCATTTTCTCATGAAACATAATTCCATATGTACATACTCATACATACTACTATTGGAAAACAAGGTACCAGTCTTTGTGCATACTTGTGTATACATTTCTGTTATAATACTGTTATACTATTTATTTACAGATTTTATTAGAACCTGCTTGTTTTTATATACAGACTTTCTATGTTAATTTGTGTTCTATTCTTGAACGGGAGTACCTGTAACAAGAGCAATTTCCCCCTGGGTACCAGTGAAGTATTTCTGATTCCGATTATGTTACTAACACTTGTGTTACGTTAATTTGGGCACAAATTAGCCTTGCGAATCAGACAAATTTGGCAATTTAGCTTTGTGTCTCAAGTTACCAGGTAACATTATATTAGTGGAAAAATTATAGCGCTAATAATTACACTGACTAGAAGCTAACGCTCGCAGCAGTGCAGGCAGCTAATCCACACTGTTGAGAGCCTTGCTAGTCAATGAATTAGCATTAGCATAAGCTAACTCTGGTGCTAATTTCACTACCACGCGTTTCTCACAACACCCAAAATGCCACTTTAACATGCCAATTCCGTGTGTTATCGGTAATATTTAGACCGGTAGACTAATATGGACCAGTAGCTTTATAAAGCTTACTTGTTTCAGACATTTTAGCTGGTTTGCTGAGGTTAACGTTAGCTAGAATGCTAACTTACGCTCTCGTCGTCCCACCGCACGTTGGACCGCTTCTCGTCAGGGGCCAAGTTTCTATCTCGGCCCATTAACTCATCGAGTAGCTGGGCTGCTGAAAGCATTTTGCCTAAAGTTGTGTAGCCTTGATTTAAAGTACTACGATATCTCCTCGGGAATCACTTTACACCATCTATTGCGCGCAAAGTACTTCTAATCAAAATGGCAGACGCAGTAACAACAACGCCCGTTTATGGTTCAACTACAACCCGTGAAGCAGCGGTGCCTTCAGCCTTCGAACCGGAAGTACAAGTATGAGCATCAGGTTCAACATAAGAAAAGTTCAAATTCTTTGCTCCAGATGAAGTCTGCAATTCTACCAGTTTCTCGAATAAGTCAGTTATAATTCATAAACACTCACGCAAATTAATTTCTTATTAGTACGACTGACACGATGCAAACTTATGTTTATTTATGTGTTGTTATTTTATTTTGAAATAATTATTTTTTCCCGGTGGTCACTCACATTACTGCAGTGAAAATTTCAGCAGCGTCCCAAAAACCATTTTACCTAAAAGCCACTATTATAAAAGAGACACCTGTAAAACTGTTGACAGGAGACCTCGAAGTGCAAACAAGGTCAATAATGACTCTTTCCGTTCTGGATTTTTGATCCATGGAGATTTTGTGTTTAGAACTTCGACCACTAAGAAAACAATTCAAATTAAATTATTTTAATTAATTTTTGGTTATGGCAATCTGCTCCCCGTATTTTGAAGGTAATCAACAGAAGTAGGCCATATGCTATCATGTCTAAATTGACGCTGGTTTGACGAATCTAATGTTTTGCAGTTCCTCACTGTGGCCACAAGAGGGCAGGGCAATTAGTCTGGTGCTACTTGAGCTCCATCTAGTGGTGCACTGAGGAATCTCATTATTTCGCAAACACATAAATAGAACAAAATTTTGAATGAAAATACTTAAACTCTGAGAACATGGAAATGTAATTAAAGATAAGTTTAGTCTTTCCTGTAATGTTTTTGCCTCCATTTGTTTCAGCCTGCTATGTAGTCTCGATCATGCTTGTAGCATGCACATGCATCATCCGTGATTAACGAACAAAAATTTTATGGCTTCAAATCACTGCCTTACTGTGAAGGAAGGAACAGTCAACAATTAAAAATATTCTTCTTATGATTAATATTCTTATTATCATAAATCTGATTCCTCCATTAACTGTTTGTAGCTAAAAGCATAGGCCTACGCTGCTGTATTTAAAGGCTGGTCATTATGGTGGTACTAATGTTCTGAGGTGGCATGACTGATTAGAATCTGAGTGTCTACTGCCCTCAAGTGGTCAAAATAAGGAAATGAATCACAAAATTTACATAATGGCAAAGAAACATAATTCTGATTATTACAAATAAAAACATTAATATTTATAACCATTAGCCCTTATAATAATTTAACATATTTTTGGTGAGGAAAAGAAACCAGACAGGATAACAGTGTGAAGGCAGACATGATAATAAATCATAACTTCCGGTTATAGCTTTCAAAATAAAATAGACAAAACTGAGCAACAAATAATAAGTCAAATTCATCTCTCATTTTTCACAATTATCTGCTTAATTGCGCTCTTGTAATTTCATATAAAGTAGAGAGGCAACAGCAGAAAACGCGTTTGAATAATGGGGAGAATAATTCAGAGGGGAACTAACATTTGCGTTCACCGTTGTCACATCTAAAGATGCCCCCCGATGAGGCGGTGGTGTTCCTGGCAGCCCACTGACGGTCCGGACCTCTGACACCCCTGACTGATTGAATGAGTGTTGGCAGCGGTGCCATAACGTGAACTAAAAACAGAAATATCTGCCGAGGACCGGAGCCTGCAGTAGAAAGACTCCGACAACAACACGAAGTTACATTAGTCGGAGTATTTTGCCGCCACAAGCTAGCACCAAAGACTGCTAGCATCCTCGCTGAGCTAGCCAGTAGGTACAGTTAGCCGGGTAGCTAATGCTAGCTGGCAAGTCTATTTATAGTGGACCTGCGTGCCATCAGTAGGAAAATCGTTCGGTGGTTAGTATTGACAACTTAATCCGAGAGGCTTTTGTATATCCTATGACCTCGCAGCGCTAGTTGTCAGTAGCAAAATGTCCACCACTTCGTTGGATAAAGAACTACAGGAGCGGCTGAGAGAGGCGTCTGCCATCGGGGATATCGACGAAGTGCGGACATTGGTGGAGAGTGGAGTAAATGTTAACTCGCAGAACGAAATAAATGGATGGTGAGTGCTTGGTTTAACAAAAGTGGTCTTTACTACGTCAAGCCCAAGCCGACAGGTGTTGGTTTGCTTCACACGTTTGTAAATATTTAGTGTTACATGGTTGTGGAAAAGTTCAGTGCAGCTAAATGCGTTGTTAAAGGGATTAAAAGTAGTCAGCGAGATCAGATTAGGCAGAGCCAGGCTGGTTAGTCAAACAGACCTGCCACGTTTTATCTTTGTGGTTCAAACAGTACATAAATGTCCTGTTATCTGCTATTCTGGGACGGTTTGAAGTCGAAAGCACTTTTATTCTAGTCATCTCAAAACAACAGAGCGGATCAATGACTGAAAGGTGAAGTACAATAAAATGTGAACTGGTTCATGACAAATCTGCTCGCATCGCCACTGACACATAATAGGTTTATTGACATATAGCTACAAACAATGTTTCATATAGGTTCAGGGTATGGTTCAATACCACTTTTTCATGTGCGATGTCAATATTGATACTGCTAATATCGATACCAATCCGATCAGGGCTGCAACTAATGATTGTTTTAATAGTCAATTAATCGGTTAATTATTTTCTCAAATAATTGATTACTAGTTGCTTGCTTTTAAATATTACAAAATTGTGGAAAAAATATTAATCAATTATCCCAAAAGGTATTCAGTTTACTGTCAGAGTAGTAAAGAAACCAGAAGATATTCACATTTTAGAAACTGAAATCTTTTTTCCTAAAAAATGACTCAAACCAGTTAATCGATTATCAAAATAGGTGGCGATAAATTTAACATTCTATCAGTGTTGCAGCTCTAAATAAATAGGTTTTTTTCCCTCTCAAACAACTAAGCTGCTAATAATAAATTTAATGTATTAATACATGTTAATGGTTACACTCTGCTGAATTTAGCCCTCTTAAAAACATCCTCTAAAAACTGTGAAAAAAATATTCTACTCCACTAAAAGAATGAACAGGTATCCCACAATGTGACTCAGTTATTTAATAACTGACTGCAAATTAGCCACTGCTAGAAGTCCTGTGTACATTGCATTGGTTGCATGTTTTGCTTAAATGTCAAAATGCCAACATGTATCATTCCTGTCCCCTTGATATCTGAACTAGTGATTTTGGCCACTATCTGACTGATACCAAGTATTGGAAGGGCTCATCCCTAATTCCATATTTAATGCAGTCCTGTCAGAAGATGTCCAAAAGGGCAAAAGTAGCGAAGCACGATTATTTCATACACCAGAAAAAGACTTTGAATTGTGATCACATATAATACAGCTGTATGCTTGTGCCACACATGTACAGGCCAGAGTTCGACATTAATCATGGCCCCAGGACTGTGGCCACAAAGGTTCGTCTGTGCCACTAAATATTCCACTTCCACAAATATCCCGATTCCTTCATGACTTCCAATATTGTATGAAAACAGTAACAGTGCTTGTCACCAGCTAGTTACTGATACATCAGGGCCACTGAACTGTGAGTTTGCTTAGCCTACTCAAACTGAGACATGTGATATACTGGGATTATTGAGGATTTAGGAGCATTCTTTGGACATGTATACAGCAAAGTCAGAATATGCAACATATCTCGGTTATTTTTTTTACTTTGGTTTGTGACACACAGCCTTTTGCCTGTTTACGATCAGCTCTGTGCATTGTAAACAAACCAAATAGCCTACAGTTTGCACGGCTGGATAGGAGATACATCCACAAAAGTCAACAACTCTGGTCCGAGGAAGAAACACATCTCATTTAAACATCATCAAAAATGCAGACATCTAAACATTTTTGTATATGAGCAACTATTACAACACCAACATTTTCAAGAAAATGATTAAATGAATGTGTTTGCATAGTCAAACAAGTCTGCCAGTGGAAAACCTTGATAAAATCCTATTTTGATGCAAGAGGCATCCATAATGGGAGTATTCCTGGCTGCATGGAAACTGGAACATTAGAGGAAATATTCATTTTCATTAGCCATGTAAACAGATTAGTAGGAATATTGTCTTTTTCAGAATAAGAGCACAAACCAGAATATTGGTCATTATAAGTCATTGTCTACACCACATCACAATTAAAAAAAGTGGTGAACACAAGCATCCCAGTTAAAGAAAACTGTATTAAGTGTAGAGGTTTTGTGGCCTGTTTGAAAATGCTAGTGTCTATATCTGGAGCCGTCACAGTACTACACTTTTAAACTTTGATATAGTACAATAATAAAGATACTTGCTTGCAACTCTTTTAATGCCACACTGAAAAGAAAAAGTCCTAGGGACACAAGATAGATTTTTTTTTATTTTGGTACCGACAAAGTCCCTGAACACTGCCTGGTTTTGCTGTAAGCCAAATTTCAGGCAGGACAACAAAGACTGATCTAAGTGCTCAGTTCAGTCTTTGAACTGAGGTTTTGAATGAGCACTTAGATCTTTTTTATACCTTTGCTACTTAAATACTATAATTAAACAATATTGTGCAGTTGTAAATACATGGTACTGAGAAAGTGTTAAAGTATAGATACTTTTGACAACCTTAATTTATACATATCATGTGGGCCACAGGTGCTATTAAACTCCTCTAGGAAGTTCAATACACAACCTGTTTGATATTATGTGGAATCTTTACTATAGAAAGTTTTTTAATTTAAGGTCAGTTTTTTGGTTTATTAAACTGTGCTCTCTCTCTCTCTTTCTCTCTCTCTCTCTCTCCAATAATCCCACCAGGACATGCCTGCACTGGGCATGCAAGAGGAACCATAAGCACATAGTGTCCTACTTACTCAGTTGTGGAGCGGACAAAGAAATCCTCACGGCTAAGGATGAGTTGGCCTCACAACTCACATCTAAGCCAGAGATAAAGCGACTTTTAGGAGGTAAACGACACATTTCTTACCCTCTCATTTCTGTCCCTGTCACATCATGGCATAAGTTTTTGCTGGCATGTGATATATCAGTTCCATGTGATACTTCAGTATGTAATGTACAGGTTATAACCTCAATAGGAGCAATAAGCTGTCTCAGTTTTCATTTTGAGCTGTTTTAAAAAATATAATCCTCTCCTTTTATGCACTTTTATTACTGCAGTTGAAGTAGAGGAAGTGCCTGAGGTCAAGGAGCCCGAGTTGCCAATCATCCCCAACTACCTGTCCAACCCCCCCTTCATGTATTCCAAGTTGGATAACAAGTCAGAGGTCATCCTGGCCCAGCACCTTACACAGAACGGTTCTGGAGAATACGACGAGGACACACACAGCGATTCAGCCTCCCTTTCCCCAACTCATGAGCCTCAGAAATCACAGAGCCTGGTCTCTGACGGCCCCCCTCCTCCCTCAAACCCCACCACCAACGCCCACAGCCAAGCCCAGGCTGGGGAGTTCATTCCTGTGTCTGAGCAAAATGGCACGTCGCCCAGCCCAGCGTCATCCCACAACCACGCTGTCGTTAACTGCACGGTGCCCATGGACCTGTCGGTCGAGCCGCACCTCGTCAACCACGCTGACTACCCGCACTCGGTGGCGCACAATGGCACCATGTGCTCGCCTCCCCTGCCCTCGCCCAGCCCCAGCTTGGCCAGCAGCGGCGGGGGCCAGGTCCAGGCCCCGGTGCCCAGCGCTAACCCCACTATGAACAGGCAGCAGTCTATTCCACAGCAGCTGAGCTACAGCCAGGCGGGTGGGCCCATGCCAGCCTTCCAGCCTTTCTTCTTCACCAGCACCTTCCCTGTCAATGTGCAAGGTAAGAGTAATCATCCCTGTATTCCAAACTGCATACTTTTTCTTTTCAGTTTTAGATTTTACTACAGATTCCTTTACAAAGTACATACTGTTGCATGTAGTATGCACACAATTGGGATATGCTACTTCCTTGTTGTTCATGTGCACGGCAGGGGGTGAAACACACTTCCTTACAGTATCTTAAACCATAGCCCAGTATTTTGATAGAATTACTAACATGTCTTTTATACAGGAGACAGGAGTCATCTTACTCACGTGTTTCATATGTTTGAAATGAGTACAATTAAATCAGCGCCCCTTGCTCTGTGATATATCTATCATCTCGTTAAAAAACACAATATCTTTGTTAGAGGAGTGGTATCATTCTGGTCCTTCTCTCTCTAGAGCTGGTGCTGAAGGTGCGCATCCAGAACCCCAACGCACGGGAGAACGACTTCATCGAGGTGGAGCTGGACCGCCAAGAGCTCACATATCGTTCCCTCTTGAGGGTCTGTTGCCGTGAGTTAGACATCAGTGCCGAGCACGTGGAGAAGATCCGCAAGCTACCAAACACCATGTTGAGAAAGGTATGAAAAAGAAGGCCGGCATGCTGTGCACAAGTTCATGTTGTCATCCAGTCTGGTGTGCACACGATTGAATGTTCGCTACACATATAAATGAGCACATGGATTCAAAAATGCTTTGCTGCCCAGAGTGAAGCCCTGAGATGTATTGTTTTGGCCACAACCCAAAGATAATAAGTTTACTGTCATAGAGGACTAAAAAACAGAAAGCATTTACAATTGAGAAGCTAAAATCTGATTTTTTTCCTAAAAAAATTACTTAAAATGACTTATTAATTATCATAATAGTTGATGGTTAATTCAGTAGATGACATCTAATCCAGAGATGGATGCTAAAAATTTTAAGCACAGGCCCCACAAGTCACGAAACTCTCTAAATTTGCTGGCTAAAGCACATTTTTGTTGGCACAAATGTAAACTTATATTAAAACAATACAGAAAAAGGTAATTTAATGGAAATTAACAGTCTTCTTTACTATGTTTCTGATGAAAAATGAGCCAGACGTCTCGGCTAGTTGAAGAAACTGGCGGCACACACTTTCACACATCCTTAGATGTGCCATATTCTAGCCACTTAAAATCCTGCTTCCATTTATTCACTAAATGTTCGTCGCTGTTTTGTTTTTCCATGGTCTATCTTCTGCATTTCTGGTTCTTCTTAAGGATCACATGAGCAGTTTGAGTAGATGCAGTAAACCCACTTCACCCTTCCACCTTTCAGTAGTGCTGACATACTGGTAGCTAGCTGACGCCAGTGCCTCAATTTTGTCTGAGGGAGCCCACAATGTGAAACTTTCAAAAAAGAAAAAATCCTGATATAGACAATGATGCTTGAAATAATACATTATGTAAAGGTATGTTTTTGAATACTGAGGGATGGCAGCTCACCTGCTACAAACACTGTTTAGCCCCTTTAGTTTAATGCTGACTGCGCACAGAAGTTTGAGAGAACATCTATGTGACGTGTCTCACATTTTGTATTCAATAAAAGAGAATTAGTAATCAGGGTAAATTAACCAGCCTGTTTCCAAAATGCTGCCTGTCCTGTTTGGTCATAAATATATTAAAACACTTTAGCTCCTCATCCTCTCTGTCTGACTCATGTCTGACACTGTCCCAAACTGTCTTAATTAGTTTGTTTGTGATTCACTTTACCTCCCCGCTGAAACCTTCCCTACCCCCTGTGTGCACTCTGTTTGTGTCATTACCCACTGCCTCTGACAAATAACGACACGCTATAGTGCCTCGTCCAATTGAAAATAATACTGAAACAGAAGCTGTTTGATTAATGGCTGGAACAAATGATAATTTTCATTATTACTGATTAATGTGCTGACTGTTTTATTAGTCAGTAAAATGCAATGAAAATGGATTTTTCCAAGCAGAAATACTAAGCATTTACTGGTTCAAGCTTCTCAAATATGAGCATTTAATGCTTTGTCATATATAGTGAGCTGAATATAATTAACTTTTGGACTGATGATTGATTTCATAAAGGTCTCACAGAGATTGTAATATTCACTTTTCCTGACAAGACCAAACAGTTAAAGGTCCAGTGTGTAAGATTTACAGGGATTTATGTTTTCATTAGTTTATAATCACCTGAGTATAAGAATTGTTGTTTTTTCAAGCTCATTACTGTCATCACTGCAAATTTTATTTTGAAGAGTCAGTCTCATGTTGAGATCAGCGCATGGGTCTTGTAACTCATCTATGGATCAGTGCTGTCACATAAGTCAGGAACACACCCTCTGATTGGTCGACAGACTCAACCCTTTACTCAACTGCCAGCTAATAACATGCTAACAACTACAGCAATTGTGCCGTGCTCAGCCCTGACAAAACTGCAAAAACTGCATCGCCTTTTTAATACGACAGTTCCTGTTCCTGTCCCTGAATTTTTCACATAAATGTGCCCCTGTTTTCAACACAGAAAAATGAACAAATTACTGCAGAAGACACTGAGTGCTGTAAAAGTACAGTGTTAGCCTCTCCTGCTCATCCTACTTTGGGGTTAACCTCCTTCAGTTTTCCATCTGTTGGGAAACAACAGACCAGACCTTTCTTGGTCTTGAGAAACTACAGCGTTTATTAACCGACAAATTGTACATATACTGCCAGATTAACAGCTTTCTGCTCCGCCATGGGCATCACAGTCAGTCTCAGCCTGCTGGTCGCTTTCACTCATTTACATGCTGTACACACTTCTGCACTGCCGTATTCCTTAAAGGAGCTATGCTATGCTCATGATAGTGTGCTTCAATAAAATACAATAAAACATAATTATTAAGGCATTTGCGCTAAACTTCTATCCTTTGGGAATGTTCCTTTGTCTCTGCAATAAGAACAAAAATCCACACCATCACAGCCCAAGGGTGGGGCAACACTCGCCACTAGATGCCACTAAATCTTACACACTGGTCCTTAACTTGATTAATTGAGCAAATAACCATTAGTTGCAGTCATAGTGCTCCACTATGTGTCTTTGCTGTTCATTTCATAATTTTAAGTGGCCTTTTGTTACTGTTTCCTCATTAAAATGCATGATTAGAACGTGAATCTGCTGTTGATTGAAATGTAATTTTTGTTTCCTGTCCAGGATAAGGACGTGGCTCGGCTGCAGGACTTTCAGGAGCTGGAGGTCGTGTTGGAGAAAGCAGAGGGCCTGTCCCTGTTCTCTGGGACCGGGGGCCTAACAGACAGACCCTGCTACAACATGAAGGCCTCCCGCCTCACCTACTAGAGCCACCACAGAGCCCCGAGGTCCCCCCCCCACCCCCCCCGCTTATGATGGGCTTCTGTAGCCGCCCTCAAGCAACCATAACTAGTTGCCCGCCCAGGTCTCCTGTTACAGCTTCGTCCAGCTTTGGTGTTTCGCCAATTTCCTAACTGGGATTTGTTTTTTCAAGTTCAGTAGCTATCGCCCTCCTCCTCCTCCTCCTCCTCCTCCTCCTGTCCGCCTCCGGCCCTCCTGCCGCTTTAGTGTACCCAACCAGTTCTAAGCGATTACTGATGCATGGTGTCCTCGATAATGTGCGAAAGTATTTGGGCTCCGTCTCTCCTCTCTTTATCTCTTTCTCTCCTCCCACTGCACTTTGTGCCAAAGCTCCAGTGGGACAACAGAGGGAGACATCGGCTTGTCTTCCTCATGGACTGGACTTGAATGGGTTTCTGCAATAGCCTTATATGGACACATCCCTATACTGGCTGCGACTATGGTCATGGAGGAAAACGGTCTGATAAGACCGAGAGCAGAGGACAACAGGAAGGATTTACATAACTGTTACTGACATGTTCTTCATCAGTCCACAGAGTAGGACAAGTTGCAGCACAGTGGACTTGCACACAGTTGACCTGTAGAGTGTTATCAGATATTCTAGCTGGCGTACACACTTTCATATATGCTGTAGGCATAAACCTTAGTGTCTTTCCGGCAGAGGGCATCAATTACTGGCCTAATTCTTAAGGTGGAGGTAGTCTCACACCAGGTGAGACTTTGGACTAATAGTACATGTATTTGCTGACCACACGTACAGTATGCTTTAATCTACATCCACATTAGGATGGACACATTTGAGTAGGAGTTCTGGTTTCCCTACATATTTAAATCATCCAGTCATACACTGTGGAAAAAGAAATAATTTGTTCTGTTTGAGTCGTTCTCTCGTGTGTTGTTACATGTCAGACAAAACCTTCATTTAAATCGTTAGAGATAAATGTGCAGCAACTTGAAGCAGGACTCTTATTTTTTTTTCTACAATGCTACATGTGCACTTCTGCTCTGCAGGGTGTGCTATCGTTTCAGTCAGCGTAACACGTAAACTGTTAACTGTGAAGTATTTATTTAAATTTTTTTGTGTTCTTAACAATAATACGAGTACTTGAGAGTAACATGGCTCGAGTCCCAGCAAAGGTTGCGTATGAGGCTCCCTTTTGATTTATCATTTAAGTTAAAGGGACAGTTCACCCTGAATCAAAACTACATGGCCTGTAGTTCTGTTTATCCATCAAGAGGTTTTTTGGTTTGAGTTGCAGGGTTTTGCAGATATCAGCCTTCTATCCAATATAATGCGACTAAATGGCTTGTGCAGCTCAAAGCTCAAGTAGTTCTGGTAAATTGTACTGCAGAAAGAACGTAGTTCCTACATGAAACTGTGGGTTATCTCGAATAACCAGGTTATGATTTCTGGAATGATACAAATGTATTGTTTAAATGCTTTGACAAGCCACAGTGCCATTCAGTCCCATTATATTGGACAGAAGGCTGACAAAAGTCTGCAACTCACACCAAAACAATCTAGATGGATAAATAGCACTGCAGGGTAGAAGAAAAATCAGCATTTTTGATTTTTGTATGAACTGTCCCTTTATGCCTTCTGTTGGATATTTTCAGTCGCTGTCCTTCTGTTTAACTGTGATTAGAATCGAAACCAAAAACTAATCTAGCCAGCAAAGATACTAACTGCAGTATAAACTATCGCTGCTTCAGAAAAGAATGCAGCCTTGTTGGAGTTTTTTTCCCCCAAAGTGAAGAGAAATAAATAAAATATAGCAAAGGATATGATTATCTGTATTTGTGACACTTGGTTTTATGATTGAGTGCTTCCTTGTTCCTCCAACACTCATCGAAATTATTACTTCTGACATGATTATCTTTGTGTCACCTCACTTGAAGGGGACAGTTTAACCCCCCAAAAATCTAAAATACATATTTTTCCTCTTACCTGTAGATAGTTCTGGTGTGAATTGCAGAGTTTTGGACATGTTGGCCATAGCGATGTCTGCCCTCTGTCCAGTGTAATCGGACTAGATGGCACTCGGCTTGTGGTGCCAAAAAAAAAATACATTTGAAAAACTCAACAGCAGTTTAACTTTCTATAAATCATGATCTGTTACTCAAGATAATCCACAGACCTTGTTGTCAGCAGTTTCATGTAGGAACTACTTTCTTTCCAGTACAAAGAAAGTAGTTCTGATAGATTCTACCATTGAAAGAAAGTAGTTCCTACATGAAGCTGTTCACAAGGACTATGAATTAACTTACTGATGAACAAATAGGAGAAAATATGCATTTTTGATTCTGGGGTGAACCACCCTTTTAAACCTTGGCTGTCTATATGGTGACTAGATTTCCTTTAAACATACTGAAAGTTACACAGTATATCAATAGATACGACTTAAGTTTGGTTGTCAAGGCCAGTCTCTTGCTAATATTTAATTTTTTATTTAATTTTTTAAAAAGATATTAATGTTTTCTACTTGGTAGCTTAATCGTAGGTGTTGAAACGGAAACTGACAAGAAAAAAAACGTATTATCCTTGGTGATGACAGGTGAAGAGGCACAGCCACGTTGTGTCGGACGGTAAAGTTTATGCTGCTTTCATCAACACTTTATATTCCGTTTAATTCTCGATGCTGGCCACTACACGTCCTACAATCAAAAAGTTTCTTACCCAGTGGTAACTGTTTACTGTTCAAATGTATACCTGAAGCTCTTACTGTATTTGTATGTTTTATGATATTTTTTATTAATTTGTATAATTTTTTTTTAACCAACTAGGCCTGTTGTGTTTGTGTCAAAAAGTCTACTATCGTGCAAGAAAGAGTTCAACAGTGGTTATGAAAAGTGCGGAGACAAGTGCAATGTCAGGGGGGGAAAAAAGGATGTGTTTGTGGAAAGTTTGCTGTGAGAAGAAGAAAAAAAGACTACCAAGAGTGCTTATCTTATGTTCCCAACTATGTTAAATGCTTTATTAAGTGAAGCCGTGCCACATGTTTAAGGCAGGAGCTCGGTTGAGAAAGTGGGACAGTGTGTGGAGAGCAGCATGTTTGAAACGGGCTTTTATAGGATCTTCTTTGATTCTGTCGAAAGGAGATAACTAACATTGTATTTGTGGGGTTTGCTTATTGTTCTAGAAAAAGCAGAATACAGTTTGACTTAACCTATGCATTCAGAGTCTGATATTTTTATATACAGTACGTCCGGTGTACTTGTAGAAATAATCTTAGGCACTGTTAAAGTTGTGTTTTTTTCGTTCTCGAGACCTGTATCTGTTCTTTGATAAAGCATGGTGAACTACTTGATCTCCTCACTCTTTTTCTCTCAAACTGACCATGTGTGTTTCTAAAGGCATATTATGTCCGTCTGAATAATGTAATGAGTATATTTATGTAATGACTTTGAGTATATTGTAATTTAAATGAAGAGACCAGCTGCATGTTTTGTGTGGCTTTTGTTGCAGGTTATACTTTGTGTGAACCTGTGTGTGTGTGTGTTTCAACCTGACACTAGAGGGAGCAGAAGAGCAAATATTGGCACAGTATCAGAGGGTTTGTCCCTTGAAGTAGCAAGTGGTTTATATTAAATTATGTTGAATTAAATTCAGAAAAACTACTTTAAAACATGCTGTTAGGATACTGGCTTATATCTTTACCCTTAAATGCACCAGTAGTTTGCGAAAACACTATAAAATCTTTTTAAAAAGTTGAGGAAAATGAAAATTTCAAGGCAACTTACCTCAGTAGATTTCTGAGTTTTGAACCCAAGTCAAACTCTTTAAAGGGACAGTTCTCCCCAAAATCAATTGTACATATTTTAGCATGAAAAAATAAATTTGAAAACCTCAGCACCAGAGTTTCTTTCCAGAAATCATGACCCGATTACTCAAGATAATCCACAGAATTTATTGTGAGCATCTTCATAGATGGTTGAATCTAGAACTACTTTCTATGTACTAGAAATAAAGTAGTTCCTGCTCACAATAAATTCTGTGGATGTGAGTAAATGGGTCATGATTTCTAGAAAAAGGCATTGCTGTTTAGTTTCTCAAATGTATTTTTTTGGCGCTTTGAGCACCACAAGCCGAGCCATCTGGTCCCATTATATTTATGAGAAGGCAGAGATGTCTCTTTAAGTTCTGATAAGGTTTTGCCAACAAATAATGTTTTGTAGAGATAATTCACTTTTCTTCCTATAAACTTGAATCTACAGGTTTTTTGTGTTAGAAATGCACAAAATTTCATATTTCAGAAATTGGTTTAAGTAATTTCATTGAGGTAAAGGTGTTTAATGATTAATAATTTAATAGCTCACTGTGAACAAATACAATTTCTGAGAGGTTTTAAAAACTCTAAAAGTTTATCTAAACATGAAAATCAAATGAGCTCAACAAAAGAACATAGGTTAGCAAAACTAATGAGTTTAAGTTTGATTGAAAACTAAAAAATCTTGCGATCAAGTTTTCTGAGTGAAGGTGAACCTTCAGTCCTCTTAAAAGGACGTCTCAGAGTGAGCAAACGTGAAGCAACAAGCGTCTTAATGCCTTTTCAGTTTTGGCCTCAGCATTCCATTTAAATTCAATGCTGACTGACAGATCTTATTTTTTTCACAGCAGCCATTTCTACGTGAAACAGTTAAGTAAACACAGGTGTCAACAATAATACTGATTAAGGCTGCGTTCCATTCAGGTCAGGTCAGGGTGCTCATGCTGGCTCTGCTATACTAAATAGGACAGGACCTGAACTAGTATCATGAACACATTTACCCTACTGTTTCACATCAGTATGGCTTCTGTGAAAGAGGTCTACTGACAATAATTTATTAATAACAGAAAACATAATAATTCAACAAGAGCAGGTCTTTAACTAGTAATTGAGAACGTCTTGTCACAGAAGATGATTATTTTTGTGTAGAATGATAAATCTTTTCATTTCTTTTCATAAATCTTTCTCTTTTGTGTGATTGTGGTCTGCTTGTTCCCAGCCATTGTTGCATTAATGAATTCATTATTGAATACCAGAAAAGTGTAGCAGCATTCAAAGACAGACTACATACACTTTTAATATGGTCCATATTGATTCTAATAAACCTCTAATAAAGATACATATTATATAATATAATTAATATTGTTTTGGTTTGTCTAGGTTTTCGAACCCATCAGCCAAGAAGTAGACAAAATGGATGAAATCCTCTGTCCTCTATATGTCAATTATGCTCAGCTTGCAGCTCTGGGGCCAAATCTAGGTCCCATTAGGGTGCCAGGTGGCCCTCTGACCATTTTCCGTTTTGCAGTGAAAACACATTGATTCACACTTTGATGATGGAATGAATGAAGCTTTTGGTGAGAAGGCTGATATTTGCGTGTTGTGTGACGGCCTATCAGGATGCGCCAAGTGCAGTAAGACTGGGGCTGATTATCAATACTCAATACCTTTAAGGTATCAATTGAAATAACCCTGTGAAAAGTATCAAAGTTAAGTGATAGCTGCATTCAGTTCTTTTGGTGCCCAGATCTAGAAAGAAATGACTGTTATATTGTTTTGTTGGCAGCCAGTCACCGCAAGAGTTCTTCATAAAGAAGAAACTTTTAATAAAATGCGCTATTGGTATCAGTATCAGATAGTGAGCTCTGCAGAGGAAGACAACTATTAGCTGAGGAGGCTCAAAAGTTACACAGAAATAAAGATAATTCTGAACCCATGAATGTTCATTTCACATTAAAACAACTTAATTATGCTCTTCTTTCTGTCCCTTGCAGGAGAGGTTTATGCTTATGGTTTATCATTCCAATACTGCATTTATTGATTACATGATGGAAGAGGTTCCAGCTGTTTAATGTTGTCTTTGCACCAAGTTAATTTAGTTAAGTTAGTAAGTGATTTAATTTGAAAATAAAGACTATCAAAGAAAGATGAGTTATGAGCCTTTTATATTTATTCATATTATATAATGATGATGTTATTAATAGTGTTTGATTATTAACTGACCCCCTGTCACTTAGCAAAAGTGACCCCCAGGCAAAACAAGTTGGGTATCCCTGTAGGCACACTGTAGGCTTTTCTCCATGGAAAAGATGTTTTCACTCTTCTCCTGACCAGCTTTGATCTGATTGGTTCAAGTTAGTCCACGTTAGACGTAATAAACAGATGGCTCACCCAATCACCTGCCAAGTGCTGTTTGAAAGTGCCTGCTCTTTTCCAAAGAGTTTCAAAGGACAACTTCTTAGATTGTTCTGTGTGACAAACCATCAGGTTAACAATGGACTAACACAACCAAACTTTTCAAAGGGACAGCTCCCTCAGCTTAAACAACATGAGAAAATCTCCACAGATTAATTTATATCTTTGCACAGTGTATATTGTTGTATCATCCAGTCAGCCAAAAGCACATAATCAGTCAATCATGAGGAGTGAGCATGTGTGGATGTCAATGCCATGCTTGTTTTGTGCAAAACAAAATTAAAAATTAGCTGTGATATACGGATGCATTATATTATTGGCACATCATCAGTATCAGCGGATAAAGGCCTTACAGTGAAATTTCAACATTGGCTGGAAATGCAGATATTTCTACCAAAATGACAACGACGATGCTTTAACTATGCACAGCGTCGGCCGTGCAAAGAGGAGCTAATCACATTCCTTCAATACCACAAATTTACTTGATCTTCTTAAGAGCCGTCATCCTGATCATTAGGATGAATTTGTGAAGAACAAAGAGAAAAAAGCAGCAGCAGTTTTCTTATTTTGCGCAGTGAATGTGCGCATTTCAAAATGCATGTATGTTATTTTGAAAAGCATTGTATGCATCTGCCAGTGGGCCATCAAAATAAGAGTAGGCATAATAATGTTAATTCACTACAGTAGAGATTTGACGTTTTATGCAATTAGATGACTAAAAATATGTGAATGTAAAGACTAATTTAACAGTGTTATATATTGAGGCATGTTTTACTGCTTAATATATTTTCTGCTCAAGTGAAATAAAGCAGAATTTTTACTTAAATATTTAACTGATGAAGGATCTGATAAGAAGCTACACTATTTGCTGCTCAAATAGACATTTTCACTGATTATTTAAATTGTCTTTAAAGTGTTAATTTAACATGTTTATTACCCATTTTAGGTACATTTTTGGCACTAATAAGAAGTATTTCTGGACAGGTTCCATATTTCAGAGCTCTGTATTGTTGTACTGTCCAGCTGTGGTTTTGTCTCTGGCCGTTCACTTTTGACCTGCCAATGTTGTACATTCTGTTATGAGACATTTTGTTATGTTCCCTTTCTGATTTAAAGAACATAAACAACACCTAAGTTATGGTCATCCCGACACACTTGTGTATCTGTGAAATCCTTAACCTCATCAGTCGAACGAAATCAACAGTAGTGTTCATGTGGCGAGCAGATGTTCAGACGATCTGCAGAGCGCAGACGTTGCATAATCTGAGCAGAATGGTGTGGAATAAGTTAAATGTGTGTTAGTGTGTGCGCGCATATAGGGACAAAGGAATGCAAAGCAGTGGGGACACTATATGTTTCACTGGACACCGGTGAAGCTGCGCATGTACGCCTGCATGTCTGTCCATCGGCATGTTGTGCAGTGTGTCTAGACTGGGGCTGAGGAATCAGCTTAGGGCCCTGCTGTGGCTGGACGTGTCTCTCTCCTTTGTTCTGGAGTGAGACACTCATAATAAGCTTAGTATGAACAGTCATAACACTTTCATTGTTTTGAACCAGCTCCACCGGCTTCCCAGGCTTCAGCCGTGGGCAAGAGAAGCTGTGGACCTGCATGGTCAGGAACCCCTAAGAGCATTTTAGAAATGGAGGCAGAAGGCGACGTTACTCACAAGTACGTGCCTCGGCCGATGTGCTTGGACTATGGCCCTTGGTACAATTTGTGCCCCTCTCTAACAGGCATAATGCACAAATCCAATATACAGAGCTACTTATTTACAACACAAATGCATGCATGACACTGTAAAGCCACTCAGAGATTAATGGTGAATTTAAAATGTACTGTAGTACATCTTAAAACTTGTGGCACCTCGTGAGAGATTTATGCCTCATTTATCTGTGGTGCTGTTCATTCTGAATATGCAGGCTTGTAGAGTAATGGATTACAAGCAACAGGATTATGTAATCTGGATACAAAAAAGGTAACTGTATTCTATAAAAAAAAGATGCAATCAGACTACAGATACATTTAGTAAAAAATTGAGATTATTAGTAGGATTACAATTTTAAAATAAAGAATGATATAGTACCATGCACAGTGCACACAGTTCAATCTCTTTTTTTCGTCTTTAAATGAATAAACCAATCAACAAATTGTGTACAACAAAGAAAGGAACAGATGGACAAACTAACTAACCAAACAGTGAACATCAAACACTTTTTTATTGATTAAGCTATGGTTAATCAACTAGTAAATTCATCTGCATCTATTTTGATAATCAATTAATCGTTTTGTGTCATTTTTTAATTAAAAAGTCAAAATTTTCTGATTTCAGCTTCTTAAATGTGAATATTTTCTGGTTTCTTTACTCCTCTCTGCAAGCAAACTGAATTATTTGGACTTGGATTTGGACATTTGAGGACGTCATCTTGGACTTTGATAAACACCAATTGAAATCTTTCACCATTTTCTGACATTTTATGGACCAAACAACTGATTGATTAATGGAGAAAATGGTGGACAGATTAATCAGTGATGAAAATAATCATTACAGGAAAGAGTTGAAAAATAGGCACATCTGTGTTTTACCTAGCAAAGAGAAACCTTACTTAAATTTCAGCTGAAGTGCTTGTCAGCTGTATTTTTTTTTTTTTTTTATGCTGTTGTTGTCGCCTCTGCTGCATTACATTGTGGGATATTTATGCAGGCTAGGCTAAGGTCTTGGACATACAGTAAAATCTCACTTACTGTTTTAGCGTTCTAAGTGTGGAACTTTGGATGCAGCCTGTGTTATAGCCTCTTTGTGTCACTGTTTTCAAGCCCTGTCCCTGAGCTCTTTGCATATTTCTTGCAGCATGTATAAGGGTGACAGCTGGAGGAAGGCTACTCTTACAGTAGGGATAGGCGATACCAAACTTTTAAAATTCAATGATAAAAACACTTTTTTTACATGTTTTAAATAGGTTTGTGAATTTTCAAAATAATGATCATTTTTAGAAAAAGTAGATTGGATTGTCACATGACACATATCGGCCATTAATAACTAATTTATTACCATAGCAAATATGAGTACAATTAAATTAAAATGTTGGCTGTAAATAAAAGTTGTCTAGTAATTTACAGAAATATGATAAATTCATGATAAATGATTATCTTCTTGTTCTTGTTCAGCCTACCTAAAACTTTTAGGGTGTGTTGTTTTCAAATGTTTGAAGACGTTATTTGTGTTACAAATATACTGAAAATGTTTGGAAGTGATGCAACCACTCGCATTTTGCATATATAGAGTTTTATTGTTAATAGGTTTATGGGTTTTTTAATTAATCTCCACCAGGCATAAGCCTGTCTGTAGGTCACACATTCATGATTCTATGCTGAAGGACCTTTGTGATTCATATTTTTTGGAAAAAAGGAAACATTGGAAAGCATTTTTTTACGACTCTGTGCAGACAACAGCCACGACCAGAGGCGTCACGGTTTTGGATCACCCCATTCTTACAAAAGCGATGTCTCAAGAATGCCTTGTGGGAATCTCTTCAAACTTGAAACAAATGACCACTTGGACTCAAGAATGAAGTGCTCAAATTTTAATGTTAAAAGGTCAAATCCACCTGACCTATCCCATTGTCATGAAGATAACATCTCAGCAGCACTTAGGGAAGTCAAATTGGTACAAATATCCACTCGAGGATAAAATGATTAAATTTTGGTGGTCAAAGATAACTGTGACATCACAAAACACCCTCTGGGCCAAAACACAAGTATTCATATGCTAATTATGACAAACTTTCACACAAAGATTTAATAGGATGCCAGCAATGCTGGAGAGGATTTTTTTAAATTACAAAATAAATGCATTTGTAATCTGTTGCAGTTGCTGAAAAATGTAATTCATAATTAAATGTAAACTAAATTAGTTCCTAGTAAAAAAAAGTGAGTGCAGTTTTTGATTTCTGCCTTTGTCACACCAGGATTTACCTGCTTTATGTTGGCATTAACCCCTTCATATTGTGAGATTATAAGCATCAATGTAGCCGTCCCTTGAGTTAAGTTGTTTTGAACCGGGCTCAGGGAGATGGCGAGGGCGCACAGAGAAGGTCAAAGTCAAGGTCTGTCTGCAGACAATGCATGCGCTGGAGGCAGATCGACCGTCAGGGCGCCCTGCGTGGGGTCCACCGTGTGGCTTTATTCAATATGTGACATGCCCCGTAGCCCCAGCGTCGGCTATGCTGGGAATGCAGGGGTGAAGGTTAGGGGTGGAGGGCCTGAGGGGGCGAGTGGGTGAGCAGACACTCAAAACACAGCTTGACTGTGTTTGTGCATTTGCAGGCAATTGAGAGCGTGAGCATATGTGTGTGTGTGGGAGTGTGTAAAATAAGATGATGTATATACTCTGCACTTGCAATTTTTTCAAGCAAAATCCTTGGAAATTGTTAGAAAAGCCAGATAAATAAGAAGTATTTGCTTACCATACTGCATGTGTGTGAGCCTCACCTGTGTGTGTGTGTGTGTGTGTGTGTGTGTCTGTGTCTGTGTGTGTGTCTGTGTGTTTTCAGAGAGGGCTCACAGACACAGACCAGACTAAGACTGCAGGGTTCGGCCTGGACAACACTGGGCCTCTTTGGGCTCAGCAGGGACTCAGCTTGGGAAGCACAGACTCCATACTCACACACACACACGCACACACGCACACACACAGACACACATACACTCAGTGAGGCTACTAACATGTTGAATTTTTTGTTCCTCTAAAGATAAAGGTAGACCAGCTTTTTAATGTCAGAGGAAACTTTTATTTGGGCTCAACTGTGTTCCAAAATGGTTGTTTTGGTCAGATCTGTAGCAGGATCTTTTTTTTCTTTTTTCTTTTTTTCTTTTCTCTGTTCATGTTCACGACCGAACAGACCACCAGCCAATTTGTTTTATTTTGAAGCCCGTTTTTTTCCCCAACACTTCCTGGAATTAACTTTTGGGGGACAAACTGGGTTTTCCACAGAATAACATCAAACTGTGTGTACTAGATGTGACTTCTTGCATGTAAATATTGAACCTGATGATCCTTGGACCCTGATAATATGTCCATTTGTTCCCTGCTTAAAGTTTTTCCTGAGAGTGCTTTAAATATGAAGTTGCACATAAACTCAAAACTCAAATAATAAACCAGCAATAGTTTTTGGGTCCAAACAAAAGCCAGAATAGAGCACCCAGTATGGCAGAAATTTAATTCACTATACCTAACTTATTATAATTATTATTGTTAGTAGTAGTAGTAATGTTTGTTTGTTTGAAAGGTTGAGCTTCCCAACAGGCAGCTCAGAAGTGGCTGGTCTGGCACCACCGTCTGGTGCACCGATATATATTATTACCATGGGGAAAGGTCGGTCACAGCTGGTCTCAGAGTTTTTGAGGCACAGAAACCTTTGGAGAAAAAGAAGAGGAGGAGAGAAAAGAGGATGAAAGAGGAGGAGGAGGAGGAGGATAAATGGGTCCACCTAATCACTATCCAGAATGTGATGCCACGGCACAACTACCATCCATTAATACTACAAAATGAAACCTAGACTTCAAACAGCTGAAATGAAGCCCGGACACTGCTGCTCAAATAAAATAAAAATGACTAGAAGAACTGCACTGAGTTTGGTGCCATCTTCTGGAGACTGACCTTTTGTTCAGATGGACGGGAGGGATTTTTACAGGCAACATAGATTTGTATTTTTCATTAACTATTATTTTATTACATTTTTAGTTTAGTTTCAGTGAGTTTACAGAGTGGACTTGTTTCAGTTCAGTTTTTATTGTTTAAAAATATTTTGGCTTATTTTAGTTTTTACTTGTTTTAGTATTAGTTATTAAATTATTATTATTATTATTATTATTATTATTATTATTATTATTATTATTATTATTATTATTATTATTTTACAATACAAAAACAACACTTGTGAAGGCTCTAACATTCATGTAAACATCCCAGTCTCTGACAAATTTAAACTGAAAATAAAGATAACTAAAATAATAAAAATAAATAAATAAAATAATTTAAATTAAAAATAAATACACTTCCTGTTCATTTTAGTTAAGTTTTATTTAACTATAATAACTTTGTAAGAATATGCTATTTTAGAAGAGACATATCACAAACATCTTCTCATATGAAACACTACACAATAATTTCTTTTTGCTAAAAGTGTAAGATGAAGTCTATTAACACTCAGGTGAAAATAAAGAGCTATGTGAGTGTGCAACACTTTTTTATAAGCTCTATTCAGTAGCTTTACTCCTATTTTTAAAAACTGTGAACATCCAGAATCTTTAGATCATGCACAAATTGTTTCAAAAAAATGTTATCTACTATACTTTTTCGAGTATTGTTAAATATCTCCTCCTTTGCACCGACTTTGCAAGCGAAGGGTTAAGGCAGCCAGTGCCTTACGCACAGGTGTCTCGCCAGTCCTCTATGAAACAGCGCCTGCAAACTGGTGGCGAACTTTTTTTTTTTTCTTTAATTAAGTTGATCATAACTGTAACTCAGCTGGGATTTGCTGTCCGACTAGACAGGCCACTGTAATTCATGTAGTTAGATCTTAAGTGGGTTTGCGCCGCAGCCCTAATCTCTTGCTGCTATTAAACGTGGAGCGACTAACCTGGAGAGCTCTCCACATCGAGCCCGGTCCGGCACGCTCCTCTTTTCGCTCTTTTTACGCCGCGTCTGATTCCAGAAGTTAGAAAAATAATAAGGCGACGCTTTGAAGTCAGTTTAAAGAGTTTTTTGAAACTTCAAAGTCGAGTCGAACCTGTTGGATTTTCGAGATTTTTTTTTTATTTTAGTGTCGGTTCTGTTACGCGTCGGAGATGTGGTGGATGCTGTTTCCGCGATGGATTTGGTTTCTTGTGGGACATTATTACACGATTACACTCCTTTATTTGGACAGCTGCCGTGTGAGAGCAATGCCCATGCCCATGTCAGTGTCCAAAGTGGTGTACTCTCACGCAGGTATGTGTCCGAACGACCTGAACCCCAACCTGTGGGTGGATGCTATGAGCACCTGCATGCGAGAGTGTGAAACTGACCAGGTGAGTTGACCTGCATCTATCTATCTATCTATCTATCTATCTATCTATCTATCTATCTATCTATCTATCTATCTATCTATCTATCTATTTATCTATCTATATCAGTTTCCAACAAATCCTGTTTTCCTTTACATCATGCATGAGCTGTTGCATGGGGGTTAAAAGAAAAATATCATGCAGCCACCCAAAACTACAAACAAAAGCAGTCTTAGTGATTATATAATATTTTACATGTTGCATTGCAAGTTTTTATTCATTTTGTGTCATGGCGACCAAATACTGGTCAAAACTTGCACACTGAAAACACAGTGTAGTCTGCAGGTGGCGTTTTTGTTGAGATTAAAGGGTCACTTCACCCCAAAATCAAAAATAAAAGTTTTCCCTCTTACCTGTAGCGCTTTTTATCCATCTGGATAGTTTTGGTGTGAGTTGCAGAGTTCTGGAAATATCGTCCATACAGATGTCTGCCTTCTCTTGAATATGATGGGACTAAATGGCACTCAGCTTGTGATGCTCAAAGCACAAAAAACAAATTTGAAGCTTTCCAAAAATCATGACCCAGTTGCTCGAGATAATCTACAGACCTTGTTGTGAGCAGTTTCATGTAGGAACTACTTTCTTTCGAGTAGTAAGAAAGAAGTTTTTGTCGATTCTGCTGCAGAAAGAAAGTAGGTCCTGCATGAAACTGATCACAACTAGATCTGTGAATTATCACACGTAACTGAGTTGTGATTTTTGAAAGAGATACTGGTTTTGAATTTTTCTAATCTATTTTGGGTGCTTTGAGTACCACAAGCTGAATGCCATTCACTCCCACAATGTTGGAGAGAAGGCAGATGACCGATTACACCAAAACTGTGCCACTCACACCAAAAAATACATAAATAGCTCTACAGGCTAGGGGAACAGAAGTATTTTTGATTTTGCGTTAAACTGCAAGATATCAAACATTTTCTCTGTTTTATGCTGTATTCCAATTCAAACTGTGTTTCGGCTCTAATAAAAGCAAAACAAATATGCTGTTATGTGGTACAAAAGTTTTGTTTCTTTCCCAACTTTAGGACTGTGAGTCATTTGAGAAGTGCTGCCCTAATGTCTGCGGTAACAAGAGCTGTGTGGCAGCACGCTATATAGACATCAAGGGCAGCAAGGGCCCCGTTGGAATGCCAAAGAGCGCCACCTGCGACAAGTTCATGTGCTCCCAGCAAGGGTCCGAGTGCGACATCTGGGACGGCCAGCCTGTTTGCAAGTGCCGGGACCGCTGTGAGAGAGAACCCCATTTCACCTGCGCGTCTGATGGCATGACCTATTATAACAAGTGTTACATGGACGCAGAAGCCTGTTCCAAGGGTATCTCTATCTCTGAGGTCACCTGCAGGTAACATGTTAAGTATTTTAGATCTCTTACCTTTTGTTTCTGGTGTTATGAGGTAAAGTTGCTTCACTTTAGTTCTCAAAATTAAGACATCTGAAAATCACAACTTTCTTTGTGGCTGTATCAGAAACATGAATGTATTCTGTGTGCAGTATGTCAGTTAAAGCTGCAGTAGGCAATATTCTTTCATGATAGTTTTGGATGACCATTACATGTCACTAACAATATTGAACTGAATGGTTTCTTTAAAGTATAAATGGAATGAAAAAGGCCCTTTTAACCCTTTAAGATCGCATCCCCAAGTCATATTATGAATTTATTTAACAATATATGCCTAAAACATTTTTTAAAAATACTTTAATTTTTATTTTTATATCAAAATCATGGAAAATCTGATAATTTCTTCTTCCTGTAAAACAAGATATGACAGGTACTTATGTTAGCTAGGACCAACCAGTTTTAACTGTTCATATCATGACAGCCACCTGTCAACTTTCAGCAGAGCAGGGCACCAAAGACAATACATTAGTTAGCTTGGTAGCAACAGCAAAGTAAATCCCTATAGTTTTTAAAAGAAACTGGACCAGGTCTGAACCAAACAACCAGTCAGGGTTATCCAGCATATAACTAGCCAATCACAGTGACTGTACAAACAGGGGTCATCCATTTTCTGCATGTCTTTCTTTGGAGTCAGACATAACTAGCCAAGTAGAAAAGACATTAGTTTGCTAGTTAGTTACAACAACTGACAACCTTGTCATTCTGCTTCAAAGCCCATCAAAATGTGTTTGCATGTTTGGTGCATCATCTGGTGGGAGGGGCTTAAGAAAGCATTAAGGGGTAACAGAGAGAGGTGGAACGTTTCACATTTTATATGTTCAAATTGCCTACTGCAGCTTTACATAAGAGTCTTTGACATGTCCTGGCTCTGATTAACTCAGTTCTCATCCGCCCTACCTACAGGTACCACCTGACCTGGCCAAACACCAGTCCAATCCCTGCAGAGACCACCTTACATCCCACCACTGCCCTCCAGACCACCCTCCCAGCTGACATCCAGCTCCCCACTATACACAGCGGCCCAACCCAGCAGGCTGTTTTTGTGGGCGAGACAGCCAGCTTCCTGTGTGAGGTGTCTGGGAAACCACGTCCGGAAATCACCTGGGAGAAACAACTGAAGGGCAAAGAGAACACCATAATGAGACCTAACCATGTCCGAGGTAACGTGGTGGTCACTAACATTGGCCAGCTGGTCATATACAATGCGCAACTTCAGGATGCCGGCATCTACACATGCACAGCCAGAAATGTTGGGGGAAGTGTATCATCACACTTTCCCTTAGTAGTGATCAAAAAAGAAGTAAAAGGTAAGAACGCAGAGGGCAATAGTACCAACCTACCATTTCCAGCTGAAGAGTGCCTGAAGAGCCCAGACACAGATGACTGTGGAGAAGAGAGCATAAGCTGGTACTATGAACCAAAGAGGAACAATTGCTTCACATTTACCTACAGTCAGTGCAATAAAAACCGTAACCATTTTGACACCTATGAAGGGTGCATGCTGTCATGTGGAGGAGAGCTGGCGGCTCCCTGTAGTCTACCAAGCCTCCAAGGGCCTTGCAAGGCCTATGAGCCTCGCTGGGCTTATAGCAGCAGCCTCAAAAAGTGCCAGTCCTTCGTGTACGGAGGCTGTGGCGGCAACGAGAACAACTTCGAGTCTAAAGAGGCCTGTGAAGAAATGTGTCCCTTTCCAAAGAACCACAACTGCAAGGTGTGCAAACCCCGAGGCAAGATGGTCACCAGCTTCTGCAAGAGCGATTTCGTGATCCTCGGCCGCGTGACTGAGCTGACCGAGGAGCAGGAGTCCGGCCACGCTCTGGTGACAGTGGAGGAGATCTTGAAGGACGAGAAGATGGGTCTGAGGTTCTTTGGCAAAGAGCCTTTGGAGGTGACTCTTCTGAACATGGACTGGAACTGCCCCTGCCCCAATATCACCACAGCCAACGGGCAGCTCATCATCATGGGGGATGTTCACAACGGGATGGCTGTCCTGCAGCCTGACAGCTTCGTGGGCTCCTCCAGCACCCGCAAAATCAGGAAGCTTCGTGAGATTGTCCATAAGAAAACCTGTGATTTCCTTAAAGATTTCTCTGCCGTCCAGTAGAGTCTCAGTTATGCTGTTTTCTGATTATTCCAAGCTACAGTGACCTCACCAGTCCGACCGACTGCCAGTAAACACAAAACTAGTAACTTATCTGTAAGGCTGGCTTTACACAGTGAAACTTTCACACACCTTTAGTTGGTTGAAACTCAGGTGAAGTTACAACTGAGTTGCATGGTATAAAGTACACTGCAGCACACTTGTCCGACACTGAGTTGCAACAGTTGCAAAACTCTCAGCTTTGTGAGACTATCAATCCAGTCCTTGAAATCAACCGATTTCAACTGATTGACAATGGCTTATCACCAAATATTAAATAGACGAATGTCCCTTGCTTGCCAAGCTACAGTTTCACACTGATGTCATAAGGGGCCAACAAAGAGCCTCTTATTTATTTATTTTCCTTGAATCAAAAGGGCCAGTGCACTCACAGGAGCCTCACTGGACCAAGCTCCTTGAACAAAGTGTGAAATGATCCACTGGTTTATCTCTTGAGTTGCCAGTAGGTTGCCTTGACATTATGAAACAAAGTCAGCCAGTGCAAGAAGATAAAGTGCGTTCCAACACGTTCCAACTGATATTATCCAGCAAGAAGAATGTATGAAATAAGATACAAAGATGCAAATGTGGTTGCAATGGCACAACCTACTTGACGCAATCTAGTGAGAAAACAGTTATTATCAAAACAAGTACCAAACTAGCAAGCTAATTTAGTGAAACTCATTTTTTAAATTGTGTTGCATGAGACTAATTATTTCTGAACTCATTCATGCAATTGTAAAGTTGCATGGAAGTTACGTTTCATGCTAGTAGCAACCTGCAACTAGTCGCATGAAAGTTTCACGTGGTAAAGCCGGCCTGACATTGGAGGTTTTGTTGTCTGTTTCAGATGTTTTTTCTTCTTTACTTTGTTCCTTATTGCTCCCAGAAAATCACTCCTCATAGTGTTTAATCATGTCACTGATCATTTTTTAGCAATTATTTTCTTCACAGATGCTGTCTCAAAAATGTCCTAATAGCTTTTTAAAAAAATAAAATAAAATAGAATCCGTTTTGATGGCCACACCTAGGGTACACTGTCTGGAAAAGGCAGGTAGAGTAGTATTAGTAACAAGCATTTATTTACCCTGTGCAAATTATTTAATCTTTTACTAAAACTGCATTATAGATTTCCTCTCCAAATGTTATCTTGAGTACACTAATATCATTCATTTAGCGGTATATTTTAATCTGATTGGTACGTTTGCTTTATGTTTTTGTGGGTTATTATGAAAATTACATTGTGTAACATCAGTCATGAGCATCTGAGCTCACAAAAATGCAATTTACAAGCCTCAGTTCATGTACCAGCACAAAAAATAAGCAAATAAGCTCTTTGGTTCCATCTTTTGTGGAATCTGTTTTGATAAGTTTTAATTTACAATACAGAATATGTATATGGACGTCTGTCCTTTGTATTTATCGTATTTATATGTGAATGTAATTACATAGAGAGCAGACATATTTTTATGTTATCTATGATATATTAGTGTCCATTAAAACTTTTATGGAACATGATGACAAAATGAATAAAGATGATTTAGAAAACACGATGCTTTGTGATGTTGTCCCTGTGTTGAAGACAAAACGTGGTCACAGCTTATGAAAAGGCTCATGAAGGCAGGCAGTGCATGTGCTGCTCCATGGTTGACATCCCTCCATCCATGTCCTCCTCCTTCCACTTGTATTTCACACAACACACACACAGGGCCCGGGCTGAAGCAGGTCACATTCCAGCCCAGCTGTGGTGGCCCGCAGAGCTGTGTGTTGTGTTGTGTCTGGGTCTGGGGCCCTCGCATAGCACACACCCCACCGGCCATCCATTGGCCTTGGGCGGCCCCTTTCATGTGCAAGAGGCCGGGGTGAAGGGGAAGAGGAGGAGGAGAGGGATGTTGGCTGATTCTCCCTCTTTCACTCACTCAGTTGGCCACATCTGTCTTAAAGGGGCATAATAGAGAACAGAAGAGGTGGGAAAAGAACACGCATTCTTTACTCCAGTAGAAGGACAGATAAAGGACAGAGAGAAAAAAAAGACTGGTTAACGTAGAAGAACAGGCTCTGAAATGTATTCAAAATATGAAAGTAAAAAGTCTCCCACTAAAGGACATTTCCACCAGCTTTTTATGTGTTAACCTAACTAAACCTTACCATTTCTCCACGGTCAAGTTGCCCTCTTGTTTTTGTGTTGCTACAACGTTTTGATCTTGGTACTTGAGGGTGCTGATGTCTCATGTCTTCAGCGTTGTTTTCATCTTATTATGTCTTTTTTTGTCATCTTGGTCTTGTTATGTCTTTTACATTGTTTTTGTCTTATTACGTCTTTTATGTTGTTTTTATTTGGTTACGTCATTTTCGTCTTGTTACAGCTTTAACATTGTTTTCTTTTGTTACATCTTTTATGTCTTTTGTCTTGTTAAATCTTTTACATCGTTTTGGTCTTGTTTGGTGTTTCATGTTGTGTTTGTTTTGTTATGTCTTTAACGCCAGCTCTTTCTTGGCTCATCTTCTCTGTTGCTTTTGTGTGGTTACACCATTTTTGCCTTGTTACATCTTTACGTCCTTTTCATCTTTTTACGTCTTCAGCGTTTTGGTCTTGTTATGTTTTTAAAGACATTTTTGTTGTTACGTTTGTTACTTCTGTCATGACTGTCTTTGTTTTGGGACACAGCACAATGATATGTTTTGTCTTTAATATTGTTTTCATCTTGTTACAGCTATTTTTCTTTTTACATTTTTAATGACATTTTCTTATCATTACAACTTTTACACCGCTTTTGTCTTGTTACATCTTTCTGTCGCTTTTATTCTGTTCCTTCATTTTCTCCTCGTTATGACTTTAATGTTGTTTTTCGTCTTGTTAATTCTTTTTCGTCGTTTTTTTCTTGTTACGCCTTTAATGTCATTTTTTTCTTGTTACATCTTTTATGTTGTTTTCATCTTGTTACATATTTTCATCTCATGTCGTACGTGATATGTACATATGGATACACCAAGGAATTGTCTTTTCTTTGTATTATTGTCCCAGCTATTTAGGTTGAAATCAGACAACAATGCAAAATAAATATAATAATTAATTCCCCTCAGACACATTAAAACTAAAGTAACAAGCCTTTTTTAAAAATGTAAGGAGTAGAAAGTGCTATTTGTGTTCAAATGTAGGTACTAAATGTAAAAAGTTGTCAGAAAAATAAATACTCAAGTAAAGTACAGATACCTGAAGGCTCTACTTAAGTAAAGCAACTAAGTATTTGTACTTTGTTGCTCCCTCCTCTGCAGAGCAGAAAACATTTCTTGAGAATTTTTAGGTTGTCATGCTGGAGTTTGTGGCTAAAGTCTGGTGTGGAGGAGATAAAGAAAAATGAAAACCCGACTGAGTTTGCAGGTGCAGACAGTTACTATGTCAGGTGGAGCTGTGGGATACCTTCAGGACAAAATGAGTCGCCAGGACCAGCGGGGCATACAGGAAACAAAACATAAGGAGCCAACTAGCCACCGAGTGTTTTCCCCCTTCCCCCCTTCTGCCCTTGTATCCCCTTCTCTAACCCCCTTCCCTCAGCCCTCTTCCTCAACTGTCTACCCTCTCCGGCCCGGCAGACAGCAAGCCTTGGGCGGCGACCTCTGACCCCGCTAATGAAAAAGAGGCCACCAAGGAAAAGGCCACTTTCATTAGAACTGTTGACAAGTGTTAAGTGACTGGCTGAGTTCCAGACTAGCTCCACACGGCCCCCTTGATGCCCGGCACATCACAGCCGGCAGCTGATTTCAGTATCAAGTTCACTTAGAGACCACCAGCCAGGCAGCCTGCCAGACAGACCATAATAATAAGCCAGACAGCGGCAGGCACAAAGGGGGGGCACAATGCCCTCAGTGACACAGTATCAGTGACGAACTTGCTGGAGTTAAGAGAGATGGCGATTTTCTTTCAGGATAACTAAAAAAGGCACTGATTGCACAACAAGTGTACACTAACTTTTATGAACAAGTTAGGTGAAAAGAATTTAACAAAAACTAAATTATTTTTTCATAACTAACATGAGACTTTATATATAAATAAGAGACAGTTCACTTACTTGTAACTTCCAACCGCTCTCATCTTCCTTCCAAACCTCATCCTGTTTGATGCAATCGCTATAAAAAGGGTGCTGTGGATCATATATGATGTGACGCCTCTCAACCTCCAGTCCAGGGATACTCTGGCTGTTTTGTAACTAAAATAACTTGGTCAAAGGACTGACAGATGACTCAGATATTTTGCTGCATTTAATAACTGCAACTGTATTTTACTTGCAAATACACATTAAGCAGCTGGAACGTCCTCCATCTGCATTTAGGATCCTTTAGCATGAAATACACATTTATGGGATCAAAATCATCCACATTTCCTGCGTGACTTTTGCTCCCCTGCAGCTAAATGTCGTCTTCCTCTGCGTAGCTCGCTGTCTGTTCCTGCTGCAGGATGCTCACCCTGAAACACCATCAGGTAAAGATCGGCCTTCTCACCAACGGCCTGATTTATTCCATCACACAAAGCTGCCATATCTGCAGGGGGGGCGTTTCCACACATTTCTGACAGTGGCACTGATTTATGCAGAGGTGGCATGCAGCATGAGCACACATGCACACACATAAATGCACACATTAATGTAGCAATTCTCATATCTACTTTACATATTGCAAACTTTACAGTATCGTAGAGTTTCTTATTCTTATGCACAACAGAGTGACACCATTCAAATATAATAGAAAACTTCCATACTATAAGGAAATTACTCTTCCTGTGAGACTCCTAAACTCATCCTCCACACTCCATCATGAAATAGTTTAATTTTTATGATTTATTATTAAAATCATTTATGAATGCATTAAATAAGCTATATTAACCTATAAAAAATAAATTAAAAGTAGGCTACATACAGAAGAAACAATGCACACTTAAAAATACTCATCAAACAGTTGACTAAAGCTAAGATCCCGCCACTCACTGGACATGTAGCCAATCATACTTGAGGATAATGGGGTGGCACTTGGGGTGGCCAGTTAGATTTCATGGGTGGCCAGTGTCCCCCCATGCCAACTTCATAGAAATGCCCTTTTATGTCTGTCCTGGAAAAACAGTGTGAATCAATTTGTTTCCCTTCTGAATCAGAAGATGGTCACCTGGCTGGCATCCTCTTGGGGACCAAGGCCTAAAGCTGAATATCCCTGCTCTAGTCTTCACTGTTGCCTGCTTTGATGAGGGTTGATGCCAACCCCATAAAATTTGCTGGATCTGCCTCACACATTTACCTCTGTCTACCAAAGTTACTACAACATTCAAAGCAATGCTGATATTGCAGCTCAGGACACTGATTGGAAAATTGATAAGGTCTATTCTATTTATTACAGAAAATCCTTAATCAGTTCATGGGACAGTATCAAACCGACAGCATCATGTTTAAATCTGCTGTATGAAGTTTAACTTTTTAATGTGCTGTTGTCATGTTAAAAATAAACGTCAGAATTAAGACCACATTCAGTCGATCAGTAATATTCTGTTAGCATTCTTCTTCTCCTGCCTTAATTGCAGCAACAGTGTTGCTTTTTGCCGTAATATATTTCTTATATTTTCCATAGCTTTTCATTATAAGAACTTGTTTATCTTGACTGAAGTGGGCAGCTTGAAATCAATTCACTTTGTGCGGAAGAGGAGTCAGTTGGTGCAGCAAATGCCCCTTTTGATGTGAGCAAGCACAGATTCTGAAGAAGAAAGTCTGAGTTAACAAAGCAAGATGATAACCACTGTTGTGATACCTGTTATCTCTGAATGGGGTTTTAGGTTTTGTCGAGCCAGCTCATGCAAAGAAAAACTGGTTGTGTTGAGCTACAGCCCTCAGCTGTCTTTGTGGCCGAGGAAGGAACACACTGTTGTAGAGGCAGCAGTGAACATATATAGTGAGCAGGTCAAATCAAATAACACACAAGGAGAAAACAAGATGGATGCCAACTACAACTAATACAAGACAAAAACTGACTACAGCCTGACCCCCCTCTGACTTGGCAGCACATGGTTCAGTCTGATGAGTTGGCTTTCAGATTTAAGAGTTCCCACCCCTCAGATGCACCTTTTGCTCAACCAGGAAGTGAACCGTCCCCAACAACAACAGTAAGTCAAAGACAAAGAAACACACGGTTAATATTACAGAAAAGAGCGTGTTTAACCCCATGGTGTAAGAATGTGTGCACTCCATTTAAACAGATACAAGCTAATTAACAGGATTCACATCAAACAAACTGTGTCATGTGAATTGTTTGTGGTTGGTTGACTGCAGATGAAATGAATCTGTGGAGGTGAGTGTGAATGGCTGTTAGCATGTGTGGGTGTTAGCATGTGTGGCTGTGGTCAACAATCATTCAGCACTCTTTTTAAAGACACCACTCGTACAGAGCAGCAAAATATTCTTTGCATCTCCAACCATTTACAGAAATGTACCAAAAATGGTAAAACTGCTGCTGTTAAATGTTTAAAGGGACATTCATCTCCAAATCTGTCTCTCTTCTCTTGAATATACTGGAAGTAAATGGCAATGGAATTGCAGTGAAAAACAGCAGTGTCGCTTTCTCCAGTTTCGTGTAGGAACTGTTTTCTTTCTGCAGTCGTATCTACAGGTTTTTTGGAGGGTTACTTTAAAAATGCATTCCAAATCATGAATTACCTGTTAAAAAATGTAGTTGGTAACCTGATCCAAGTATCACAATATTAAAGTGATGCAATTTGATTACTTTCCATTACTTTTTGTCTAGATATAAAATATAGTGAAACTGTATAGGGGGCAGTTAAAGTCATAATATGTTCAGGCCTGGACTGTTGTCAACCATGTGAAGTTTCAGAGAGATTCGACCGTGTAATGATGAAGTTAATACAAATTCCTGTGTTTTAGTGAAACATGGAAGTTTGCCATGCCGTCATGGCAACGCCGTTTGATGATACGTCACAATTTTCACAATATAGCATATAGCATTATATAGCATAGCAAGGTCTTAAGGCCTGTCTGACCAGATTTGAGTTGGATATGGTCAACCTGCTAGGAGGAGCACGTCAAAGCCCAAAACATGTTAGTTTCTGTTGCCTGTGCGTTCTGATTTTTGAGCATGTCAGTGGAACGGGCTGCGGGGTTTGCAGTTTAGAGGGCGTGGTCAAATGGCTTGGCCATTCCACCGCCAAAACCTATATCGGACAAAATTTTTCACCACAACTATCAGCACATTTAGTCCTTCAAAACTGTACCTGAAGAGGACAAAAGAGCAGAAGAATGTGAGCGAATCCAACACCTACATTGTACACTACATCGTATCATTCAGTGCTCGGGCCCTAATGAAATTTTTTTGGGGGAAAAGTCAGATACCAGCAGCATTGTATTTTTTAATTCAACAAAGTTATTGCACAGATCAATTTGAAAACAGTCAAAACGACTGCCTCTGCTGTTGTAGTGTTACAATGTCAAAAGTTGAAGACATGGATTAAGAGAAAAAGGGTATGTGAGAATGAGACAGTGAGACTTTGACCCACTTTACATGCAGGTGGTTCATCTTGATGAGCTGACATGTGCACACAGAGGGGAAAATTATAAACACACACTCACTCACACAAGCACGTGCATAGATGCACTTATCTGTTCTCAGATTGTATAAGCAATTTATAGTATAAAGAAAAGCTGGACTGGTATTGCTTTCCATTCCACTAAGAATCATGAGCTGTATGTTTATTTAAACTGCATTTCAGTTTAATTATGTGACATTTCCAACCCATAATTCTACTGAATTTATTTCCAGTGTATTGTTTTTATTGACATTAGAAAAAACTATGTAACTGCTCTTCGTGCAATAAATGAAGTTGTCCACTAGGTGGCAGCACAAGACTTAACTAAACCTGTGACCAAAATGAGAAACTGTTCTAAACATAACTGTTGCTTATTTCTTGGATATGTTTCATATATTTATTAGAAACTTTTTCATTCATGAGTAGCAGCTGATGGAAATTTATCAAAAATATATAAAACATGTATATGTAGTATTCACCAAGTCAGTTTTGGAATTGTAATTATGAAAATTTCACTTCCTCTCAGTGCAGTTTCACTTTTTTCAGGAAGAAAATAAGCATTGCCATTTTGAAATATGGTTGGATGAGGCGGATCAAAGCACTAAAATCAAGAAAATAACAGTTTGTGTTTGAAGCAGACTGAAGTGAAACAGATTTGTTTCAGCTTCCTCTCACACTTTACGGCATTTAGGTCCTAAAAATACACAAAATAAGTAGTCATAGTGAAAATTGCTTTTGCTTTTATAGTACATTTCAGCTTAAATGTGGATTTTATTGTGATTTCCTGTCTATTACACACACACACACACACACACACACATACACAGTGTCACTTGCTCAATGAATGCCTCCACAAGCAGTCAGCCAGATGGTCTGGTAGATTGTGCCCAATGCACTGGATGTGTGCTTGTACTTGATGTGTGCAGCCACACACACACACACACACACACACACACGTACGCATGCACACAGTGTCAGTAGCAGCTCTCCAGGGCACAGCTGGTCTGTGTGTTGAGTTAGACCAAAAATTTGCCAGATGGGAAGGGATAGAGAAGAGGAACAGAAAGTCATGAATTACCGAGATAAAATGTGGAATACCAGCACACCACATTCACACTCTGGATAAACCCATGCATGCACGTGCACACACAAACAGAGTGAGTGCAGTGGATTAATGTCGCTGGTACGTGAGGAGTGTGAGTAGGAGTAGGATGTTCTTTGCATACACACACAAAGGACAATTCATGTTGGAGCAGACAAAGGACACATGACACATTTTTGGGATTGCATGCTTAAACAAACAGGTTGGAGGATGGAAGATGAGACACAGTAAATATAGGAAAGGAGAGATAATAAAAAACAAGTGCAGGAGGGAGGGAGGGGATCAAGAAAGCTAAGGAGGAAAGAGAAGAGGACAGAGGGAGGACATAGAGGAGCGGAGGGTATGGCAGGGGCTGGGGTGACCGAACGATGAAGGCAGAAAGGTCATCGTAGCATAAGGAGGGTGTAAATTGTCCAGAACATAAAACTGCTGCTGTCGACTCTGGGGGATTCTTTTTCCCCCTTATCTTTCTGCTTTCTAAAAATAGCTGCTCAATGTAGGGGGAAACTAGGACACTGTTACCTCTCACATTCCTCTGTTGTTTCCATGCCTGCTTTTTTACATTGAGATAGACTAATGTTTTCCTATATGTGTATATTAGTCTGCCTTGTAAGCCTGTTTTTGTGCTTTTCAGTCGTACATATGTCCAGTGTAACATTATGATGGTCAGTTTTTCAACAGTGTGATTAAAGTCATTTGATAATGTGCAGGAAAGTCTAGTCATGGTTGTAGTTCTGCCAGGAGTGAAAAAAACAAAACAAAAACCAAAACGGTACATACATAAATCAATAATCACAAAAAAATATTAAGACATGTCTGTTTGATGTTACAACTAAGCATTGCTAGTTTATCCAAAAAATGACAGGACAGTAGTCCCTTAGACCTCGGAAATAAGGCAGTTCTGTAGCATCCATCAACACCCCTTTTTTCACTTTCTTCTTTTTTCATTATTTATGGAGGGAAATATTTCATCAGTAATGTTAGCATCTAAAAGTGAAGCTTGTAACACACCTAAAAAGTCAGTCATGTAATAAAGATTTTGCACATTTCCTGTCTATCAAATGTATTTTCAATATACTCTTTAATATTCTACATGACATATGAAAAATAATAGACAACTATGGACAACATAATAGAGGTCAAGGGTACTGGAATTTATTCTATTTTCATCCAGTGTACATTATATATAAACATTCTATATAAATATGTGCTATGACAGAATTTTTCTAGTCCTTTTTTGAGATTTTGCAAATGTTTTGTCTCTAATTTCTTTCTTTTTGTTACTCTCTTAATTTATTTTATGCTGTTTTATGTTATTAGTTATGTATGTATGCATGTGTGGGTGTAGATATTTACATGTAGTGTACTATGTTACTATGTTAATCGCTTTAACAGTTGAAACTGTGTTGCTGTTATTCATGGCCAGGTCTCCCTTGTCAAAGAGATTCTTGATCTCAGCGGGACTAACCCGGTTAAATAAAGGCTAAATGAAGAAATAAATAAACAAAATATCTTAGAAAAGCAATACAGTTAAAAAAAAAAAAAACAACACGCATCTGGTCAAATTTCAAGTTTTTACTCACCTCACCCACGCGTGGTATTCAGTTGGTTGCAGTCAACTGCCTCACCACTAGATGCCACTAAATCCTACACATTGGTCCTTTCATATACAAACTATAACATCAGCAGCCTCTTATGTGAAACTGAAATGTATACAGTAAAGCAGTTTAATTATTAGAAACCCACATGTTGAAAATGGAGTCTGCTGCACTAACCGTTTCAAATGTGTGGGTGTTTTTTTTTCTGTATCAGCAGGTGGCAGGTGCATTACGACCATGCAGCAGATTCACTTCTAACATTCTCCATGCACCCGCTTTAGTGTGAATAATAACCATGTTATTGACAAGGAATAGCAATTTTCTCCATGAGATTACAGCCTCGCATGTCGCTCTGAACAAACCTGAGCCCTCTAATTATCAAATATAGAGGGGCAAGTACTCTAAATACCGCTTGAGATTTAAACATGTAATTGTACATGCCACGACATGCGACTGAACACAAATACAGCATGTTGGCATGTCAGAATTAATGGATTCAAACCATGGAAAAGCAGTGCAGAATCAAAACAGTAGGAAACCAATGCGCTACCAAACCACCAGAAAAGTAAGCCATCATTATACCACTCACCACCAGAGTATAGACACCACCAACACAAATTCTACTTTTGCATGTACTGCATTACAATTTACTTGTGTGTGCAACATAGACTGTGCAATTAATGAATAAAGTAAAAAAGAAAACTAAGTGAACTAAGAGGAACTTGTATGTTTACAAAAACCAGAGGTGGGAAGTAACTATGTAATACTTTGTTACTGTACTTAAATAGAGTTTTCAGGAATACTTTACTTGAGTAGTTATTTTTCAGACAATGTTTTGCTTTTACTCCGAACATTTAAACACAAATATCTGTACTTTCAAGACCAACTGAACCTAAACAGATGGAACAATAAAACACAAAAAAAGACATTTTCTTGGTGTATCCATCAGTGCATATCACGCACGACAGATGTAACATGACAAGAAGAAAATAACAAGAAGAAAATGACGTAACAAGACAAAAAAGTGTAGAGGTAACAAGATGAGGAATGATAAGAAAACAAAACAGATGTAACAAAACAAAAAAATGACGTAAGAGACGTCACAAGACAGAATAGATGTAACGAGACAAAAAAGACATAAGTATAAAAATGACAAGATGAAAAGATATGAGGACAAAATAGACAAGGAAAAAAACAGTGTAAAATATGTAACAACATGAAAAACAACGTAAGAGACCTAACAAAACACAAAAAAGTACAACAAAACGTAACAAGACAAAAGAGACATAAGACAAAAAACAAAAAGACAAAAAACAATATAACATAAAAAGATGTAACAAGACAAAAAAAAATGTAAAAGACAACAAATTGTAAGAAGATGAAAAATGAGGTGAAAGAAGTTACAAGATGAAACAGATGTAACAGGACAAAAAACACATAACAAGACAATTTAAAAAACGGTAAAGACAAGAAAGATGTAACAAGACAAGAAACGCTGAAATAGGACAAAAGAGTAGGGGTTTCAGGTATCTATCCTTGAGTATTTATTTTTTCGGACAGCTTTTTACTTTTACTTTGTACATTTGAAAAAGACATAACAAGAACCAACGTAGGCCTAAAAGATGTAACAGGACAAAAAAGAGCAAAAACCAAAAAAACACAGACATAAGGTGATAAACTAACAAGATGAAAACAATATAAAAACTTTTTACTTCAATAATTTGAGTGTATTTTTTAGAGCCTGTACTTTTACATTTTTGCTTGAGTAAAGAAGTTAAATTTGTAGTAAATAAGTATTTGTACTTGTACTTGTACTTGAGTACAGACTGTGTGGACTTCTGCCACCTAGATAAGACCGAATGAAAAACAAAGTTGTAGAACAATTAAAGGAGTTAATCTGTGGAACAGTCTTGAAAATGAAATAAATATAATAAAATATAAACTGGAGGTATAAACACTAGTGTGTAAATGAAGTTTTGTTTGGGACTTTTGAGTATGACCAACATACAATAATACGATATAAATACAAACTGTTTAATTAATGTTAAAAGGCTAGGCTTCAGTACAGTTGGTCTTGATTTGATTTGATTTATTTACGCGTGTATTTGAGTTGTAAGATTGAAAGTGACTGAAATAACCGAAACAAAAAGTAAACTAAAATATGCCACAGCCACAGGTTGTGTCGACCATGATGCACTTCCTTGCACATGCATACACACATACACACACCCTATAAGACAGAAACATGTGCACTGAAGCCTGGAGCTTTCAGTTTGTGAAATTTAGATGCGCTGTCAATGTATGCAGGGCGACTGTCTCTTTAATGAGATGTCACACCGCCAGCCTGGTTTTGATTCATGTCATACGCACACTTGCTGATAAATGCACACACAAACGTATTCTGCACGCATGCACCTCCTTTGTCCGTCTCCTGTGACAAATCTGTTTGTATTTGTACGGAAATTCAGAGATAATGCAGATGTGACGTTGTCTGTTTGTGTGTGTTCACTGTGAATGCAAAAGTGAATTATCTGTGAGAACAGAAAAAGATGCAAAAATTGGTTTTGGTGCCACTTATAGTCGAGGGAGGGAGAAAATAAAAATGCAAACAGAAGTGACACAGCAGGAGAGAGAGAGAGGGGGGGGGGGGGGGGGGAGTGGCCAAAAAAGAGACAGAGGAAGGGAGGGGGTGGGGATAAAGGGATGCTTGGGACAAAATGTTCTAATCCCAAACCAACATCACAGAGAGTTACTCAGGGATTTCACATTGTTTCCGTTTTGGGCCGTTGTCCTAGCGTGACCCAGCAGGACAGCAGCAGAGATCAGCTGCTATCAGGAGTGGAACAAGAAATATGAGTCAAGTGTAGGTGTGACTGTTCTGAATTATCTGAAAAAAAAAGAGAATCCTCTGGGAGGGGAGATGAAGGGGAGGACACAGGAACTATTGGTGAGACAGGGACGTCTCTGAGTCCTTTCAAATGAAAGGGGTGACGTTATCAGACAGAGGACGGTATCAGAATGAGACCAGGAGATGACCTTCTCACATCAAATGTTTCGCTTAAAGTTGCTGCAGATTAGCTCATAATGACCCTCCCGTTCATTAGCGGGCTTGAGATGTGTGCTGGTTCACACAGCAACACACACACACACACACACACACACACACTACACATCATTACCAGTGCCTGGCAGTAACACAGCTTTGTAAGCTGTTACAGTAATGTGTGACTTTTGTTCAAAGTGTAAGAGATTGCTAATTGAAACTTATATTACAGTTACAAATCCTACTCTCTTAGAAATAGGGGTTCTAAAAGGGTTCTTCATGAAGAGCTGAGGTTGCTTTTGAAGAATGTTTTTTTTTAAAATGAAGTTTTAGTCAAGGTTCTTTGTAAGTCTTCAGCACCCTTTATGGAAGAAAGAGTTCTTCATGAAATGTTGAAATTTAGAACCTCCTGAGCGGGTTCTCAATAAAACTCTTGGAGAGTATAAGGGTTCTTGGCAGAACCTCTTGGATGGATTCATGATAAAACCCTTGGAATATTAAAATGTTCTCTGTTGGACCCTTTGGCTGGGTTCTGGAGAAAACCATAAAATGCTTTGTGGTAGAACCCCCAGGGTGAGTTCTTGTTAGCACCCATAGAAGGTAGAAAGATTCTTGATAGAACACCCAGAAAGGTTTCTGGGTGAAACCTTTGCACCATAGAAGTAGACCTTTTCATGGTAGGTTCTGGGTGAAACTTTTCACAGATGGTTCAAAGTTTAACCCTTTATGTTGGATTCTACGTTGAACTCCTTGAAAGGGTTCTACCAAGAACCAAAAGGGGTTCTTCTGTGGGGAAAAGCCCTTTATGGTTCTAGTTAGCACTTTTTTCTCTAAGAGTGCAGCAACCCTCTATTACTTTGACCCCTTAATAGGACACAGGACCTCTGCAACCGAGGCCACCATGTTGAACCACCCTGTTTCTACAGTAGCCCAGAACGGACAAACAAAACTCTGGCTCCAGACCAAATTGTTGACTGTTAACATCATGCAAACAACAAAAGCGACTTCCAGGTAGACAACTATGAAGTCAAATAAGGGTCATAAAGATTTTCCTTGTTCTGTTCACAAGCTCACAGTTGAAATGATTTTAGCCCTTTTTGAGCTTACTGGGTGGACAAACGTGCATTTTATCCTACGCTGATACAATGATTGTGTCAGTAATTGTGCATTGTATTACAGTATGTCAACTGTCTTTACAGTATATTATTAATACCATAAAATTACAACCTGCTTTGGGACAAAACCCCTAAACCTTACAGTAACAAAAAGGAGAAACATTTTCGACAGTTTAATACATCTGAATATGTAACATGGCATCATGAAGCCAAAACATCTATAAAAAAAGATTCAGCTGTGTGTGTTGTGTTTTATGTAGCAAGAAATTACTTTTTTTGTTGTTTTAACAAAATGGTTAACTTTTTTCTATTTATAATAGTTTCCTGAAACATTTGCATATGGACGTCCTGAAGTTGTATTAAAAGGCACATCTCATGGAGGAAGACTGAGTAACTAATCTAAAGTAATGTTGATGTTATTAGTTATATTTGCTGTTGAGTAAATAATAAAATGTAATATATGTCATTAGAATGTAATATGTAAATGATTATTTTTTCTTGTACTGTAATTGATTTGTATTTCAAAAAACTGTTGTTGGTCCCTGGGTGTCATGTGACCAGCAGCGGAGCCCTGGATCTTGCTTTAATTGGACCCGGAGGGACTGTTCTCAAGTGACCCAGAGGTAGTGACTGCTCTTCACCTTCCATCAGAGCTGTGTTATCAGGATTAGTTCTGCAAATTTAGGCTAAAAGTTTAACACAGAGTACCATGTCACGACTGATCACACCAGCAGTCACCTCCACTGTTTAGTGAGATGAAGATGAAGGGAAGAATAAGCCTCTTTAATGGCCTCAAGTGTTTGGATGCTCTTCCAACCAGCTTCATGTGCATCCCACATGCATTTGTTTATTATTTAATTTCACTTTTCTTAACTTAGGAGTTACAATGAAAGCAACAATCCCGTAGTTATTACATACTTATTGATATGTTGCTATGTTTTTAGTACTTCCTAACAATTGTGTACATTTTTGAGCAATATCTCATCACAAAACCAGATTATAAACCTGATTCTTCTTCCAGTTCTAATACGAGGACTTTAAATATGTTTAAAAATTATATTTGACTGAAATAAATACATGTACTGATAATAAAGGCTAAAACCGACCAAACAAAAACATTGATGTAAATACAGATTTGTTAGCTGCATTGGTAGTTACAAATCGTTCAAAGCTGAAGTTAAATAAAATTAAACTAATATCAGTGCTGCCATGTTATGTAAAATGCATAATAACAATAATAATAATGATAATATAATAATATATGTGTATGTTTTGCCCATTACATGACTGGCTGTTTTAAAATACAGTACAGCAGTTTCAAATGTTTTAGAAATGATTGTACAACTTAAATAATGTGTATAATTCTGTAAGTTATACTGTAATTTCTCTCCTGTATGGAAATAAAAATTTCATCAGTTACATTTCTGAGCTCATGCAGACTAAAGAGATTCCGAGCAGAAGCCAGCCTGTTTTTGTTCATGATGAAAATCTACCAGGCCTTTCCTCATTGACACAGACCACATGGCTGCGCCGTGGCTGTAAATAGCGCCGTTTCTGCTTACGGCCACAATGACTTCACTGCCCCCGTTGCTGTGGCACCTGAGGGGCCAGAGGATGCAAGTCTCAGCTGAAATGTTATAAAGGTCTGCAGACACTGGAGGGAGTGCTAGACTGCTGCCTGTTAGAATGAGGTGAAGACAGAGGAAGTCGGTCTGGACAGTTTGCTTCAGGTCTGAGCTGTTGCTCAATTTCACGTTCTTCTTTACAGAGACAAGCACAGACAGAACCATTTAGACTCAATCAATGATACTGAATCTGCTAAACAACAGGGACATTTGTCTTTACAGTATTATGTTGAGGGGACTGCAGGTAAAAATATCACCTTATTGATTTATTTTGTTAAATTCACCAGCTGGTCGCCAACTGTGTCTGTGCTGTTTGTTGCTGAGCAGATGGTGAACGGCAGGTTTTTAGAACTTTTCCATGAAAAAAACAGCTGCTTGATGATTCTCTGTAGCTTCATCACACCCTTAGAAATAAAGGTGCACACTAGAACCAGAAAGGGTTCTTTAGCCTGTCCCCATGGGAGAACCCTTTCAGAGTTTTACCTAAAACCCAATATAAAGGGTTATGCCTAGAACCGTCTGGAAAAAGGTTCCACCCAGAACCCTGTCTGGGAGTTCTATCCAGAAGTTTTCAGTCTTCTGAGGGTGCTAACAAGAAACCCATCCAGGAGTCTGTTCTACTGAGAACCCTTCAAACTCCAAGGGCTTTATCTAGAACCCATTCAGGTGGTTCTACCAAGAACCACTGTATATCCCAAGAGTTTTATCTAGAACCTACTCACTGGGTTCTACCAGGATTCTATCAAGAACCCAACCAGGGGGCTCCACCCAGAATCCTTTTTTATTCCAAGTGTTTTATCAAGCCAGGGGTTATATCAAGAACCTGTTTGTGTTCTAAGAGTTTTATCTAGAACCCACTCAGGTGTTTCTGCTGAAAACCATTTTATATTCCCAGGGTTCTATCAAGAACCCATAAAGGGGGCTCCACCAAGAACCCATTTATATTCCAAGGGTTTTATCTAGAACCCATCTAGGGAGTACTATTATATTCCACAGAACCTTGAATGAATCCTTGACAAAACAGTTCTTTGTGGATTTCAATAATCATTGGAGAACTCTTTCTTCCAAAAGGGGTTATTTGGATTTGCCAAGAGTTCTTAATGGAACCCTTTAAGAGCCCTTTCTTTAAAAAAAAGGGTCCTTCAGAGGCAAATGCTTCTGGATAGAACCTCAACCCTTCAGGAAGAACCCTTTTGGAACCTTTATTTCTAAGAGCGTATGAGTAATCCTTTTGCATTGTCACATATATTTTTACTATAAAAATTTGGATTATACCTGCTTTAAGGTTGACTTATGCAGTCATATCTTATACTACCATTTTTAACATGCAGCTGATACCATGCTGAATTTTAAAGCTGCCTCTGCAGTGTTTTTAAATTGAATATATAGTCTAAGGAAATAACAGACAAAATAAATACATTAATAGATTGATATGTGATTTACAGTTTTTTCCTCCCACTGAAGCAAATAAAAAAGTCTTTCTTTCCCTTATTGTATTTCTGTTAATGATACTATCCTTGACCCAACCCTGTTTGTTGCCATCTTAGCATTTGTAGCATCTGAGTAATGTTGGTCCTTACATAATAAGTCATACTGATGCCCTAATTTAGCCCACAGGGGGCCCATGGCGTAGTTGAGAAATATGTACGTCAGATAGTTTCCTTAGTAAGTCATCATCTCCTAAAGACTTTTCCCTGAATAGACACAACCTATGGAACTGTTAAGAGTTTACAGTCCGTCTGTAATCAGCTAATGATTTTAACATCATCTTTAAAGGGACGGTTCATCCCCAAAACGAAAAATACATATTTATCCTCTGGCCTGTAGAGCTATTCATCCATCTAGATTTTTTTTTTGTGTGTAAAATGGAGAATTTTGGAACACCAACAAAATTCTCAGAAGCAATGTCTCTTTCCAGAAATCATGACCCGGTTACTCAAGATAATCTACAGACCATTATGTGAGCTAGAAATGAATTATCTTCAGTAACCAGGTCATGATTACTGGAAAATGCATTTGTTTGGCACTTTGAGCACCACAAGCTGAATGCCATCTGGTTCCATTATATGTATTTTTCATTTTGTGGTGAACTGTCCCTTTAAATAGTGACTGAAGTTGGGCTGTAGCCAGGATTTTAGATATATAGATATATAAATATTTGGTCATGGAACCCAAATTCCCCCTTTTGTGACCAAAACTTTCTGATTATTATAAATTCTTGCATATTCAGACAACTGTCATTTAATTAGATTTTTAAATATAAAGAATTATCAGCCTATATAATAGTTTATATGTTGTGATGCAAAAATGTACCTATATGCACAAATAACATTTCTTACTCTTTCTTGTACAAATCAACTCTCAGGAATTTTCAAAAAATGTGTGACTCTATCTTAAAGAAAGAATAAGAAAGCTTTAACTTGATATTAGAAAATACTCAACTCTTACACTAGTTATTTTTTGTTGGAAACAAAAGGCTACACCTAGTTTCTGTCTCACAGCGCATATCACATTTACTAATATTTATACATATTACATTACCATATGGCATAATATATTCTCAAATACTGTACTAATGTGCAATTACGCTTTGCAATTTACTGCAGTTCACATTTTCTGCTATTAAATCATCTTCTGTGTGTATATCTTTCAAACTGTAAATCATTACTGTGAATTTTTTGCTGCTTGTATTCTGTGCAAACCAATCTGTGAATGAGCCTTTACAAAACAACACTATTTACCTTATTTTCTCATAATTTAATGCTGTGTGTATTATAATGTGTACAATTATCCTGCACAATTATCCTTATATATTGATATAGCGTCCATATATTCAGACATCTCTCTCCATAAGTGAAAGGTGTATATAGTCTAGAGTGTATAGTTTGTTAAATGTCATACTTTATATTTAATATTTTTATTTTATCTTTATTCCATCGGTATTGTATTTATCACTCACCCCTTTTTCTATCTGCACTTTTTTGAGCTGCTGTAACGTGAATTTCCCCGGTGTAAGATCAATAAAGTTTATCTTATCTTTTATATGTTGTAAGAAAACAGTACTCAAAGATAAAAACGACTCAAAAAAACATTTTTGCAGTGCAAAAATGTCAAAATGAAGGATGTGATTGGACAATATAAGCAACTATTTGTGTCCTTAAAACCTCCCTAATTCCCAGAAACACCGCTGAGGACACGACCTGGGTGTCCTCAGCAGAAGCTGCAGCCCTGAACTGAGGTATTGTTGATCACAGCGCGACCTTTGGCTCCAGCAGCTCCCAAGCAAGAGTCCTCCAGAGCGAACAGTTTACAGAGGAATACTGCGCACACTTTCACACACATTATAAGCCTTACAGGTGTCTGACCTTATTTCAAGAGAAGCATTACATAAGTGTTCATGACTTGAAATGGAAGGAAATGCCTGGGCCTGTCAGAGAACCAGAGTGAAGTTGCTGTCGCACTATTTTTGGATTGCAGTCAGGTTCCTTTCTCCACACTTTGTGCCTCTCCGCCATGAGAGAGTATGAATATTAATCGATGCTTTTATCATTTGTTATGGAAAGGCTCCCTCTGTGGCTGAATGGCAGGAAAGCATAAACCTGTTTTTCTCTCCGTTGTATTACCATATCAGTCGAGATCATTTCTCAAGGAAAGAGAGCAGAGGACTTGTTTGAACATAAAAGCAGCTGTGTGGAAGGGAAGCTGGGCTGCACGGGGGGAATAATTTGTCCTTTCAGATTTGTTTAAAGAGCTGATGATTAGTGATCAACAGGTAAAAAGCAAGATAAATGTCGTTTTCCACAGACGGGCCTTTGTGAGTGCTTGTGGGTGTGTGCACATGTGTGTTTATTTAACATATAGTGTGTGTTGGCTGCAAGGCAAATACCTCTAAGCTGGCTACAGACAAAATCCTCACGTGCGGCTCATGTCTAATCAAAGCTTGTGTGTGTGTGTGTGTGTGTGTGTGTGTGTGTGTGTGTCTGAATTTGTGCTTGGCAGATCCTGCGACGTCATGCTTTCGTCCTGAGCAGCTTAGGCAGCGTGTCAGTGTGTATTAAACATCCAAATCACATGACACCTGACCTCTGACCTTGTTGTGTCCTGCAGCAGTGAGAAAAGACACAAGCTCAGAGTGAGCAAGTGTGTGCGTGTGTGTTGAGTCAGAGAGACACTGAGCATATCCTGAAAACAACAGTATAAAAAATGCGTAGAGGGAAAGAGAGACGAAAAACGACAGATTGGAAGAGAATAACAGGCAGATTCAAACAGGTTTTTTTTTTAAGTTCATATATTTAATTATTTTACAATTTTCAGTGGTGATCCAGGCCAAAAACTGTACTATACTGTAAGATAACCACATAAATACTGTGTATTTGCAGTGATGTGAGTCAGTGTTGATGTACTTCATTTTGATGAAATGTGCACACTGGAAAAATAACTTTAAACTATACTTTAACTGGTAAATGAATTAAGTTTCAATTACATGAACATAATTTTCTCAAGTCAGATGTCAGATCTGATTGCTTTCAAACCAATAGTTTGCATTAAGTTTCCAGTTTTCTACCTTAATTATTTGCTTAACAACTTAACCATATAGTGTCAGGAAAAAGTATTTTGATAGTAACCTCAGTGTGTTATTTCAATTTGTTAAACCTAATGAATATAGTTGCTAATGTTAGCATGACTTAACGTTAGCCTGACTTTACGATAGCTAGTTTCATTCAATGAGTTTAACTGGTGGATCATTTTCTATCTAACATAATACATTATTTGATCACAAAATTTGTCCTGCCTTAGGCTTAAAGGTATAATCTGCAACATTTTCCTTAAAGAATTATGTATGGACTCGTATTAAATAATCTCTTTCAATCATGACCCTGCCCTCTGCCTGCAGTTCCTTTGTTTCACCAATCCAAAACGTTGACGTTAACCTTCCTGATGAGTCACCAAGAGAAAATGGCAACTCAGTTGGGAAATCTGGAAAAGGCTTGGATGTCATGATGTCAGACACTGAAAACTAAGAGAAACCTACCTGACGCACTTTAACTGAAATAACAAGAGCAGGTTAAGGCAACAGGATGTGATTTCAAGCCAAAAAAATAGACTGCCATCACCAAAGCAGAAAGCTGAGTGGGACCCATTCACGTCATTACATTACCTCAGTTTCTCCTGAAGTACATGTGTTACAGTGTAAAAGAACTACTTTCAGCCAAATAAAATTTCTTTTTTCAAATTACCATAAAAGTGTAAAACATTTCTTACAATCCCATCACCAGATGTGTTCCGCAATCCCACCTAATACAAATCCATTGTATACTCAGATACTGTGACTCATTCTCAAGCTGAGTTGTGTGTATTCGTATCTTCTGATGTGTACAGTTGCCAGGTAATATGATTTTGTCCTTGGTGCCTGAGCCATTCCCCCATATGGCGTTCGTCGGTTCTAATATCTTTCCTAATGTCTGTTCAGAGCCTAAATAGTCTTCCAGAGGAGCCATTAGTTTCAACCTCCAGCTACAGTCGACTTTGATGTGCAGAGACGGTGGCATTCACTCGCCTGGGTGTTCATTTGAAGGGGCAGCGGAGAGGCAGGAGAAGTCAGAAGAAAGGAACGAGACGCGGAGGAAGCAACAATGTGCTGTTACATGTGTTCAGGTTCAACTCTATATTTTTTCTTAGGTGTGTTTGTGATTGGTGTTTGTGTGTAACACTTCTGAGGTGTGCCGGAGCAGATGGCATGTGCTGTCGTCTGCCAGAGCTTCCACTTCTCACTGTGTCAAACAAACACACACCCACACACAAACATGCACGAACACATGCATATGCGCACACATGCGGAGTCTACCATTATCCCCCTTGAAGGCTCATCTGCTCAGGATATTGCCTTGGGACAGAGTTGCAAGTGTTTACCTACAGCTTGATGAAACAGTAAGAAGTGAAGAGAGGAAAGCAGAACTACCTTTATAGAGTGATTAGGAACAAATATTTTTTGTTTTGAACAAGTATGACCTGATAAATCATGACAAGACCGTCTACATTTCTCTACCTGGTGGTATGGCAGTGGATACATTACTTAAACAATTAATATTAAATAATAACTCTTAAAAATAAACTTTTATTCATAGTGAAGTTCAAGGGATAAAATTACCTCAGAGCCTTAAGGAAGAAGCCTGGTGATACAGCAGTGGATACTCCTATATCTCTTGCCAGACATTGTGATTGGGCTGTGACTGGGGTGGATGTTGTCTTTTAGTATCTTTCCCTTTCCTCCTTTCTTTCTTAGCACTGTCTGTTTGTTTACATGGGTTGGCTGCTGTCTTTCTGAATCATTTCCACAGATGCGAAGCAAAGATTGGGGGTTCTGCGACTAACGGCTAAATATGGTCAACTAAGAATCTTCACACCAACTAGTTTAGTGGACTGTTAGGGGGCAGCCCTATTCAGTAGATATTTTCTTGTTAAGCTAAAAGTTTCTGTAATGCCTCAATGCCTTAATGTAACCTTGAGTATTCACTTTGCAGTGCAGTGCAAATCATGCTGGACTATGTTCAGCTTTTTTCCAGTCTTACTCAACCTCACAATATATTTTCAATGAAGGATGTACTTTTTGGAATACCCACATATAGTATGCATGAACAACACCACTGGCTCGCCTGTGCACACCTACTGTATGTTTTTTGGGTCAATACGCACATTATAACTATGTAATATTTTATTCTTTTTAAAGTATGATTCAGTAATTCTGTTTTCACTTAATTGTGGTAGGAATATTTGAATACTTTTTTTTTTTCAGCCCTTAATGTGTGAGGCCCACAGTGACAGGTGCAGAGTGTATTATTGGGTTGGTGAGTCACTCAGTTATCAGGCTGTTCTTAAAATTTAAAGAGAGAGGGGTGGCTTACCTTTAACACTGCATTCATAAGATACTTGTTATGTAATAGGAAAAACATATACATAGACATATAGTTGAGGGTACAGAAACACGCACACACACACACACACACACACACACACACACACACACACACACACACACAAATACAATGACAAAATGACATCATTCATATACTTACACAACCTGCAACAGATTAGTCCATCTATCCACACTCATCTGGCCCTCATTCTACACATTCATGTCCAAAACACTCACATACACATATGCACTCTTACACACACACAACATCCTTCAACCCAGGAGCACTTCCACCAACCAGCTTTCATCGTGACACGTACTCATCTGAATTTCTGGCCCTGCTGCACTGTTTGCATTCACACAGTTGCCGCGAGTCTGACGTATGGGCTGTTTATAGCTTTGTCCTATCAATAAATAATGACCAGTCCCCTGGAGTGAACCATGCAGGGCAGGTTATATCATAACAAGCGTGTGTGTGTGTGTGTGTGTATGTGTGTGGAACAGCTGTGAGAAACGCCCTGACCAGGATGTGTGTTGATCTCCTCCATTAGCTTGCTGTTTCCTCTCCTGCGGCACAGACAACACAAGGCAGGCACGCACTCCTACTCATATGCATATATACATACATATGAAAACACCAATCACCACGTTTTGAAGCGGTTCGCCTCTCATTGCCACGCTCTCCCACTAAAATAGTACAGCTAATCAATGGGGGCCGGTAGAGCTGAGGTGACTAAATACAAAATCAGTTTGTCAAGTCAATTAAATTTGCTTTATTGGCATGAATGTCTGGTGAACACTATTGCCAAAGCATTAAGGATGATAATACATAATGCATACAAAGGATTATACAGTACATTATCGCTACAATACTGTGTTTCCTGAGTTATGTGTTTTTACAGACATGTAAGAAATTAATAACACATATTTTTTCAAGTTTGGTGTAATATTCTCCCCAGACCTTCAGAGAGCTCTTGCAGGGAGCTTGAGTTGAATTCAATTAGCTAATATGTATATTTTCTAAAGTTTTGTCACCAATACAGAAACACAAGGTAACTGCAGCTGCAAGTATGATTAGGTTGTCCAATGTTGAGTGCTGCTGATTTTTTTTAATAATGGGTTAATAATGTATGTGCTGATTACTGACAGTAGCTGATCAGGCTAATTATCAGCTAATGTAAGTTGTTGTCCTCTGTGTGTGTTTATCTGTTCCTCTGAAAGTACAGAAAATAATGAATTATTTTGCTATATGATAATATATGTAATGATTGAAGACTGTGTTGCAGGAAATGGCAGTAGCAGGCAATATGTAGCAAGTGCATGTCCAAAGATGAGTATTGCAGTCCAAATAGTGAGTTGGATCCGTAGACGATATATATAAAATAGGTTGAAATCCTGTATGATTTGTGACTGAGGTGAGTTTTTTTCCTGTGCAGACACGGGAAAGTTCAGGCAGGTTGCAGGAACACTGCAGGAGTGCAAGACAAGCATAAGTTGTAAGTTGATCAGCTGTTGATAACTGTCAGTTGTCTGTCAATGTAAAGTTAAGCCCGTTATCCTGAGAACAAAAGCCCACTGCTCTGAAAATACACACACTGGACTTGGAGTTCAGTGACTGCCTGTTTCACCACTTGCCAGACTCAATTAGCATATTACTCAGTTTAAACAGGTAGTCCTTCTAAATTATTATTAATGATTAATTGCGACTCACAAACACTTGCAACACTTAGCATTAATTTGAACTCTCAGGCAAACAAAAACAGCCCAAAAAGGACATTTCAAATGAGGACACCATGACTGTAGCATGTTTCTTATCATGATTATTTTATGATTCACTATTACAGTAAATATATTACAGATTTTCCTTTAATTAAATCAATATTTTCCTGCCATACAAACCTTGCACCCTGTCTTTTAACTACAACTCAGCATTCATGTATAAATATGTATACACACACACAGCCACAAAACACAAATGCTCATTGATGAAATACATTCCTGTGCACACAGACACATACATGTAACAAAATGATAAGAGCCAGAATATACACACACCACAAAACACGTAACCTGCGCAGGAAACAAACATGGGTACACACACAGTGTAAACAAGGGTGAAAATATGCAACCCCAGGGCAACAGAACCGTGGAGGACACATTATCGCGTCACATTATGTGCAGAAAAACAATTTCCCAGAAGACAGAGAATGTAGATATCTTCTAGGTGCTGTTGTTTTCCTGTTGGCAGCAGGAACAGCGGGTAGGGCGTTAGGTGGAACTCTTTCCTGCTAATCAATACAAGTTGTTAGGCTCTCTCTTCCCTGCTTTCTCTCTCTCAGATCCATTGTAATGCAGCACAGAGCGCTCCACACATGGCCTTTACAAAGGCTGCTTGTACTCTAGTAGACCTTGGGCTGGGAGCCTTTGTAGCGAAAGTCTGTGACCTCACTCACTCCTTTTATTACACGGACACGTACACACACAAACACAGACGTACTCCTGAGGGAGCACACACGGAGGTGGAAGCTTTGAAAAAAAAAAAAGAGAGAGATGTGATATTGTTCTATTTACAAACATAAACTCAAGCCCCTCGGCACATATGGGCACATAAGCTGATGCGCTGACACACCAAGACACACACACACACATGCACGCACGCACGCACGCACACACACATGCACGCACAAGCTGGCTGTGCCCAATCCAGCGTTGCACACTACTAATGGCCTTGGTGCTCTGAAAGCACGGAGCAATAAACACAATGCAGGCCCACACGGCATGTGAGTGAGTAGGCTGAGTTGTGTGCTGAATGGATCTGTGTGTGTGTGTGTGTATGTGTGTGCGTGTGTGTTTGCGAAGGAGCCAGGCTTTGTCACAGCACTCCGCACACGGAGCTTCCAGAAAGGACCATGTTTCAATATGGTTTTTGTAAGGACCTCGCCACCGGGGCTCAAAGAGGACAAACTGTCCACTGTGGCTGAATTCACATCACGTTTCATTGCATCTTTGCGTTTTATTGTTGTGTCACTGTGTGTTGTGTGAACTCATGAAAGAGTTTCTGATATATAAAACAAACTCAACAAATAATCATGCAGCATGACCTCATCCGTAGTCTTTTCTATCTAGACAACTATCAGATTCATTGCAATGAAATTTTGTACAGACTTTTACAGAATCCTACTGACTGATAATCCCCTTTTTTGACCCTTCTTAAGCCCCCCCCCAAAAAAAACTTGGCCAACATTCTTTCCTGTTTCCTTAGAAAATCACATTTTTGTAGATGGTTATAAGATGTTACTTAGGAAACTGTAAAAATTACATATAAGTTAGCAAATGTTAGGAAGACACTAGCTAACTTGCTGGCTAATTTGCATCTTACATTAATCATTAGCTCGGTAGTTATATCCAATAGCTAGTGTCAGCAAAATACTAACTAGCTAGCTAATCTACATGAATTGTTGACTGGCTAATTCGCTAGCATTTTGCTAACATTAGTTAACTTAAGATGTGTCGACTGTTATTGAAGCACAGAGCATATAGGGTTTCCTCTAGAAATTAAAAATGAAAGCAGAAGATGCTTTTTCCAGTTCATCCACTGGTGTGGACATGGCCTTTAGTTATGTCCACACCACTGTTTTCCATCTCTGTCAAGACAGGCAGTTTAGTGCTGTTTCAGGAATAAAGTCCTTCCATACTAACATGCCTGAGAACGCCGATAACATGACCATTCACGTATACTCGGCATGCATATGTTGGTGTAGACAGGAAGCTGTCTGATAAAAATGAAAACCTCAAACAAGCCCTCAGGAAGGGTGCTGGGCTTTGAAGCCAATTTGACATAGTGGCCAAACAGTGTAATGACAATGCCACGTAATTATCTATGGCCTAAAAATACTTTCTCCCCATAGACATACATTGTAAGAGAAGCAGCTGTAAAACAGCAGATGCATTTTTTTGAGCATCACAACCCCTGTGACATTACTTGTTTCAGTATCAGGACTCAGGTAGTTCCGTCCAATAGCATTTTGAAAGTCTTCAAGAGCCACACAGTTAAATCATTTTTCCCACTTAAGCTAACCATAAGTTAGCCACTTGGCTGGAGGAAGTCTCTACTGTGCTTGCTCGATGGGCAACACAATATGGTATCATATGTGGAATCTCCGACGTGGAAGTTGGCTTCATGCACCACTGAGCAGCTCTCATAGGAAAGAATTGAGGCTCAGTTCTCTATAATACATCCATGGAGCAGAAATGACAAGGCAGGGACACGTGACTGCTCTTCACATTATCATCTTGGATAACATTTTTAAAATACTGACAATGGTGTTGTAGTTTTGTATCTCCCTTCCATCACTGTATTTTCAATGCCCGTTTATGTCTAAAAATAGTGGCAGAACACACTAAGAGCTGGCTAACCAAAGCTAGCAGCTAACTTATAGTAGCAACCTTTCAAACACTGGTCTCACCTTGTCACTCAACAAGCATGCTAACTTTGTAAGTAGCCTATAGTTCAGTTATCTGTGTTGTGGTGTTTACACAGAAGCCCAAAACAGCTGAAATCAGACCAGTTAAGTCCAAGAGTAATGCTGAACTGCAGATCGATTGTTGGTCATGGATGACGCTGATGACGATGAAGGGTAATGTGACAGCAAAGTCCAGTATGTGGCAATCAAGACAAAGATCAGTGACAAATGAGACATCCAGAGACATAAACTAAAAACTAAAAGTTAAAACTGAAGCGATCCAGGAAGAGCCAGACTCACAGCATCTGTACGGGCTGCGATGTGACAAATCATGGGGACGGCGGGTCGTGAATGATAAGACCCAGTCAGAACATCATTTCCAAAAGTTTCTGCATGTCCAGACTGAAAGGCAACCCTGGAGATTTAAAACTGAAACAGAGCCAGCAGCATTTCCGTTTTAGGTGTTCTAAAACACTGGAGTAGTGTGGGCGCAAGGTGGAAACGTGGCAAAAATTCTTGTAAAACAAAAATGTAATCGTGTGGATGTAGCCTTAGTACTAAGTGCCAGATCATCACACTATCAAAAACACAAACACCAGGTTTGTGTCCATTTCCCTTGGCCATACAGCGACATGTAAAGCAGCTGTGCTGGCAAATGTCAGTGTAGTAACCAGAGAGAAGAACAGAACAGAACAGGACTTCAGCAATAATGCGGCAGTGGGTCTGTCTGTATGTGTGTGTGAGGGAGAGAGAGGGAGAGAAAGAGAGGCAGAGCCTGCTGAGCCAGGCCTCTCATTATGTGGGATGTAATCTGAGCTTTCGGGGCCCGGGCTGGCCCTCCGACTGCGCTGAATGGGGGTCGAGCACCGGCCCCCACTGTCTTTCCTGTGCTTTCACTCTGCTTAGCTCGGCAACTCTGATTATAAACCGAGAGGGTGGGGTGGGCGTTTGGGGCCGGGGAGTGGTGGAGGTTTGGGTGGATCAGGGGTGGTGAAATTTAGGGCTGGTATGGGTGTGATGGTAAGCTAGTTTGTGGGTTGTCTGAGTTTGTCTTGCTGAGCTGGATAGTTAAGTGCATGGAGTTGGCAATTTGTAGCCTTATTTGCATATAGAGTTCAGAAACATCTAAAATATATGAGATTAAAATGAGATTTTCTTCTAACTATATAATTCCATCTGCTCCTGTCTAGCTAGAATTCAGAAAGAAATGTAAAAAAATCAAATATGAGATCTAAAGAGATGCATGTAAAATGATATACAGTTTAATCTATGAACACAAAACATGAATGTATTTTCAGACTCATTATTTCACCAAAGGTATGTTGACTGGACTTTATTTTACAGTGCAGTAATAAGACATAACAAGTTATATTTTGTATTAAATTAGAATAGAAGTAATATGATCTTATTAGTCAGTAAACAAACACAACTATACCCTAATGAGACACCAAACACCTAACAGTACATTAATAAGACATAACAAGCTGTACTTTCTATCAAATTAGCTAAAAACTAGAAATAATACTTAATAATGTTTCTTATTAGACTGTATTATGTTATTACAGGGTAATTACAGACATATAGAACTGTACTGTAAACTAAAATTTGTTTAAAACTGGTTTTACATGTTTATAAATGGCTGATTGGTGATTTTACTTTAGTTTACAATACAGTTCTGTTGTAATGTGTCCCTAATTGACTTCTAATAACGTCTAACAAGGGTCTAACCAAGGCTCTAATATTGTCTAATAAAGAGTATATTTCTAGTTTTCATCTAATTTGATAGACAGTGTGGCTTGTTACATCTTATCAGTGTACTGTAAAATAATGTGACCTCTAACAAGACTTTAGAACAGAACCTGAATGTACATGTATGTGAGATTGTGCTGTGTGTCACATAATAATATTATGCTTCATGGGGTCAAACCATGTTAATGATGACTATTACAGAATGACTTGACCCTGACTGATATCATCTATACATTATAAATGAAATTAAAGCCAGTTTTGCAGGTGTCATAACAGTGGGACAAGATAATGTGTGTGCGTGTGTGTGTGTGTGTTCCGGTGTGATGCTGAATTTGGCCTACCACAGCACAGATAACCTTGGGTCACCTCAGACTAAATGACCGCTTCTGCACGATAGAGATGATTAATGTCCACCTTCAATATCACACACACATATACACACATGTGCACATGTGGTCAAGTCACGTGGAGTGTACGTGTGCACGCGTGTGTTGTTAGGGTGACAACCTTGTCCCTTGGAGCTAATGAGGCCTAGCGACCAGTGTCCCATGGCTCGATCTGTACTTGATGCTAGGGCATTAGCTAAATACAGCATGCACACCATTCATTTTCCCTGGTACGTCTTCATCACAGGACCGCATATTATACATGGTACTACAGCCTTTATAACCACTAATTACACACTGAAAAGCAGCCAGAGATAGAACTATTTGAGCCATTAAACAGGACATCACCTCTCATATAAATATAAAAAAACAACAACAAAAAAAATGTTGGACCACACTTTATTTTAGAGTACACTAATAAGACATAACAAGAGTACACTAATAAGACCGGCAAGCAAAATATAATAAAATATAAATTGCACAAAAAATAGAAATAATGTTCTTTAGAGAATATTAGACCCTTTTTAGACCCGTATTTGACTTTATTAGAGGATAATTGAGGACACATTACAACAGAACTGTACTGTAAACTAAAGTGTTTTATTTCCCATAGTTGGACCCTTATTTGGTGTTATGAGAGGATGATTAGGTACACATTATGACATCACTGTCCTCTAAACTGAAGTATATTATTTCCCATAGTTTGACCCTTATTAAATTTTCTTTGAGGGTAATTTGGGACAAATTACAACAGAACTCTACTGTAAACTGTGTATTATTTCCCACTGTTTGAACCTCATTTGACTTTGTTCAAGGATAATTGGGGACACAGAACTACACTGTAAACTAAAGTTATTCCCCTCTGACCCTTATTAGACTTTCTAAGAGGGCAACTGTGAGACACATTACAACATAACTGTACTGTAAACTAAACTGAAATTACATATCTGCTGATTTGATCAAAGAAGTAGGCATCGGCCGGTCTTGGCTAATCTGCCAATTGTATGGGACCAGCCAAAGAAGGTGTGTTTTAAGTGGCAGATATGTGATATCAGTTTAGTTTACAGTACAGGTCTTTTGTAATGTGTCCCAGTTTGCCCTCTAAGAAAGTCTAATAAGTATCTCACATTGGGAAATAATACACTTTAGTTTACAGTTCTGTTCTGTTGTCATGTGTCCCTAATTAGGGCTGTAATAAAGGGTCTAATACTGTCTAATAAAGAGCATATTCTCTCTCATTTTTGTCTAATTTGAAACAAACTATGGCTTGTTACGTCTTATTAGTGTACTGTAAAATAAAATGTGACAAAAAGTTTTGCTTAACAACAACTGTTTTAATTGCTGGAGTACAGGAGGTAAAACTCATAAGGTGACCCTGTTTCTCAATGGCAGAAGTGGGTCTCTCTGATATCGAATGAGTACAAGGATAGGATGTGTGCTCTTTTGTGTGTGTGTGTGTATTCTCGTTACTCTTATGTGTGTCTTTGTGTACAAGGGGGCGGTGGCTTACCCCAGGGGAGCTCTCTGCCTACCTTTATGTGCTCCTGTGTTTACTTTCTACCAGTTGTAATTGAAGGAGTGACTCAGTGTGGTGCTCTCTGGGGAGCAAATTATTAATTTGTATCCACTTCTGCCAGACTGCAGTTTTTTTTTCATTTGAAAAACAGATGCATAGAGAGACGAAAGCGAAAGACTTTAGGCAAGTTCTTGAGTGTATTGTATATTTATATCAGTCCTTTGACTTGTTTCATACTGAGTGATTGTTGGTCTAAATTAGGAATCTATATGTAGTTGTAACAGCGATGTTTCCCCCCCATCCTTTCAGCTCTCTTTTTCACCGCTCTTCTTTTTCTCTGCCTTGTTCTGTATTCTACCTCTGTGTTAGAGTGTGTGTGTGTGTGTGTGTTGGAGTGAGGAGGGTGGTAGCTGGCAGCCCACACTGCTTGTGAGTCAGCTGAATCACTTACACTTGGCACAGCATGTCATTTGAGATAGAGATACACACACACACACACACACACACACACACACACACACACACACACACACACACACAAACACACACAGACGGCAAGAAAGAGGAGAGGCTCATGACAGAGGGCACGGAGTGAATAGTGACCGAGCGGGGGAGGTGGTGAAATATGTGTTCCCGAAATCTGATGGGAGTAGCATGGTGAAAAGATTGATGTCGTGGCAGGTGCAATATCATTGAGTCACCGACTACATTTACAAGAAAAACAAGGTTATTGGGAGAAATTAAGGCCACAAGCTGTAGATCATGTGATCACATTTAGATGCAGCTGGTCAGTAATCTGATTTGTCCCCATACCATGGCGGGAAAGTCGCCTCTTTTTCCAGTTTATTAATTAATTTTAAGACTATTTTGGAAGGCATTTAGAGCGACAACATACGAATAGATCACAGAACTACCCTGAACATATGTCTAAATGATAACACTTTGTTCGACAGGGTGTGCATAAAACTGTCATTACACTATCATAACCATGTTATTACATGTATCATGAACATGAAGGAGTCTTTATGAATGTTTATGACTGCTGGCATTCAGTCAGGTGTCATTCGGTCAATTTTAATGCAACTTGACGACAATGTCTTTGTTATAACAACTAGCTAATGTGATACAGTTAACAGATAGTGCAGGGTACTGTGTTGGTCCAGGCGTGACGGTTAAGGTACCGGTGAGACAATGAGACAGGATCCAGGAAGTCCAGTTGGAGTGACAGATGAATGCTTCTGAAGGCCTATCAGATGCCAAACGGCTGCACAATGGTTCATACGCACGGACTGGATTTTCAGCCCGTTCTCATTCCCAGGTTGTCAAATACAGACACTTCGTCCCACCCCTCAGTGTCTCGTACAGAAGTATGAGAACTGTATGGGACGCACAGGGCTTTCAATTAACTTCAATGTGACCCCATCCGCATCAGGTGACATAGTGGTATAGAGAGCAACAAAGTCAGTGTGTGGAGGAGTTTGGATGGGTCAAACAAACACATGACTTTCACTCAGGAGGCCGGGGTTTGTGTTTGTCTCGAAACCTAACCAGGATCCATGATCCATCATGATCTTTTCTTGTGCCCAAACCTAACCAGACTGCCACTGTTTCATAACATTAACCACGCTGAGGGTTGTGCCAAAGCAGCGTCGGTATTGGACAGCTTTAGATGAGACTGGTTGGAATTTTGCAACTCCTGACAGTTATGACAGGGGCAACTGTTTTCTCTTTCGTCACCACAATTGTGAGTTAAACGTCATCTGCATCTTTATCTTTCAGCCCACATAATATCTATTTCAAAATCTGTATTCAGATAGAATACAAGACCTGGGTGTGTATATCAGAAGTCACATTAAATCAGGCAAATATTGTATTTTTTAAGCTAATATTCATCAGCAATGACATTGTTGTGCCTTCCAAGCATCAAACTAATTTAACATTGGCATATAATTGATCGTGAAATATATTTCTACATCTTTATGTTGCAGTTTTCATCTCTTTCACTTTTTTATTTAAATTTCTTAACCAAACTAAGATTTATGAACTAAATCCCACCACCCACCTGTAGCAGGGGAAAACTGGACAATCAGAAGTTACAATAAAAATCTGAAAGAATCTGTTTTACACTGTTTTAAACTCTTTATAGTAAAGATATAAAAATGTCCTTCAGTTGATCGGTTCATGTTTCTTGATTTGTTAATCTTACTGCAGTTCACATTTGCTCATTTAATTATAGTGTTGTCATAATTCTAAACTGTAAGGAAAGGCCTACACGCATGCTATACCAGTCCATGAAGAAATCTGCCACTCTTAGACAGTGACAGAGGCCTTTCTGATGATCATCTGCTCAGGCAAATCTGCTTTGACTGAACCCAGGAAGTCGACGGCAATGAAAGAAAAATCTAACTTTAAAGCATAAAGCACTACACATTGAGTGTGTCAAACTGATCCAGCAATGGGCTCTGTACGTTTGATCCCACTATAACATGATACACAGTCACTGTCCAAAAACAGATATGTCCGACATGTGAGAAAGACAGATGAGATCATGCATGAGAGCTGACTCACACAACAACAACTGAAACACAAAAAAAAACCTGCACACATACACAGACTTTCACATGCACAGGGACCCAGTGCGTGTTATTGCCCTTTCCACTATATGTGTGTGTGTGAGGGTGTAAGGCTGATTATGTCCAACAGCCCACATCCAACCTCTGAGGACAAACTGTCTGCTTACATTTATGCCCTTGGATTTCTCTCAGACCTTAACTCACAAAGTATCCTGACCACAGAGGAACGACAGAAAAAAAGTAAAAGTAGTGCAAAAGGACACACACAACAAGTGGTGCGTGTGTGTGTGTGTGGGAGAGAGTGATAATAGGATAGAGAGAGGGAGACTGGCTAAGAGGAAGTACACAGACAAAAGAAAGAGAAAGAAAGACACAGTGCACTAGGGAAAAAGCTGTTTGAGTGTTTGTATGTCTGTGGGTTTTGTGGGTGTTTGTGTGTTAAAGAGCATTCCTGTGTGTGTGTCTGCACCTTTGTCCGCCTGTTCACTGTGTATTAGAAAAATCGGGAGCAAGCCAAACCCTGTCCTGTGTCTTTTTATACCCCAGGCCAGTGTTTCAGCCTCTCTGACAATAAGATAGCCGGTGATTTGTGTGTTACTATCTTTGGTGGAGCATACGCTCTGCTGACCTGTCAGTAGCTGGAAAAGGAGACCTGAACTGAGGAGAGGAGCTGCGAGAAGGGTGGGTGTGGCGTGACTCCAGTGTGTGTCTTCAGGGTGTGTGGATGGTCTCCGATGAGCCTGACCTGCTTTTTAGGAGAATGTTGTGCGCAAATGGCCTCGAGAAATCTGCTCCAGACACAGAAAGATCAGCAGGAAACACAGCTCAGGTTTTTACAGATGGCTTTAGAAAGAGGAGATAAGGTGACAACTCATATTACAAGTTACAACAAATAAGGTGTTATGGAGACGGATGCATTTCCATGTCCTTGTGACTTAATCCTCATTACAAGTTTATGTACAGGAAAACAAGTAAATAAAAATAAGCGAAATTAAAAAAGCACGAGAAGAAAAAACACAGGTGCCTGTGACCAACTTCTATCTGGTCTCCAGTGAAATGTGGCCCAGTTAGGTGTCTGTCCCCTCACATTAGGAACAGAGCTGTTGACTCATGTCCTTATTCTTAGCGTGCAGCATCAGATGTCCTCTTAGTATAGTTTGGCTGGTACGTCTATTTCAGTCCTATATGGATGAACATACTGTTAGTGGGAAGGAGTGGAAAGACAGATTAAGGGTTGAGCAGCGCAGTCAAGCCACATCGGGAAGCCAAGTTGTGGCTTTCATATGCTTTGACACTTTCAAACCAACACCTCTATTGTAGGACTGCAGTCAACCAGAGAAAATCTTGGTCGGATGAACTTATGCCTGCTCTCAACCAGTTGACTGGTCGAACACATAAAGCTATGTAGCAGATGTAGACAGGTACTAGGATTTAATCCTGGGAAACGGGATTCGCTGGAAATCTAATCAAGACCATTTCCTGTTTTCTGGGAAATACAATGACGGGAAATGGGAAAAAAAAATGTTTTATTTATTTATCTTTTATAAACACAGAACATATTAAAATGTATTCAGAAAAATGTTGGACAGTTTACTGTCATAAACCATGCAGCAGATACGTATGTGCGTGATGTGCGCTGGTATAACACAACACAGCCTATTAATTAACACAAAGCGGTATGTTTAAAAAGCACATGTATGCTCCGAGTCTGACCTTGTGGGATTGCACCTCTAGTGTAGGTAGTACGGTAACACCCTTTGTCCCATCAGATTCAATCTGTTGCAGGCTGACTTCTTGTGATTGCGCCAGTACTGTAGTTAGTACTGTTGGCTCGCTGAATTCATCTGTTGCAGTCGCACTCGTAGCCTCGGCTCGCAAAATATCACTTCCATGAGGTTGTTATTCTCAGAAGACAAATCACAGACAATAAACTTGGCATTTTTCTTAATTCTGGAAGTCGCAGTCGAGCAGCAGATATAACAAAGTTCAAGCTGGATGCAAAGCTTATATTAATTCTAAAATTGATGGACATAAATTGTGTTCTTCTGCCTTAATAATGATCAAAATTATACACAAAAAAGGTCAGGTCAGGGACATATGTATAGGTAATTCTTGTTGCTTTTAGTGTTGCTTGAAATGACCAGGGCTTAGCTGAAGTTATTTCCCGGGATTCCTGGGAAAATTGGCTTCTTTTTCCGGGATAGAAAAAGCTTCATTTTTTAGGACAAATATTAATCCCTAACTGATACACTACATCAACATTAGCTAATGTCAGCTCTGATATAAAGCTACATGCTGTGGTACTGCTCCCGCACTTGGTTTTGACCTGTTCTCAACCACTCAAAGTCTTGGTCTTGTCTCAGTCTCAATACACTTCATTCTTGGTCTTGAAAGGTTGTTGCCTAATCCAACAAAATTGCAACTGTTTGTTGCTAAAGGGTAACTTATGCATCAGACACCAAGGGGTGTGACAGCTACGTAAGTATTTGACAACCTGGGATGAGAACGAGTTGCAAAACACACACTGAAGGCTAACGTACACAGGACAGTCATACAGCACATTACTCAGTATTGAACAGCACCTACATACCAAGATGACACTACTTCCTGAGCAACTCTCAACAGGTTTGAGTATTTTTTCTAAAAAAGACACAAAGAAGTCAAACCTGGCCAATAGAAAATATGGCAAATATATTCACAAGGGTAAAGCAGCAGGTGACATTCCTGTCCTCAGCCCAAACATCTGAAAAACAACAACCTGTCTTTGTCGTCACAGTCTGAACCAGAAAAGAGGAACCCCAGAGAACTGCGAGTCTAGTGCCTTAGCCACTTGGCCACAACAGCATCTATAATCAAGATTTATATTCTCAGAGTCAACCTCTCTAACTGAATATTGACTCGAATCAATATCCATTTGCGAGCGAGGGACCAAGGCTCTCAAACATCATTACACCAAATAGATCTGCATTTTATCAGGAAGCCTGACATAGATAACGTTTGGCCAGAGATTCCCATGACAACCTTTGCTGTTTGCGCTAACTAGCATCTGACGTAATGCTGAAAATCAACATAGATTACCAAAGGCACCTTCAGGTATTTAACCTTTATTCTACTTTGTTCTCTATCTACAACACTATTGTCACTACAACTGAGGAAACAATATAAAAGATTGATTTCACAGTGCAATAAATGTTTTGCCTATAATAATGGCTCACATGATTACATTCCCAACAACACAAAACTTATACTGGAAAAGTTTCAGTCTCCTGCTGTGTAATAGCTGAATGTGTCAACAGCTTCATCAGATGTCAACTTTAAATATCAGCCAGTCACTGAGATATCACATACTGATGGGAAAGAAATGGCTCCAGCTGGGTTTCAAGCATGTGACAGCAGCAATCTGTACAGCTTCTATTAGAGGAACAGGAGCTGCATAGCAGTGGTTTATGGTATAATGTGTCTCTTGTCTGGTACTCATATAGCTATGTCTCCACCTAATATTAGGATTAACCCATTCTTGAGAATTGGGTCTAATAATCACCTAACGAAAAAAAAGAAGTAAAAATGACTAATACCAACACTCTAATTACAATTTTCTGGTGAAAAATACATGTAAATTATGAAATGATTTTCTTAAATTTCTATACTTGCTTCATGCCAGAAAACGGCCTTGCCCCAGACAAGAGTTCACAACTTCAAACAATTTAAAAATGTGCTGAAAGCCTTCAAAATCTACAAATAACAATACCTACTGATAACATTGGCATCAAAATGTGTTATTAAAATCACCTCTGTTTTGAGTTGTGTCTCAGATTTCCATTAAATCGGTCAGATTTTTACCAAAACAGGATTTAGTCAGGCATAGAAAAGGTTAGCTGTACCCTAAGGATGCTTGTCTCACTTCCTGGTTTAAAAAAAGGCGGGAATGTTGCTCAAACACTGGTAAACTTTCTATTTTGCGGCAATTTTGTGAAATAATATTGCTCTCAGATGTGTCTTAACCATAACATGTCATCTCTGTAGCCCATAAAAGTCAAAGCTAAATAAGAATTATGATCTAGAAATTTGTATTTTCAATAGCATTAAAATAACTTCTAGCAACTTACAAAAAAGAATGGAAAATAAATAATAAATGACTGCTCCCTACATTTTGTTAAGTCTGTAAGACATCAACTCAAACTTGTTTTTAAACATATATTTCAGGGCTTTCTAACCACAGAATCACATGGCAAATAGCTGTAGGCCTAATAGTTTCTCGCTAATTCCTGGTTGAAAAGGTAGACATTAAAGAGTAATATGAACTGAAGAACCCCTGCATAGGCTGCTACATCTAATTGGACCAGAGAGATTTGTGAACAAAAACACAGTTTGCCTCATTAGCTGTGTTTACATGAAGCCTTTTGTTTCACTAATGATCAGAACAGAAATAAATAACTAATCAGTGTCAAAATTTCTCAAGTAAATACACAAAGGCTTTACAAGGACTGTATTTTAAGCACATTTCTTTCTGCACATGCTCTGAAATTCCAATAAAGGAGGAGTGTGTGGGATATGGTGGCATAGTAAGCTTGGAGATTACAAACATGTACGAGAACCTATGGGGCTACAAAACTCATGCAAAATGTGGAAGGCTGTATCATAAGCCTTTGTTTTGCTTGTCTATTCTAGGCCACTGTAGAAGCATGGTGGTGCAACATGGCCACCTCCATGGAAGAGGACTCGCTCCCTTGTGGAGGACTCAGCATGTTTCTCAGGTCAAAGCAGGTCATGCTTTGATTCATCATCTTTTGGGACATAAACAGAGGGCTTAACATGTACTTAATAAAATACTCATGTTGCTTCAGCACAACAGGAGGACCAGTAATAAACATTAATACAGTGATGTAAACAGGACTGCTTACAAAATCATTTTATTTTGTGCTCATGAAAACACTTTCTTATGAGGAATTGATCAGACTGCAAGGATTCAACATTGGACACTAGAGCTCTGTGGTGACAACACTTTAAAAAACTGCCCAAATCCCCTGATCTTCAATCAGAGGACTCAGGGGAGTACTACATATTAGTCCTCTGAGGCTCTGGGAGGAGATTCATCAAGTCCAACATGGCTCTTTAAAGGCCATATTAAAGACATTTACCAGGCGGGTAGGTTCTAATTAAAGGTCTCAGATAGACAGACCTATCTCTAGCTGTGGCTGTATGTAGAACCAATATCACAAAAGCTCACATGAGGTGGACCGGATCGCACATTAGTTAAGTCAGTATCAGTGGCGCATGCTGCTACCAGAGTTAAAGTCCATGTGAATTATGCGTACCCACCTACGCTTGTCGGGGCTCCTGGCTAACAGCAGTTAGCGGGAAACTACTTAAGCGACAAGTAAAGCCATCAGGGTGCCCAGGAAAGCATCAGGCAACTGGGTAAATGACCTCAGTGCTGTATTCTTAGAGGCTGTGTTCAGTCCCAGTCCAGTTGTGTTCACTGGGAGGCTGCTGGGCGCGGTTTGGTTGCCCGCCAATGGCAGCTACGTTAGCAGAAACTCTCAGCTGAAGCTGAGCAGCCAGGGAAACCCAGAGAGCATTTTATTCATAAAATATAATCCAGTTTCACCCAAATCAGTGAATATAGTTATTATGTTGGACTTTTGGACAAGTTAGAAACTTGTGCTTTTTTTAGAGTAACAGTCATTGAGGACTGGCTCCAGCTGACGTTATGCTGGAGCTGTTCACTGTAAAATCCCTCACGCATAATCCCAAAAACATTCTAGCCAGTGGGCCCATATGTCTATGGTATTTTGGTGAAGCAGAACCGGGTCTGAGGTGGTGAATATCTCCGAAGACATGTCGAGGTACCATAGCGTTGCTAACAAGCTAATGAATCTGCCTTAGCTCTGCACCACTAAAAGTTGAAGATTGATTGACAGGTGGATGTCAAGGTATTATTGATTGAAACTGGTTAGTTCTAGCTTATGTAAGCATGCATCATACTTTATTTTATAGAAGAAAAAAATGAACAGCTCTGTAATGATTTTGAAATAAAAATAGGCTACAAAAAAATTGAATTTTTGATTTTTGTTTTTGGCATTGGAATGTGCTACATAGGTGTACAATGTGACAGGGTCATCTAAAACGGTTAAAAAGGTATTTATCATTTTATTTCATTTTTTTATTTCAACGCTAAAAAAAAGATCTTGCTATGTGAGGCTAGCTTGGAGGCTGTAATTATTTCACGTAACAACAGGGACTTTGAAAAGAGTAGCATGCAGATTACGTAAGGGGAGGAGAATTATGTCTAAAATGGTTGGCCAATGGCAAGCTCATACTGACAGCCTACTTCCTGTGAGTCAGGCTAAATTTAGGATGCTGTCCAGTTGCATTATGGGAAGTGCAGGATTCATCTTTTTCAGAGCTTGACCCATACTCGGTTGTAAAAGTCAGGCTTCCTTGATGTTAACCTTTTTTTATCTCTTGCATGTCTCTTAACTTCATGGAGGTGCAGCTGAACTGCTGGAGTGCTCCTTTAAATATAGTTCAGATGATATGGGAATTGACGGAGAACAAGGAGAAAAATCAAACATATTTTCATTTGTTAACCTCAGAAATTTCATATATGAATTCTTCTCTGGTCTCATGCAGACACAAAGTACATAGACAAACAAATAGCATATAATCAGTGTCTGCAGTTTCCTGTGGAGGGGAAGGCAGAGTCTAAATGATGATCTTTATGTTGTGGTTCACTGAAAGCCTGTGGTCTCAGTGAAAGTCTGTATACGTTCCTATTTTGTGAGTGCGTGTGTGTGTGTGTGTGCATCTGTATGTACCCAACTATTACCATGTCTATTGTGTGTGGCTGTCAAGCCACCATGAATGTGACTGGAGCTTCAATTGCAGGGTGGGAGGAAGAAGCCAACAGCTTATGGCTTAGGGACAACATTATATTTTCATCTCTCACTTGACAACAGCATTTACATCCTCAAGTCCAGTCTGAAAGTGAGAGGACGGAGAGAAGCCCAAGCTATATTACAGTGTCGGAAGTGATTCAGTTTAGGGACCAGACATATGAAAATTACAGTCTGTTTGAATTGCAATCACAAGTTAAAGGGACAGTTCATCCCCAAATCAAAAATGTACAATACATTTCCATCTCAGCAGTTATAGTTTTGGACCCTAGAAATGTCAGTCTTCCCTTGAGTATAATGGGACTAAGTGGCACTCGTCTTGTGATGCTCAAAGCACCAAAAAATCACATTTTCAAAAGCAATGTCTCTTTCCAGAAATCATGTTGTGGTTACTCAAAATAATCCATGGAAGTTATTGTGAGCAGTTTGATTTAGGAACTACTTTCTTTCTTTCTATTCTTTCTAATAGAAAGAAAGTAGTTCTTATATGACACCACTCACTGCTCAATAAGGTCTGTGGATTATCTTGAGTAACTGGGTCATGATTTCTGGAAAGAGACACTGCTGTTGAATTATTCAAATTTAACTTTTTGGTGCTTTGAGCACCACAAGCCAAGTGCCTGGAGTGATAGGACTGTTATAGTTCCCCTTTTTCTTCTTCCTTTTCCCCAAACTATTTGGACTGGTAAAAAGTTAATTATGGTTATTATGGACGAGGCTCAGGTATTTCGGAGTATGTGGCGATTGAATGAGTGTTACAGAGATGCCAGCTTTTGGAAAGCTCCGCTGACGGCCCACCACAGCTTCACCACCTCCCAGCTCAAATACTATTGTGTAAAACCAGCTCTTTTGTTTGGAGATCCACCCAAAACCACCCTAGACTGAACTGGAGAGTTTGCGACTCTTTTTAATTAAGCTAACCCACCTCCCGGCTGTTTCTCCACACTTAAGGCTAGGGCTGACGAGTAAGACCCCTAGACTTGACGAGTCTGTAACATAATTTGGGTGCTTGACTGGAATTTATTCAAAGATTAATCTTATTAATGTCTGATGAAACTGGTTTAACAGTTTAGACATCAGTCAGTGAATTACTTCCAAGCAATGTGTTTGCGAGAAGCGGCACAGCTCTGGAATGGCTCTATGTTGTTGTCTAAGTTCAGACATAGGCCACAGACATAGAGCTACATTTACACAGTGCTAACTTCTGGGTTATTTTTTATCTCCAAGACTGTTCTGCCACATTCTGCCCTACTGTGCTATGATTGGCTACTACTACTACTGTGCTCTTACTGGCTGTGAGAGTGGGTGTAGACTGGCACTTGGGAGAGGTTAGGCAAGATGGTTGTGGGAGATGAATGGATCCGAAGCAGGACTTTCACCCAGGAGACTGGTCTTTTGTGTCCCATGTGAAGTTAAATGTCACTTTTAACTTTCTTTAGACTTCGTTCCATCCATGTATCCATCCATCTTCAACCACTTTTTCGAAGTCGGGTCACGGAGGTAGCAGTTCCAGCAGGGGACCCCAGACTTTCTTTTCCCCAGCCTCATTAACCAGCTCTGACTTGGGGATGCTGAGACGTTCCCAGGCCAGGACGGAGATATAATCCCTCTGTCTAGTCCTCAGTCTGCTGCATGGCCTTTTCACAGCTGGATGTGCCTGGAACACCTCTCTAAGGAGGCGACCAGGTGACATTGTTACAAGATGCCAGAACCACCTCAACTAGCTCCTTTCTATGCAAAGGTTGCATAATTAACTGAACTTCTCACCTTATCCCTGCCAGCCACCCTCCGAAGAAAGCCCATTTTGGCCACTTGTGTCCGCAATTTTGTGGTTTCGGTCGTGACTCACTCTTTGACCATGGAATGTGAATACGGATAGACTTAGTAATGAGTAGGACTGCAACCGCATGGTTGGCATGGTCAAGGCAACAAGAACTAGCATATTACAGCTCAGTGGTAAAAGCCAATCACAGCACAGTAGGGCAGGACAAGGCAGAATAGTTTTTGGGGGGAAAATGCCACACAACATGTTGCGTATGTATGTAAAACTTAGCTAGCTAGAATGTAAGTCTGTGAAGAGATTTTTTGTGTGTTGAGGTTATGGGTTATAGGTTGGCTACTTGGCTTGTTGTGGCTGGTATGTGCTGCAACAGGGTTTGAATTTTTGGTGTGTTTTCACAAGTAGTGTTGTCATGAGCTGTGTGCGGCTTGTGACATTTGTAACCTGGCTCTGAAGTTCATGTGTCACTTCACCGTGTTACTGTGAACCAACCATATTAGCATTGTATGTTTGGCCAAAACACACACACACACAGGCTTGTGGGTGGCATTTCTGAAACTTGTGTGTGCACTGGGGCGTGCATTGTGTCCAGCACATTGTCCCTGTCCCTCCAGGAACTGTGTTCTGTGTTTTACTGAACACCCAACATGTGGCTGCTGGTTAAAAATTAACACTGAAAATACAGAGAAATACTTAGTGTTTGGTCAATTTTTACAGAACAAGCTCGTATATTGACTTTGTGTCAGGTCTGTGGGCATTTGGATTCAAATTACAGCATCAGGTCAGCAGCATAGAACATTACTTTGTGTTGTTCATTACCTTAAGCTCATAAAAGGTTTAAAATGTTTTTTTTTTTGTTATCCCCTTTGATGTCTGGCTGAAGATTTCATCCTTGGTGCCATTCAGCAGTCGCCACTATTGACATCAGTGTTGCTTTTATGATCTAAAAGACCATTATCATGCTCGGTAACATCATCATAGTCATCTGTGTAACCACTGTGATCACTGTCATCTGCGACATCACCATTATCTCTGTCACTATCATTGTCGTCTGCATCCTTGCAACAGCAACCTATTGTTCTGCTCGTCATCTCTTCGATTTTCCACCTCACCGTTCTTTTCTTCCTCCCTCCTTTTCCCTCGAGCTACCTGTAGCAGAGACCCCCACAGGGTTATGCTAATACCAACTTTTCTCCTTAGACAGCCCAACTATTGGCTTCAATAAAGACTGCCTTCCTGCTGGGGACTTAGCTGGCTCATTGCTGTCTCTGACTCCGCAACCTGTCACATGGTGTTACAGTGCTGCGCTTTCAACTGTCAGCCCACACATACCTGTTTGGCTGTGGAGGACACTTATATCACTGAATCATTTTAGAAGACTCTGTGAATGTGTGTGTGTGTGTGTGTGTGTGTGTGTGTGTGTGTGTGTGTGTGTGTGTGTGTGTGTGTGTGTGTGTTTGGCAGCGGTCACTTGGGACTCCGCTGTGCTGTTATCAAGGTAATGGGTGTTGTTTGTAATGTGAGGTGTGTATTCAGAACTGAGGTGGAGCTTGTGTTTTGTGCAAAAGAAGGCCAGTCTGTGACAGCCTGAGTATTTCATGAATAAAATAAATAATAATTAAATAATTAATGAAAAATAACAGAAACTTTGAAATGAAATTAGATGTTTTCTCTTATTTACTTTGAAATGAAAATCAAAACTTGTTTTGAAGATTATATGCACAAGTGTCAAAAATAGAAAAAAATGAACTTTATGGTAAATATGAAGCCCTCGCCAGCAGCTGTTTAGATTAGCTTTGTGTAAAGACTGGAAACACTAACTAATTGGAGCATCTACTGGTTGCATGGCATCTAAAAAATAGTGCAAAAAGGTCAAGCATATAACCCAACCAAAAAAATGCGACTTCTTGCTTTTACACTTGTTTTTGTTTTGTAGGGATTAAACAAACAAGATATCGTGTGTTAATAGAACAGAGCCAGGCTACTTATTCCCTGTTTCCAGTCCTCGTGCTAAGCTAAGCTAACTGGCTCCAGCTATATTTACTGCACAGATGTGAGTGGTGAGTGGTGTTGATCCTCTTGACAAGCACATTTCCTCACGTTAAACAATTCCTTTAATTACCTGAATCTGAATGGTGTGTCAAGGTCAACTGATATCAGAGTAGTTTCCATCATCACCGCCTTAATTCATTGCAACCTTTATTTATGGCAGTTCAGATGATGCATATTAAACTAGATGGTTAAGCAAGATTACAGGTAAGAGGGGAAATATGCATTTTTGATTTGGGGGTGAACTGTCCCTTTAAGATCCATGCAAAATGCTTGCAGTTCACAGTGGAACTGTACATATAGATTTTTAAAAATACAACCAAAAGTTTGTTTTCTGCAGGATGCATGATTACTGAGAGCACACTGACTTAATTCAGTGCATGTGTGATGCATATTTTCTTTATCCTCTTTTGTCTGTAGCTATTAGATATATAATCAAAATATTTTCTTCTGGCAAAGCTGCACACACTCTTCCTCTCACCCTCTTTCTCTGTCCCTCTTTGGCTTCCTGCAGCTCTACCCACCAGTCCTCACTATTTCAGTCCCTCTTCCTATAGCTCTCACTCCGTTCCCTCATTTCTCCATCCATCCATCCATCCATGTCCCTACTAACCCCTCCATCATGTCACCGTTCCATTCTTTCCTTCCGTCCTTCCTTCCTTCCTACCTCTAACTTTCCATCATTCTTTTACTCCATCTGCTCTCCTCACCCCACCCCCCCCACCTCATCCCATCCTTCTCAGCTAGCTGGCCGAGCTGCTGACGTCTGCAGTAGCGGTGGAGCGCAGCCAAGAACAGCCTTAAATCAAACTGATCTGTAATGAAATGCACACACACACGCACATATGTGAGCCGAGATGTGTGCCAGGCATACACCCTTACACGTGCACACATAGATAGTGCACACACACACACATACACACCAGTATTCTTCACAAGCACATTGACATAAGTACACATCCACATGCATATACAAATACATTCACACAACTTGACACAAACATTTATCACTGAACTTTGTTCATTATAATTGTTGATTGAAATGAATAAAAAATTAATAAATAAAAACATGAAAAAGAAGGGGCTCACAGTGCATGTCTGTGCTTCCAGTGAGAAGCCAGGATATTTTCTTTCACAAAGTGCCCTTTTTCAGCTTGACTTCTGTAGCAATGTCAAGGCAAGTCCAATATAGCCCTCGAAGTTAAATCTCTCAGTTAAGTTCCTCCTTCGTTGCTTTGAGGGGTTTTTATTCAGTTGTACTCTCCCTTGAAAGAGCTCTTTGCTGGGAACACCAGCTTACACAAAATATCTTTATTCCTCAACTGAGTGCATCCATATGCGTATGAAGTCTAACTTGATTCAAGATCTCTAGGTTTCTGTCTCCAAATACAGACAGCGTGTCATGAAAACATTGTTTACTAAAAGAGCCTCATACAGGAGGGATTCAACTCACCTACTGCTTTTTCATAAAATCTGGAACCTGTCCAGTTGGTTGGCTCAGCCTTCAATACTGTACACAGAAGATAGCCCATCTGCTCCATATTACATTTTCTATTCAGACATACCCTCTCCTGAGCCCAAAATTCCATCTTACCTGACCCATATTTTCAAATATAACCAAAACGAAAAAGCATGCACATTTTTAGCTCAGCAATGATTTATTCAGATAAACATGGCAGCAGTGAGTGTGCGGCTACACGCTATTTTTGTGTTTTTACCAGACAACACCTTTTCACCTGATTTCATTTTCCTTTGAAACGTTAAAGGCATAAAATGAGCTGGAAGGTGGTGAAGCTGGGGTGGTAAAAGAAAAAAAACCAAACAATGCATAGACTTAGAAACATAATCCCTTTCAATCATCACTCGTGACTCACTAGTTGTGTGCGGTGGTGGCTGTATCTGCAGAGAACCTGCCCTCTGCCTGTATATTTCTCATTATTTTGCCGTGCTCGGGATGCTTTACCAACCCAAAATAGCGGTAATTGATGTCCTCGGAATGAGAGACACAATGAACTATCTTTCTGGTGTTTACGAACATCTCAGAAGAATCCAACACATCCTCAAACCTAAATGACAGACTATATTGATTGTCGATTACTCCCAAAACGACATATAGTACCAGTTGAGAATACCAGCAGCAACAGGCTTACCAGACTTTAACTATGTTGCGAAAGTCATGTGACATAACTCACATGGTTTACGTTGTAGAACGGTCACAGTTTTATCAGGTTTAGGCACAGAAATTACTTGCTTAGGTTTAGGCAAAAAACTACTTGGTTAGGGTTAGGAAAATGTTGTGGTTTGGGTTAAAATAACTGTGCTAACATGATGGAAGTGATGTCACTCACTTGATGATGTCACATGACATTGCACGGATCATTTACGTTGTAAAGTAGTCCCAGTTTGGTTTTGTTTTGGCTACAAAACCAAAAACTACGTGGCTACACTGGCTACAAAAACTACATGGTCAGGGCTAGGAAAAGATTGGTTTACTTTTAAAAGAACTACGTTAAGTGTGTCTCGTGTGATATCATGTGGCATTACAAATGTCATGTATGCTGTACAGCAGTCACAGTTTGGTTAGGTTTCCACACAAAAACTACATGGTTAGGCTCAGAAAACATTGTGGTTTGGGTTATAATAACTATGCCACCTATGTCACGTGATGGAAGTGATACAAACATTGACATTGCACGTCATTTATGTTGTTCAACCGTCACAGTTTTGTTCTGTTTAAGTACAAAAACTTTGTGGTTGAGTTTAGGCAATAAAACTACTTGGTTGAGGTTACAATTTTGTGGTTTACTTTGAAAAGAACTCTTTTATGTATGTCATATGATGATAGTGACGTCACACACGTGACATTACAAACATTGTTTATGTTGTAAATAGTCCCAGTTTGGTTAGGTTTAGGCACAAAAACTATTTGGTTATGTCACATTACGGAAGTGACATCACTCACAAAATGTCACATCTGTGACGAAATTTTAAGTTACTGAAAACTTTGAATAATTCTACGCTTACTTTTCATAAGCACACAGGACTTGAATCCCGATCTCCTGGGCGAAAGTCCTGCGTTTGTTTTCATCTATTCGTTCACCACAACTCCTCCAAATGCTGACTTTCTCACTCCTTAAACCTCTCCTGTCATACTTAATACATCCACTAGGGGGCGCTGGATAAAATTAAACTATCAGCACAACATATCAGTAAGAAATAAGCTGCTTGCACTTTCGTCCGACACGCACGTTCCTCTGATGAAGGCGGGCTGGACAAATCCTCCTGATTCTACTGTGAATATTCAACACTAAATTCACATTACAGGACACACTTGTATTCTTGGTCAGCGTGTAATGAAGTCTGTTAAATCAGGCTTTTCCTTCAGGTCTGACCTACAGATCACATTTCAGTGGCAGAGAGTGACATGACCTGGCAGAGGCCCTGTGCAGCTTCCACACTTCCATTTCCTCCTTCTCCTCCTCCTCCTCGACTGGCTGCAGCCGGCCGCCAGAAAACTCACAATGCTGCCAGTAATCCTTTGCGATGGCTGACAGCACAGCGGGCACTATATCGCACGATGGGATTGACGTTTTATAGGCCTGCTGTGGACCGCTATCAGCCTGAGGGAGGGGGAAGCATGAGCGAGGGACGAAAGTATAAATCAGGACTGAAATGTGGCTTCTGTAAAACTCCATAGAGAGGAGGCTGTCTGTAGGTTTGTGTCTTACCAAACAAACATTCCTCAGTCCTGTGGAGGAGTGCTCCGTTAAGGCTGCAAACATTGCACCATTTGGCACATGCAGCATGGCTCTTGAGTTAAGCTAATTTGAACCAAACCTAAGATTTAGTGTAAATCACCAGATAAGTGCACTTGTTTTCCTTTACCTCTGTTCCCTCCCTAATCATTTAATCCTCCTTAAGATAAAACAGTCTTTCTTTCCACCTTCCTCAAGCTGCTGGCGTAGCTCAGTTCAGCGCTATGCCAGAGTATGTGGGAGAGGAAGAGAAGCAGAGACACTGCGCGACCCTACAATTATTCCAGAAGAGCTTTTTTTTTTGCTTTTATTTTTCCCCTCCTCTTTAGCACATCATGACAACCAGTTCTCACTGTTGGCAAGAAGGAACACAACAGTGGAGCAACATACTGAAAAAGGTTGGAGGGCAAACGCAGTTAGGTTCGTTACTTGTGGTGATAAATGTAATTTGCGGTCGATGGAATTAAATTCTGCACCTGTATGCAAGTGTTAACATGCCTAAACTCTCAGTATCAGAAAACACTGACATACATATAAGACCATAATTATATAGCATGACATCAATGATGACAGTGTTTGCTCCACTTCACATGATTAAATTACCCTGTTAACTGTGTTATTGCTAAATTTCACACTGATGTTTCCTGTTGCTTCTGTGTCTCATGAATTTTTTGATTATGAGATTTTTGAGAGATCTGGAGTCTCACTTTTTGCTCTTTTAAGTAAGAGTAAGAGTAAAAACTGAGTTTGTTACTATAAAAATCCAGATAAGAGCGCTCTTGACTTGATTAACTTAATTTTTCCTCAAACAGAAGTTTAACCGATCACTTCCTAAGATTGCACTTTTTCTTATGCAACTAAATTCACTATTAAAATAATTTATTCTGATTAACAACAAAAAGAGCAACAACCTTCTGGATTAATATGAAATATTTTTACCTGACACCTCGATTTAAATATATCTGCATTACCTTTGCATTTTCCCCCGTCTTTGTCCTCGTTTAATGATTCATTATTTTATATTTCTATATGTTAAGATTATTTTTTCTAATATTTATATGTCCTTATTATGTTTCTATATGAATATTCATCATTTGTAATTCATTCAGATATACTATGTTTTAATAATAATTTAATAATAACTTAAAACCTCACAGAAACAAATACTTACGGACTCATCAACACCATGGATGATGTGCACTTACAAATTAATCACTCAAGGAAAAGCCCTGAAATAGTTTGTTTTGAGAGTAGGAATCTTATTTCACTGTATTTGTTGCTCTCTTCTTCTTCTTCTTCTTCTTCTTCTTCTTCTTCTTCTTCTTCTTCTTGTGTGTCTCACCCTCTCTATCTGATCTGTGATGTTGGTCTGGTGTAGACTTGTGTTTACACACTGCTGCTGCTGCTGTTGTTGCTTTTTTTTTTCTACAAATCGTGGACCACGCAGTTGACTCAGACTCCAGTGTGTGCTGGGCTTAGTCCATGTGTCTCTGCTGTACGGTATGAGACAGGGACAGAGAGAGTGGGGGAGTAGGTGAGAGAGAGAGAAAGGGAGAGAGAGAGAGACACCCCCCCCCCCCCCTTAATTCTCTATCTAACCTTACTTCAGCGCTGACGTTCTTTTTATGCAACGCCACCCACTGAGGACCCATCAGTGCTTCCCACACACACACACATTCGGCCTACACACAAGGAGTAGCCTTGAGCATCTTTGTTCTGTGTGGGAGACGAGTGACATCATTTGGTCCACCTGTGTTGCGTGTACAAAACAAACACTGCAGCATAGATACAGTGTAGTCTAACTCCAGGATGGTAATATGCTGTGTGTGCTACTTAAAACCACATTTCCAATCTGTCAAACTGACTGCACTGATTAGTGCATCTTAACCAGAGAAGAAGGAACAATGTGGACTAATCATCTGAAGTGTGTGTGTGTGTTATGATTCATATTTTTGAGTAATTCTGTTATGTAGACAAACTCAACTGAAGTGAAATAAATAATTAGCCATTAAAAGCTGTGGAAAATACCCTTCTTTGCCTTCTTGCAGAGACCTCGTTAGCCTACAGTGAATATGAGTAAGTACAGCCAGCAGCCAGTTAGCTTAGCTTTGCATAATGACTGGAAACAGAAAACAGCTAGTCTGGATCTGACCAAGGGTAACAAAGTCCAGGGTTCTCAACCTTTTGTAACTTACAATCACTTCCAATTGTAATAAAAAAAAAAATAATCAGAGAACCGCCTTCCCATATAAAGGCTGAAAAAAACATATTATGGAATAAAAGGGGGAAAAATAATTATGCCGTTATGAATTCATGTGTAATTTCCTCACCACATGCTTTGGAGCTTTTACTAACCCATTTTGTGTCACTGCACTGCATCCAAGGAAACGCTAGCTAGCTAACAGTAGTAAAGCACATTTGTCTCTCCCTGATGATGTGTTGTGATCGCCGTGGCACATTTTAATTTGACTTCTTGAGGACATTTAGAAAAACAAAGCACATTTTAAAAAGAAAACAACAGTGTTACCGAACTACACTTTGGCCAGGGGCTAAACCTTGTGTCAAACCCAAGGCCTGCAGCCGAATCTGGCCTGGCATCTAATTTTATGCGGCCCGTGAGAGCTTGCCAAGAATACGATTTGCATAATACAATTCTATGATGGAGGTATAGTGTCCCTGTACATGTCCCAGAATGTCAGTATTTCCAGGTCATTTCCAGGCCATTTCCAGTACTGGCCCAGTGGTTGCAGCTGGCTTAATAGCAGCAGCCGAGCAACGTGTCCAAGTAAAGAAAAGTTGACTTAGGGAGGGCACATTAATGAAAGATGGCAAAGTGAATACATGTTTGTGCTTAATGGAGACAAGCCGGCTCTGCTGTCGGAGATAGTTTTTCATTATTAAGTTACTAAAACCAGTGGAGGGGCAATTATGCAATACACCAAGTAGATACATTTACGTAGTCTTATATTTAGAACCAGCCCCTTGAGGGCAACCATAATTCTGACGTGTTCTGGAATGAAACTGAATTTGAGACCCCTGGGCTTAACTAAACTATCTGGCCACACTGGCATTATCTTCATATTGAGATCATACACCACCAATGGTTGAAATGAGCTGTTTCCCCCCCACCCCCTCCTCCCCAAACTTGAGGAAGCTCAGGCAGGCTGCAGAAACACTGCAGGAGTGCAAGGCGAGCGCAACAATATAATTTGACAATAACAAGCGCTGACAAGTCCTCCACTGTCAGCTGTCTGTCAATGTGAAGTTAAGCGTGTTATCCTGAAAACAAAAACCCACTGCTCTGAAAATACACACTCTGGACTTTGAGTTCAGCAGCTGCCTGCCAGACTCCATTCACATATTGCTCAATTTAACCGTTATGACCATCTACTCCTTCTAAAAGATTTGATACAATTTATTTTGACTCACAAGCAGACACTTACTCATTTGGTGAACATACGGCATTAATTTTGACTTTCATTAATTTGAAACAGGCAAGCAAAAACAGCCATTCTGACCCAGAATGGAAATTTCAAAGGAAGACACATGTCTGTAGACTTCTCTGTGTAGCAAGTATTTCAACTTAGCATGTTTCCTTCATTTCTGATGACAAATCATGGTCATTTTATGATTTGTTTCAGTGTATATATCACTGATTTATCCTTTAATGAGGGTTGGATTTATTGTTTGATAACATGAGTTTAGGTGTATCCAGTAAACTGGTGCATATTTAAGTTTATATTTAATATAATGTATGATGTGCACCCTGTGTGTTCCCACAACATTGATTTTGTCAGTGTAAAAAGTACCGAGATGGAGAGGCTGTTACACTGGCAGGAGTGTGTGCCAGTGTGTCGCTCAATGTTTCTGGACATATATAGAATCATATAGAAAATCATTCACAGTTCATTACATGCCAGAGGGGAAAACATACAAATCATTAGCTGAACTGATCTAAAACAGAGAATGCATATAAAAATAGTAAAATGTTCTCGAAAATTGCAGGGTTCTTCAGCTTGTCCCCATAGGAAAACCCTTTTTGGTTTCTGTTGGAAAATTCTGCAAATGTTCCACTCAGAGAACCTATAAAGCGTTCTGCCTAGAACCATCTGTGCAAGGTTTCACTATGAACCTCCTATGAAAAAGTCTACAGGAGAATCCTTCTATGGTGCAACGGTTCCACTCAGAACCCTTTCAGGGGGTTCTATCAAGAATCTTTCTACCTTCCGAGAGTGCTGACGAAAACTCATCCAGGGGGTTCTACCGCTAACCATTTTATATTCCAACGCTTTAATCAAGAACCAACTCAGGAGGTTCTACCAAGAAAAACATTTTTATATTCCAACAGTTTTATCTAGAACCAACCCAGGGGGTTCAACAGAGAACAATTTTATTTTCCAAGGGTTTTATCAAGAACTCATCCAAGGGGTTCTGCCAAGAATCCTTTTAGGGAAATTTAGAACCCACCCAGGGGGGTTTTAAATTTCAACTTTTCATGAAGAACTCTTTCTTCTTAAGTCTTACAAAGAACCTTGACTATGACAGGTTCGCTTTCTGGTGGTTCTATCCAGAACCATCCCACCTTCTAAAGGTGCCAACAAGAACTGACCCAGGGGGTTCTACTGAGAACTGTTTTATATCACAAGGGTTTTACGGTCAACCCACTAAGGGGGTGCAACTGAAAATCTTTTAATATTCTATGTTTTTAATCTACAACACACTCAGGAGTTTCTACAGAGAACCATTTTATATTCCAAGGGTTTAATCTAGAACTAAACCAAAGGGGTTCTGATAAGATCCTTTTTATATTCCAAGGGTTTAATCTACAAATGACTGAGTTCTACTGAGAACCATTTAATGATGCAATGGTTTTATCTAGAACACACTCTAAGGTTTCTAAGGAGAACATTTTTATATTCCAAGGTTTTAATCTAGAGCCTACTGAGGGGGTTCTCCTGAGGACTGTTTTATATTGCAAGGGTTTTATCTAGAACACACTCTGGGGTTTCTAGGGAGAACATGTTTATCTTCCAAGGGTTTAATCTAGAACTGACCCAGGGAGGTTCTACAGAGAAACTTTTCCTATTCCAAGGATCAATATTTTGGTATGAAAAAAAAACTTGATGAAAGAGTTCTTCAAGGATTTCAACAATCCTTAAGCAAATCGTTCTGGTTAGAACGCTTTTGCAACCCTTATCTCTAGTGTAATGCTTTCGTTTAAATGCTTCGAATGGGAAATGCTGACAGTAATCTTCAGGGAATCCAGAGGAAATTAGCACCATATAACAAAATGCACAAAGCACCACAGGCTCAAATAAGGACAACCTATAATGGCGACCCATGTGACCACAAACAAACCACGCATTCACACAATCCTCCTGTTAACGTGGCTGTGGTTGTATTATGCATCGGAATCAACAGCTGCTCTGTCATGTAATGTGTTACTGAGCCTTTCTTGTCACAATACTGCCGTTGCTCCGAGAGTATTATGTTAATCGGATCATAATGATTGGTGAAAGTGGTGATGTGTGTATGTGTGTGGGAGAAAGACCCTGCAGCACAATGCCATGACCAAGTGCAACGCAAACATGACAGCCGTGGCAACGCACCATGCTCCATCCATGCATCAGAAACTCATTAACATGATAATATACGCTACATGTGTGTGTTTATGGATTACATGTGTTTGATAATGGTCTTTTACATCGATCACGATGAGGAGGTGAGAAGCGACTGGTTCTTCCAGAGCTCTACGTCTCACATGTGTCAGTGTTTATTGCCAAGAGGAGAGGAATTTGCATCACCAGTCACCCACACAGAGTGATTAATTCAGCCATTATTTCGGCTGCATCCTCTGCCCAAACTGGGCTCCACCGCAAAGTTAACAGCCTCCGACTCCTTCGCTCTATTTATTTGTGTCACACAATATTTCAGCGTGTGACAAACGGCGAAGCCCTCGTAAATAGACCTGGACGATACCTGACAGTTTGTGTTAGTTTCATAAGCTCGCATGTCTCACACAACAACACAACAATACACAATGCAATTCATTTGATGTTGTTAGAGAACTGATTAAAAAGACAGAAAATAACAATATTGGAACAACATGTTTGAAGCAATTAAAGAAACTGTCTTCTTATATTTTTTCTTTTTTTAATATGCTTACCAATAATAACTTAATTATCTCTCAGCCACCAATTTAACTGGTCCTGATGAGTATGTTCAACACACACATTTAAACTTGGTAATTGGAAATAAATTACATTTCACAGACCTGCCAACATTTAAGTAGGTAAACCACCATAAGCTGAAAACATTTTCAGCTCATGAACATGCATGTGGCTGGAAACAGAAATAACACAAAGCATATTAAGTTATTTATTGTATTATCACCGTAGAAACAAAGAAATTCAGAAAACTCAAAATTTCAAGGCAACTTTTGAGTTTAAAGCCCAACTCAAACTCTTAGTTTTTGAAAAGTTTTGCCAAGTAATTTACTTTTCTTCTTTAGATAAACCTGATTTTTTGAGTTTTAAAAACTCCCAAAAATTGTATTTCAAAGATTTTTGATTAGGCCTAAACTCACTGAAGTCAAAGTGAATAATGGTTAATTTTCACACACTCAAATAATTTTTTTTTTAAATTTGACTTACTGTGAAAAGACAAGCTGAGGTAATTTTGCAATGATTCAAAAAAATAAACCTTTCTAGTCAAATAAACTTGATATTGATTCAGTTGTAGTTGAGAAAACATTTTCAATAAACCTAAAATATTAAGTTGAGCAAACAACTCTCACGCTGACAAACACTTGTTGATTTCCTACTTACATTTAACTCATTTCAAAAGATCAGGTTAGAAGAACTTGTTTTTAAGTTCATTTATCCTGAATATAAATAAAACATCTATATTATATATGTTAAGTTGATGAGAAGAGACTAGTTGATTACACTATTTTTTTTGCTTTTTTCACAGTGTAGAGTGACCAGTCATACCAGGGTACTCTGATATCAAAATGCATACTGGCTACACAAAAGGTGTGCAGGTTGGCAGCCCTGTGTTTCATCTTGAAAAGTAATCCCTGGACATAAAGAAAACTATTTTTGATACAGAGCCACTATATTAAGCAGAAAAAACAACATGTAAGGGATAATGTACAGTGAGCAGGTCATTATTACAGGGACCTGATGTAAAGCAGAGGGGTCTTAAATCATCCTGAAAGTGTTTATTTCACAAAATTGATCTTTTCACTTACGCCACTTAAAAAAATATTTGTCACACACACATTTGTCACACAAAATATTAGTTTTAAAATGATTTATGGCTTTATTTCACAATAGTGACCTGCTCACTCTACCTTATGCTGTTTGTTAATTGGTTATCAATCATTTGACACAAAATATTTTTAAATGATTTTAGCGATTTAACAATGATTTTATTGTTCCTCCAGAGTCTATGCTATGCTAACTCTCTGCTATACAAAAATAACAAATAAGACATTAGAATACTGTAGTTGACCAATCAGAAACAAGTATTTAATGTAATAAAACAGTAGTATGAACTCATTCCTGTGGGGACTGAAAATTCCAAACCGTCTTCATAGAGAAAGAGCTCACTTTACCTGTTGAACATCACTGTCAGAATGATACCAATAATACAGAAATAAATCTGCCTTCTTGGTAATGGTCAACACACCAACGTAGTGTGGGTTTGATGGAGGAATCTCTATCATAACCACCAAGTCTGGCTTCATTAGAGCCTCTCTGTGCAGAGCTGCTGCTTGACAGGTGTGTGGTACATTCCCCAGATCGCTGCACAAACTGGGCCATACTTCTGTGAGGACACCGGGGGAGGATGAGTGGATGCAATCAAATATTTTGTTCTCACTGGAGCTATGAATCAGATGAGTGTTTATTTTTTTTAACCTCACATGCAGATCTGTTAATTCCATCATTCAAGGAGCCTGAAGTAAAGAGAAAAATCAAGGTTCAAAAAATGGATCAGCATTCACAGAAATGGGAAGGAAAGTAGATTAATTTTTTTTTGCAGTGGATGGCAGCCAAAACATCTGTTTGAGAGTGCTGGTGAACTTTAAAACCAGCTGCAGGCAGTGAAAAGCAAGTGCTTAAACAACTCTTAATCTGTATAGATAAGACTTAAGGGCAGGATTACTTGGTTTGGAGATAAACATTCATATAGCAGCTTTACCTCTATGTGATGTTATATATCAGCTACTCCTGAGAACTGTGATGAGCACTGATCTTTTTAATGTGTTTCTTTTTTTATTTTCCTTTCAATCTACACTCTTTTAAAGGCCTAATATGCAACATTTTTCTGGAGATGGAGACGTAATCCTGTGCAATCATCACTTATGTGCCACTAGATGTGTGTAGTAGAGTCTGTATCTGCAGCTTGGACAAATTCTACTGATTCTGCCTTTAAGAAAGAAACGCTGAAAGCCAAATCTCTTCACCAGGGCACATCTATTCACAGTAAGTTGTTCCTGCTGCTCACCTCGAGGTTAATGTGTTAAGCAGGGGAGCCGTGGGAACTAACACTCTCAGGTGAAACAGAAATGTAAATGAAGACGCAGAGGTTAAACGGTTAATGGCACGTGATTTTGCACTTAACAATGCAAACAGCTTGCATAATTGTCTTGCAAATGAATGTAAATAAGAACAGTTATATTTGCATGGAGGTGCACACCCACCCTGAGAGGCTATGTCAAGTTAGCACAGTCAACAGCTCTGATAATATGTGTTCTAACAGCAGGATCCATGAAGAGACTTCAGGGCTCAAAATAAAAATCTAATTTATTTCTCATAAAACAAAGGACAGATGATTACGAGAAACACGGTTTTCCTCTGGGAAAGAATATGTAATCTGATTACATGTTTTTTTATCTGTAACTGTAATATACATGTAACTTTTTTGTATCCAGATTACATAATCCTGTTACATGTAATCTGTTACCAGTGGTGGAAAGAGTACTGAAAATCTGCACTCAAGTACAAGTACTGTTACATTACTAAAATATTACTTGGTGTTAGAAATATACTTAAGTAAAAGTACAAAGTATTCATCTCAAAAACTACTCAGAGTATTAGTTACTTTTCACCATTGACGTCACGATCACTTCTCCAAACTATGGTTTCAATTTTTGTGCATTTTCCTGAACTGATAATTGTAAACACTAACAAGTGATTCATCATTAATAATTTATAAGATACAAAACATATTTTTTTCTTCCAATTATCCATTTTTTTCTGGGGTTTTTTTTTTTTTTTTTTGTCATTTTTTCCTCATTTTAAGTCCAAGTTTAATTTTCCTTATTCAGCAAACAGCTCTCTCAGACAAAACATTGTCAAAATATAATGAATACATGAATAGATTTTTAATTGGTTAAATTCTTAACAGCGATTAATCAATTTTCTGACAGTAAACTAAATATCTTTGAGCTGTAAAACACTGATCAATATTTTCTGACATTTTATGGACAAAACAACTAATTGATTAGTGGAAAGAATATTGCCAGATTGATCGATAGTTGAAAAATAGGTGTTTGGACCTATTTTTCAATTGACAAGATTGTGACATATATGTCCTGGTTTTCATGTGATCAGATCACCTGATTGGCTACTAAAATGCAGATGAAAGGTATGGATGTTGATTCAAATTGTACTCAGTACTCAACTATAGGTTTAGAAGTAACTAAGCAGACTACATTTTATAATGAATACTTACATACAAGTAAAAGTAGACTTGAAAATCTACTCATAGAAGTACAAGCCCCCCCAAAAAACCTACTTAATTACAGTAATTTGAGTATTTGTAATTAGTTACTTCCACCCCTGTCTGTTACTTCCCAAGTCTGCTCCAGACTGTATATTTTGAGAGCAGGGGGCTTTTGTTTTCAGGATGATGAGCTTAACTTTACATCACTGACAGCTGATCAACTTAAAATGCAGGAGCCATCATCGCTTGTTATTGTCCACCTACAGTGTTACACTCGTCTTGCACTCCTGCAGTGTTCCTGCAGCCAGCCAGCTAGACTGGATATTAAATAGGCTTTAAACCTATTGAATGGCTCCACCTTACTGCATGCAAGTGTTACATATTGGTGCTTTAAGTAAGTATTTGAAGCAGCAATGTCGGTGCATGTCAGAGAAAGTGAAACGGGGAAGAGTTAGTTCAGGCCTCCACGTGAGTGTCCCAGGCAGCCTCATTAGTAGGATGGTTGAAATTCCAGAGTCCTGAATCAGTCGGGGCTGCTCCAGCTGTGGAGACATTTCCCGGTGATGTCCGAACAGGTTCACTTAGAAAAGAGAGGCTCTCTACTGAAAATAAAAAACTTGTAAAAAACTTTTCCTTCGAAGCCATTGCTTCCTGGGGTTGCTACTTCCAGTCACATGTTTACCACTTGAATTATCTTGAAACTACCAGCAGCGTATGGCTTACTTCCCTTTCCTTTGCAGCTCTAAACACACACTCCCCTTTTTTCTCTGGAGTTGAACTCATCCTAGCTCCTCTCAAGGGCACAAAACTGACATAGTGGCGTTCATTCACGATTACCGCCCTGCGCCGCTGCCAGTAAATGCTACAGAGATGGCTTTATCTCTGCACATTTTGACTTCCTGTCCCACTGATCCATATGAGCGCGAGCTGTGCTTGCCAACAATCCCATCCTCACACATTTAGTACAGACAGGGGAAAAAAAAGCTTCTTCTGAGAGCTTGAGAATACATTAACTTGTGTTGACAAAATATTTTAGTCCTGCAACAGACAGGCAGGGAAAGTAAAGGAACAAAGTGTGCGCCTCGTGACACAAAGTTACATGTCAGAGGCGGCGTGGCCAGTCGTCACCAGGGTTTCTTTCTTTAATGTGTAAATATTATTCATTAAAGTGTTCAAAGCATTGAGGTATAATTCAGGTAAATCCAGACTGACTGTAAGAAGACAGAAAAGGTGTTTAGAAAGCAATAGCTATTTTTTCTCAGCAACAGAGGAGACTTTGTGGTGACATGTCAGCTAAAGATAATATGGATTAAGTGGAAAAATTTCATATGAATATGTTCATATGCTCAGTCTCTCTCCTTGCTTTCAGTTTTGTTGTAATTTTCGCAGCTCTGTTAATGCATAAAAGGTGCACAATCATATGCTTTTCTATTTGTGGATATATGTGTTCGTATGCATGATTTTTCTCTCCAGTCTTTCCCAGCATGCCCTGGCAGACCTTCCTCTCTCCTGTCTACAACTCAGCCTCCCAGAGACGCCAAAAGATTTGTTGCTACAGTGTCCTTCTTTCTCTCTCACTTGAACGCACCCCTATACACTATAATGATGAATAGCAGGTGTCCACCCCCCCCCCCCCCCCACACACACACCTTCTTCTACTCTCCCTCACCATCACCACCGGTGTCACAGATCTGCAGATCGCACAGCGCTGATTAATCTCTGCTTGACAAGCTGCGTCCGATTCATGTTGCAGGGACGCTCCTGAATGTAGCCCAATTTTTCTCAATTACACAGGCAAGTTGGGGAGTACAAGACGCTTTCAAATGTTGAAAATAAGTTTCTTTTCATCCAGGAATACTAATGTGAGCCCCAAACCAGAGACATTTCCTCACACTATGGAGTTGGACTAGACAGCATTCTTTTAGCAGTGTGTACACAGTGTGTCCAGGGCTACACTGAAGGACCGCCTTCTCAACTGACATCCTGTACGTACATCATTTAGTTTATTGTACTTCAAATTGGACCCTTCTACCTGAAGCAGGTCTTTGCAAACACACAAGTAACTTCCCAAATTTCTCCAATTCCCCCAGACTCCCTTAAAAATGCTCCTTTTTCATAGTTGAGTGAGGAGAAACTTTGGATGTGCACTGTAATCCAGATGTGGACATACATACTTAGATCTGTCTCCTTATTGTTGGGCTACCCAAGATACATTAATACCAGGTCTAAACAGAGTTGCCCAGCATGTTGTGACTTATTTTAAAGGTGCAATCTGTAAGACATGGCAAGAATTTTAATTAAAACATTCAAAAAATGATCAAACATTATCAACAGCACGTGAGGAAATAACAGCTGACACTATGTCAAAGACATCTATGCATTGTGTTGCAGAGATATCCACTGAAGTTAGCATGCTAACCAGCTAGCCCCACAGGCGATAGTCAGATCCCCTTGTAGTTAAGGCTGGGAAATGTATGAGAGCGGCAAGTTTGCTACTTTCAAACTGGCCACTGTCGGTCTTGTAGGCTGTGTTCTGTCCCAGTTCATCAGTGTTCACTGAAAGGCTGTTGAGCCTGGTCCAGCTGCCATGCCATTTACAAACACACTTTGTTCTCCAAGCCCCAGGTCCAGACTCAAGTCAGCTAATCAGGCCACTAGCTACAGGGCTAACTGAGCTCACAGCGACTAGCAGGCTAGCTCCAGCCAAGGTTAGCTACAGCAAAGAGTACTGTGAGCAGCAGTTAGTGGTTACGCTGGCGATATGCTTGTTCAGAGCGACTTCGTCAGGTGTCTATATTTTGCACATTTCCCCTTTAAAAGAACTCTGGCTTGACTATTATCCAATCATAAAGCAGTAAAGAGATGTGATCAGAAATGAATCCAGACAAAACAAAAATCAGGTGTGAGATAAGTCTTTATCTTCACCTGATAAGGCAGAACACGTGGATCTAGAAATACCATCGACAGCAGAGCCATAATTGTTTGTTCATTAACTAGGATTACACCGGGTTACTTTGCAACATTGACTGTTAGTTCTCTCTACCCTCCCCCCTTAGCTGCAAAGTATCATGGGCTCCCAGCGGCAGGTATGGGAGTGGTGTGATAGACTACACTGGAAACCAAAGTACGTCACCCAGAGAGGTGCAGAATGGAGGAGGCCGAGGACTGTGTGTTTGTTTTTGGTTTCCTTCTGCAGATAAGAGCAGCTGCAGTTTAAAGGGCTGGGCATGTGAGTGTCTGCTGGGGATATCTACAGTGTACAAAGCAAACTGGACACCTCCCACTATGCATCAGAGTCGAAATACTGTTTATTGTGTGTGTGTGTGTGTGTGTGTGTGTGTGTGTGTGTGTGTGTGTGTGTGTGTGTGTGTGTGTGTGTGTACAGGAAAGCAGGGTATGCAGTGTATCAGCAAGATACAAATTCCTACATGTATCTACCAGATGTCATGAAAAAACACTTACACTACAAGATTCATAAAAAACAGAGGTGGGAAGTAACAAAGTATTTGTACTTTGTCAAGAGGCTCGTTACTTTATTAAGACAGATGTAACAAGATGAAACAGTGTAACGAGACAAAAAAGGCGAAAGGAGACCAAAACGATGTAAAAGATGTAACAAAATGAAAAGGACGTTAAAGACGTAACGAGACGAAAATTATGTAACAAGACAAAAACAACATCAAACATGTAACAGGACAAAAATGATATAAAAGACATGACAAGATGAAAAGGACAAAAGATTTAACACAGCGAAACTGATGTTAAAGATGTAAAAAGACAAAAACGTCAATAAGGATGTAACAAGATGAAAACAACTTAAAAGACATAGCAAGACAGAAACAACAGTTAAGACATAACAAGACAAAAATGTTGTTAAAGATGTTACAAAACAAAAACAAGGTAAAAGACATAGGACAAAAATGTTATTAAGGATGTAACAAGACAAAAACAGCATAAAAGACAGCAAGACAAAAGCGGTGTAATGTGACAAAAACAACGTAAAATACGTAACAGGATGAAAACAATGTAAAAGACATAAGACAAAAATGATTTAAAAGTTGTAACAAGTTGAAAACTGACAGAGGTGAGGTTCAGTTTTAGCTTTACAGAGCTATTTGAATTAGCACAAGACAGTTGGCGGCTGTAGGGTGTATTGGTAGACGGATATGTTTGAATGAATGTAAACTGCCTCTTCTGCCTACCAGCAACAGCTCATGTGTTCCAAATGGGTGTGTGAGCAACTGTTTAAAGCGACTGTGTGTCAGCGCCCTTGATACTCTCTTAAGCTTCAGCTGTGAGACCAGTCAACAAATGTTGTCATTCTCATTAATGTGCACTAGAGGCGAGCCATAGAAGAAGTCTAAAGTCTGCTGCTTGTTGCACACCTTGAAAAACAGACTGTTCTCTCTCTTTAAACGGACATAAGTGCTCCAAATAAGCACAGAAAACAAGCCACAAGCAAATGGATTCTTTTCTGTTGCGCTGAGATCTTTTACTTTCCCCTGTGAGACACAGATAAGGTGTGGCAAAGTAACGTTCGGAGGAAAGCACAATTCCCTGCAGCTTATCATTGCTCAATCAGCTCCAGCGTGCTTCCAGAAATAGATGGGGGTGAGGGGTTGGACGAAGGCAAGGGACTGAAAAGCCATTAACTGTTTTTTTGCTGAGGAGGGTGACATTACCATAAGGCTGGGACCACAAGCTGAGCTGAGCTCCACCTGTTTTTATGACAGGTGAAGGGGGGGGGCTGAGGAGTGCGCTTGGCACCGGATTAGCATCAATAGTGGCGCTGTGCAATGCCTCACTCTCACTCTTTCTCTCTCGCAGTCACATTGCTCCATCCCTCTTCTTCTCATCAGGCTCCTGTCTCTCGTTGTTCCTCCGTGCTATTCTGATCCCACTCTCAGCCTTGTCGCACTTGGATTTTCTTCCCGTTGGTATTCTTAGTACCATATTTTTATAACGGTCACACACTTCCTCATTTCTTTTTTATGTTATTGCGCCTCTTCTTTCCTGCACTGTCTTTCAGTCACACCTGGGGGGTGTAGACTGGATTGGGAAGTAAGAAAATATATGATTTTGTAACTATTACTTGCAAAAACAAATGCATTTACACTACCAACCACAAAAATCACCAGTTAAGCTGATAAGCCATAATTGGAGGTGTTTTTTACCTTGCTGCCAAATACTGTTTTCAAACCAAAATTAGCATGTATATGCTGCTAAATATAGGTGATTGACTTTTTCCAATGCCAGTAGACGAGTTTCCCTTTTCTTTTTTAATGAGTGCCGGAAAGCCGAGACTCAACTTGTGTGTGCAGGATAGCAGAGAGAAAGACGTTTTTAAAAGTGTCTTTGTGTTCAGTTCTGAGTATTTTTGCAGCTTCCAACTGAATCTCTGTGGTTTGAAGTTTAGTTTCTCTCCTGCAATGATGTTTGTGCTTTCAGGTACCTGCTTCATTTTACTGTTACATGTTCACCTTGAGTTGTGTTAAGTTACTGCTAATGAAAACCCAACATTTCCTGATTTTGCAGCTTCATATTAAAAGCTGTTAGATAACAAAATAACAGCGGGACTATTATTGTGAAGGATTTACAGAAAAGAAAATGAGAAGACTTGAGTGCCTCTGCGGAAGGGGTGAAAATTAGCTTGTTCATCTGGGATTGCGTGTTTACATTACTGCTGACAAATGCCCATTCTGCAGAGTCATTTGACCCGGGACTGAATGTCAACTGTACCATTTCTGACTGAAAACAAAAGCCAGGCATTAGTGGGAGTTAGCGGGGTTTTTTGTCCAGTGAAAAAGGGACTAAAATGAGCCAAACTGTGTTGCCTGTGTGACATCAGTCAAGTGGAGGTTGGCACCTGGGCTACACCTTTTTTTGGCCATAGTAACCGTTTATTAGCAACGGTAGCAGAGGCCAGAAAAAACAGCATGCTGCTTCACACACAAGTGAGTTGAAGAGGTTTTTTTTAGTGTGTTGCCTTAGCTCCACCAGCATTCCCTCTCTGGTGGACCAACCACTGCTGGGTGATGGAGTACGCTTAGCTAACTGTGCGCCGCTTGTGATTTTTCCAGGGAATATCGCCACAAACAACCGGCTTGTAATATACAGTACCAGACAAAAGTTTGGACACACTTGTCATTCAGTGGGTATTTTTTCTTCCTTTTCTTTCTTTCTTTTTTTTCTAAAGTACCACAATTAGAGATGAACTGAGATGAACATGAACTGAATTTTGGACCCCAGGAAGACTAGCTGTTGTCGTGGGCATTAGCCACATTAGCTAATGGAGATCCTTTTAAGTAAATAAATAAAGAACAGCACATTTTCACACTTCAGCATCAGTAGTTTTAGATTTTGAGGGCTTTTAACACATTTTTAAATTGAAGTTGTGAATTCTCGTCTGGGATGAGGGTGTTTTCTGGCACTAGGCAACTTTAGAAATTTAAAAAATTAAAGGGTTTACCCAAAAATTGAAATTCAGTCATCATCCACTCACCCTCATGCTGACTGAAGGTTGGGTCTAGTTTTTTAGTCCACAAAAACAGTCTTGCAGAATCTCCCAAACAATTTAAGTGAATGGTGACCAGTTTTCAAATAGAAAAATTTAAAAAAGTGAACGGCATGTTGGGGCTTCAGGAGACTTGGATTACACTAGACGAGAAATATTGAGGGTTTTTTTTGTTCCTGTTGTTGTTTTTTTCTATCTTGAAACTGATCACCATTCACTTCCATTGTTTGGAAGATTTTGCAACACTGTTTTCCCGTGAAACTCCAGCAGTGTTTTGCAGACTAAAAAAAAACTAAACCCAACCTTCAATCAGCGTGAGGGTGAGTAGATAATGACTGGATTTCCAATTTTGGGTGAACTATTCCTTTAAAGCAGACCAAAGCATTTCATAAATTACATATATAGGACATGATCTGTCCCAGTTCTCAAGAATGGGTGTCTAATTTAAATGAATAGAGGACAAAAACAATCAATTAGTGATAGTGATGCTCTTCGATGATTGCTGGAGGTTATGGTTTGCACTCCTTTTCATTTGCAGCTACTACTTACAGTATATGTCCTATTGATTCTCAGCCTGTGTGGAATAACACAAACCACCACAACTCCTCTCTCATGCTAGCTTGGAGGCTCACCGTCCTGAGCTGTGATGTACAGAACACAATCAATAAAATGAACCATCAAACAGATAAGGAGAGTGCAAAAACTAAAAACAATCCATCGGTTTTTTTTGTTCTGTTCGACATGCGGGTGATTTCACATGCACAAAAACACAGTGTCACAGACCAAGATAAACAAACACCCCCACCAGACCCTGTAACACTCACAGTATCAGCAGCTGAGATAAACCCACACACGCAGGCTGAACTTTACACAGCCTATCAAGCCCCAAGTGTATCAGGGGACACGCAGACAGACAAGCCATGATGAGCCGGCCCCACGGGGGCCGTGATACGCCAGCAGGGTCGGGGCGATTTCAGTCAGCCGGCGCTGGCATTATACAGTCCAACAACCTCTCATCACAAGCAGCAGCAGTAACACCACAGAGGTCTCAACTTCAGCTAGGCACTGACCATCAAGAAGATAGTTTCATTCTGATGCAGCAGGTGTTTTTTTTACTGAAATTACGTTGCAAAAGCTACAATTTGTGTTGGATCCTCAACCCCAGCTCATATATGTGAGTGTATTCTGTAAAAGCCATCGCCAAAACTTAAATTTACCACGTTGCTATCAAATAATTCCCTTATTTACCCAAATCGTCACCTTAGAAATGCTTAAAATGAATTATAGTACAACAATGTATGCTGCTAAAAACCCACAGCTTACAACAAGTGTTACTTTATATGTTTACATGCTGGAAAAACAGATTTTGCAAGGTTGGTAGTAGGGCTGGCTTATAAATAAAGTGATACTTTTAGGCTATTCCACCATCTACAATATACATCTTAATATACACATTTTCTCTAAAAAAAAACATTTTGTTAGGGTTGTTTGATATGGAAAAAACTAAATATTGCAATTTTTTGACCAAATACTTTAACATAAATACTGCAGGGTGACTATTGAGGCTTTCTCAAAATATGAACACAATGAGGTTTTTAAATAATCATCAGTAATGTGGATATAATGACAAATGAAGTGTGTAAAGGCAGGAATAGTCTGGCAAGTTTAGAAAATTACATCACTTTACTGTAATGCAGCATTTAAAACCAGGAAAGGACAGCGCTTATCTAAGACCATATCTACTCTACTCTCACAATATTGTTATAAGAGAGATAGAGTTTATCTTAATTTGCAGTAAATGATTCAGTAGATGGCATCTTTCAGTCCAGCTGTTTGGATGCACATGCTTGTATCTCATTCTAGCCCACATAAAAAGTATTGCCAGTTATCCATTAACAGGCCACATCCTTGAGGACACTGGGTGAAATGTAACTGACCAGCACAGCCTCCAGCTGGACTCTGAAGCTGAACAGGTGTTTGTGCTGTTGCATGTTGTATTTTTTATTAAAATTAAGGAGTGACTCCTTTATTCCGTGGAAGAGGAGTTTTCGATCTGTCTATAAAGAGGTCAAAGTGTAGAGGATCGGCACCCTGGACCTGCAGCTGTATCTTACGTGAAAGTGTTTCAGCAGATTCTTCGCTATGTGAGGACAGCTGTCCACTCTGTCACCCATTAAATCTGATGGACCGATGATGCAGAAAGAGCCACTAAGGCCAAGTTTTGTTTCCTCTCATGCCCCGCTAAACATCCTATAGGTCCACTATCAGATCTGAGTCTTCGACATACAGTACATGGTTCATAGTTTTGTTAGCTAACAGCCTTGCCATGCATATGAAGCCAGGCTTTAGTTCAGGAGGTTATCAGGCATGACACAATCACACTCCCAGTATCCATATGTGTAATGACACTTTGCCCAGGGGAACCTGTGAGCTGCCAGAGCCTGCATGTTTGAACAAATGTTGCTGAGGGCCCGTGTGGTAATGTATCAGTGTTAGAGGCAGAGGCTTTGAGAAATGCCATAAATCATCTAATGTAGCATCTGTTTCAGATATTATTCCCTAATATGCAAACCCTCAGATTAAAGGGGCAGTTTACCCCCAAATCAAAATGACCTGCTGGGCTACTTATCCATCGGCCATCTCTCAAATATAATAGAACAAGATGGCACCTGGCTTAAAGTGCTTTAAGTGCCAAAAAACCCATTTGAAAAATTTAACAGCAACGTCTTTCTAGAAATCATGACCCAGTTACTCAAAATGATCCACAGACTTTTGTTGTGAGCAGCTTCATGTAGGAACTACTTTCTTTCTGCAGTAGGGGTGTCACACTTTCAGTAGTAGTTGAAAATGATCAAAATGAGATTTCAATTTAGATAATCAAATCAAAATGACAGAATTGGTGATTCTCACAGTATTGTTTTCTTCCTCTCCATCCCTGCCCACTTGTGGTGTCTAGTGCTAACACTTCATTTTATATAAACCATACATCAAGACTCTATTGTCCAAAGATGGCATAGCTGTCAGTGCTAAACAGAGCACTGAGTAACCAGGTCTGGATTTCTACTAGACTAGACTACTACTAGACTACTGAAAGAGACACTGGTGTTAAATTTTTCAAAACCTTTTTTTTCACTTTGAGTATCATAAGCCTCACACTAAAACAATCTAGATGGAAGAATACGACTACAGGTAAGAGAAAAAAATATGTATTTTTGATTTGGGGGTGTACTGTCCCTTTAAAGCATGCTTTTTTTTAATCTAACCCATTGTGAGTGAAATGTCAGAACTGTTTGTTGAAGACATACCAACGTACCAATCAGGTGAACCAACATGGATGTGGGCGTACCTCAGAAAAACCTGATTCTTCTGACTTCAGGATAGAAAACTGGATCTGTCCTGACATGTTAGAAAACCCCTAAAATCCTCTCCTTTAACATCTGTGTCAACCAGCTCAACCACAAACACCAATGACAAACTGAACAGGTGGAATTATTTTCAAGCTTTTTAATACAAACTTAATAAACTATCAGTCCCTCTTAACATGTAAGACACTGACTCCAAATACTTTGTTATACCGTTTGTTTTATCAAGTATTGCACAATGTAGGTACAAAATTAATATACGATTACATTTTGTCCATAATATAGCAAAAATCTTTAAACTCTTAACAGAAAATACAACTCTTATGTTTTTCAAAAAAGCAAATATTCTTAAATCCCACCACTACGGAATATTCTGTACACAATCTTTAGAATAGTCAATGTTTTTTTAAGATGGATTCATTTTTTAATTTCAATAAAAAAAGAAAACATAAAGTTGCTGCAGCCATCACAGATCACTGGAGTAGTAAAAAGATATAAATGCAATACCATGTCGTAGAAACAATAGATACTCTGATATTTTACAAACTCTGTACTAAATTAAATTATACAATTAGAAAAAAGACCAGGAAATCCCACTTATTTATGCCAATTTCTTGAAAAATTGGCGGTGTCCAGTTATGTTTAAATACTGAAAGAGGCCATGACTTGTGGTGGTGTTTTTTTTGTCTTTTTTTATATCGTAAAACAGTCACATAAAAAAAATATTTTGTGCTTGGTTGGCAAAAGAAATAACAATGATGCATGTTGAAAGTTTAGGAAACCAAGCTTGGACATCTTGTACTAAAGGTATAACTCAAGGGGGCAAAGTAATTCACCCTCGGGCTCATGCTCTTAGACTCGTAACATAGATCTTACAGCTGACAAGTCACTTTTTTCCTTTTATCCTTGACATTCTGTTCTTGTTTACACTTTTTTTTTTAATTTTTCAAAATGTGCATTTGTGTTTCCCCCCATCACATTATCTCTGGTCGTTTCTGTGTGAAGTAGTAGCTTAAGTAGTACCTTTTACGTGTACTAGTTGGCCATAACTGGCTGGAATTGCTGGTTAGAATACTGCATGTTGTTCAAGCTGAAATTCAAGCCATCCATAAGGGACTTGTCATTAAGGCCACCGTAGGCCGCAAACACGTCGAAGGCATTGCTGTACTGCAGCGGGCTGAGGCTGAGTGAGCTGTCCCCAGGGAAGAGAGCACTCTGGCTGCCCTGGCCCTGAAGGCTGGGGAACACAAACTCCTTGGCATTGGGGGACAGGGCCGAGGGCTTCTGGTGCTGCTGCTGCTGCACCCCGAGGCCCAACCCGTACAGAGAGTGCATGGAGGTGGAGATGGCTTTCTGTTTCAGGAGACTGTTCACATTCAGGCCCAGGTTGGTGGGAGAGGTACGTGCCACCTTGTTCCCAGCACCGCTGCCGCCGTTGTTGTTGCGTCCGCTGCTCTTCATCTTGGTGGAGCCGAACTTGGTGGCGGCGAAGGTGGCCGTCGTGAAGGTTAAAGGCTGCGTGGAGCGGGGCATGAAGGTGGGGCTGACCGCCGCAGAGTGGCCGAAAGGAGGAGAGGGCGAGCTGGAGCCCGGCGAGGCCCCGTTCACAGGCTCGTTGATGGGCATGAAGACCTGCGCATCGGGATTGAAACTGTTCTTGATCTCCTTGTCTAGATCGAGCCCCCCAGTGTTAGCTCCACTTTCGTTGCTGTCGTCAACGTACAATACTTTGACGGGCCCCTTCTCCCCGATCTGATAGGACACCTCAAAGGGGTCAATCCACACGCTGAGGTCCTGGGGCAGGTTGTTGCGGACATCCTCAATGTCCAGCCCGCTCTCTTTGGCTGCCTTCTCCACCACGGGGTCCACCTTCTCCCCCACGTGGATGCATCTGAATCCTGAGCCCTTGTATGGCTTGTCCGGGTACCAGTGTCCCTCATATTTCTGCTTCAGCTGCCTCTCCAGCTCCTCGCCGAAAATGTTGACCCGCCGCCTCGGCAGCTTGTTGTACAGGTACGAGATGATGAAGTTGAGAGCTACTTGGATTTCAAGCTGCATAGCTAACTGCTGAAGTTTGCCAGGTGCGTGACGATTAGGTGTGTCTGACCTTGAACGTGTCCACTGGGTCTGCTTTGTTTATCCGTGGTTGGCAATGCAGATGCTCTCCAGGCAGGATGGCGAAAGCAACCAGAGCTCGGACAAAACAGGTTCAAAAGCAAAAGTGCTGGTTTTGTAGAAGAGATGTCCTTCCACAAGGTGTGATAATGTCTTCCTGCAAGAATTAAAGAGAAAAACACTTATTAATCATTCATTTATCTAACTCTTGCATCTTAACACAAATTTATATGTCCCATCTTCCACATTACTGTTATGTTTTACTATATATTGTAGTATAATGCAGATATTTGGACGCTTTTCATTTCTATTTTTCTATGCTTATATAATATATATACACACATATATCTTGAATGGGAGCAACTGTAATATAACCCCCAGAAAGCAATAAAGTATTTCTGACTCTGTATTTCGATTTCTAAATGTTCACATAAATTCACAAGAAAGGTTGGTTTTTTTTAAGCGAATCATGTTGAATATTCACAACAGACAGATCTTTTCAGGTCTGTTTGCCCTTTTAAGGGAACTGCAAGTAAGCGTCCTTTAATTATTAACGGCGTGTCTGCATGTTGCAGTTTTGACTGTTGCAAGCTCATAAGTTGAATGTCACACGACAGACAACCTAAGTAGGATTTCACAACAGCAGTCCAGATAGGAGAAAATGTGCAGCTATTGCAGAAGCATTAACACACTGATCTCATTAACTGTTCATCTGGCTGTACAGTATTGTTTATCTAAATGTCAGAAAGTGGGTATTGAGCACATTAACCTCTCACTACGTCTCAGGAATCCTGTTACATAATAGGCTACTGGATAGCCTCCATACAGCATGAGACGGGGGAACTAATGCGAGGCTGTTGCATTTAATAAAGGAAAATGATAAACTGAACTGAAGGGAATGCCTTGGCAACAATGATTAATGGAGGATAGGTTAGGGAGGAAATTATTAAGGTGGATTTTTAAAGCTTACAATCATCTCTTGGGGCTGCTTTGATATGCTTACAGCACTACCGATTAGCAGAAGAGCTTCCTACATTAAAAACAATGTCGAAATGAGACCGTGGTGACACCCATATGTTTGGTAATTTTACACAGCAAGACTTTCATTTCAAAACATAAATGTAAATGTCACATAAAAAATATTCAAATTAACAGGCTGTGTTACTACGATCCTCGCCTATGAGAGGAGCTGGACAGAGATACACACAGTGAGCTTCAGAGGCTCTTTAAATGCCTTAAAGGGATAGTTCACCCAAAAATTAACATTCAGTCATTATCTACTCGCCCTAATGCCGACTGAATGCCGGGTTTATATTTTTTTTTAGTCCACAAAACACTGCTGGAGTTTCACAAGAAAACAGTGTTGCAGAATCTCCTAGTGACCAGTTTTCAAACATAAAAAATGGTGGAAGAAAAGCCTCCATGATGCTCTTCTGGTGTAATCTTTCAAGTCAACTTGGAATGTCTGGACTTTAGTAGACTAGGATTACACCAGACAAGCAGTATGGAGGCAATTTGTGTTTTTTTTCCATTTGAAAACTGGCCACCATTCACTTCAGCTGTGTGAGAGATTCTGCAATGATGTTTTCCTGTTTAAGCGTTGTGTGGATTAACAAGTAAACCCGATCTTCAGCCAGCATGAGTATGAGAAGATAACGACCAAATCTACATTTTTTGGGCGAACTATCCCTTTAAAGTGTTAAATTTATTCAGTTATGTAGGAACACAATCTGCTCAGGGATATAACTGCAACGTTTATCGCCTCCCCTCACGAAGCAGGAGGAGATTCTCCTTCACAGTTGCGAAATGGCTACAGGTCTCGACTCATCTCATCCGTTTAATTTAGTTAAAAAGCGACATTGTTGCAGTTTCACCGAATAGTCTTAGCTAAACGGTTTTAACAGCCTGTACTGTCGGAAATGTCCAATAAAGTAGGCTACAGCCGTAATTCACGAGCACGACAAGATGCGTTTAGAGTTTCTGGGGAAAATGGTAGTAATTTTTAAAATGAGATGACAATTTTTAAAAAAAGCCACTATATATACACTTTTATCACAGGCGCACACACACATACTGTCTCTCTTACACACACCCCTCCCTAACTTCGTGGACTGACGCAGCAAATCAGCTTAGTAAGTATGAATAGAGCTACAGTACGACAGCAAGCACAAAAATATTAAACACACCACAAGCAACACAAACAAGCGAGGTGAAAATACTTACTTTTTTGTAAAAAATAAAGATTCTCAGTAGTTCTGAAGTACCGTTAGTTAGTGCAAATAGAAAAAAAAGTATAAATACTTTCTTCACATAGAATATATTATCAACATTACAAAAAAGTAATCCAGTACATGTACATTTCGGAGGATTGGCGTTTACGGTTCGCTTCGGTTTCTGTTTTTAATGTTATTTTTGCGATTTTTTTCCTCTTTCAGCAGGCTTTGCAGAGTAGCTCCCACCTCCTCGGGAGTTTTGCAACTTCGTCCGCCTCCTGCTCCAGCGTTGCCTTTATTTATAGCTTTCCTCCGCCATGGGCACGAGGTAGGCGGTGATGCGGCTTCAGAGGTCAAAACAATACGAGCGGCAGCGATTGGTCGAAAGTGAGAGTGCCGTCCCCGAAGCGGTGCCCGAGCCGCGCGCTCATTGGATGATCCGCGCCGTCAATCGGAGACACGTGATTCTGTGAAATGGGAGAGACGCCTGTGATGAGCGCTTGCGTCAGAGATAACCTAGGTCTGTGCTGACAGCGAAAGGCTAAAGTAATTAATCTGAAGGCAGAAACAGTATTATGTAAAGATATATTCCGTCTGTGTTTGAATTTTCCTTAAACAAATACTTTTATCAGTGTCAAAATGTCGTATTATAGATGTTTTACCGACTAAACCTTCCCTTTTCAGATTATCCTGGAACATAAATCTAACCATCATTACTTCACAAAATCAGCCTACACAGTATATTAATCTGTATACTTTAGCACTGTACACACAACAACACACGACTCGCTGCTGTTTTCATTTCTGTCCCATATTTATACCACACACTAGAGCCCTAAAATGACACATTTACGCGATAATAACCTCATTTATATAATTTGCCTCCCTTCTGTCATAGACTGTGCATGGTGGACCTTAGCTTTTCGTGACCTGCCACGAAAAACTGCAGGAGCTGATGATAAATGTATATTGCCTGAGAGGAGATTCCCTTTAGCGGAACAATACAGCTGGCAGCAGTGTGGGTGGTGCTGAATGCTATCTAGAAAACACATGCGCTGATTGGTCTAAAACGGGGCAGGAGCCCTACGGTGAATGGTGTGCCCGTATCCAAGGTGCTGATGTAGGCTGCGCACGTCATTGCTCGGCTGAACGCATGCTGTTGCCAAATTTAAAGTGCACTAACACACAGGGTGTATGTGCAAGATATGAAGTCATTGTTCTACAATGTCAGTGTAACTTTACATACTGTTTTTGTTGGAAAGGGAAAAAGTCAAAGGCTGTACGGTGCACGATAGATAGATAGATAGATAGATAGATAGATAGATAGAGACTAAAGATAGGACTGGATAATGTCATGGTGGCTTGTGTCAGGGCATTTTAATGTTACACTGGGTGTCAGGTACATCTTGTGCATTAACTTATTGTCTTTTAAGGCAGTGGTTCTCAACCTGAGGGTTGGGGCCCCCAAAAAGGTTGCAAGATAATTTCCGGGGGTCTCCAGATGACACAGTGTAGCATTTTAAAAAATAAAACAGGGCTGCAACTAACAATTGTTTTCACAGTCAATTTATCAGATGATTATTCTCTCAATTAATCAATTAATATTTAATAAATAGTTGTTTCCCAAAGCCCAAGGTGGCGTCCTCAAATTTCTTGTTTTGTCCACAACTTGATGATACTCAGTTTACTTGCAGCGGGGCATTGTGACTTAAAAAGGCTGAGAACCACTGTTTTAAGGGATAGTTCGGATTATTTGGAGTGTATGGCCACTTATCAATAGCCAGTCCATAACCCACAACAGATTGCAGTCAGCATACTCTCAATTTAGAAAAGCAGAGAGGGGCACCAGCACAGAAACTAAGCAACGTAATGCTGCAGACAGGTTCAGCTACAAAAGGTATTTTAGCCACCTAAAAAAAAGGCCCAAGTCAGTATCAGTTTAAGTGTATGCTATGCTATGTTTATAATGTTTTAACCTCTTTGCTGTCACACAACCTTTTCCAGTGTGCAATTTTATATATATCATACATGTTTTATTTTTATTCTGGTCGACCCATATTATCAGCCTAGTATTGGCCTATCACAGCTATATCAGTCTATATTGGTAGTGGCTTATATGTTGTGCCTATATGATTTTTTTAACAGAGCAAAATTGTGAAATTGTTTGTATTTGTTAGTTTAGTGGGCGGTGTTTCTAATTCTTAAAAAAACCCACTAAAAGTTTACTGTTTTGGTGCCCTGATGTCCTTTTGGACAGAGATTATTGCTGAACTGTAAAATATCCTGCCTCCATTATATATTCTTGGCCCAAGAGTTTTAAGGGTTCACTGCAAAAAATGTGTGTTTATGTATATATTCTGATTCCTGATTCTGTATCAATAATAGTATCAGTCAGATCCTTGTTTGGATTCATCAAAATCATACAATAGCATAAACAAACTAAAATATCTCCTGCATCTACTGTAGGTAATACACTGACTATCAATACCTGATATACTCCCACTTCAAATAATACAAACTATCCCTTTAAAGTTTTCCTATTCAGACCTCTTTGTGACATTCAGTGTGAGTTTCTTAACTTCTGTCACTGCAGCGGCTGTGCTGGTAATGGAAAAAGGAAGTGTGTTGGTCTGTATAGGCCTGCTGACAGAGTGGACTTTTAGACATTCTTCAAGCACTTAGGTTTGCCAAGCAGAGTCATGTGCTCGCTGTGAGCCGTAAAGTGTGCGAAAGGGCTCCCGTAGAAAGTGCTGTGTGGGGATCAAATGCATGAGACAGACGATGGATCGGGCAGGGGCAGAGCAGAGGACAGATTATATGATCTGACATTGCCCCGTGGATTCAGATCCACAAATCTAGCCTAGAGGTGAAGTGGGTGGGAGAGCGTGTCGGCTGCCAACAACGCTGTGACTTCCACAGTCCTGGCAAGGCCTTCTGGGTTGTTTACTGTAAACAGCTCAGCACAATCTAATGTCTCATGTCCTCTAGGACCGAGCCAGCTTTTTTATGTTAGTTTACATCCTCTGTATGTTTCTTGTTCTTTTTCAGTAGTGTGTAAATTATGTGTGGGCGCTTTCTCGTGGTATTTGCAGTTGTAACAAACAGCCGTCACCTGACAGAGCAAGGTCAGCAGCCATAAAGAGGCACGTTAAGACTGCTATATTGTCTTAGGGTGTAATCCTCTAATGTATCCTCCACTCACTGCCGCTTCTGTCACTTGTGCTTATGAAGGAGTGTAACACCCTAAGATCCCCTAATCCCCCAATCGGTCTCCAGCCTGTGCTTTGACTCCAGGAATGAGAATGTGGGCGGTGGGAGAAATTAAGTTAAATGAGCAGTTCGCCAAATGTTGTTGCTCATTTTCAGTGTTTTGTGAAAATCCGACTCATGAGGGCTTAGTTGAGCTGTTTTAAAGCTTGTTTACACTGAAGGAATACATCACAAACCATGCAGGCTTTCTCCAAGCAGAAAAGAAGGTGTGGCCCCTCTTGAGATTTACTAACATATAATTTATTGTATGTTAGTAAATTTAAAGAAACAATATATAGAAATTGTGCATCCAAAAAAGAGTAAAGCAGTCCAAACAGCAAGTTGGTTCTTTAGACTACATACCCATTCTTAAGAACTTGGACAATTCATGTCCTAAGAAAAAAAAAAAGTACAAGTTCTCTAATTTTGAATTTTTGGTGAAAATGTATTATTTAAGGATTTATATATATGTATGAAATCTATGTAATTTATGAAATGTTTCGGTTTGCTTGCTCTGTCTCAGACACTCTTGTCTCAGACAAGAATTCACAAGAAATGTGGTAAAAATCAAATACATACTGATAATGTAGGTATTAAAATGTGCTATTATGATCATATTTGTTATAAATTTTATTTTTTTTTAATGAAAATGTTGGCCCTTGAAAGTGGTGTCCCAGATTTCCATCAGCTCCATCAGATTTTTATAAAAACATTATTTAATCAGGCAATGAAAGGGTTAGCTATACACTAAGGACCCCTGTCGCACTTCCTGGTATAAGAAAAGACGGGAATACTGCTCAAACACTGGTGAGCTTTCATTTTTCGACAAATTCATTAAATAATATTGCTGTTAGATGTGTCCGAACCATTACTTTGTAGCCCTTCTAAGTCAAAACAGAAGAATTGGTCTAAAACTGTGTATTTTGATAGCTTTAAGAGATCTTGTAGCAACTTTAAGAAGCAAAATGGCTATTCACTGCAACAATGCTGTGAAATGAAGAATATTAACTAATTTAATTTGTCAGCTCCATAAGGTGTCAACTCAGATTCTCTATCTGACTGATAATAACCAAGATTAAAATGTTTCAAAATATATTTTCCAAGCATAATTAAAGGGTCTGTCCCAGTTCTCAAGAATGTTATGATTGAAGCAAATTGTTTCCCGCCGCCCCCTCCTCCCCAGACTCAGGGAAGCTCAGGAATGCTGCAGGAGTGCAAGACGATGTAACACTGTAAACTGACAATAACAAGTGAGGACGAGTCCAATGCTGTAAGTTGATCAGCTATTTATAACTTCCAGTTGTCTGCTGATGTGAAGTTAAACCAGTTAATAATCCTGAAAACAAAAGTCCACTGCTCTGAAAATACACACTGGAGTTAGTGACTTCCTGCCTTCTGCCTGCCAGACTCCATTAACATTTTGCTCAATTTAACTGTTACAAACATCTACTTCTACTAAAAAGATTATTAGTAATGTCTTACAACTCACAAAGAGACGCTAATATATTCGGCAAACATTCTGCATTAATTTGAACCCTAATTAATGTGAAATGTATTATGTTTCCTTAATGTCAGATGACATATTATGGTCACTTTCTGATTTATTACATGGTCACTTTCTGATTTAAGGTCACCTTGAAAAAAAAACAGTGAGAAAGAATCCTTTCTCACCTAAACCTAACACAATAAAGACAAACTCGATCTCGCCCTGACAACAGAGCATGAACAGAGGCTGTCCTCCTTCGCCGCTGCCCTGTATGACATAAACATACAGGCTTCTGTGATAGGACCATATACAGAGTTATGCTCAACAGCAGCAGCAGCAGACGTGTGACGGAGCATAATAAGCCACTTCCGCTTTTCTCCGAACCAGCTGGAGGAAAAATAAAGCCAAAGGAAAAGCCAGGAAGGGGAAAAAATCATTGCACTAATATTTATGAGCCTGTGAGAGAGGAGGAACAGAAGTCACACCAGTGTTTGAGGCTCATGATTAAAGAATACATTTGCTGCACTGTGTTTATGTTCAGTGTTACACACAAACAGCAGGGCAAGGGCAAACTGACACACAAGCAGAGGAGATTTTTCACACACCACCTCCTCAATGTCTGCCTCCCCTCCTCCCCCTCCTCCTCCTTTTATCCCTTTTTTTTTTCGCCCCCTCACCCTCCCTCCTCTCCAGCTCAGACGGGAGAGAGAGCCTTTGACGTCACTGGTTGTTATTACTTAACACAACTCTGCAGAGCGCCCTGGGCTCCTCGTAATAGACAGATGCTTTGCTCTCTCTTTGAAGAGTAAATGAGGCAGTGGGTGAGACATGCAGCGATGGAGACGGGGAGAAAGGGAGAGGAACACTGTGGCTGCAACACTATCACTGAGACTGGGACTTTCAGCGTAGTTTGTCTTTGTACTGCAACTGAGAAAAATCAATGCACTTTCTCTCTAGAGCCATTTGTAGAAAATGGTAATATCTGAGGGAGCTGAATCATATTTTTGTTCCTTTTGTGCATCTCCAATCAGATTCCTTAAAAGGGTAAACATTATGCGCCTGGAACAGTATTTAGAATAATGCATAAGAATAACGCATTAAAGCTACTATAAGGAATTTCAACTGAATCAGTTAATCAGTTAAACTGATTATAAAACGGTCTCATTTCAGTTCTGGTCCCTAAACATGACCTGTACAAACATACAAAACAAAAGGAGACTGTTTGCGAGAAGATTGGCTAAGTCTGTATTGTTTTTTGTAATGGCTGCCACCAGGTCAGATTACAGTGAGTAGCAAGTTAGCCAGTTGAAAGATTTTTCTATAGATCATCTTATTTTTGACAGTATATTTGCAGTTACTATGGCGGAAACAGTATCGCTTTTGTCCACAGGGGGTGCCAAAATCAACAAAATATGGAAGTTCCTCTAGTAGCTTTAAGGTTAAATGGCTGACATCCTACATTTCCAGATACAGTGGTGGTCTCAAAGTAGGCTTTTTGTAATTGAACACTACTTCTAATAGGTCATTATATAGGTAATTCTGTTTTTGGCAATATATTTTGTGGTTATTATGGTGGAAACACTACCGCTTTTGTCCACAGGGGGTGCCGAACTCAACAAAATATGGAATTTCCTCAGTAGCTTTAAAGTTAAATGGCTGACATCCTACATTTCAGGGTATAGTGGAGGTCTTAAAGCAGGATTTTTAAGAATTTTGTAACTTAACATTACTTCTATGAATTAAAAAAGAAATCCAAGGTACTTGGTCCAAAGTAAACAAGAAAAAGAAAACATAACATGACAAAAAGAGAGGAGAAATAAACGAGGCTGTGACAGGTTTTTACTACATTCAATACACTGTTTTTGGCTCAGCATCACTGCCTGCCATTATGAATCCAAACGTAATGTATTCAGGGTCATATTTCCTCACCACACGCTCTGGAGCTTTTACTGGAACAGGGCCGTCTCCCACATCACATTTTTCTCTAAAAAACTGATCCATTTTGCATCTCTGCATCCGAGGGAACATTAGCTCACTAAAAGTGGTAAAACACGTTCATCTCTACCTAATGATGCATCGTGATTGGTGTGGTTCAGTGGCGTTTACTGGAGACGCTGGGGTGGGGGCATTTATTTTGTTAAAGTGGTGTATCTGACCCAGAACAAAACAGACCAAAAAGTTTTAACATTTTTAGCTCAATAAATAAAGTAATAGTGCATAAAAAACCCAACAAAAAACACACTGATTGATATTGCTTTCAGTAACAGTATTCTTTTCAGTACCATGATATCAGTGCCATTTATTGCAAGAAAATAAGTATTTTTTTTATTATTGTAGACACCTGGGGGATGTATGGTGTCACGTATGGTGACATTCACACATAAGTGATCATTGAAATTATGCATTTTAATTTGATATATTTAAATATGAAAATAACTAGTGTTGTAAATTTCCCAAAAATAATATTATATATGTTTTTAAATCTTTTTTTTTAATCCAATTATTTCGTAGTACCACCGCCATCATCACGGCCCACTAGATGGCGATCTGAGGCCCGCCAATGGGCTGCAGCCAACTTAAAAATAACCATCTTAAAGGACCAATATGTAGGATTTGTTGGCATCTAGTGGTGAGCCTGCAGATTGCTAACACCTTGCCTCACTTCCCCTTCAGAGAGAACCTACAGCAGCTGCGAAAATTGCAAAAAACTTAAAAATATTCTTATTTTTAGGTGATTATACAATAATGAAAAAATGTGAACGAATATTATTGTCCATTTCTGCCATATTTTGCCAATAAATCTACATAAATCTTACACACTGGATCTTTAAAGGCTTCCTCTGAGTTGAAATCCTTGACAAAGTGACACCATCTTCCCTGTGGACTGGCCAAAGGATGAAAAGGCTAATTATCCTAGAAGGGATATTGATTAGAGGGGGAAACTGGAAGACTGCAGTTAGTTATCTCTGTCAGGATGGTAACATGTCAACACAACACAATACCTTGAATCCATCAGCATTAACATTAGCTGCTTACACACCAAAGATAGTCAGTCAGCCACAGTGCTCAACCGTTTCATACTGAATATTTAACTAAAAAAACAAATGATATTCTCAGAAACCTTCAAATGAGTCAGGTTATTCTGTCGCTGATACATGAAAGAACCACCATGATACAAAATCTCATCGACTAAATTTCATGAGCGACTGAGTTTTTACACCAACATTTCATGGTGTTATCAGAGAATGACAAAGTGCGCCTCTTCTTTACTCTGGAGCAGTCTGTCAGCTGTGGCTGCCCATTAAACATCATGCATCAGCGGCCTGGCCTGCGGTGAGTCACACAGCATGCATACACATGGAGGATTTACATGCCACAGTGTATGTAAATACGGAGGTTATGTTATCAGTTGTCACGACAGCAGCGTAAGTACTTTTTCTCCTGCACAGTCGCCTTCATAACCCAGCGAGGCTGTTACATAATTCATCCAATGGGAGCCCACAGGGGCAACATCAATAGATCCATTCGCCATCTGCAGAGAGAAAAACAAAACAAGGCTGAAATGCACAAGAGTGTCCTAATATAACCGACTCTGAGCTGTGGCTCATTATTGATCTGTGATCAGAAACATGAAATAAGGGAAACGTGATTATTCTAATTATTTGCTTAAAACATGAGTGATGACATCTCCAGAGAAGAAAATTCTGTAACTTTCGGATGAAAATCAAACCGACTCACTAATCACCGGTTCTCTGCTGTATGTGTTGTTTTCAGCTGCTTCTGTACGCTCTTGCCCGTCCTTCCTCCCTTTTCACTCGTTGTGACCTTGTGGCACTGCTCAGCGAAAACAGTGGCAGTGTGATTTAGCTTTAACCTCCAGGCAGAGCAGCTGAGTGGTTGGTGTCAAACACACACACACACACACACACACACACACACACACACACACACACACACACACAAAAGAATGGGTCAGTACAAGTCAGCTGCACTATTCTAATATCCCTCAGTACTGTATGTTCTCATTAATGGGCTGTCATGAGTTCTTGGCCACACTCTATTTTAAAGTACACTAATAAGACACAACAAGCCATGCTTTGTGTCAAATCAGACAAAAACTAGAAACAAAAGTTCTTTATTGGACAGTATTAGATCCTTTATTACACTTTATTAGAGTATAATTAGACATGTTACAATGGAACTGTACTGTAAACTAAAGTGTATTAGTTTGTCTGATTTCACTTTACTTTACAGTACAGTTGTTGAGTAATATGTCCATAATTACCCTCTAATAAAGTCTATTCAGGGTCTGATAAATTGTCTAATACTGGATAGAACATATCATTTCTAGTTTTCAGCTTATTTTACACAGACCGTGGCTTTTTAAGTTATTTTTTACTGAACTATAAAATAAAGTACGACCTAGTTTTTTAAGCTTTAAGCTTTTTAAGCTAACTCTCGTCATCCTATATTTCTCCTGATTTGGTTGCTCCCTCTTTACTCCTCATTCCAACCAGCACTCATGACTCCATGACTTAAAAAGCATATAAAGAGGTAGTCAATAAGATATCACTAGTCTGCTCTGTCTTCTATTTTCTGTTTATCCGTCTTGACTTTCAGCATTCGCTCTCATCTTTATTTAATATTTTCTTTATTTAATAATTCCCTGTATGTGAAAACCTACTTGGCAGCAAACCCAGATTCAGATACTGATTCTCTGTGTGTAATCACACCTCCCAGCCCCCCAGGTCTCTTTGCACATAAACTGTTTCAAATGATGGAGCGACCCCTCCGGTGCCCCAAGGACATGGAGGATCGATTTAGTAATGAGACGTGGATAGTTGATGGAAAGATAAAAGAAAGGTGCCGAGGTGTTTTTGATTCATCTGTAGGGACATCACTTTGTGTGGTTTAGTGCCTAACATTATGTTGATTGCCTTACATTTTTCATTCTATACTCTTCTCCCACCAATCATTCATGAGTTTTTAAATGCAGGGTGCTGCAGACAGAAGCCCACTGTATGCATGGGATCTGTCTGGAGGGGTGGAAAGTCCCCCGTGTGGTCTTGGGTCTTTTGCATGTTTCATGTCCTCTGGTTCTCTTAAACAGCAGGAGTTGATCTGCTCCGGGCTGCCCAACAGAAACAGTAAAAAAGGTAAACAAAATGGGCCTGGTAGATTTTCTGCAGCTGCATGTTAGTTTAAAAGAGCACATTGTGTTATGAATTATTGACAGTAGCTCCACAGTTGCAGTATATACAACCTGAGAATTTAAGACCTGGTCTTGTAGGAGTAGCTCAGAATTTTAAAGTGAGGTTGTGTGAGGTAGACCCACTTATCCACAGTGGATGCTGGTCAGCACACCCCCAGTTTGGAGAAGCAGCAGGAGTGCTGAACTGCTGTGAGGATCAGGAGCAAAATGTATTTAAGTCACCTCAAAAAAGGCTCACCTAAAAATATCAGTTTTAATGTAGTCTATATTTAGAATATTTTTACTGCTTAGACAGCCTGTTGTTCTCCCCAAAGCAACCAAACTCCACTGGCAAAAACAGTAATTTTACCTCACAGAGCACTGGAGTGGCTGGTACCCTGCTGCATCTAGTGGCTATTGTGTGTCTTCAGTGAAACTGGACTAACCCTTGAAAACACAGAAGTCAAACGATAAACTAACCTGTCACTGCGATGGACCAGCTACTCCTGTTTTCTGCAAGGTACAATTGCTCTTTTAGTAAAGGGAGTCTGGTGGCTTTGGAGAGAAACAGCATGGGAAATTAGGTTACACCCACTACACTGCTACTATCGCCATAGAAACAGGTGTTTCAAGAATGACCTCCTCTATACTAAGACGCCTGAAAACCTACGAGGTGTGTCAGAAAAAAAACAGGACTGGGGTCACAATAAATTTATTTTAAATCTAAACTACAAACTACAAGTTTTCCCCTTTGAAATAATCCCCCTCAAGTCTAACGCACTTTCCCATCCTTCTCTGCCACACCTCTGTGCATTCCTGGAAGGATTCTCCCGGGATTCTCTGCAGCTCCGTCATCACGGCCGTCTTGATGGCTTCCATGTCCGGAAAACGTGTCCCCTTGACGACGCCCATGAGCTTGGGGAAAAGGAAAAAAAAATCACACGGAGCTAGGTCAGGTGAGTAGGGAGGTTGCTCCAGCATGGCAATGTTTTCTTCAGGCAGGAACCGCCAGCTGCTCAGGGCATTGTGAGCCGGTGCTTTGTCATGGTGAAGCAGCTACGAGTTGTTTTGCCACAACTCTTGCCTCTTCTCGCGCACTGAATGAAGCACAGCAGGATCTCTTTGCAGACATGCTGGTTGATCGTCTGGCCCTGTGGCGAAAACTCGATGTGGACGATGCTCCTCACATTGAAGAACACAATCAGCCCTGTTACTTATCTGACGCATCTTGTATGTTGCATGACCATTCACATACACTAGGCATGCCGGTGTAAACTTGGACTAGGCCAGATAAGCAGCATGGGGGCATTTTATGTTTTATGCAGCGCTGTTGTCCTGTGAAACTCCAGCAGTGTTTTGTGGACTAAAAAACTAAACCCAACCTTCAGTTGGCATGAGGGTGAGTAGATAAAGACTAGAGTTAGAGACGGAGAGAAAAATGAAGGGTTGCAAGAGAAAGACACGCTCCAGCAAATTTGAGATGTTCTGGAAAGAAGAATTCCTGTTTCTTACTGAAGAGTTCAAAGGAAAGGGGCACATTTTTTTAGTTTTCAAATTCTCCCTATTTTTGAGATCTCGGCAAGTGTGCTGATAAGACCTGATCATGAGGTGTATGTGGGTGTCTGCATCATTGTCTCCAAAAGTCTCAGTTTCTGCCTGTCCAGAATGAAAGGATTATTATTTATTAAGTGAAAGGATTGGATTGTGGCATTTTAATGGTGCTTTTAATAAAATAAACGATATCCAGTCATGTTCATGTATTATTCACAGAAAAAGACTGACAGTAAAAGTAACAATGAAAGTAACAAATGAGATTTTGTTCCATTGTAATTACAGTTGTCTTTCAGCTGCCATTAGAATCTTTTCCTCAGCTCAGTGTATTCATTTTCTTTGTCTGTAATGTTTTTACTGCTTTGAAATATATCCAGAGTGTCTCTGGATTTGGTTGAAACAGATTGCAGTCTGTCACACCTGGCATCAAATGTCTCTTGAGTGTCAACTCGATTGGATTTCATTTCCCTGCTCAGAATGCAGATTCAGCCTGTGCATTACTTTTCTAAAACCTAGGACCTGTGCTCCAAATCAAAACAAGAAAGAACTCACTCTACTCTTCTTTTGGTTTCTCTGAAACTTTCTGGTATGAACTAACACTTAAGTCAGTCCAGGGGCACATTTGCATTCACATTGTACTGCATTTGTGGCCACGTGTCCTTGGCCAGCTCCAAATGTGGCTTGAGGAATTCAGTCCCAACACATCCTGGGGATATTCACACCTGTACTATAGCGCTGTTTACTTGTGATGTGATCAAGATGCGTTTTAGTGCTCAGTGTGACCTTCTGAGGTGTTGGGGAAGCAATAGTCTCTAGGTTGAAAGACCGTGGAGGTGCAAGAATTGAAGGAGTGTGGAAAAGAGGGGAAATACAGAGGTATAAAGGACAGCTGGGAGGATATGAAGGGAGAAGGACGGGAGAGAAGACAGTTGTGCCCTGAGGGCCAGGAGTGACCTCTGAGGGCTGACAGTGAGCGAGAAAGATGAGAAGGAAAAGAAACAAGGAGCTGGTTTAGATAGAAAGTAGGACAAATATAACATTATGAGACAAAAGATGCTCCAAGCAAATTATTACTATTCCGATAACTTATATAATATATTTACTGTAATCAATCTTAACCCTGTTATGTCATCAGAGATTAAGGAAACAAACTAAGTTCAAATACTCACTTCTCTGATAACAATAGCACATCTGCAGTGTCCTTTGACATTTCTATCCTTTAATGCTGAATGTTTGCAGAATGAGTTAGTATCTGTTTATGAGTCGTAAGAAATCATTAATAATCTTTCAGAGGGAGTAGACGTTTATGGAAAATGTGAATGAAGTCTGGCAGGCAGTCACTGAACTCCATCTCCAGATTGTGTATTTTTTGTAGCAGTGGGCTTTTGTTTTCAGGATAACAGGCTTATCTTCACATCAGAAGGCAATTTACAGTTATAGCTAATAAACTTACAGCGGAGGAATTGTTGTCTCTTGTCATTATCAGATAATAATGTTGCACTTGTCTTGCACTCCTTGCTTCCTTGGGCGGGGAGGAAACAACTCACTGCAAGCATAGACAGTATATTAAGTAGGATTTCAATCTATTTAATAAACCGTCAGCCTTTGGGAGTCACGGATTACATGTAACAGGATTACATAATTAGGATACAAAATACGGTAACTGTATTCTATTACAGTTACAGAAAAAAGACATTACAGTTACATTTAGTAAAAAGTGGATTATCAGCAGTATTACAATCTTCTAATAGATTTTAAAATAGAGAACTGAGTGTAAAGAAACATTCACATATCAAACAATCACTGACCTAACCTGTTAAGGTTAGCTACACAGACATCCTGTTCACAGGAAAACTTGTCAATACTTCTAATAATACTTACATTTTCAGAATCACCCTATTAATAACACATTCCAATAACACATTACATTATTTCAGTATTGTGATCTTTGAATTATGTTACTGACTACATGTTTTAACAGGTAATTAGGGACATTTTTAAAGTACTGTTCCTAATTCTGTATACTGTCTAAAGAATGAACTTGCAGTGCTCATTTTTGGATTTGCAATTGTTTCACATTGCTCCTTCAATTCTGTTTATCGATGAAAACTATTTCATTTTCAAAAAGCAATCTCAGCAAAATGGAGACCACCTACTGACAACAGTACAGGCCGTGACAAAAACACTTTTCGGAGGCGCCGGCTGGAGAATCTGATGTACTTCTCATAATTCTGATTAGAACTGACCCTGGAAAGACACAGCGTGCAATTAGGATTCACGGAGAGAAATTAAAAGTAAACAGCAGGGGCTGTCTGCCGAGAAGTGCGCCTGATAGATGAGAGGAGAGATTGAGCGAGACAACAGAGGAGGATGAAAGAGGGGGAATAATAATCCCACTGTTGTGTTTAATAGAGGGAGGCTGCTCTGTATTCGAGGCTGCGGAGGAATACTTTGTTAAATCTGTATGTTCAACTCCCCACACACAGATACTCGCACACTCATACATCTCTCAGCGGGCCAGGTCTCACGTTCACTGAATATGTAATCGCATCCCTCCGTGCTGACACATGTGTGCGTGGCTGCTTCAGACATGTGCGCGCGTGTGTGCGTTCGGTAATCGATGGAGATGAAGTGGTCACGCACCAGCAGAAATCTCATCTACCTTCAAATGAGATTCTATGCTTTAGATAGCTTTATAAAGCACCCATATGATCCTGAAATGTTCTGCTTGTGCTTTTTCCATAAGATTATTCAACTTGTTATCATCCACGCTGTCACAAGCAGCACATTAGATCTTGTAGGTTGTCTGTTACAATCACAATTTAAATATCCAGCATGAATCCATTTAATGAAAAGATGTATAAGGCTAAAGAAGCGACCCTCCGCTTAGTCTCAGAGGTCACACAGTTTGTTCGCACGACATCGCAAGTCTGCTAAATATGCAAATTTTATCCCACCTCAGAGACAAATATGTTATGACTAACAAGTCCCTTTACTGAGAAAGCAGAAAATTAATGCATGTGCGCATGAATACTGCATTACTTTTATGTTTCCATACTTTCTTTGATGATGCACAATACTGAATTATTTACCAGCTTAATCAAGTACTGATCCAAGAATAACTTTCCAGCATATACAGACTGCATTTTAATATGGCTGTTTATTGTATCGCAGGGGCCAACACAGGAAGAAATGTTAAGAATCAGTGCTGATAGGATATTATAGCCCTTTCTAAACCTGGCCTTTGGAGGCTAAGAACTGTGTGCAATAAATAGAAGTTTACAGAAAAAAAACATGTTTCTTTATTAGATGCTGTAGCACTTAGAAATTATTCAAAAGTTGAATTAACTAGCATCAAATCTTAAGTATGACGTTGCTGATATAATCCTTATCCATAAAGATAAGAGTTGTTCCATTGGCTCATATTCCACACCTACGTCCACATCATCAGCACACTGGATGACTGATGGCCAAGCCCTGATTTCCCTGTGCTTTTGGCTCAGAGCCTGAACCAGAATTATGTAGCCACAGAGAGAGATAAGAGTAAGAACAGTGTGCCTTTGCTTCACCCTGAAGACATATGAGACGCTTGCTCTCCTCTCCCAAACTACGCGACACAACAACCTCAGGCAAGACTAGCCACTACGCATCTCCTTATTTCACCCAAATATCTCAATGCCATTCACATAGTTTTGGCTGCAAAAGTAACATAAGTTCTTAACCAGGTTTAAAATGAGTAGATCCAGATTTAAATTTAAGCAGAGCTTTGTTGCACAATTTAAATACGGAGATGCTTGCCTACGCAAAATAAAACATAGAAAGGGGAACTGTTAACTTTCAGCTGCTCTGTATCCCGTAACAAAACATAACTGAATTGTTTTACAGATAGTGTAAAACATAGTATACCGTTTGCTAGCTAGCTAAAAGATTTAAAGTTGCATTGTTTGTTAGCTAGCTAAAAAGTTAACAAAGCATTAATTAGTTGTTGGCTAGCTACAAATTTGGTTATAATGGCTTGGTTGAGAATTACTTTGCTCAATTCATCTCAAAATTGCTGCAATTTTAAAAGTAAAACTTCCTCCAGTGTTAATTTTATAGTAGATCACAGTTTAAAGTGGACTTTAAAGTTTGGCACAACAGAATTAAATTATTTTTGGTTTAGCGAAAAATAAAATGAAGCTTAAAGAGAGGTTTAAATTGAATCTTTGTTCATTTCAAGCTAGTTTTAAAGTCTGGTGCAACATAAATGAAAGGGGAAAATGCAACTATTGTGCGCAGAAAAATTAGTGCACCATTCCATATAACTGTAGATTGTCTGTCGATGTAAAGTTAAGCCTGTTATCATGAAAACAAAAGCCCAGTGCACACACACAATGACGAGGTACTGAGTAGCTGCCTGTCTCACAGCCTGCCAAACTCCATTAACATTTTGCTTGATTTAACAGTTTTAAACATCTATGCCTTCTACAAGAAAATTAATGATATCTTATGACTCATGAACAGATAATCACTTATTTAGTGAAAGTTTGGCATTAATTTGAACTGAAATGGACAAACCAAACAGTTACTCCGGTCCAGACTGAAAATTCTGAATGAGGGCACTGCAATTGTGTAAGTGAATTGTGAAGCAAGTATCTTATTTTAATATGTTTCCTTGATCTCTGATGACAAATTGTGATCATTTTATGATTTATTACAGTAGAAATATTACAGACTTCTGCTTTAAGACATTATTTCATCAAATTTAAAAATGACTCCTCATTTGGTGCCCAGCCATACTGATTTATATGTCTGTTTACTTCTACTGTACTGTATCATATATAAATTAAGCTCTAGTGATGGCTAAAACAAATAAGTTATTTATGATATTTCTTTCCTGGAAGGTTTATGCACAGCAGGAGACTCTCCATGCAGTGGCTGAACGCAGCTCTGGGAATATGACTCTTAACACAAGTCTTTATCTCAGGCTCGGGGGTTTACTCATACTTTGCCCTGTGGTGCATCTGGTTGGAGCAGACACAATGTACCACATTCACAGTCCATAAACTGTGCTGGTCCGCTGCAGTGTTTCCAGACGTCCTCCCCTCTTGGCTCAGCACAGCGGGTGTGTATGCATGTGTTTGTGTGTGAGGTGACAGGTCTATGTTAGATCTCCTGTTGTCTTATCAGTGACTCGCACACAAACATTTTTTTTTATTGGCGCTTCTTGCTATTTGTACTGTTCCCTCTGCTGCTGTAACAATGCAAATTTCGCCGTCGTGGGATTAATAAAGGATTACCTTATGGTAACATGCACACATACATGTAAACACACACTGGCTGCAGCGCGTGACTCCCAACAGCTAATGGTTGTACCTGTTTTGGAAACAGATATGGTATCATGGAGTGGCTGATGCATACTTAAAATGAGTACAGCACATTAACCTTTCCCTTATTTAGCTTCTGTCCTGTGGAGTCAACGAGGGGAACCAATATCAGATGGCGAACTGACTGGCCATGAATAAGAATCAGGATGCAGGCAAATGGAACTAGATTGCAGTAGACAGCAGTGGATGGATGTGTGTGTGTGGATGCTTGAATTTCTTATAAGGGAGATACAGTCAGCAAAGACGTTGAAGGGACATCAGCTGTCACATCGTAAAGCTAAGTTAAAACAGCCCCAAGTAACACTGACTCTAGTGACATCACTTGAGGCAGACTTTAACCCCGTAAAGCCAGTTTCTGAGACCTCTATGACATCAATATGATCAATACTTTTGTGAAAAACCTGTTGTATACAATGTGTGATGTGTCTTCTGCCCTCTGGTGGATTTCCTGTGCACTGCAGGCAACAGCTGGCCTGTGAGGGCAAAATCCAATATGGCCGCCTTCATGTAGTAATTTGCACATTTTCGGCAGGGAAATCTTTGCTAATTTTGAAAAAGTTACAGCAAGAATGATGGCTATATTGTGAATAATCACTCATTCTTGAGAATTGGGACAAAATCGCATTTTTGGGGGGGGTTAAATTTTACTATTAAAGATCAAACTCTTGACTATTAAACCTTGTAACAGGACAGCCTCCTTCTGATTCAGTGTTTTTATTAAATGTAGATGTCAACTCCATCAGATGGAATCTGGCGGGGCTGACATGTTCATTCATTTCACAAACATTTCACAGCATAGATAGCAACCATTTTATTGTTATTAAGTTGCTAGGAGTTCTTAAAATGCTAATCAAAATTCTTATTTAGCTTTGATTTAGAAGGGCTACGGAATTAACATGTTTTGGTTGACACACATCTGATAGCAATATAAATTTGTCGGAAAAAGAAAACTTACCAGTCCTTTTTTAAACCAGGAAGTGAGACAAAAAGCTAGACTTTTCATGCCTGATTAAATCATGTTCCTGGAAAAATTTGAGGGAACTGACAGAAATCTGGAACACAACTTTTTCTTTGAAAGTCAGTTTTAAAACAAAGATGATTATAATGTATTGTTAGTTTTAGATTTTGCAGGCTTTAAACACATTTTTAAATTGTTTGAAATTGTGAATATTTGTCTGGGACAAGGCTGTTTTTTGGCACAGAGCAAGTTTTCATAAGTTCATAAATTCTACATGTTTCATATAGACTATATAAATCCTTTATAAAGGCACATCATCATAAAAGAAATTTAGAGTGGAAATTTATGAGTTTTTTTAATAAGTGCAACTTGCTCTCATTACAATCACTTGGATGTTGCAAAAAATTATTATGGTATTATATAATAATAGTCTTCATTCATCATAATCTTCAAGTGTTTTTGCAGACCAAAATGCAAAATAAAAAGATATAAATATGATGCAAAAAAAAAAAATCATATATGTCAGTGATATAGAAATCAAAATGATTTTGTCAAAAGGTACAATAAATTAGAATATTCTGGCAATTATTTCTTTTTTTCTATGGTGTTCCATATGGTGTTACCCTTTAATCATTTTTCTGTCACATAAAACCCCTGTCTCTTGTCTTCGAGTGTAGCTGCACTACAAAATACTGTGCAAAGAGCGAGCAAAATTAAAATATGTGCATGTGTACATACGAATTGTGCACAAGTCCATGTAATTCTGACTTAAAAAGCCAACAATGATGGACCAGGCTGAGGCACAAATGAAACTTTAAAAATAGAGCAAGCTATTCCCCTTCACCTTTCAAAGTCCTCACACTCACCTCGTAAAATTCCTCCATCCATCAAAGTCTTTGTTTACTTTGCTCTAATGTCTCAAAGTTGCCCCCAAAACAAAGAGTTCTCACCAAACAAACAACACCCCTCCACGTCCCTCTGCCCCTCCTGAATATTCTCTGTCAGCTACTAAAAGGAAGCAGCCAGCTGCTGCGCTTCACACTCTGAAGTTTGCATCAGTCATCTCAAATCCACTTCAGAGAGCAGAGGTGGTGCATGACTCTCTGAATCAGTTACAAATGCCCTTTGATCCCAAGTGAAATGCAGATGGTGTCACTGCCATCCCCCCTGAGTGTCAACTATGTCAGTAGGACGGCCGTGTCGTGTCTCTTGTCCTGACCTTTGCCCCATCACACACATATGTACACACACAAATCTTATTTTGACGTAATGGTGCCAGGGATTATATATTTGGACAACAACTGTTGGCCGCTGTGGAGAACGTGAGAGGGACTCTGTGAGCTTGTGACTGAGGTCTTGGTTTCTGAGGAATTTAAGGAAAGACGCTGGAGTTTGATCAGAGGGTCGCCGCTGCTGAACAGTTCAAAGTTCAATGTCTAATGTCTGCACTGTTTCTAACCACTTAACACTAGAAATGCCAGAATTCCATAACTATTAGGATGGTTATCTGATAAATACCAGATCAAGAGATTAATGCATTTGTTTTGTTAGTTTATCTTTTTAAAAATGAAATTATTTGTATATTTGAGTATGCATGCTATCATGTGTAGTAAACCGTAATGATTGCATGTATTCACAGCAGGTAGGAAAATAATTATCAGTGATCCAATTCAAATTTTACATTAATCTAGAATTACTCAGAGCAAGAAAGAGTTAAATATATTTTATAAGATTATAAACATGCTATTTTAACATTAATAATAACAAATTGCCAGCTAGAACCATCACAAAAAATGTTCATAGCCTATTGGAAAAGGCTGGAAACCAGTACAACATTTAGTGAGTTATAGGTGTTACAACCGTCCCTGGTCTCCCCTACTTTATTTTTAATTGAACTTAATTAATTAATTATTTGTGACAGTGCCAAGATGCATCTCCAACTGTGCAAAAAGTAACAATATAACAGTGGCAGTTTCCTTTCAGAGGTAAGTGCACCCCTATGTACAAATTTCCACCATTAACCATCACAAAACAAAAGGTACAAAAATAAAAACAAAAAAGTTGGAAACATTGCTATTTGTCAGGTACCAGCAGCATCATATTTTTTAATTCAACAAAGTTATTGCATGTATAAACTTGAAAATGGTCAGAATGACTGTTTTGGCTGTTCTAGGGTTAACAGAGGTTGAATACACCAACGTGTCTCAACATTCAGCAGGAGTATGCCGAGGAAAGATCATCTGTCCATCCCAAGGTATACATAAACACACTGGCCATCTGTGGGCAGCTTAGGTTGCCAGTATGCTTCATCACACCTCCTTATAACCAGAGGCTGCGAAAGTACACATATCCATTACTCAAGCAGAAGTACAGATGCTTGTGTGAAAAAAAAATGGTAAAAGTAGAAATACTGATTCAACTTCTTTGTTCAAGCAAAAGTGAAAAAGTATCAAACTATCAAAGTAAAAAATATCCCTTTGAAGAACATATCTTGTGTAGGGTTTCCTTCGTAGAGCTACAGGGTTGGACAAGACAGCCTGAGAGCTCTGACAGTGGATAAACTGTCTCAACACTGAGGGAATGGGAACTGTCTCCCACAGATTTATTTACTTGTGATGCCAGTAAGGAATTTATTCAACTAAACTTTGCGTCAGCCATACAACAGTCGGTCCAGGAAGTTGCGATGTTGCAATTCACACAAAATCAACCAATTCCTCATGAATTCTGCACAACCTCACAATTTTGTCCAAACCCTACAACTTTTCCACAAATTGAACCCATCATCCTTGCACCCCACAAGTTCTACCAATAATACCAGTCCCCCGTGCAAACATATTTAAAAAAAAACCACACAGGTAATGAAAAGAACACAAGGTTTTTATTGTTACTGACATTTATTAATGCTCTGTCCATTTTAATTTTGTAATTTTGTGCCTGTTGTTTTAACTGAGTTTGACCTCCAAAAACATTTTGTTTTTTTGTGGAATACGTCCCAGGTGCACTTCTTCATCTGCAAATAAAGTAAATAAAGTTTTTGTAATCATGAACATCTTTGGTAAGGTTACTTAGAACTTTTAATGAATTAAGCATGACTTTCTTTTGTTTTCCTCTCTTCTTTTCTTTACTGGGGACTGGTCAGCCATTAACCATCAATCCAAAGTTTCGTTCTCTCCAAATATATTAAAACTGATATCGGAAAAAATATTCTGTTTTTTCTGACGAAGCAACCGAAAACTAACAGTTTCTTGCTGCAGGATGTATATGTCTTTCTGCGGATTGATATGACAGAATGTGATCCGAGAGAGTCAGAACGGTGTCCATAGCAACAGTCCACTACAGCGAAATAACAAACCTCAGAATGTAATTGCCCAATCAGAATCGAGCATTTGACAATACTGTGTAATAATTGCAAATAAAGCCTAAAAACATTGCAATATGTATTGCAACAATCCCAAATCCCGTGAAATCTTAGAAGGTGATTATTTCACTGCCATAATATTATGGTAAATAACTGAGTGAACAAAGTTCAAAGCACAGTTTATTTCTTATTCACAATCTTGGAAACTGTGAAATAGGCAATGGTATAGTGACAAAGACACCAGAATAAGGTTTATTGATTGTTTGAGTGACCGTTTATGGTCTAATCCTAAAAGATGAATGACATATTTGGTACAGAGAAGTGAAGCAACTAACAGCTAGTAGCTTAGAAATCACTCATGAGGATGAAAACATTCCTCAGATCCAGTCTGAGAGATGTGAGGGTGCATGTAAAGATTGATGGTCAAATGCATCTCTACATGGCTAATAAAAGCTGTATTGATAATAGAAGGTGCCACCTGAAGACAAACCACAACTGTCCCCTGTGGTTCCCTTGCTGACCGTAGCATCGCACTCTCCCAGCGCATCATCGAAGAAGACGTCTTCGTCGTAAACCCTGAACTTCAGCCTGTCTCCCACCTGTGCGTTTGAGTCGTAGAGCTCCTCGTTCCACCAGGGGTTGGAGTTGTCTTTACGCACGCTCGTCCGACTCTTTTTGCCTGAGCCGAATACCACCACGACGTAAGGGTCCGGGGGTCCCGATGCGTCCCCGGAAAGACCTTCGGCTCGCATGTTAAACACCCTCAGGTCGGCCTGAGCTACACTCAGGCTGCAGAGGACCAGCAGGAGGAAAGGAAGGCTGGAGGCCATGGCTTCACGGGACGCTGTGGTGGGAAAAATAAATGTAGATTGTAGCATTCTGAAATGTTTTCTCATTATAATGATATTTCACTATGTAAATTTAGTGTAACATTTGTGTGTTGAGAATCTTTAGTCCTCCATAACCGTCATACCTATGCTTACATCTGTGTAAGTGCCTAAACACAGTTTCCTTTATCAATTTAGTTTTTTCAGTGCCTCATTTTAACACCAGTTTTCCAACCAAAGTTAAGAAACAGGACAGAAAAAACAAAACAGGACTTAAAACCCTTATTTAAATCTCCAATAACCTGATTTTTTGGCCACTTGGAGGTGGCCAACAGGTTGTGAGCAACATTACAATTAATTTGGAGGAATTTGTTTCTGGAGAGGGAAGCAGCCCTTCCAGGTTATAAATCTTTGCAGGTTCATTGCTTTGAGCGTTCATGTTGTCTTCACACTGTCATGTGATTTTGCAGTAATAAAAATATAGATTATAGTTGCTTTACAGCTGGGAAATTGTAAAAAGGCAATATAAGAAAAGTAACAGAAAATGAATTGCTAAAATAACTGCAATAATTACAAAATAACAGCATTTGTAGTTGGGGGTTCGGTAGCAATTGAGCTTGTAGTTGTTGTTAGGCATCAAACCCAGAATAGGTGTATATTTATAAAAAAAACAGCTTTGTCTTTGTGCTCTTTTCAGAATACTCAAAATAGGTAAAAAAAATAAATAAATAAATAAATTGTTTTTGCTTTTGTTTTACACACCATCCTAATTTTTTGGGGGAATGGGGTTTGTAGTAGGTTAGATGTGAAAATCTTACCTGTAGACTTGATGTCTGTCTTCTCACCTCTTCAGCAGCTGTCGCATGTTTTATAGGCCAGCAGAGCTCATATCACTTTGATAAAAGCCCATAAAACATTTACTGAAGCACAACCTGCTACACTCTCAGTGTTATGCAATGTGACAGAAATAGAGTGAGTTCCTGGAAGAAAACAAGTTTCTAATTTAAATTATTGGCATGAATAAGAACACAACAAAGCAGTTTATGCACCTTTTATAATAAAAGACAAAACTGTCCATCTGTGAAGATGGTTCGGGGATAATGCTAAGAATTCAGCATAAACTTATCAATATTTTTAAATTAACAATGGAAAAAATACAATTTGTAATGTGAACTATCTATAAATACACATCCATATTTTAAATTTTAAAAAAATATTTTTGCCTACCAGTTAAGCATATACACACATGGACCTGGCACATGTTACATGCATGCCCTTATAAACACACAAATACAATGTGCCTATGCTCTCTGCCTGCCGGCGCTGGTTTTACTGGCTGTTTGGCTGGTTTTGATCCGCTATTGGGCTGGTTTAGTCACACAGTCCTGGTAACCCTGGCAGCTGTTTTCGGTGAAAAAGCTTTGATAAGCCGTCTGTCGGCCACACTACCTGGCCAGAACCAAAGAGCAGATAGACAGTGTTAGCATCTAGCTGATTAAACATAGTGGAGCATTTAGCAGCTGGAAAGCAAGATATTTTTCCTCAGGACTTGAGACAAATCCAGAGCAAAAAAGGAGAGTGAATATTGGACTTCGATTCATCAGATGGACACATGCGTGACTTAAAATGAATACTAATGTTGCTCTGTGTCTACAGGATGTGTAAATATGCAACTGTTGCTCACAAGTTTACCACATTCAGCTGGTGAGATGAAAAACAGACAAGCAAAGTTGAAAAGCTTGAGTCGTGTCCATTTCTTGCGTAGTTTTTCCAAATTTAATGGCTCTATATGTCTGAAGATAATTAACCCTAAAAATGTTTACCCATTCAGATGTTGTCTTTTCTTTTCTGTTTTTTTTCTAAGAAGCAGAAATGACCCAATTCTCAGGAGCAAAAGGCTATGAAATTATTTTTGTGTGCCAAATAGCTTTAGAATTTTTAAAGTAATCAAAACCTCTGTCTGGTTTGACACAGAATAACTGACATTTTGAAGTTAACTCTATGGGGTTGCCTACATCCCACTTATCTTAATTGCAAATACAGCTAAAAAGTTGCAAACAAAATATGCAGTTGACAAAATGCCCAGACATAACCTTTCACCCTCTAGGATTAGGTCATGAGCTAAATAGGCTATTAGAATTTAATTTCAGTCCTGCACTGATACAGTTTTTTCAAACCTGCACTCGCCCGTACCCGGAACGACCCGTTACCCGTAATGACCTTCAAGTCAAATTGTGACCCGCTCCAACCGGTGATTAAACACACAGGCTACACACACCTGATGACCCCGCATGATGATCAGCATGAAAACTAAAAAATAAACAACAACTCCTGCTTATATTAACTTCTGAACAAATTTTACAGTGTAACATTTGCATTTACACATTTACCCTTCACTTAAAATTACATATTAAGAAACAGAAAATACCAAAAAACATATATATTGGTAATGATGAATAATTAAGTACTGCTCAATTAGCAAATTGACTTTCTCTGATATAATCTAACTAATATATACAATCAATACTGCTGCAAGAAACATTTTTCATTAGTACCTCACTAAGCTTACCAAGGGTGCAATATTTGAATATTTGGGGAAACTGTGCAGATTTGGCTGCTTTCAAGTGTTGTGCTGCTACCTTGATGGACTCGTAGAAAAATCAAACCTTTACCAGTTTAAGTATGAGGAGGAAGTGCCACCCAGTACTAGAAAACTTCGTAGTGGGTTGAATGTTACAGTGTTTATATGGTTTCTTGTATATTGCATCATAATATTTTTACCATTTAGCTTAAGGGCACGTAATGTCTGCCATATCTGCACGTCTGAATGAAAAATGCTGTGCACACATCTCCAAAACAGCACCTCCACTGCTCTCCTGAAGGCATGTCAAACAACTGTCAATTCACACCAGCGTCCCCAGTCAGCTCAGGTCAGACAGCAACTCTAAACTACCTCTACCAGGTAAATAGCCACCAAGCATTGAGGAGAAAATGGCTGCAATTACAGTCTGTGGGAGAGGGGCGAAATGAATAGAATCAAGGAGGTGCATCATCACAGTTATTGTGTGTGAAAGTCTTCTATTGTACATTTGTTTTTGTTGTTGTTGTTTTTTTTTCCTTTGCTGGCATGTGTCCGATCATGACAAGTATGCATGAGTCTGCTGCTTCCGCTTCAAACTCCACAAGTCATTTCCCCAGCTCAACTAGAAGAGCGCACTCAGTGGAGTGCAGATCCCCACCAGACAACAGATGGTGAAGCACCTACTGCAATGCCACCACAGCTGCCAGATGCAACCAGCATAGATTTGCGAAGTTCCGCCAACATTAACATGACCCTCATATATGTTGTCCTGAGCTGAGACAAGATTTCAAACCATCCTTTGAGATATTGCATTAACAAAAATGAAATGATCTGAGAGCATAATGCCTGTGATCACCGTTATCAAAGGCATAAAAAAGGTTTTTCAATGCTTTTCAAAAACTGTGAATCACAGAGGTCCTTCAGCATTCAGTCATGAATGTACACACAAAAAAATAGGCTGATGGGTCTTGTAGTCAGCAAAATTAGCTGCGGACAATCTACAGGTCAATTGATTACACACAAACACAAGTGATTGCATGATCCCCTCCAGGGTCCCTGGCTGGGATTTAAGTTACAGCAAATGTGAAACACCTCTCCTATAGACATTCAAGGGCGTCGTGGACATAGAAAAAATTGAAGAAGGCATCTGGAATAGAAGGCGTTCAAATTAAACTTTAAAATCTCCTCATCTTTGAGAGGTCATCTTTGGCCTTTTCAAGACATGCTTTGGAAATTGCATAATCCCATCAACACTGGACAAATCAGCAGGCTTGGACAGTAATGGATTACATGTAATGGGATTACTTAATCTAGATACAGAAAAGGTAACTGTATTCCACTGCAGTTACTGATAAAAAAAAAGATGTAATCAGATTACAGATACATTTAGTAAAAATGGGGATTATTTGTAGGATTACAATTTTAAAGTGATGAACAATATACTATGCAGGCATTCATTATCATGCCTCTAGTGAAAAAATGCTTTACTGGGTGGAAATGTCACCATTTTTTGTCTTTAAATCAATCAGTCAGTCAATAAATTGCGCACAACATAGAAAGGAACAGCTAGACAAATTAAAAAACCTAACAACAAACATAAAACACTATGACAATTAATCTATTGTTGATTGATTGTTAAATTAAAAGTGAGTATTTTCTGGCTTCACTCCTCTCTGACAATAAACTGAAGATCTTTGGGATGTGGACAAAACAAGACATATAAGGAAATCATCTTGAGCTTTGATCAACATTTTTCACCATTTAATGGAACAAACAACTAATCGATTAATTGAGAAAAAGGAAAACTCAGAACACTATATTAGACTAAACAGTTTCACCATATTGTATATTGAGTTTATCCAAAAGTAATCAAAAGTAATCAAATTGCATTACTTTATTGCTGTGATACTTGGATTACGTTACATTTTTAATAGCTAATTAGTAACTGAATCTGAATACATTTTAGTGCAATTCTCCAAGTCCTGCCAGGCTGTTATTAAATCTGTCCAAAAGGCATCACAGAGTGACCTCAGTATCACTCTTACTTATAGGAGACTGGGCTTACAAACTGTATTCTATACTGAACAACAGCCCCACACGGTATTTAGACACGGTACAGTATCTTGTTGATGAGCAGAATGGATTAGAAAGAAACAGGCCTGTATTGATCATTTACATTCGTTATCAGCTACCATCAGGACTGGAATTGACACCGGCAAATCAACAGTTTGATTTGCCTGTGTCAGCTGCTGTGTTGAGATAAATGGTGTGTTCACTGACTGGTTCAATACACCTTTTGTAGTAAAAAAAAAAAAAAAAAAGCAAACAAAAACAACAACCTCTTTTTGTGTTTTTTGTGAAGAGCCAAAAATAAGGACAAATGTGCTCAACAAACAAAAGTGTGACCCTGAATCATACGTTTTTTTTTTTTTTTTTTTTATGTAATTGTAGCACCACCTGTACTGTGGACCCTCCAAAGAGTAATGAAAAATTCTCCCCAAACACAAAGGAGGGATTCCCCCATCCAGGGTGGACAGACGTGTGATATATATCACGTGTCCTGAAAACACTAGCAAAATCACAAAAAAAAATACAAAAAATACAATATCTACAATAGACAGACTTTCTGATGCATAGAATTAAACTATATATATGAAGGGTGAGAGTTCAGGAAGACGTCGAACAACCTCGCCTGTTGGATGACCTCCCCTCCTCCATGGAGATCTGGAAGAAGACAGGCCACAAAATCACATTAACTACAACATTTTATTCTGTATGAATCGTGATGATTTTAGTTAATTTTTGTCATGAAATGGCAAGACTAACCCTGAAATATTCAGGTGCACAGACAATCAAAAATTTAACTGCCTGTTTAATTTGTGTGTTTAAAACTTTGTCCCAAAATCCTGGAAAAGAGGGCAAGATGGATTATTTCATAGGCATTTGTCCTGATTTCTCCAGCACTATATATGTTTGCTTTTGCCAGTGATTGAGGCATTTTGTTGTCGATGGCGATGGTCTGAAGAGTTGATTCTGAATGAACTGCCTCTCTATTTGTAGACTTTGTGGTTTGTGGCCATAATAACATGGTAATAACACAATAATACTGCCAGAGGAACATACTCAGTAGAGTGCAGATCTTTGCCAGGCAATCTGAAAAGAATATTTGGATGTAGCTCTTTTGTAATCATCAACATTTTGATTAGTAACTGTTAATTTAATTACATATTTTTTCTCAGTAATTGCAACAGATTACAGTTACATTTAATTTGTAATTTAATTACATGTAACTAGTTAGATGTAAATAGTCACTCTCCAGTAATACTAGTAACTGCTAGTAATGCTAGTAGACTTCGCTGTGAAATTTTGTCTTAAGTAGTGTATGAACTGTTGAGTTATGGCCAAAAATGTGTTTGGTGATGTCACAGCGACCTTTGACCACCAGTTTGAGTCCAAGTGGATATTCATACCAGATTTGAAGAAAGCGTTCCTGAGATATCTTGTTCAGTGGGATGGATGTGAGGTCACAGTGACTTCTGACCTTTGACCACCAAAATCTTCATCCTTGAGTCCCACTGGTTATTTGTGTCAAGTTTGAAGAAAAACATTCAAGGCATTCTTGAGATATTGTGTTCACAAGAATGACGCATGATGGCACGAAAACAAAATCCCTCTGGCCATGTCTGTTGCTGATGTAAAGCTTAAAGCAGGCATGTCCAAACTGTTCCATAAAGGGCCGAGTGGCTGCAGGTTTTTGATCCAACCAGTCTACAGCACACCTGATTTGACTAATCAGCTGTTTGAAGACTGACATCAGGTGATTAAATGAGTCGAGCCTGGTGTGCTCCGGCTTGGTAGGAATGAAAACCTGCAGCCACTCGGCCCTTTATGGAACAGTTTGGACATGCCTGGCTTAAAGGGTTTTGTAAGGCTTTTCAAAAATTGAGTATCAGAGAGGTCTTTTAGCATACAGTCACGACTGTGTACCAAAAAAAAAAAAAAATCAGGCTGATGAGTCCAATAGTATGCGAGATTAGGTCTGTTCATCATGCACACATGAGTAAGCATACTTGCCAGCCCTCCTGATTTTCCCAGGAGACTCTCATTTTTCATTGCCCTCTCCTTATTTCCTCCCAGGATCACAATTTATGACAAACTTTCACACCCTTTTTTCCGTTTCATTATCACAGCCTGTTTCTGGCACTGTACTGTCTGTGACCTCTGCAACTCCAAAAGTCTACTGTTTGTACCCCAACAATACGGCTACACCAAGTCAGGCTTCCTGAAGAAAGAATTACCATTTCTCAAATAAAGTTTTAATGGAGAGGGAATTTGTTCATCTTGAAATTCATGAAAGAAAACTGATGAACATTAGTTTATGCCAGAGAGTTATGCAAGTTCATGTCAAAGGGGCAAATTATTCTGTTTTCTTAACTGAGAATTAAACGTAAAATTAAAAGTATTTAACATAAAAATGCTGTTGCAGTGAGCTTATAATTTTCTCATTTTAAGTCATCAAAGTCTCTAAAACTAACATTTTGGTTTTGAAATCCTCCCTATTTTTGATATCTCAAGGTTGGCAAGTATGCACGCAAGCGATCGCATGATCCCCTCCAGGCTTACCCCTGGTGGACATAAAAATCAACCCTTCACTTCACTCACAATAATTCTAAAGAGCACACTTGCCCTGCACTGTCTCTCTCTTTTCCTCTGCTACCTGTCCCTCATGTAATAACTCAATTAAAAATGACTGTACTGATGGGAACATGCAATTCTCCTCCACACAACCACGCCATGTAATTAGCGTGTTGACGCAACACAGATCTGTTTCGGCAGCCGCCCACAACAAAGAGATGCAGAGGGACGGGAGATTAAAAAATAAATAAATAAATAAAAGCTTCAGTTCTGAGAGCCACATTTCTGTCACTTAAATTTCACAAAGTGCCTCCTTTTGTCGTCTCGAGACTGTTGTTTGCCTTCACCTCCACACAAACAAAACTCCCATTGAGGCAGAGCGCACAAGCCTCTGGTGATGTCACAGTCACCATGGTAACTATTCTCACGCCCCCCCTCCTTCCTCCTTCCCTTTCACCCTCTTTGATCCTTTAAATCTCTTCAGAGCGAGAGTGACAGTCCATCTGCCTGTCGCTCTAATGCGATCTCCTGCAAACATACAGGCTGCATTGTGTGGCGCTAATGTTGCCAGTAAGCAGAGACGGAGTGACGCAATATCCAGGGCAGGATGAAACTGGAAAAAAAAAGAGGCATGGGTCAGCTGAAAAATGTTAAACTATATTTTCTCGCAGCTCGCACAGGTGGCCACTCTGCGTACTGACACCACTGACCACAAAAAAAAATGGACGGCGATTAGAGGCGGTAAGGCTGAGGAGGATCAAAAACAGAAAGACAGGTGCTGTTTAGTATGCATTTGTCTGTTGATTTATGAGGGAGAGATGAGGTAAGGGACGTCGGCCTCCAAGATGGATGAGAGAGATAGGTGCTGGTGATTGATGAGGGTCTCAGCATTAGTGAACACCACACAGAGGCAGCAAGAAGGAGGATGGAGGGGCATAGACAAGAGATCTGAACTATTTTTTTCATGTTCAGCAGCAAAACTTGATCCTGAGCTATGTCACCATCACTTTTTGCTCTGTCTGGTCTTGGTCTGTAGCAGCCTGAATTTTTCATTATTAAAGATGTTTTTAACTTCGTTAACATGTCTACGTGCTGTTTTTCATATGTTACAAGACATATCAGGAGCTAAATAGACAATAAACACCATGTCTGAGCATTTTTTGCTTTAAAATTGCTGTGAGGAAGAGTAGTCTCAAAAAATGGATTCAGTCAGGCTGTGTATGTGATGTCATAAACCTAAGGAACCAATCCTGTTAATCGTGGGGGTGGAGCTTTACATATCAATGCCAAGTCCACAGGAGAATCCAGATGTAGCTGGTTACACATGAAGCACCTGAAGTCGTATACCAAGCAGGAATGAGAAAGAAATTCACTTTCAATATTTCAGCAATTAGTGTCCTCAGTTCCGAAATGCTTGCTGTGTGTTGTTAAAGGAAAAGGTGATGTATCACAGTGGTTAACATGCCTCCTGTCCTTTTTGGGAGCATGTCACAGGCATCAAATTCAGAGTGAGTCTATATTTACAGAAAACAATACATATACAACAGATGTGACGGTTATATCAATCTTCTCATCTAACTTTCCTCAAGAAGAAATTGTATTTCCAAAAATGTAAACTGTGTCCTTATTCTGTCTTTCTTGAATGGAAAAAATAAGAGGACAAGCACAAGGTTTAATAGCAATAACAACATTATTCCAGCAGTACCTTTATAGCAGTGGTGGACTCAGGCTGTCTGAGGGGCAGGGGTGAAAGGCCACCACCTGTGCACAGCGGGGCACAAGTGAGGCAAAAACTGTCCCAGCTCCTGGTTTAGATTAAAATTCTTTTATTGCACAACGGCTGCTAAAACACACAAGGAACTTTATAAATATTTAAAGGTATGTAGAGGCCAAATCATTTTCTAGTACGTAGAACAGCCTATATGAGCCCACATTTTAATGTCAGCCAGTCTTGAAAATCTTGAAGCCAACTTCTTTTTTTTTAAGTACTATAAATATTGATACATATTTAAAAAATGATAGTTAATTGCTGTTTATATTTCCACCTTAAAACAGGAAATAAACATGAAGCATTTAAGAAGGGCTTGATGCAGCCTTCATCAGATGAATAATCCTTAAACCTACAGAACAAAAAAACTTGTTTTTTTGTTTTTCTTCCTGGGTTTTGTTGATTTCAAAAGTCAACCAGGGTTCTGGAAGTGCTTATGTTTGTCACGTCCCACTGGAGCTGATAGTAGTGCGGAGCTGCTGGCATCGATCATTCTCCCCCTCACACAGACTAGGTTATTATGTAAGGGCACTGGTTTATTTTTAGAGAGTGTTATCAGAGGAAACACCCACTCCTCCCCACCCCAGGCTTTGGCCCGGTTGTGCTGGTTCCATCATGGGAGAAGGAGAACATATGGATTGCATACTGTGTTGGCTTAAGGTGTGAGACTCAGGAGGAAACATGTTACTATGTTTATACATATATACATATAAATCACCTATTCTAACTTTAAAACCACCACTTAACACCAACACTCTAATTCCAATTTTTGATGAACATTTATTATTTTAAGAATCTTTTGGTCTACTGTAATCTTTTCAATTTCTCAACAAACATTTTTGTCCCCGAAACGAATTCACAGCTGCAAACAATTAAAAAATGTGTTAAAAGCCTTCAGAATCTAAAACCGACCATACCTAACATTGTATTGTAATCATCTTTGTTTTAAAATTAATTTTTAATGAAAATATTGTCCCTTTAAAGTTGTGTCCCAGATTTTCATCAAGTCCTTCGGATTTTGACAAAAACACGATTAAATGAGGCATAAACAGGGTTAGCTATACCCCAAGGAACTCTGTCTCACTTCCTGGTTTAAAATAGGCAGGAATACTGCTCAAGCGCTGGTAAAATTTCTATTTTTTTCAACAAATTTTGCTATCAGATGTGTCTAAACTATAATATGTCAACTCTGTAGCCCTTCTAAATCAAAGAATGTGCTGTGAAATGAAAAAACGTGATAATTTCGACTCCATCTGACAGAGCTGATGTCTACATTTAATAAAAAATGTAATTATTTGGATATGGTTGGCCTATTACAAGATTTGAGTAAGAATTTAATCTTTTAAAATATATGTGTATATGTTTCTTGCTTCAGATGGGTGAAATAAACCTAATCGTACCCCCAACGTCAATAATTCAGTTAAAACAAACAATATTAGAAATTTGGCAACCAAACAAGCGCTCACCATTCATCTTTGTTGTGGCTGTTTTTTTTTCCATCGAAGGCCGGGTCATGGTAACTGCAGAGCGGTCATTCAGAGGTCAGGTCTCCACGGCCGTGGTCAAATCCTGCTCACTCGTTATGTAATTTTGACATACACTGACCTAGTTACCACTATCATAACACAATCCACATTACCCATAATGTATTTGTATGTACATTATTTATTCTTTATGTGAAATAAAAGAGTTACAAGGAAACATCAGAAACATAGAAAATAAATATTTGTCCAAAGCCATTATAGCTATAGACATAATGAAAGACAAAAAAAACAGACTAGCAGGAGAACAAACAGGGGAGACAGTTGCAGCAGACAAGCAGATGGTGAGAGAAGCACAAAGGGAGGAAGAGGAGAAGGGGGAAGGCACACAGGAGAAATAAAGCATGATATAAACAGGGTGAGACGGAGGGAATATGAACACACACAGAGGCAGAAAATTGAGGTGGCGGTCAGCCAAGGGTCATGTCAACAGAATTCAAAATCCAGTTATGAAAACTCCTGTTGCAAATCACTGCATTTACACACAAAAAATAAGTATATTTCTCACAAGTTCATAAAAAGCTGAGCCAACTTGCCCATAATTGTTTTAATTCTGTTAGTTTTTCGCAGTGTGATGCCTTAAATTGAAGTTGAGGTTAAATGAAAAATGCACTTCTGACCCTTTTAGATCACATTCTCAGTCATATTGTGCACAACAGTATATACCAACAAAAAAGAAAAAAAAAGAAACATTCCCCTTTATTTTTATATCAAAATTATGTTTTCTCTTCTTGTAAAAACAAAACAGGACACATGCTTACATAAGCTAGAACCAGTTTCAACCAATAACATCATGACATGCACCTGTCAATCATTCTTCAAAATTTAGTGGTCCAGAGCGAAGGCAAAATTAACTAACCTTGATCTGTTTACACAAAATACTGTCATTTTAGTTACGTTGCGTCGTGTTATGTTGCGTCGTGTTGTGTCGTGTTGTGTCGTGTTACATTGTGTTGTGTCGTGTTGCATTACGTTGCAGTACATTACATTGCGTTACATTATGTTATATCACGTCACGTCACATAATGTCACGTACGTTATGTTGCGTTACGTTATGTGCCATCTGGCTAGAATTGAATCATTTTGGGGAAAGTGGTATCTGTGACAGCAGATTACACAGAAGGCATTTTACAATGGATTAGCTAATGTTACAGTTACAGTCAGTTTTTTTATGTTTTCCTGAACATCCCGATGGCTTTACCCTTGCTAAAGTAGCTAACTGCTAACTGCTGTTAGCTCGGTTATTAACGGCCACTCAGCTAACTTAGCTGACTCAGTCTCTGGGTTCCAGGAGGCAAACCTGGCAATGAAACCACCTTTGTACTGTATTCCCTCTCATCAGACATCCGTTGGTTATGGCTTTGGGGGTACGGCATTAATACTCATTCAGCACTTCTGGCTACTGTGAGAAGGACAACAAATACAAGGATGAAACAATGAAAACAGTTTTGTTCAGTGCCCAAGACAATCCTAACATTACACATGCCCAGTTGAGTTCAGGCATGCATATCTCCCATTAGGCCCCATTCTGCAGCCTGTTACAGACAGAGTCTCACAGCCTTTGATCAGCCCCCTGTCAAATGGCAGACCGAATGCCAGGCCTGCCCCTCCTCTTACCACAGCGCTCAATGGTCCCCTTGTTCGCAGCTAGTGCCCTAGAAGTGAGGCTTTGTGGAAGCAGCATTTAAACTTGTTCCTTTGTGCATAAACATGGATGGATGGATGTGGACGGATGACAGAGTGATGAAAACTAACAAGCGGGCAAGCCAGTAGAGGAGAGGTCACCAGTGGATAGGTCCTTGTGAGTAACCAGCGTGCATACAAACTCTGCAGAGCAGAAGCAGCAGCCACCACAGATGGGACAAGGAACTGGAGAGGGGAAGCAAGTGGAATAATCATTATCTGAGCGATGAGGGCTGGTTCAGGTCACATTATTGCTGCCAGTGAAAACTGGAAAAGCAGTACGAAGAAATTGGAGATATGAAAAAAAACAAAAGAAAAAAAGAGGTTTGTTTTGTGGCCAGTTGGACTTCAACATAGACATTTGCTTTTTATCTGTCTGGGAATGAGGAAACAAGAGCTAAAAGTGATGGAGGGGAAATGGAAGCACCAGAATAGTGAAATATGAATACCTCTGTTTCCTTCACTGTCAAAAAGTCCTTTGCATTTACTTGAATTTAATGTGCACATTGGTCCCACATGATTACAATGTGGCCAACTGGCATTATTTTCTTTTTCCACTAAATATATTATTTGTCAAGTACTGTAATACACATTTACTGTGTAATCTCCAGGGTACCTGATTTACAACTGTAACTCTAACTTCTAACTTGATTTCGTAATGGTAACATTATTCACAGGTATTATGTTCCTTTAAAGTGATTTCTTTATGTCCCTGAAAACCCGAATAAGTTAGCAGTACTCAAAAAAATCGAGGCAATCAGTTGCCACAATTCTCTTGAGTTAATAAACTCAAAAGTTGTAGATGATCAGAGTTTAAATATTGTGTTTGTGTTACATGCACTCTTTGATTACAGTTAAATGAAAACAATTGATTAAGCTCAAATATTTTCAGTTCATGCAACCTAGAATTTTTATTCACTCCTCTCATTGCAGTAAGTTAATACAAAATTAATATTAATACATTTTAAGTATATAAAAAAAGTTAAGTTCAGCAAACGCAGTATAGTAATAAATAGTATAGTTTTTTTTATCTCTTAAAATATTTTTATTTTAGGGAGGCCTTATTTCCCTCTAATCAAAATTATGAGTTTGATAAAAGCAAAAGAAAGAATATTCTAATTGCACTCAACATTTTTAAGTTAATAGAGCAAAACAACTTTTAAGTTTTCGTTACTTATTACAAATCATTATTTGAGCATTCAGTTTTACTGTGCAAGTTAGGTTTGTAAAATTGTGGACACAGGCTCCTTGTTTAAGTGTGTGCAAATTTACATTAAAACATTAAACAACAAACATTAAAATTATTAATATAATTGCATTACTGCCAACTTTGAATCTGGAGGGCAAATGACAATCCCTGCCCTTTTTTTGAATATATTCCATATCTCATGGTGACCAAACTCAATTACAGCTCAATTCAATCAGTCTAAATCAACGCGAGAGAATATAAATTAATTGTGTTGCATATATCAACTTCATTTTTATAAATTCATAGACCTGCTAATTCCCATTTTTTCAGTGGTTTGGGAGCTTGGGATGTGAATGGGACGGTGACGAGGTAGTGGGAAGAGGGGGAGAGAGGAGAGGCAGAAATGGGACGAGGGAAATTGTCTTCTATCTATCTGATGCTGATGATGCCAGATATCACTGTGCCTTTGGGAATCAGTCACGAACATTATGCTGTTTCTATTCTTGCATATCTACATCCTGTGTACAGGCTTCTGGGTCCTATCATTATCCTGTGTGTACAGTATGTGTTAGTTTCTGTATCTTGAATATCAGGCTTACCTCTCACCCAGAAAGTCTGATATGTTGCTGTAGGAATGCTCTAGAAGAATTTATACAAAGTTGAAGCTATACAAAGACAATCTGAAATATTTTAGTCCAGGTTGATTTGATGGCAACAGAAATGTGGTTTGATACTACGGGTCACAGAATTCTGGGGGCAGCAGAAGAAAGCTATTGTTGTTTTAATAAAGAAGTCAGGCAATTCACCATGTTCACATGGCGGCCATTTTCCTCTGACATCACAGGGTGGGGCGCTCAATGTCGGACTGCTGTGTTCTAGGTTACAAGTTGTATAAATGTAGAGAATCTGACAAATTATTATCGTTTCACCACTTCCTGATTGATCAGCAACTGAAAGAAAATGGAAAAATTATTTTAAGCTAAGTAGCTAATTGCTAACATTAGTATTCAGCCACTTCCTTGCTAACGTGATAGTCTTCCATGATACAATAAGAAAGGCATAAATTAATTTTGAAATATCAACACGCATCTTGGACACATTTATGTAAGCCCGTAAGTAAGAGCTTACAATGTAACGTAAACTGTCTTGCCGTCTCTTCACTTGACTTCAGAAGTGTTCTGGTTAAATCAGTTATCAGAAAAAATGACATTATACTCACTGGAACATGTTTCAGTGTACGATAAGGAAAAATGTAAGATAAGACTGTTATTTTGTTCTAGCTAGCTATACTGGTAACTGTCTCTTAGCTTAATGCTACACAGCCTGTCTGGACAAGAGACAGCAAGACAGTTCAAGGCTTAAATAACTGTGTCTAAGATGTGCATTTCAGAATTTATTAAATTAATTAACATGTGTATTGTGTAACACTATCAAACAGTATGATTAGCTAGGAAGTGGCTGAAAGCTGACATTAACTGTCAACAGCAGATAATGGCTTTAGCTTGGTCAAATGTCCCTCCATACTTTGACTATCCATTGTCTTTCAGTCGCTGATCAATCAGGAAGCGGTGAAATGAAAACGATTTGTCAGATTCCCAGCAGGCATCAGAGGGAAATGGCCACCATGTGAATATGGTGAATAATTGATGGAATAATTATGATTTTGATCATTTTATGCTGCACACAGCAGGCTGTGAACAGCGGGATGCAGCAAAAGAGATTGGTTACCTCGCTGAGAAGTTGGAGGTGTGCGGCCTGTCACCTGCAGCTCTTCATCTAACAGCTCACTGTGGCTGCTCCTGACCGTTCCATTATTTCCTGCAATATTTCAAACTCAGCATCCCAAAATGGCCATTGTTTTGTTGACCCATTTTTGATGAATGATAACAGTAACCACAGACACTCAGTTTGTAATACTGTAAATATACATACTGCAATACATGCATCAGTGAGCCATAGGTTCAGACAACATTGAGTTATCTCATTTGGTGATAGATAGTGACTTAAAATTTGTGTTTTGAGTTTATCAGACCGCAGAAAATGTGTCATGTTTGCACTGTCTTGAGTGTCAAATACCAAAATTACCTGAAAAATAGGTGCTTCATCTCGCAGCTTACTGCATACTCAACCTCAGGATCGCTAAAGGTACATGAGTGACTGAACTTCATTGTTCATGTGTTGTTCACTTGTGGTGGGTGATCGAAACAAACCAAGTTACAGAACCAGTCTTCTTATCTCTTGCACTGCTAATGCTAAATGCTAATGTGCTCTAGTTTATACAGTGTTAGGGGACGCATTGCTCCAGTCATCATTTCAGACCTGGCCAAAAAATCATGAAGACAGAAACGGTGATGATTTAACTTGTCTTCTAACATGTATATTGTGTTCACAAAGAGATCTCTGAATTTCCATTACAGACTTTAAAAAACATCTATTTAGATGGAAATCTTTGAGATTGCCACTTCAGTGTCATATAATTAAGCAAAACAAACACACTGTGCTCACCACCCTGCATTTTAACATGTCAGTAGTAGATAAAATATCACTGCTTTGGTAGTTTTTTTTAATTACATGACAGCACTGACATGATGTCCAGCTCAGGAAAGGGAATATGTAAGGCTTCAGGCTTCGATAGCCCTCAGGCTGGAATATGAGGAGCCCATAATGACATGGCACCTTCAAGGACAATGGAGGGCCAGAGGAATGTGGCTTACCTCCAAGCTGCCCACACAAAAACACAAGAGCAGATACAATCAATACAAAATGGAGCTTGGAGCTAAAAATACGCGTGGCCAAGCAGCCGCGAGGTGAAATATGAGCGCTGGAAATTAGAAAAGGGACAACAACAAAGGTAGCATTTAGTGATCTGACAGCACAATCTCACATTACTGATGAACCAGGGCTCGATTTACATCTTGACATCCACATGCCGTACATGAGAGTGCTTGATGCACCACTGAAATAAGAAACTAAAATATCCAATAATACCATGTCGGATGAACTGTATATAGACTGTGTTATTATGATTCTGCTACTAATGAATACTCAATTGGCCAGACTGTGAAATGTCTGTTTCTTTAACAGTAAAAACCATACTTGCAGAGCACAAAAGACTCGAGAATATTAGTCTGGAAAACACATTAAAATGCAGCAATTTTAATGTAACTGCAGTAGTAAATCTATCTCAGTCTCTCCAGGATTTAATAAAAAAAGCTTCCTCATTTATGTGGAACCACATCTTATATCTCATGTGTGCTGTCACACATTTATTGCTGAAATTGTCTCAGTCGCCCCCTCACTGTTAATGAGCATCATATAGAGCAAGCAGATTGAAATGTGATCTTTTATTACATCTTAGCCAATACATAATGTCAATTGATGTGCATTGGAACAAAGGTTCAAATATATGTGTAGTACTGTAGTATGAGACTTTGTTCTACAGATTTGTCATCTGATCACTACATTTGACTGTTGACATTGTTCAATTGATGGCTTGATGGTTTCTTGGATGCATGACATACTATACATTAAAAAAGAATCATACAGTACAGAGTATAATCATTAAATCTATCTTACACTACTTACCACAAGGAGTTTTTAACAAGTTATGAAACGGTCTCAGTTAATACTGATGCCTCGATCTGTATGTCCCATATAAACAAAAAAACATCCATATAGTTTATGTAGTCTTTATAGTTTCTATGTAGTTCTTAATGTTCTTAATAACAGTGCTATTTGCACCCGGGGGTGAATAATCAATGTGCCTATTTACACCTGCATGGTAGAGACAAACCATGATTGTTCCAGAATCTAACCCAAATAGTTTTGTCTCATAACCTAACCAAGTATTTCTGTTGCCTGAATGTAATCAAGTAGTTTTGTTGTATGAACCTAATCAAGTAGTTTTGTTGAGTGAAACTAACCAAGTAGTTTGTCTAATAACCACCCAACCAAGTAGTTTCATTTTTTACCTTTGACAGAAAACTGAAAATAGTAATTAAAAAATATAAATACCTCTACATGTTATTTCACACTAGTCTCCCACTGGTATGTCCCACACTTAACCCATTCATCCATCACAGCCTTTTATCAACACTGAATTTGTCACACTTTGTAACTAAAGTAAGGGCGTCTGATGTGAATAGCCGAATAGTTGCTGTGTGCCTATTCAGACCTGGGTACAAAAACACAACCGGCTCTAACACAATTCTCAATTCCCTTGTCAGACACAATCCAATCCTGCAAGTTTGAATTCAGCTTTACTCAATCATTGGGTTTTCCATCAGCGATTCTGCCTACTGCCTCGTTCCAGCACTTCATTCCTTTGTCCCTCCAGTGTATTGCCTTCAGCTCCCACAGCTCATCCAGGATGCTGCAGCCAGCGTTACCCTCGAGTGTGCAGGATGGAGTGGGCCCTCCTTCACTTCATCCACTGGCTCCTTGTTGGCATCCTAGATTCATAAAGCTGATGCACTGAGCCGCTGAAGGAGGTTCATTCTGCTACAATCCCTCTGCACCTAAAGTCCAACCTTACACTCCAGTCCGTGCCCTCAGGCTCTTACTGTACTTCATCCTTCCTGGTGAGCTCCTGACTACAGTACACACACTAAAATTCACTGGATTAAAACTTCACTTGGTGTGGGTCAATATGGCACTGACACAAGGTTAACTGTTTTTTAATGCCATGTTACTCTTAGACTTTCTTACAACATGATATTGAGATATTGAGTTAATATTTTCACCCAAATGTTTAATTTATAGTAATTGATTAAAAAAAAACAAAAAAGGATTGTTATAAATTCTTACTGGGCCTCAGTAAGAAAACTTTTGTGGGCCTGAATCCCACAAAAGTTCTTAAATTGAAGTTGAAATTTAAGATCAACCACACCGATTATGTGAATGTTAAGAGTTGGTTCACTGAGATAAGCAGAAAGGTGATGTTAATGGCCAAGTCAGGGGTCATCAAACCATAGCAGAAGAAGAGGGTGCAACAAGATTTTGTGCTTAAAAACCTTAAATGGTGTAGAAAACATGATGTACATATGGCATTTGTTTCATGTATTAATCAGAACGTTAAAGTCTCGTCACTCCACTAAGATAAATTTTCATCAGCTGCCACTTCTTAGTTTTTTCAGTGAAGTGGAAGCTTGAGTTTTAGTCACATTCTTAATGATTGAATGAAGTCAGTGTGTGTGACAGGAGGACGCTGCTTGCTGCAGGAGAGGGAATTAAGTTGTAGTCTGTCTGTGAACTTATTAAAGTGTGAATGAGTTTCTCTGACTCCTTCTCTCTGGATGAGGATGCAAGTAGCCTGTAAATTTCTAAATAGTTCCGTTGAAATTCTCTCACACTGTTTTCCTCTGAATCTCAGGCGTTCCTATATGGAGTCATCGGAGCGGCATTTAAAAAAATGATCAAATTAAGAATAAGAAAATGAACATGGAGATCATTACTTTGATATGGTCGACATTTTAACTGTTAGTTTGATCTTATAAACATGTAAATAGTTAATTCGATCTCCTCCCTCCCTTTGTAGATTTCTGCTTTATTTTAATTATTCAGTGTCCCTGTAGTGAGTATGTATTAATTTTCAACACATTTTACTGAAAAAACAACAACATTAACATACAAAAAAAAAAAAAAAAAAAATAGAAATAATGCCAGGGGATCAGAACAAGCAGAAATTAATCAGTTCATAATGTAAACATGTCACAAAAAAGGTATATAAATTCAGCAATTTTGATAGAATATTTCACAATTAATAGGCTCAAACTGATGACATAGTGTTTATTTTTTTTTTAGAGGAAATATTTCAAAAAACAAACAAACAGTACATTATCACAGGAAAGTACATAAATGTACAGACACCCCCCCTGAAAAACTCTGTGACTTCCGACAAATTGTCTTTAGATGTGAGAGGGTGTCAGACTCAAGTCTTTTAGAGGCCTTGAAAACCTTCTAGTGTACGATAGGCACAAGTCTATTGCCATTACAGTTTTTCTCATTTTGCTTTAATTACCAGCAAAATATGAACCCAGAAATATGGAAACACACTTGTTGACACTGATACCTTATGTTCATCTCTGTTACATACACAAAGAAAGCACCACTGTAATATAGACAAGCAGCGATATCAACAAACTCTAATTGCAATATCAGATATGAGCAAAAAGTCAACAATTGCCATTGCATTTTGACATATAAAGATGATTAACTAATTAGTTTGCACAAATTATGTTCTTTTCTGAGTGATAGCTCAGCTTTTGATAGTCATGGTTTATGTACATGCCATGAAATATGAAAAGAAACACGTTTTGAAAGCAGACAAGGTCAAAAATTGTACACTGTGTGAGACACATCACTGTCTGATGAAGGATATGCCTTTTCACTCTGGTGGACGGAAGAGACAGTTAATAACACTTATGGTAGCCTCATTTACAACAACATGTCTTGCGTTACCTTGTGGTCGCATCAAAAAACTATATTTCTACAGCGTTTCCATATTCAGAAGTTGAATGGTTGAGATGAATGTCATACATGTTAAGCAGTCTCTGAAAAGACATCCTTCACTCTTTCAACAACTGGCCTGAGGAGGAATAATTCATGCAGGAAGAAGAAAAAAAAACGATCCTCATCCTCTGTGTAATGTATTCATTCTCTTCACTTTTTCAGTGTGTCTTCATGTTTCCCGTGAGACGAACAAATCTACATGTGAATACAGTGTACGTCTGGTGCTGATGATTTCAGGGATGTATGTAAAAGCTATGGATTTCACAGTGCTGTCTCTGGAGGACATCCTCCCAGTGTTCTTTTGTTAAAAGACCCGTGAAATGTCCAACTTTTCAGTAGCTGCTTTGAGTAAATTCAATTCACTCCCTTATATGCACACGTACACAGGGGCGTAAATATAGACAGTGCAGGCTGTACGGTTGCACTGGGGCCCGGAGGATGGTGGGGGGACATAGAGAGAGCAGGGCCTTCAAAAATGTGTTGGGTAGAGAATGGGCCCTTCCACGTGACACACCTGTGTTCGAAGAAGAACTCGCTTTAAATTAAAAATGGAAAATATTTGGGAGTGCATTCAGGAGAGTTATTAATATGACACCCACACACATTGTTTAATTTCAAACCAAAGCAGATGTTGATCATTTTCAGCCCCTAGTGGCCAGTTATGATGAGTGAGAAGTCAGCTGTTAATGGTAATAAAAACTGATATACTGCCTCACAGTTGTATGCTTCCACCAGCCAGCCAAGTTACAGTTTACATCCATGTCTGTTCAGTCTCATATAATGTATGTAGTGAAGACATTTAATATGGAATTTACCACTATATTGACCTATAGCTTTGAAGGAATTTGACAAAAAATATTAAGTGTAATTACTGGCAAAATGGAAGTTCATTAATTTCCAGTCGGAAAGTGCTGTCCTCACTTAGAGACTATTTTTACAGCGGGAGGACAGAGGACTGATAGAGAGCTGAACATTATGATGTCACAGTGAAGGTGACCTTGGACCTTTTAAATATTTAAATATCGCCTCATCATTTTATCCTATTGGACATTTGTGTCTAATTTTGTTGTAATTGACCTTGGCCTTTGACCACCAAAATCTGATCAGTTCATCCTTGAGTCCAAGTGGTCATTTGTTGTCAAGTTTGAAGAAATTCCCTCTAAGCGTTCTTCCAATATCACCTTCACGAGAATGAGGTGAACTGAAAACATCAATGGGCCTCAGTTACTAACATACGTAGAAATGTTCTTACTGTGCACACAAAATAAGTTCCCACACAAACTTACCGTCTGATTGATGAAACGTGCACACGTGCCGAGTTTGTTCTTATAACCTTAAATATGTTAATGAATCTGAATCATTCTAAACTGACAGGTCCTGCCTGCTGTCTGCAATCTACATACTGACACGCCCTCATTTTTCTATACGCTTGCATAGAAAAGTATCATGGAGGAAGTGGCGAAGTTGTTATAACATCACAGCTGTGGTATGCAGGGTACATGTTGTGTCCCTTGAGAAACGGACTGTGTCTCAGCAGTAAAAGGAATGGCTTGACATTAAAGTTGATGCAGTAAAAAGAATAACAGACCAGAGGAAAAAGAAGAAAGCAGGAAGAGAACAAGGAAAACCTGATCTGTCATCCCAAGAATATCCATAAATGATATAATAAATGAGGGTGAAAGCGATGACATCCTGCAAGGACTTGCAACCAATAACAGCAATTACAATCAGAACAATGTTAAATAATTGATTAAATACATAAATAAAATTAAATAATAATGACATTATTATTATTTATATAGCATAATACATTCATAAAATGTAAATCAAAGTGTTTGGCATTAAAACAGATCATGACATTTATGATGAAACCCTAAAAAGAAGGAACATAAAACAAGATAAATCAACAATAAAAAGACTTCAGTTTTTGATTTGTACATGTGCATTGGTCTGAGGCAGTTCTAAATTTCTTCACAGAGTACAAACAAATTCAGATAAGAAAGTATTGATGAATCCCACGAGTAATCCCTGATTTGAGTGTGAAATATTTGGATGCACGGTTTAAGCACAAATTTGTGCTTACACACTGTTTGTGAATGAGGCCCGATGCCTCTGGCCATGGCTGTCTCCGGTGTGGAGCCATTATAAAAAGGTTTTTCAAGGTTTTTCAGAAATTGTGAATCACAGAGGTCCTTCAGCATACAGTTATGAATGTGCACAAAAAACACCAGGCTGATCTGTCCAGTAGTATTTGAAATTAGCTGTGGACAAGCTTCAGGTCTGTTCAAAATTTCTTATTTTTTGGTAATTTTGTCATATATAAAGATATGCAATGATGATAGCTGGTATGTATGTTCATGTGTTCTTTTTGATCATGTGATGACTCTGACTGTTATGATTGTGTGTGCTTCATAACTAGAATACACTGGGGCCCTTCATAACTACATTATATCATTGTACATGCACACACAGTACCACCTGCCAAATGATGATGGAGTCCAAATACTCTGCCCTGTGGTGCAGCATCATGGGCTCACAATGTCGTTCATCCTGGAGATTATTTCATTTACTGCCTCGGTCCAGGCCAGATCACTTATTACATCACAGTCCACCTTGTCTCCAAGGACACACTAACAACCCCATTAAACAAGGATGAGAAATCCTGCGGTGAGTTGCTGCTGCCTGCAGTGTGTTTCTTTACTTCATGTGTACGTGTTCGCCTCCACGAGCGTTTGCATGTACCACAAGAAACATTATGTGGCTCCCACAACAGAGCTTAAGCCTTTACAGACTTATTAAACTTTTTTATCATCCTTTCACTCAAAAATGTATCTTCTATTTACTTTCCTCCCACAGTGAACAGCAGCGGTGTCAACAGCCTTTGCACTGAGTGATGATGATCCCCGCTGTGGCACAATGTGCTGTGACAAGGCCTGCGTCATCACTATGGCAAATTAAAAAACCTACAGTAAGTGTATGACAACGTGTTCAACAGAGCATCTGCAAGTGAAAGTGGCCTCGTGAGACAGATTCAACTCACGACCCTTGGAAAAATGGCAATCGACAAGGCTGTAAAACTAAACAAAGAATTGTTATTTGCTATTCGATGCTGTTTTGCCTCGCATACTGCGTGAAGGTTGTGTGACAGGACATTCACGGCCGTGCGCACACGAGCAGAAAAGGGAGATGGTCCGACATGGCCAGCGGACGTGAGGAAAACGCTGAGTCATTGTTGTCCTCCGGCGATTCTGAACATATAATCAATACCTCAGGGCACTTGAGGCATCAGACAGCACACTGCAATTGGAGGCCATTTTCTTGCTTTGTTAAAGTGCCAACGAGGCCCCCGCAGAGTGGCCTCAATTCTGACCCCGTCATGCCCCGGGTTTCTCAAGCAGCCACTGAAGTGCACTTCTTGTTTTGGTTGTGTGAAAGAAGAAAGAGAAAGAAAAAAACTATTCTGAGACTTTGGTGTTGCAGCAGTTGGGGTGAGTACGGTTACTTTAAAAATGTATGTAATTACCTTTTAAAAAATGTAGTCAGTAACCCAATCAAAATATCACAATATTTAAATAGTAATAAATCAGTAGATTACTACTGGTAATTATACACATTCAAATGTATTTTGTTAAGTAACATTATGCTATTCATTCACACTTTACACTATTACTACAGGGGTGTTTCTAGAGGAGGTATGGGGGGATGGGGGTGGGGGGGCACTGGCCACCCCTGAAATCTACATCGCCACCCCTAGTGCGACCCCATTATCCTCAAGTATGATTGGTTATCTGTGAAGTGAGAGGCGGGACCTTCATTTCAGTTCTTGGACGAGATTTTTTTAAGTGTGCATTGTGTTCTATTGTATGTACCCTTATTTTGTTTTTTACAAGGTTACTTTAGCCTTTTAAATAAATTATTTATATAGAAATTCATAAAATAAAAGTATTTTCATGATGTGGAGGAAGAAGTCTCACAGCAAGGGAACAGATGTACAATGGAGGGTAAGCTTTATATTTTAATGTTTGGTCTATGCAGCTAAAATTACTGCTCGGTCTTACCTGGAAATGTTTCTTTAAATTTGATGTTGAGATAATGAAATGGCAACTATCTGATTATTTAGTTTCACTGAAAGTGGTTTTGTGACACTCATGAAGTAACATGTTCGCACTGCACATGGTGTTCTTAATTTTAAAATATAGTATAAAATAATCCCCATTTTATTAAATGTAACTGTAATCTGATCTGATTTGCAACTGCAATGGAATAGTTTCCTTTTTTGTATCCTAATTACATAATCCTGTTACATGTAATCAGTTACTCCCAAAACCTGACAGCAGTGTTCTGACCATTTACTCATCATAATACAAACCATGTAACCAAGATGTAAACTTAGGTAATGACTCATTCTTCATCATCACATTCTGTCTAATAAGGCCATGAAAAAAAAGCAGTTTTCTTTCTGTTTGGATGCTATTCTGAAAAACTCACCCATTATATTTGACTGCCATGCCCTCATAACAAGCTGCCATTTGTTACACATTCAAAGGGAAATTTAATCAACACGTCCTGTTACATAAACCACAGAGATGTAGTGCAAAAACACTGAATAGTAAATGAGGTTGTGCTTTCATAAGTGGCCAAAAATCCTTTCTTTTCCCCCAGTAATGAAGACAGGCATTCAGCATCTTCAATGACAACAGTTCTTTCAGTAAAATTCTGGTCATGTCGCCATGCTCCTGCAGCACTCAGAGACAAATGCATTGTAAAGAGACTCCTACACAAATCTGAACTCACTGTGTTATTCAATGTCACAGAGAGACATTGCTGTCACACTGACAGCTTTAGGAACAGATAAGTCAAATAAGATATGTATAAAACATACAAATACAATACATTTCTTACTGAGTTAAATCCCAGAGATATCACCACTGAATTTATTTAGGATGGATGAACTCATTCCAGACATATTAGTTTTTTCATCATTATCATATGAATTCTTGACATATGGCCAAAAACAACAAAATCTAATCAGTTCATCCTTGATTGGACGCTTGTACCAGACATGCGATCACTGTGACCTTGGCCTTTGACCTTTGACCTTTCCCCACCAAAATATATTCACTTCATCCTTGCATCCATGTCGACATTTGTGCCAAGTTTGAAGACATTCCCTTCAAGCATTTCTGAGATATTACCTTTACGAGAATGGGACAGACATGAGGTCACCATCACCTTAGCCTTTGACTTTTGACCACCAAAATGAACACGCTTCATCCTTCAGTCCAAGTGAACGTTTGTACAAAGTTTGAAGAAATTCCTCAGCTTTAACCTTCACAATAACGGGATGGGCAAGAGCTCACTGTGACCATGGCCTTTGACCTTCGTCCTTGAGTCCAAGTTGACATGTGTGCCAGGTTTGGAGAAATTCCCTCGGAGAGTTCCTGAGATATCACCTTTACGAGAGTGAAACGGACATCAGGTGACCATTACCTTGTCCTTTGACTTTTGACCACCAAACTCTGTTCCATCCATTCTTGACTCCAAGTGGTTATTTGTGCCAAATTTGAAGAAATTCCCTTAAGACATTGTTTAGATATTGATATATTTCAAATAGATACAAAACATACCGGAGGCATCATCACTGAATTCATTTTCAATGGAGCATCACATGAAGGAGCTCATTCCAGACATACTCCTTCCAGTCATTTATGACCTGAAATGTCACCTGGATACACTCTTGCTTTAGGGTATCAGAAAATGCTGTTCGGACTATGGCTATGCTAATAACAAGTCAATGAGGATGCCCAGATCTTGACTAGGCTCTTCTAGCCAGCAGAGAGCTGCTTTCCAAGCAGCAGCCATATGATCAAACCCCCCTGGGGAATCTAGTATCTTACCTTTAATAATAAGTAATAAGAAATAACAACATGTCAAGGAAACACCAAATGAACCTTCTTCTGTGGTCTTCTTCTGAGCGCTGATGGAGGCTAAAATCAAGGACACCTCTGTATCCATACCCGGAGGCATTTTAGGAAGTGACCCTGCGCCACACATCCTGTCTACTGAAATATTCTCTGTGTGGAGGGCAGAGCTAAAGCTCAGACCTATGCAGTGTTTGGATAAGAAGGAAAAAGCCGCTGGCCTCCACATTCGCACAATAGAGCCTTTGAATTCGTGCAACACCTTAGACGGGGTGGGAGCTGTTTTTATTGCTGAGGTTATGGAGCTTCGATTTCCATCCTCACAACCTGATTAGGCAAGGCAAGTTTATTTATATAGCACATTTCAGACACAAAGGCAATTCAAAGTGCTTTACATAAGCATATACATACACTACAGAAATAAAAGATATTAATAAAAGAAAGATTTAAAGGAAAAAGTATAACAATGTAAAATCTTGACACTGGGAAAAACAGTGTTAAATGGAAAGGTTTTTAGCCTTGATTTAAGACCGCAGGTGTTCTGGAAGTTTATTTCAGGTCATTCAAACCGAAACCTGCTTTTGCATATTTGGTTCCGTTCCTGGTGACAGTGCTTCAGTGGTTACTAATAATTTGAAATTGATTCTTTAATTAAGAAGATTAAGAGTGCAAAGCTCTAAGAACTGCAGTGATGTGTTCCAGTTTCTTAGTTTTCGTAAGGACTCAGGCAGCAGAGTGTTGAATAAGTTGCAGTTGTCTGATTGATTTATTCCAGAGACCTGTGAAGACAATAATCAAGTCTACTAAAAACAAAGGCATTAACAAGGTTCCCAAAGTCTTGCTGAGAACTGAGTCCTTGAAGTCTATTTTTTAGGTAATAGTATGGTGATTTTGTAATTCTGTTGATGTAGGTTTTCAAAATTTCAGAACTATATCAAGATTCCTGACCTGCTTTAAGGTCCTAAACATTAGGGCCTTGAGATGAGTGCTTATATTTAACTACTCCTTTTTGGGCAGCCTGTCCTCACCAGAAAAGCGTGAATGTTGGTCACGAGTACAAGCATCTTATTCCAATTGATATATCAGTTTATTGTAAGGCAGCATTCCTCTGTGGACCTAGTAAACATGACAGAAAAAATTATGAGGAAGAAAGTCTGCACTTGGAGAAGGTGGGGTGGATGGACGGCTTCAACAAGCACAGGACTTTCACCCAGGAGAGTCCTGTGTTGTTATTTAAAGTTTTGAGTAACTTAAAAAGTTGCTAGGCATGTTACGTCTGTCACATCACTTCTGTCATGTGAGTGACACCACTGTTGTCACATGACAAAAGTAACCAGACTGCGAAGCTTTAAGACTTAAACTACTTGTGTCATGTGAATTTTGTTGTTGCACAAGTGACATCACTTTTGTCACTTGACATATGTAACAGTTATTTTAGACCCAAACCACAATCTTTTCCCAAGCCTAACCAAGCAGTTTTATTTCCTAAACCTAACCAGACTGCAATCCTTATACAACTTAAATCACATATGTAATGTCATTTGAGTTATGTCATGTGACCTATGTAACATAGTTAAGGTCCAGTAAGCCTGTCACTGTCGTTACTCTTTACTAGTAATATATGTTAGGGAGAGTAATTGACAATCAACTTTTTCTTGTGTTTTAGGTATGAGGATGTGTTGTTTTTCAGACCAAAATCAGCTGTTTCTTTTTTTTTATTTTTTTTTATCTTTATTCAAATGGAAAATAAAATGTGGCTCATCCAATCACTGATTTGTTTGATGCACTTGTTTAGTGCTCCATTGCTCCATTTTTTATTTTATTCTTGTTTTGCCTTTATTTAACAAGGCAAGTCATTAAGAACAAATTCATATTTACAGTGGCAGCCAGGCAAAAGGCAAGTGCCTCTTGAGGAAAAAGGAGCAGGAACAAAAACCATATCAAAAGTTAAAAGACAGCAACACACACAACAGGTGTTACATTCAGTATAAAACGCTGCCTCAGGCAGGTGGCTAACAGACAGCAGCATCAGGTAGTACAACAACAACAAAGTAGCATACACAAGCAGCAAGACAGGCAGTGTAAGGTAACAACAGTAGACGACAGGCACAACAACAAAAGCTGAACAATCATGCACAGTAACAGTAAAAGGCAAACCGCCACGCTACAAAACAAAGCAAGGCAATGACAGCAAGAACCAAACAGGCAGACAGAGTGGTATAATCATCTGGGTTTATTGTTGTTTATTGTTATGTAAATCTGGGTGTCATCTGCATAATTTATTGTTTTAAAAGATGCAAGCTAGTGGTAACATATAGATGCTGAACACAGCTGGACCAAGAATGGACCCCTGGGGGACTCCACATGTCATTACTGTTCATTCAGATTTGTAAGGACCAACTGACACAAAATAGGCTCTATCCTGCAAATAGGATTTAAACAAGTTCAGGGCTCTGCCAGAGACAACTGGCAAAGTTTTTCAGTCTCTCCAGTAATATTTAATGGTCCACAGTGTCAAATGCAGCACTGGGATCCAGGAGTACTAAGACAGACTTTGATTAGCTGCACTGTTTATATTTAACCAACATCCGAGAGAGTCAAACTTACTCTGTTTCGTCCTAAATAAATGATTGGCAGACACAAGTGCTCTCATTTCCATAAATTAAAGCATGGAGCTCTGCAAGACTCAGTCAGGGTTTGAGCATTTTGAAGTCGTGGTCCAATTAATGCTGGACTACACTGCACTGCTGCTGGAAACTTTGAGCCCCGAGGAGGCAATCTGTACGATATCTTCTCTTATTTGTCATACACTGTCTGTTTGTCCTTGCTTCTTTTTGACCAGCCAGCCAACAGCCTGCAGCTTCTCTGCATTTTCAGTCGATGAGTTCTTGTAGTGCTTCTATCCTGACATTTGACTGAATAATCAAGGCTACAGTAACGCATTTCAATCTGTTTAAAAGTGTTGGTGATAATGTAGCTCCCCTGGCTGCGTTTCTCCCTTCCCTTTTCCCCTCAATTTGGAATGTCCAATTACACTGTCCATATCACTCCACTGCTGGCCCGAGGAGGGTGAAATCAGTCACGTGCCTCATCCAAATACACAAGGAGTTGTCGTAGACTACGTCGCTCATATGCTACACAGTCCTTTGGTCCACTTCCTGCCATCCCCACACACATTAGCCCTCGGTACAAGACTTGTGTCTGAAGAACAAAACTGTGTGGCGGCTGGCGTCCAGTCAGTATCTGCTTTGCAAAGATTAACTTAAAACAAAGGGTGTGTCAGACATTTTTATCACATCTACCAATCAGTAGTATAACAGACGTTCACAATTATAAACTTGTTCGCTCCATCACTTTTGTGAATGTCAAACATGGCTGCCATATTGGTATGAGGTAGCCACGTCTCCTAAGGGCCTGGCCACACCTCTTAATTCACGGGCATTAATGCATGTCTGCCCATGAAGGCCTATCTTTAATTCAAATCATTATTTTTGTCTGATTTTGTGTTGTTACAAATGTCAGACATGCATTTAAGATACAGGATACTATGAAATGTTTTTTTTTTTTAAATACTAAAACACTTTGTTTTGCAGATGGTAACAGTGATATTTCTATAATATAATATTCAAGATAAAATTTAACATAATTAGATTCTAAGTAGATTTTTTCCTGCTGCATGTAACATGGCTGCTATGATGTTTATGATTTGTTTTTAAATAAATGAAGACTCAATAAATTAAAAGGACATAATTACAATAAACACTATGGTAAAACCACTTTATGATAGGCTTCATATGTTCTAGATTTTTACACATTGACACCAAAACAGAGATCTGATTCTTCAGGGAAACTGAATCTAATTAGCACTTAAATTCAGTTTCAATTCAACAGGCTTTCCTGACATGAATATCATATAAAGCATTTTGCTAATACTATATGATTATATTACATAATAATAATAATAATAATAATAATAATAATAATAATAATAATAATAATAATACATATATTTGCTTTAGTTATTGGATGTTGCTTCTTTCCTAATCCTACTACTGTAAATAACCTGCATGCATGCTAATACTCTGAGTAGTAGAAATACTTTGTACTTTTACTGAAGTATATTACAGTACTTTTACTCAAATTTTGAGTAATATTTTAGCAGTGTAACAGGACTTGTGCTTGAGTACAGATTTTAAGTACTCTTTCCACCACTGCCAGTATGTGGCAGTAATAAGGGTTTCCCCCGTATTCATGAATACGACAGTTTGGAAGGCATTTCTGGTGTCCCCTTCAGGAATTGCTATTGTGACATTTTTTCTGTTTATTTGTTCCCTCCAACAGTGAAATGAAACATCAACGCTTGGTGCCAGTCTGCCTGAGAAGAACGACAGCAGCGGCTGTTTCAGCAAGTGCCCAAAAATGACAAATGAAAATGTTCAAGTGAAAAGAAATATGACCAAATAGCTTGTTACGACTCATATTTTCGGTAGCGGCGGCGGCAGTTATGACTGGAGCAAAGGAGGAAGTCAGGTGACAAAGTATAAAGACAGTATAAAGTTTGAAAATCTATGTTATGCATAAGATACTACGACTGTGTCCCAATATGAGCCATCCACATGTGATTTAGATGAATAGAAAGACATGTTTGTGAAATTACAATGTAGTGCACTGAGCCTCTGAAACAGTCAGGGATCAGGCTGTTTTTCCTCAGACCACAGGCACGTCCATCATCCTCCAAACTCTTAGTTAAGTCCTTTGAGCTATTTATCTACACAACAGAGCAAAAGAGCTCCTCTCCTGCTCCCTCCCATCCTTGTATTCCTGTTTTGTGTCTGCTCCAGCAGAGTGCATCTCAGGATCATTGATGGATGTAGTTCCTGTGTGAAGGCGCTGACACTTTTGCTGAGACAACAAAGAGGAAAGCGTTAACTTTGTGACTGCATTAAAACAAATCTGAGAACCGCCTTGCTGCAAATGTGCGGTTTCTATTTAGACTAATGACACTCTTAAAAAACTTAGTGTTGATGAAGTGTGATTGCATTGCTTAGAATTATGCAATAGCGTGAGGAAAAAACATAATTTGCGAACTGTGTAATGTGTAGATTGTATATTCTTAGTGTGCGCTCAGCAATCTCTGTTATTGCATGAATTGGTAATGTCATTGCTGTCACCCTCGCTCAGTGATTTACAGTTTCAGCATTAAGAGAGGTGTCAACACCAAAAACAAATGGTCCAGGAGTTAATATGCTGGCGTGCGCAACATACGAGCCATATTTTCAAGGACAAAGTGTTCTGCATACATTAAAACCATTTAAATTTGAGAATATCTCTCAAGACGTGAATGCAGTGGAAAAATTCTGACTCATAATTGAAACCCTGAAGCAGTGACAAGATTATACCAAAGGGTGCTTCGGTTGCAGTGACTCTTGATAAGGTATGTGACAGAAGACATCCCTCCATGTGTCGTGCAGTGGTGGTGAAAGCACATAGAAAGATGGTGCTTTTATATTTCAACACCTTTTTTTGTGCATACGTGTCGGGCAACCAGACACACACAGACACACACATGTGCAAGACTGACTATTGAGATCTCTCCTTGTCTTGATTCCAGCTGTAGTTCCTTTGGCAGTAACAAAGGTTGAGGAGTGTTAATGTTTCACTCACTCTGCCAGTATATCTGCCAAGTTCCTAAAAATGCACCGTAGAGAAAAACTGCTTGTGCTAACACAGCCTCTCTCTGTAGCCTGGTCTCGTTCCCAACTCGTCACTAACTGACGATTTGTCACCGCCCCTTGGCAATTCATACAGACACACACACAATAGGGGGGAGTGGGGTAAGATGCACTAGTGGGTAAGATGAACCACCCTCTGTTTCTGAATAACACGTGTACATTTGTTGTCATGTGGTCATAAATTTAGGAAACACCCATCATTTCTATCTGGCTGTGATGGAGAGAAGCACATGGGAGAAGTCAAAAGTTCTTTTGTTTGTTTTGTTTTGCTTTTTTTAACAAATAAGGCAAGTCATTAAGAAGAAATTCTTGCTTAGAAAGGTAGCCTAGCAAAAGGCAAGAGCCTCTTGAGGAAAGGGGTGAGGAACTAAAAAGTTATACACAAAAAAAAAGTAAATTTTCTGCATATCATGCATCTTGACTTATGCTTAAACAAATTTATCCATGTCAAAAAATGTGTATTGTACAGGCTGGTGATTTGCCAATATATAAAATCATGTGAATAATTTAGCTAAAGATTACCCTGAATTGCTAAGCTAGGCAGGTCCGCCCCCAAAATCGTGGCTATGGGGCAAAGTGATCCAAACGCTGTAGGGTAAAAGGAGCCAGTAATTCAATGTAATATTGAAGTAACATTATGAATCTATTCTAACTTGAAGCTACTACAAGAAACTTTTATATTGTGTTGATTTTGGAGGCCCTTGTGGACAAAAGTGGTAGTGTTTCCAGCATCCAATGCAGTGATTCCGTATGTATAAATAAAATTCTGCTTCTTTTTAACTTGCTAACATAACTCATCTGATTTAAAGGAGAGTCCAACCTGGCAAGCATCAGTAACAGTTATAGAGTAACCGATGGTCTCATTAACTTATGAAGATCATTAAACTGAGGGTGTTTCACAACCAATTAAACACTCCTTGTGTTAGCTTTGAAACAACAGCTTCAAAATCATTTTGATGCTACACTGACTATTAATAGAGTGAATAGTTCATCTCATATTTCACACCTGTTCTTTATGCAGTATGTGACTTTGGTGGCCAGACCGCGACAAGTGAGCTAGTGAACACTTTACAGCAAGTCACACACCACCAACTGCGTCATTAATTTAAATTTTTAACTGGCTCTTATGTTATGGAGGAAATGTCTTCTGAATTTCCCTCTGATGTCCTCCGGCTGCTCCGCCTCAACCAGTAACTGCTAACTGCTGCTTGCTGTAGTTTAGCTGGCCATGCTGGGAGCTCGGAGTGTTGGTTGGTAACGTAACATACACGATCTTATCCTAAATCCTAAAGTAGTTTTTGTGCTTAAACCTACCTTACTGCAAATGATTCACACGTGTTAAAGAGGCTCTCTGACGGTGTCTGATGCAGCCACTAAAGGGTATTTTGTGCGTCAGTATCAGACACTGAGGGGTGGGGACAAATTGTCGGTGTGTGACAAGTTGGGATTTTCTGTCCCTCTCCTTCTGTACTGACATTTCCAATAACTGTCCCTCATGCACTGCAATTTGCTGCCTCATTTTTTCCTTCCCCTCTTTGCCGTGTCAACACACAACACAAAGCTCACATCAGCTTGATTGAAACTGTTAAAGCCTAATTCAGCGACTCCTTTCATACTCTACTGCTCCATCAAAGCTTAAAAGCATTTCTTTTTTGATAGTGTCAGGGAGAGCGTGTTTTTCCTCCTTGGGTCTTACGTCACAGCATTCAACATGTACAATGACCTACATGGTGAGACAGGGCCAGACTGAGTTCCTCTCAGACCTGAGGCTGTTCTGTCAGCCCACCTGAGTCCAGCAGAGCAATGGGAGACCCTCTGGGTCTGTTGCCGGGTAGAAGCACATCTCCACCCCTCGCTGTGATTGGCTGATGCAGTCTTTATGGCCCAACCTCTTGGAACGCTGGTGTCTTCTTTGAGCACAGCCTTCTGTCACAAATCCTAACAACTGCTCTGCGGACAGGTATTTGTGATTTGTTGGCTGCTAAAGTTAGAGAACACAGTTAAGTAATCTGATCCAGCATGTGTCAGTGTACAACTTTACTCAACTGAATATCAGCTCAATCCAAAGGCTTTCAAAAGCTAACTTTTACTTTGCTTTATTAAAGTTTTTTCCCCTCCTGCTCCATATCTGTTAAAGTTGACTAAACCTTTAACTACTTTTGCGTCTAAGGACAGACATATGTAACATCGGACAATATGACCCTCACAATAAAAGGCACTTGACAGTGAACACAGTGCTGCCCCTCAGCAGGGGCGTGTCTAGATTTTTTTGGACTGGGGTGGCCCAAGCCCGACACTGACTTATGCAGGGGTGGCAGGAAGTACATGTTTACATTTTAATTTGCATTTATCATTGTTGAAGACCCAAAGTGATTCTTGTTTTGTAAAAATGTGTCAAATATACATTGAATGAAAGAAAATGTTTTAATATTTCATCAACTAAAATGTGTGTCATGGCCTATTTAATCTACAGCTGGGCACCTTTTTCCTCTAAATTTTGCTTTTAGCTCTTCTTAAGTCTGTCTGGACTAGCAATGGATGCCAAATCCAAGGAATCACCCATTTGCTGTATACAATTTTGTGCATGTATGTGTGTGTAAAGTTAGTGTATTTGTGAGTAGCATAAACTGAATTATAAATAACATCTCATATATACCCTTATGTTGTTAAATGAACAATAAAGTAAATTAACTTTACAAAAATTAAAAGTAGAATACATACAACAAGACAACAATGCATATTTTAAAAATACTTATCAAACGGTTGAAACTAAGGCCCCGCCTGTGCCTGGGCAAATAGAGACATACGTGAGGATGATGGGATGGCCAGACAGATTTCAGGGATGGCCTGTATATGCAGCATTTTAATATACCAGTCAGTTGCAGCCTGATCTGAGTACATCTTCCAACAGCACAGTTATGTTATGACGGTTCTTCGATGGCTCACTGGTTGAACCAACTTTGAACTTGCACAGGCACCGAAGGTTCTTGTTGGTTAAAAGTAAAAAATGACAAAACAAAACAATTTATAAAACGGGTAATACAGTGCAATTTCCATCTCTGTGTTGGCACTGACATTATTTCTTAAATAATTGTTTTATGATTCTCAAAATGCATTAAAATGCATAGATTATGCTATAGTCTTTAACATTTTGTCAGGGTGGGGGTGGTTGCTTCCAAAGGGCTAGGGCTCATGACCTCAGTGTTTCTAAAATCATGGCTACGGCCCTGTGGGTGATTAAGCTCACGGATGACTTAAGTATTTATTACATTTTACCAGAAGTTCCTTGGTTACAGTAGTTCTGTTCCAACAGGGTTTTATTAAACAAAATCTGAGTTTTGTGCCGTGTTTTACTGATCTGGATGCATGCTCTGCTCCCTGCCTACCCTGCTGCTCTTATGTTCGGCACCAGCAGTACGAAGCTTTTTGAAGCGGAGTGCACCCAGGTGTGAGATTGCATAATGTAATCCCCCCTCAAACTGCACCTAGACCTGCTGTATGTACGGGGCTTCCAGAGAGACTAATTTCTGTGAAAGAGGAGACATTCATGTTGTAGATCATGTACATGCTGGCTCCATCCTCATCTCATCTGAGGCCATCTGCCCCTCCATCATGACATGCAACCACCCATCTCACCTCAAATACTCTTTCATCCTAATCCCTCGTTCTCTACCACTAATTAGTTGGCATGAGTGTCCCAGCAATCTGTGTCGTACTGCAGATGAAAATGGAGGCTGTATGTTGATGTTGCCCTGAATTCTAATCTCTCAAAATCAGGACAGTGTTGATTCAAACAACTGATAATCATGTTACATCATGCAGTAAATGGATGCGCCTCAGTTTTTCCTTTCCACATAAACCTCTTCCCACAAATAGAAATGTAATCAAATATCTGGAACAAATGTTCTATTAGTTGGATAAACTCCTCATGATTTTTGCATTTATTTTTCTTTTGGTGTTTCCCTCCAGGAAGCAGATACTTTGGTTGCTTTGTTGTTTACTTACTATGTTTGAAAGATGCTGATTTAGGTCGGCACAGAACATGACTTTTAACTGCAATATATGTCTAAAAGCTAAAACTGAATGAAAACTGACAGTGCTGTATTGATTTGTAGTTAAGGAGGGTTTTTTTTTATCAGGAGACAGAAAAACACTCTCTAGTATTCTTTAAAGAAAACACAAAGGTACCTGTCATCGTCATATTCAACAGGTATGGTTTCACTCTTGATATTGTCTTTTGATGTAGATCTTTCATGTATTAAAGGGACACTACTGAAGCGAGGTTGTGTAAGATATGTCAATAGTCAGTGTTTTACACCCATATGGAGAAGCAGGAATCCTGCTGGAGGAAGCTAAGCCAAGCATTGCTCTGGACAGGATCTGTAGCATAATATATTTTAGCCATCACTGCTTTACGAACCAAATATCACTCTTTCCCAAAGCGACCAGATTCCACTGGTGAAATCACTAATTTTACCTCGCAGAACACAGGAGTTGCTGGTCTACTGCTGCCTCGATTGGTATTTGGCTTATGTAACAGTGGTTTGCTGTCAGAAAAGTCTGTCTGACAGCAAGGTAAAGATGTGAAAATATTCTAAATATGCTTAAACTGATGTTGATTTTTTTATCGTGGGTTTCTTTTAGGTGTCTAAAATATGTTTTCCTGCTCACACTGTCCAGTAATGGAACAAGCGATGATGAACGATTGTTTCTTCCTTCCTTTCATTCTTTCTTTTTTGTAAATTAATACAAGTCACACTGCTTATGAGCAGTGTGCACCATGCCATGCACTAGCTGAACATTTTGCTGATGCGCATTCATGTAACGACGCCTGCAGGCTAGTTCAGGCAGTCAACTTAAGCTACGTCGCAATCACATGTGACACACCTCACAGTCTGTAGTACAAACCAAACGCACCCTTCCAAGTTGGCAGTCTATTTAAACTGCTAAACCTCCCATCTCTCCCTCTGCCTGTCAGTACCATTGCGTCACTGCCTGCTCATTCAGCCCCACCACCACAGACCAGGGGGTCCAAGATATATGTTCATCATTATGGTTATTTCTCAGATTAAACTAATCCCCACCCTGTAAAGAAAGAACAACAAACCGTTCTATTAAACAGCACATGAAAGGAACAGATTCTTATCACTACTGCCATCTACTGTAGATAATACTAATCTGAACTATCCCTTTAACAAATTGTCAAAGTCCTGAAAAGCAGCAGGAATATTGTGCATACACTTTATTAGCTGTAACAAGCAGGCCTGCAAATACTCAATCTTAAAATCAAACATTTGAGATACCATGCTGGGATGGAAGTCTGCTTTGCTAAACACACAGAGGGAAGTTATTTGGAACAAATAGTGTCACACAGGATAAATTTAAAAAAAAAGACAAAAGAACAGTGCAAAGTGACGTGTACATATTAAGTTGAGTCTTTAAAATGGGGAACTGACAGCACTCATTTTCTTCTGACAAGTCGATTGTGTAAGAGAAAACAGGAATTAACTCATTATGTAAATCTGCTTATAGAGTATTTTAAAGGACTTGGCTGCATAGTCTTTCTGGGTAAACATCATGTTTGCTATTTTTATATAAATAATTTTACCATTAGGTAAATAACAGTGAATGCCTCAGTTGGCTAAACAAGTCAATGTAAGTGGAAGTCGTTCCCTGCTGGTACATGTTCTGTCTCCCTCCCTAATGGGCCTGCTTCCAAACAACACTGCATCACTTGGCCTGGCACCGCCATGGTCTTCCCCCTAAACTAACATACACACACAGACATACCTACGCTCGCACACACACAGAGGCACACACAGAAAGAGGCTGCCAAAGTCCCGAAGCGAGGGCTGACAGTACGAAAGAGAGAGGAGCTGCATCGCCGGGTTGCTCACAATTGGCAGGATTGAGAACTGAGTTATCCACTGGCCTTGTTCACCTCCCTGCAGGGTAAATAAACTGCCCTTGTAAACCCTAATTCATCAGTTAAACAAATTTTAGTCATAGTAGTGCACAAAAATTCAGGACAGTCAAAATAAAATGAAAACTTGATAAAAGATATAAAGCCTGTGTAGCCTAATTACGTCAAGACAAATTAATAACAGATACATTGTGCGTATATTTTGATAGTTGAACAAACTAAAAAACTGGTTGTAAAAACATGTAGTCAATATAACATGTAGTCAATTTCTTGTTGAACTAGGAGAGCTCACTCAGTAGAGTGCAGATCCCCAGACAGGCAGCAGAATAGTGAAGCACCTACTGCAATGCCGCCACAACAGCCAGATGCAACCGTCTGAGGTTTGCAAAGTTCTGCTGGGATTAAAATGACATCTGTATACGTTGTCCTGAGCTAAAACAAGATTCAAACCAGTAGTTGATCACTCGCAGCCCCTAGCGGCTGGTTAAGAAGAATGACAAGTCAGCTGTCGATGGTCGTATAAAACAGAGCAGTCAAAAAATAGATTTACCACTTTGCACCAACCAGTCAAGTTACAGTTTGGCTTAATGTTTCTCCAGACTCATATAATGTATGTAGTGAAGACTATATTGACCTGTGACTTTGGAGGAATTAAAAAAAGCATTAAGTGTATTTTTGGCAAAGGAAGTTCTCACTATACATGTGTGATTCCAGTGAATAATTTCCACAGAGAGACATGCTGTCTCAGAGGAGGACAGAGGGTATAGATAGAGAGCTAGAGAGCTGAACATTATGATGTCACAATGAAACTGACCTTTGACCTTTTGGATGTAAAATGTCATCACCTCATCCTTCTATCCTGTTAGATATTTGAGTTAAATTTTGTCAAAATTAGTGTATGAATTCTTCAGTTATGGCCAAAACAGTTTAATGGGGTCACTGTGACTTTGACCTTTGACCACCAAAATTGACTCAGTTCATCCTTGAGATTAAGTGGTTATTTGTACTAAGTTTAAAGGTATTCCTTCAGGGCGTTCTTGAGATATTGTGTTCAAAAGAATGGGACAGTCTGAAGACATAATGCCTGTAGCCACAGATGTTTCCAGTGTGAACCATTAAAGCTGTTTTTTAAAAAGTTTTAGGCTGATCAGTCCAGTCGTATCCAGGACTGAGATCTAGGTCTGTTGATCATGCACACACACACACACACACTCATGCACACACGGAAGCGATCCCCTGGCAGAGATAAATATTTGTGACCGAAAAGCACATTATTACAATACAAGTCGCAGTGGTTTTACCAACCTATTTTCTTGTACATACAATTTATGAAAAATTAGTCAAAGCAATATTTATTTTCAGAGTGCAGGTGCAGCATATTTCCAGACTTCCCAGCACATATTGTATGAGAGTTAAAACTCCTGAGACCCTTCTTTTTCATAGTTTGAGAAAAACATGACGAAAACTTGCTGTGTGTCTCTAATACATTTAAAGATAAATCATGGTTGTATTTACAATAATGATGACACTGCAAATCATGATAAAGGTTAGTATTGAATTCAGTCCCTACCTCCTCACACACAAACTGAGAAAATGTAAAAGGAAATCAAATGTTTGTAATGTTTGTCAGTGTTACTGAACAGTTGTTGGTTCAACTTAGTATCTTAAGCTTACTGAACATGTTTTATTAAGTTCAGTTAACTGACTCAAATATGACTTAAAGCTAATTATTCAACCTAAATCAGATACATTACTCATTTTTAAGTTAAAACAGCTGAAAATTATTTAAACTGCATATTAAAAGTTTTGTGTGCACTAAACCCTAACAGTGCACAACCTTTTACAAGCGCAAAGTGTGCACTTTAATCCACTGTTTGAAATTAACCAAAGCAACTGCTGTAACCCCTTGAGCAAGAAAGGCTGAGTGGTGCAAACTATTTCAACAGAAATTGCATGTGTGTGTGTGTGTGTGTGTGTGTGTGTGTGTGTGTATTTGTACACCTGAGCTGTCAGCATGGTTATGTGATGTCCCTCCAGAGATTGCACTTAACCCAAACAAGGAGCAGGAGGAGGATAGCAGTGGAAATTTTTCCTCTAACGCTGTCGGTAAAGGCAGAGATAGGAGTCTAGACAAAACACTGCCATGTTTAATGTAAACCCAATGCATTACATCAAGCAGTGTAATGCAGAGTAAAGCTTTTGATTGTTGGACAACAGGAAGATAAAGCCAGCAGTCAGAATAAACTATGACATCCCTCTCATGTTTTATTCATCATGGTGCATGCTGTTACTTTATAAGATGAGACAAGGGAGAGTGTTGAAGAAGTAACTCCTAAATCATTTGAGCACTCACTATGAGAAAAGACTTGTCTTTTAAAGCTATAGCCTTTTAATATTGGGAGGGAATAAAAATTTAACAGTGTAATGAGGAAAAGAGGACGAGCGTAGGAAAACATCAGGTGATTTCTCATCATCGTCTGCTGTGAGCAAGGTTAAAGATCTGGAAAAATCCACGATTTTCCAGGAGCGGCTCAGGGAAGGGTCACCGCTGTCTTATCACAGGTCGGAGCAGACTGCACCGCTGCGCCGTGACCGCAGGAGCACACTTTGGCTTCTCCTCGCTCCCCGCCTTCCTCCCTCCATCTCTCTTTCCTGCGCCCCCTCTATCGCTTGACCACCTGGCATCAGGCAGCGCACTCCCCTTCCATCTGCTCATATTCTCAAGCCGAGGGAACACTGAGGGACAGATGGATGGATGAAGGGGTTGGAAAAAAAGGAGAGGGAAAAGTAAACAGTCAGGTCAGCAATGAAAGCAGCTGAGTATCTTTTATCAGCTTTAGATTAACTGAGAGCCCGAGCGCTACACGATTGCACACATGATAAAAATCAGCAATTATTAACTTGTGTTTTGCGCTGAGAGAGGGGAAAAAATAACCACGTGAGGTCCACTTTTAAAAGGAAAGCCTTTCATTTGTGTTGCAACAGCATTGCTTTTTGTGTACAAATGAGACTGACCTGAATACCATTTAATCAATATTATTAGAGAGGGCCTATCTGCTGCATACATGAGAAATGTCAGAAGAGCACGCTGAAGCATACAGTCACAGCACGCCAACATATTGATCGGCTGTGCCTTTTTTATATTGATTCAGATTAAAGCACCTTTCCTATCTGACAGCCATCGGTCATTTTTTTTTTTATGATTCAATCAAAGAAAGTGGCTTCTCATTTTAAAATGTCAAGGTCTTGACCGGCATGTTTGTGCTGCATGGATTAATAAAGTGGCCTTGATAGAGTACACTGATGGGACTGCGTTGTTGTAAATGAAAATCATGTATATAAACTCAGCATTAGACATGCAATCAATGTGTGTTTTTATGTTTGTATAACGGTGTCAGACATATGGTGCATAATTGATGTTTGCTTGGCAAATGGGTAATGAACGGTGCAGTGCATGAGGCTGAAGTAATGACACTTTGAAAGGCACAACATGTACTGACAATTGTGTACCATAATCATTCAGTGGACGTCAACACAGACTATGTGTGTCTGTGTGTTGATGTGTATTAGTCATGTTGTGGAGACATACGTTCCTTATAGGGACAGAACTTCCTGAAGGGGGCTCAACTTACTTATCTTCCTTATGGGGACTCACTGTTCTTAAGGTGGCTCAACTTCCTTATGGGGACTTGCCTTACTTAAGGGAACTCAACGTCATTATGGGTAGTGTTAGGGGATCAGGGTTAGGGTTAGGATAGGTAGGTAGGTAAGCAGGGTAAGGGTTAGGTTTGGGCGAGTAGTTGTTATTGGAAGGGTTAGGGTAAGTCTACAGGAAATGAATTTAAGTCGATGTAATGTCCTCTGAAGTGATGGAAACATGATTGTCTGTATGTGTGTATTATCACCAGGCAGAATGATAACTACAGGGTTGCTGCCTGTCTCTGATGTCAAAGACACAAGCTGGCAGTTTAATGTCTCCATTAATAAGCGCAGCTCAAGTGATCTGAGCAGGAACACAGCGCTACGTTGGTTTCTTGCCCCTCACTTTCACATTTCCCAGGAGCCATAGAAATGCAAATCAGTTTAGGTATAAATACATACACAGAGGCCGCACATCAAGGGATTTAAAATGCCCATCTCTGAATGGCTTGTCAGAGGTTCAATTTGCCACGTTTGTGGGGTGATCAAAAGATAACAAGATCCATGGAGAAAAAGAGCCTTTCAAACTTTGTTTTGGCATAATGAATTCATTTAGCGCAGCCTGTTGTCTTATACAAGCCCCACTGGTAGCATAGCGCTCTAATTGAGTGCAGTGGCGAGAGACCAGGTCCAGCCATTTAGAGTAAAACATGAGCTTACTGCTGAGGACACAAACACCAGCTACAATTCAGATGAGGCTCATATTTTTCCATCAAAGTCCCACAAATATCCTACCATCTCCTCAATGTTCCCAAGGCTACCTGCTCTAAATTGGCTCAAAACCCACAACCTGGTCTGTGCAGGAGTCACTGCAGCATCTTCAGCCACTCACTGGATGACTGTGAGATGCTTCAGCAATTTATGAATGCAGTAGTGACTCCTTTTGCCTCCTGCTTTGTTTTTGTTTGTTTTTTTCATTTCTAGCTTTGCAAAGCCAGATGTGCAACTTTGCAGCAGCAACATTCAGTATATTGGGGACAACTACTTATTGTCATGGTCCTAAGAAATCCAGAGCTAACAAAGCTATATGCAGAAGATTTGTAATGTTTGAATCACTGCCTCTCAACCCATTCTCATCTCAACTCATCACATACCGATGATTTGTCCCCGCTCCTCTGTGTATCACACTAAAGCACAAAGCACCCTGTAGCAGCTGTAACTGACGTAGCCAGAAAGCCTTTTTTAGCACATGATTAATGCAGTGAAATGGTCACAGGTAGGTTTAGGACAAAAACATGTCTTTTTTAAGAAAAAAACAACAATTCAAAGGCAACACAGCATCCCTTACTGGTTACAACATGTGTAAATGTTGCTTTAAACAGTCTGCAAGGTAATCTGCAAAAGCAATTGCTTTAACGTGTGTAATCTTTGTTTTGTTTTATTGGTTTGCTTGCTTTAGTGTTGTGACATCTCTGGTGATATGCAGTCATGGCTGTGGTGTTCTGGGCAGCGTTTCCCAGTGATCTCTTGGCAACAGTGTTACCACAGTGTTGTTTAGATTCACTGAACTGACAGCAGCTCCACAAACCCTAAACAAAAAGCATGCATTGTTTTACTGAGAGTGATAACACCCAGTAAATTATAGAACACTAAACACTACAAAGTAAAGTAATACCTGCACTGTATATGTACATCAACAACATTCCTGCTAATGTAACATTTACTACTACCTACCACCTTATCTGATAATAGCATTATATTGACATAAGGCAGTAATTCAACCAGGGTTACTTACTGACTGCCAAGGCTACCTCTGCAGCTGCCAGGGGGTATGTGGAAATTAACTCACTTCAAAAAATGGATTTGATTAAAAAAAAACAAAAAAAAAAAAAACTGTCCACATACTTGTTTTAAGGAGGAAAATAAACACCCAAACAGGATTAACTTGGTGTGATTTGAATATGAAGTGAGTTCACTAGGCTACAGGTTGTAATTGAAAGTGTATATAACAGTTAGCAAGTAAGTCATTTGTAGTTATCTAAAAGCAGTGATTAAATAGGTTAAGTAAAGTATTAACAATTTAAATGCTAAGTTGCAACTACATGGCTGAGTGGTTAATACTAATGCATAAGATTTTAAATAGTTTGCCAAAAGTAATTGATAAAAGTAATGAAAAAAATAGCCAAAACTCATTAGCCAAAAATACAGAATAAAAATGCAAACAGCTATCTAAGGTCATTTAAAACAGATCAAATAAGTAATTAACATTACAGTAGAAATAGCTAAAAACAATTAAAAACACCCAAAATGGCTAAAACTACTAAATAAATAGTTTTTATAGTTAGTAAGTTAGTATAGCCAAAAATATGGATAAGTCATTAATAGTTATCAAAAACTGATTAAAAAAACTGTTGAAATAGTTTGCCAAGAGCAAGGAATAAACTGCTGATGTGGTACAAAAATAGCTGAAAGATTCAGCTGTTGCAACATGTTCTCATCCCATCTCGTTATACAGTATACTGACAATTTGTCACCGCCCCTCGGCGTCTGATACTGAAGTACATGGTACACTTTAGCCTTTGTATTTGCATTTTTAACACGTTATGAATGCTGTGAAATGGTCAGAATTGGGTAGGTTTAGACACACAAAATAATACTTGGTTAGGTTTAGGATCAGACCATTTCTGGGGTTACAGTAACTAAGTCATGTGATGTACGACACATGACGTACATACATCCACCCCCTGCTCCTCTATGTACATAATCCTCCCTCTTTATACTGCGTGAACAGCCCGGGGTCTTGTACAGCCACAGATGGGTTTACATTGAAGTCACTTTAAACAACCAGTGTGTCACTTTCAGGCACAGATGATACACATTTGCAGCTGAAACTAATGCACCGAGCTGTATGAGTCGCCTGTATGGGTCACCGAGGTGCAGTGACAAATCATAGGTATCTGATGAGTTGGGAGTGAGACTAGGCTGGCTGATGAACATTTAATTCAACTTGAGTAAAATAATTTAGCAGAAGATGCTCTCCCAGCTGGACCAGGAAGCTGTTGCTACATCAATTAGAACCTTCATCATCAATCAAATCAAACACACACAGGAGTCTGTTGTAGTTAATTTCACAGTCAACAAGAGTCACACAGCCAGTCTGTTTGGATGCTGGACAAGAGGCACTGGACTGTTTCCTCCCATTGCTCGACACGACTGAACCAGGTGGTGACTTATTCACTGTTACCGTCCTGTAGCATTAAAGTGATTGTCACTGTGACATGATACATTACCATCAGCTGCTTAAATGTAGAAACCCATAAAATGAAGATATGCACCTGACACATGGTTATTTGTGTGAACCCCTAAACAAAGTATCTGGGTCATGAATGCAGTAAGTATACTGTAAAACAAGCTATTTTTATGTCTTTGAAAGTTTTCAGCATTACAGTCTGAGCCAAAAGTAGATACGACATGGAAAACTAACTGGCTTTCCGAGTCTTTTTAAATCTGTCAGTTGTCTCTGTGTGCGTGTGCAGTAAATATATTGTTCAAGCATAATAACATCTCTTCTGAATCTGAATAAATGTGTTATTATCATACAATCTCTTAGGGACGTGTGTGTAAGCATGTATGCCTGCATGAGTGAGTGTGTACGTGAGTGATCAACAACCCTGAAGCTTCTCTGCAGCTAATCTCAAGTACTACTGGACCGATCAGCCTGTTTTTTAAAATTATTTATTTATTTATTTTTGTATATATTCAAACTGTATGTTGATGGATCTGTGAAATTCAGAATTCTTGAAAAACCTCAAAAGAAAAACCTTTTTATGGCTTCACACTGGCGACAACCATGGCCACAGGCATTACATTTTGAGGTCAACGTGATATCTCAAGAACTCCTTGGAACAAATAGCCACATGGACTCAAGGATGAACTGATTAGATTTTGGTGGTTGAAGGTCAAAGGTCAAGTGACCTCATGTCCATCCTGTTCTCAGGGTATATGGCAATATGGCAAGGCAATATTTCAGGAATGCTTGGAGGGAATATCTTCAAATTTGGTACAAGCGTCCACTTGGACTCAAGGAACTGATTAGAATTTGGAGGTCAAGAGGTCCAGGTGACTTCACCAAACACATTTTTGTCCATAACTCAAGAATTCATAAGCTAATTCTGACAAAATTACATACAAATATCTAATAGGACAAATGATGAGGTGATGACATTGTATATCCAATAGGACAAAGGTCATATTCACTGTCACTTTATATTACTCTTCAAAAAAACTTTATCAGACCTTTATCAGTCCTCTGTTCTCCTCTGTTAAAATAGTCTGCCAGTGAAGGCAGCATTTTTATCACTAAAAATTATTCACTGGAATCACACTTTCCATTTTGCCAAAAAAAAAAAAAATACACTTAATACCTTTTATTAAATTCTTAATACCTTTTATTGAATTCCCTGAAAGTTCCATATTAAATTCCTTCAAAGTCTTCACTACATGCATTGCATGAGTCTGAACAGACATGGATGTAAACTTCAATGTTTGGTGGAAGCACACAACTCTTCTTAACTGGCCACTAGGGGCCGCAAGTGATGAACAACTGCTTCAGTTTGAAATCTTGTTTCAGCTCGGGACAACAGATGTCGGGGTCATGTTAATGTCTGCAGTTTGTGTTCGGCGGTTGTGGTGGCATTGCAGTAGGTGCTTCACCATCTTCAGCCTGGTGGGGATTTGCACTCTGCTGAGTGACTCCTCCTAGTTCTGTGCTGCTTACCTACACCTCATGTGAAAGAACATCATTGGAATGAAGGGCTCAAGGTCTAGAAATTCAATCTATGTTCACTGGTGAAACTGCAGCATGGAGCTTTATCACTTAATTTAAATTTGTACTTGTTTGGATTAAAGTATAATTCTATACTCCATAAAGTCATTAAGGTCTATATGTTAAGTCCCTGCATTTCTACCATGTATAATACACACTAAGCCCCAGTAGGAGCCTGCAGTAAAGGCAGAATGATGGGCTTGCTAGAGGTGAGCCAGTGGACATATATTACACTCCCTATGCTCTCTGCACTCCAACTCATTCATATTAGTGCCATAAAACACAGGGTTAGGGCACTTTTAGACAGGCATGGCATAAATCCCACAGTACAGAGCTGATGAAAATAAAAAAAAAACACTGCTCACTCAAACAAAATCCATTTCTAAACAGGCTCAGTTTTGTTGTTTTCCTTGTTTCTCTTTGAGATACAACTGCAGCCAAGCTTTCAGGCACAATTCAATCTATGTTGTTTTAACAGTAGGTGTAGAGTGTCTGCAGCCAGGCTAGAATCTGATGCCGGTTCCACGACAATACAAAGCCAAAGCGGTGACCTTCACGGTATTAAGGCATGTCCATCCAATCTTTCGGCCTCTCCGTGGACCGTCATAAAGCACACGCCGCTCTGACACCTCAGGGTGCGAGGTGTAAGGGCGAGAGTTATGACGTGCTGTAAAAAAAGAAGATCTAAACATGACTGACTGTACACCGAGCCGAGTGGTTATGTTTATGTTCTATTTCACACGGGCCTTCAGCCTCGAACAGCGCTCTGTAGTCTTCAGCCACTGACATCATCACATCTGCGAGGGCTGAAATGGACACTCAAACCATCCTGTATGCACCTTTACAAAAGGACTACTTTTCTTTAGCTGTAGCTTTCTTGAGCTGTAAACTAAATTATATATCTGTTCTGTGATTAAACACATCACTGCTGGTGTTAATAGTGACACTTATTAATAATCTTATTAATAATTATATAAAAAATGGCATTTAATGACATGAAAATAGCTCAAAACACCACCTACAGTTTTAAATTATCCTGAGTCATGAAAGGTCCATGCTTGGATAGAGCTGACAGTTTGGGATTGTGCCATGTCATGAAATTTAAATGACAGATGCTATTTGCACTCAGGTTGGAAACATGTCTGTTTGCATCTGGGGTGGAATAGCCAATGTGGCTATTAACCCTTGTGTGTTTATTGCCTAGCATGGCAGAGACAAGCAGTCAAGGTGTTTGTAGCCAACAATACTATTTGCACCCAGGCTGTAAATTTCCATTGTGGCTATTTACACCCTAATGGCAGATGTGACACAGAGAGGATATGTATATATAATTATGGTGCTGGTTGAAAAAAATAAAATAAAATAAAATAAAAATTGATTACTGTGTGGGCGCCCTTTCTCCCTTCCACATTTTCTGTTTTGAGGTAAAAAAAAAATGAACAAATTAAAACATACACTTTTCACCCCTGTCCCTCAGAACTTTTTGCATAACAGACCATCCACGTTATGTCCAACGTCCAAATTGCCTGAGATAACTATTTTCACACTTATTTCACAATGAAATAGCCCAGCCTTCACATGATCAAGAAAGAAAACAATACCATAGCTAGTTTCCCTGATCAGTATCAGTACACTTTATGGTTGTCACTTGCCCTGAGGATGTGTGTAGGCTGAATATTTAGTGGTTACTTAGCATTATGTTGTAACTTCTCTTCCTTGTGAACTGCTTATGTTTGAACTTAAACACAGCTGGTGCAACAGGCTACAGCAGTTATTTGTTCTGCTCTGCACTTATGTGTTTTTACTTCATAATAGGCTGATATCTACTCTATTACTGTCCAGATGCCCTCAGTAAATACTTGCAGAAGCCTCCAAAAGCTCTTCTGAAATGATCTACACCACTCTGTAAAAAATGTAAGTTGTGGTCTTTGTGCAACTGATAATACAAAGATATGTAATTATTATTAATATTATCATTATTAATAAAACAATCAAATCACAACTCTTGCTGAATATCAATAATACACAAATGTCACTGGGTGCAGTACAAAGAAGTTGCACAATGACACTTTTATGTGGAGGTTTTTTTCTCAAAACTGGGGGCATGCTGACTGTCTACTGTCTGCAGGTAATACACTGACTATGGATTAGTACTTCATACAACACCACTTAAAAAAATCTGAACTATCCCTTTAATTTCCTTAAGATATAATATGATTTTTTAAAAGTCTTGCACATTGTTCCCTTACATCATGATATTTCCTTTCTGCTATTTAGGGTGTGAAGTTACTGACACGCAGAAAGGTTCAGGCTTACTTAAGATCAGTGCTGACTTTCTTAAGCGCCAACATGTAGGCATAATTACAGCTAATATGGACAGAATTAAGAGTTCAGCCCGGTCATGGCTTTTACTGATGCGGCGGCCAGCCTCCCCCTCATGTTTACCTTGTCAACACAGCTCACAACTGCAGACTGTGTGCAGGAAAGAAAATAAATACACCGGGCCGCTGAAGCAAATGTTCTTTATGGTCATTAATCAACAGTCATTTCACTGAAAATGTCAAATGTGCGCAGTGTTTTTCAGATGGATGGTTATGACTTCCCAGCATCACATTTGCAGCATTTGTCTTACACACTTGCATGGTGTTTTACAAATTTGTTCATTGCTGATAAAATTATCCTAATATTCCCACTTTTTTTCCTGTCAGCGCTCAGCAGAACTGCTGCCTGGGAAGAGTAAAAGGCAACCTTACATAAGTCTAACTGTGATAAAGAGGAAAAGATTCCTCAAGTTCACTTCCGTGGTGTGAATATTTGCTTTTTTTGGAGGAGCCAAGGCAGCCTGCAGCTTTCCCTTAAAAGGTTTATAGTGTCCAAAAAGGAAATGAGAAGACAGAGAAAAAAAAGGAAACCATTATAGAGGGAAGCTTATAACAGGAAAAAGAGATTCTGACACAAAGTTTAAGAAAATGGAATACATATGAAAGAGACAGAGATCTGTCAAGGGTAATAGCAATGGAAATCAGAAAGGTAGGATGCTGAAGAGAGGAGATGGCAGAACAGAAAAGATTAGGGGAAAGGAGAAAGAAAGAAGAGGCTGGACAAAGACAGAAAGGAAGAAAGATGACGCAGCTGTCAGTGAGAAGAAGCCACCACTCTCTCTGCTGTTGATTATTTCTCAAGCACCCTGGCACACTGCTAATCTGAGGACGGATGGAGCTTAGCTAGTCGTTAATAGCTCTGCTGACGCCTCCCAGTGTGCAGTGACCCGGCACATTCACAGGTCAAACTGCCGGCCAATAAGCAGTCCAAAACAGCGTCGCTATCCTTACAAATTAACCGAGGAGGCCTTATTATATGAGCAATAATATTTCAGTGTTCTGCAAACAAGCCTGACCTGCAATCTTCTGCCGAAGATTTGATTTTGAATTTCTTTCTAATTTTTTCCTGGATGCATTGGATGAATGTGAATCATAGAAAGTGACTAAGTTACACTCCATTAGAGAACCCTTTTCTGGTAGGTCTTTTTGACCAACATGTTAGCGGCCCTGTTCTGGTTCAAGCACCAAAAATAAACTGCTTGATCGGACCAGTTCAAGAACCAGAGCTAATTAGGGTCTTCGGCTTTTTGGTTCCTGGTAGAACCTTTTATATGGATTCCACCTGAAACCTTAAGGATATTACCTAGAACCCAGAATAGAGGGTTATACCTATAACCATCTGTTAGGTCTTTTCCACCAATATGGAACCAGCCCCATTCTTGTTCAAGCACTTAATTTGAAACCGAGCATTTCTACCAAAAATTAATTGGTTTTAAAGGTGAAAAGTTGGCTCTCAGTTGGAACCAAAAATAGTAGGTTTTCCTTGGGAACCAAAGTGGGGGTTAGGTAGGTTGTACATTGTGCAACACCTTCTGTTGATGATGGATGGTGGACTGGTGGAAATGGGGAATGGCTCACTAGCACCAAGGTTCCAGGGACCTCAAACTGAACCAGTTCAAGAACCAGAGCTAATTTGTTGGAACAGAGCCCACAGTGCCTTTTGCACTTGCATGAAACCAGTCCCATTTCTATTTTTAAACTGTTCCAAGCATGAACTGACTGAATACATACAATGCAGACTGAAGTTGCTTCTCAGCTAGAACCACTCAGAGAATCTTAAATGTAACCAGTTTGAGAACCAGAGCTAAGTTAATGGAAAAGGGCCTAATGACAGACTCTACAGAGAATCCTTCTATGGCATAATGGTTCCACCCAGAACCCTCTCTGGGGGTTCTATCCAAAACCTTTCCACCTTCTATGGGTGCCAACAAGAGCCCACCCAATGGGTTTGACCAAGAACTCTTTTACATTCCAAGGGTTTGGTGTAGGACCCACCCAGGGGGATGTAAATGTATGTTCTAGGGTTTCACCCATAACCCAATTATCCTTTGACAGCTCCATGAGGAACCATATTGTATATTTAACACCCATACTTTCAACAATCATTAACAAACTCTTTCTCCAAAAAGGGTTCTTTAGAAGCAAATGGTACCTCATCCATTCAGCAAAAACCCTTTTGGAACCTTTCTCTCTAAAAGTGTAAAGACAGAGCGGAGCAAATCTAGCAGCAGATCTACTTGTCTTCACTGTAAATTTGGTTTCTTTTTCTCTTCTCTTCTGTTTTTTTTTCCTCCCCTCCAACCTCTTCTGTTCTCTATCGTTTCAATTCAGGTCGTTTCTCATATCCATGCACAGCCTCATAAGAAGAACCAGGCAGAGTTTTGCCCAAAGGTGTCTCTTTTTAATACTTTTACAGCGTTTTCATGTTTCACAAAATTTGCTGGACGTAAATTGATAAAGCTCTAGGCACGAAATGTTGAAGTGATGCTAAAAAAAAAAAAAAAAAATCATGTGTACACTCCTGATTTCACAGAATTTCCACAGGGTTAATGAGAATGGTGCTCATTTCGGATGACCTACACACTCGTACCCTTCATGAATTTTAAGGCCCCCTTTACGTATTAGAAATATTGACAGGGAGAGTCAATATAGACTGAAAAATTTATGGACAATGACTGAGTAGAAGGGTGTAGATGCATTGCCTTCATATCAGGTGCAGAATGACAGGATTCAATTAGAACCAACATGTTTCTCAAGTTGGGAGGTGATTATTGAAGGTCAGGCACTGTAAGGAGTTCTTCGATCCTGTAGCAACTGAGCACCGCAGGGCAATGATTTTCTTACTGCGGGTATTGATATTCAGCACTAGTTCATCAAGACAGAGACTACTCAGTTTGTAGACCTTCAAGGGTCATATTCTGTGCAGATTTTAGCCTAAACTGCAGCTTTTTTTTCTTTTTTATATGGAAAAGGAAACCAAATTCATATGATCCTTTTCAACTTTGGCAAAACAGAACCTGATGTCCACTGTGATGGATTATGAAGCAAAAATATCTGCAAGTTTCTCACTTGAATGGAATGTAAACCAGCAGAGGGCAAAAACAGTCAAAAAATTTAAATTACTGTGGCATCCTTTGGGAAATAGTCAGCAGTAATGTAAAAATGATTTGTAGTAAATGAGCTAAAACATGCAAAAACACGGCTCAGTTTCAGGGAGAGAAATGCTTGCCTGCAAATTCTGACAAGCAAACTGTGAAAGACAATCTGACCTCACAGAGTACAAGTAGCATATCTCAACACTGTATATACATTATTAATATACAGTTCTGCTGTGTGTTTCTGTATGCAAAGGCACGCTGGAGGAAACAATTACTGCAAGGCGCTGTCGATAGTAATCCAGTCGATATTAAAGTCATGGGTCAGTGTTGTTCCTCACCCATGCTGTATCTTTAGCAGAAGTGGTAAAAGTACACATATTCTTTACTCAAATAGAAGGACAGATAGTTGTGTTTTAAAGAAGTGATAAAAGCAGAAATACTGATTCAACTTCTTTACTCAAGTTTAACTGAAAAATTGAAATGTACTCAAAGTATAAAAGTAAAAAAAGTAGTCCTATGTTTTTTATGTTGTTTTCATCTTGTTACGTCACTTTTTTCTTGTTAAGTCTTGTTACATCGCTTTCATCTTATATCTTGTGATGTCTTTTGCATATTTTTCGTCTTGTTACATCTTGGACGTTAGTTTGGTCTTGTTACATCTGTTATGTATTTTGTTTTGGGTTTTTTTTTGTCTTGTTACATCTTAAATGCTGTTTTGGTCATGTTACATCTTTTATGTTATTTTGATATTGTTATGTCTTTCACAATTTTTTTGTCTTGTTACATCCTTTTTTTGATGTGTTACACCTTAATGTTATTTTTGTCTTGTTACATCTTTTAAGTTTCTTTGGTTTTGTTATGTACTGTTAGTCATATTTTCATTTGTCGTTTGTCTTACATTAGTTGTTATGTCTGTTCTGCATGACAGAACTATAAACCATTTCAACAAGGTATATGAACTTATTTTAAAAAAAAATATTACAGACACAATTTATTACTTCTTGCAGAGAATTTTGTATTGTTTAAACATGACTGGAGGTGAACTTTAAGAAGTACAGTAATAAAAAAAAGTACAATACTGTCTATCACATTCAACACATAATATCTGCTCACCAAGAAAAGACACATGATTCAGTTGGACAGACCTACCTCTGGACCTGTGGTCTGGTAAGAAGACGACATACTTCATTAATGCCCCTTGGGTGATTTTTTTTCACTCTACCGTTAATTAGTCACACATAGAGTTGAAGTACAAACACGTATAGACATGCAGTTAGTGGGTGATGTGATAGAGTGATGGTTGCCACATATAGCAACGCAATCCACACTCCATATTGTGATCCGTGTTGGACTTGAACCCTCTGGTGCCCCGGCCAAGTCCTTATGGACTGAGCTGCTGCCACCCCTCAATAACCCTTGCTATTTAAAGGTTGTCAAACAGATTGACACTGTTACATAGGTCTTATTACATCTGGTGTGTGTGATATGCACTTATGGACACAACAAGGAATCGTCTTTTCTATGTGTTATTTTACCTTCTGTTTAGGTTGAAATCAGTCTTGATGTTGGGAAGGTGGCTCACACTGATGCAAAATAAAACTAAAATAATGGGCCTGCTCTGAAAATGTAAGGAGAAAGTACAGATATTTGTGTGAAAATGTAAAAGTAAAAAGTTGTCATAAAAATACATACTGAAGTACAGATGCCTCAAAAGTATTTGTACTTCATTTCTTTGCACCTCTGATCTTTAAAACATTATTTACAGTTCTCTGTGACACTATAAGCTCACAATAGGCTTATCAAACAACTCTCTTCCAGCCATATCTGCCTTGTACATACACTAAAATAACTTTCAGCGTTCCTTATTCCACTTGTATAATCTTGAGCTCTGGTGGCAGAAAGCCTCAAGCTGACCTCAATCCCCTCCCACTGTGGGTCACCGTTTTGCCCGGCAGAGCAGCTCTCTGGCTGTCACACGAAGCGCCAATCCGGCATATTCTCAGCCCCGCGGCGTGCTGGTTCCCATGGCCTGGGGCGATTAGACTTGCTATTCATACCCGACCAAAGCCACTCTCTCAAGCTCTCTGTCTCCTCAGACGCTCTCCTCAAGGATGTGACTGGTCAAATGCTCTGGACGGCAAATCTACCTTAGCTAAGCAGCTGATTAGCACAGTTCTGTGTCACACAAACATTGGACTGGGTGTTTGTGTGTGTGTGTGTGTGTGTGTGTGTGTGTGTGTGTGTGTGTGTGTGTGTGTGTGTGTGTGTGTGTGTGTGTGTGCATCCTTGCATGTGCGCAAATCACGTACAGTCAACTCTCAGCAGTACCATGACAAAAGAATCAGTGTGTCTCCTGCACCTTCACAGTTAGTGAGGTATTCCTTCCCATCTCTTCAACAACCACTCCAGCTTCTGCCACCCACAGATCTGGCATTTAAAATTCAGATAGCTGATACTTTACAGCAGCCTCGTCTGAGTCTGAGCAGTTAAAAACAATCTTTTACCATGGGAATTAATTAAGAGCGTGTAAATCTAAACTACAGACCTTTAAAACATACAATGCAGAATTACAAAACTGGCAAAGAGGCATAGATGACGACAGGAATGTAGCAGTTTGTGAGAATACACAAAGATGCAAAGACAGAAAGGGACATTGATGGAGGAGGGGGAGAAACATTAAGAGAATTTCCTCGAGTGTTAAAAATACACTATTTTGAATGTAATTTATCAAAAATCTTAGGATTATTAAGGTCATTCAAAAGGCTTGGTCATCAACAGACAATGAAAGATCCAGAAAAAGAGACCGTGACAACCTGTCAACAGTTCTTCTCATGTTATCAGTTATATATGCAGCCATGTTGAAGGTTGGTGGGCAGTGGTAAAGTAACTAAGTACATTTAGACCTACTAAGGTACAAGTAGTTAAAGGTAGAATATACAGGATTTGTTGGTAAACGCACTAAGAAGGTAGTTGAGTCTGAATAATAAAATACAGGTAGAAGTCAGGGTCTCTGAAGATACGGGCACCACCGCACAGTTCTAGTGGGTCATAAGTGATGATTGAGAGGGATTATTTTGCTTTTAGCAAAATCCAGTGCCTTTAAAGCTATAATATGTAACATTTCCACTTTAAAATGTCTAAAAACACTATGGATATGTGATACATTTTGTTAAGTTGCGTACTTACATTATCCCTAATGTTTCCAACAATGTTCAAATGCAGAGAAATCTGTCATTTATTCAAGGTATCACTGAGTTTCCTATATTTTCCTGTTACTAGTTAATATAACTTACGGGAAAACACGGGAGGGAGTGAGGAAGGAAGACAACCAATGTGAGCAAACATAACGTGAATAAAACTTAAATATTACCTCATCCATGAACGTGATTTCCTCCTGAGTGTATGTATATATACTATATATTATGTAGGTTTTTTTTCATCAGCTTTGGTGGTTGTTTAACAGTGAAGACAATAACTCCCATGAGTCCATTTCAGAAGTCATCAAACTTGCATATTGTACACTTCGAGTATAATTTTGAGGTACTTGTTCTTAACTTGAGTATGACACGATGACCTGAGCTCGTCCACTACATTTCAGAGGGAAATATTCTACTTTTTACCTTACTACATTTTTCTGACAGTCGATGTTCTACACTAGAAAACCATATGATAAGCATATAAAATTAAATACATTCTTAAAGCCAGTGGTTGCAAAACTATTTACCCCTGTAACCTTACAAAGAAATGTCTAGTTGGAGACCATTGTTGAATTGACTATTGATCAAATGATCTCGTTTAGTCTAAAGGGACAATTCAACCCAAAATCAAACAGAAATGTTTTTCCCCTGGCCTCTGGTGTTGTGAACTGTCCCTTTAAAGAAATGTCTGACAAATCGATACAAATATGTAGGGATGTAGCAATAGAACAAACACTACAAAACGTCCATGTTACAATATTTTTTTGCAATATAAAAAAAAAAAAAAAAAAACGGCAATTATTAAATAATAAATCTGATTTGTGCAGCAATCATATCAGCAACATCAACATATCACATGAGATATATTCACAGTTCAGTACAGAAGTGAAATATTTTTTTATTGCGATACGATATTCAATATATTGTTATATCCCTACAAATTTGTATAGCAAAACTTAGCCCCTTGTATTTTTGGATTAGTGGGCTTTTTTTATTTAGGATAACAGCTTTAACTTTGCATTGACAGACAATTGATGCTTGTCTTGCACTCCTGCTGTGTTTCTGTAGCCTGCCTGAGTTTGCTTAATTCTGGCGAGGAGACTGTGGAGGGAAACAACACTCTTCAACCACAGACAGTATATTAAATAGGATTATAACTTACTCTGACTCACTATTTGGACAGCAGTGCTAATATTTGGATGCACAAATGTTACATATTGCTTCTTTAAGTAGGATTTTCAATGCAGGACTTGTAATGTAGTATATTTTTTAATTGTTTTATGGGTACTTTTACTTAAGCAAAGCATCTGAGTACTTCTTCCATGGCTGTTTGGGACATTGTTTTGCATGAACACAGTCTGTTTTTTGTTTTTTTTGTTTTTTTATCTGGGTTCACGGGAAAGCTTTGCTCCATAACAACACAAGTTTACACAACCAGATAGTGATACGGTTTACAGCCGGGGAAGGACAAGCACAGTGACATAACAAGCCTGCAGCAATTGCCTAGAGACAGATCCAAGCACACACAAACATACACGCAGGTCTCAACACATCACAGGCCTGTGTAAAGGTCACGCCTGGGCTCTTGATTGATAATGTGATATTAGCTTTGATATCGTCACGCTGGTGCGCAATCGAGGTGGTATTCACTGAGACAGAGCAGGATACTGATGCACTGCAGTGAGCAAATCTACTAGAGTAATTCCTGTGAAGTACAGGAGAAAAGAAGGTGTTAGAAAACTAAAATCACTGCTTCAGCATTGTGAGGAGCAGTCACATTCGGAGCTCGGCACCCCTTCAGATAAGGTTAGAAATGTGTAAGTGAATGGTGCCCACATTCCTGTAAAAAGTAAAATGTCCCTCGGGGTTGGATGTGTTCCCTACACCTCAGCGCACAAGAAGTTTCACAAACGCTGGCATTTTCACACCCAACCAGCTCTCCTTCACTAAAAGGGCATTGTGCAACATGCCAGCAGGACTCAGGAGGAATGGGCAAACACTCAAACTCCTACAGAGAAACAGGAGGGACAAAACACTGTGATGTCCCCACCGTAAAACAAAACACAGAGCCTACAAAGGCTGCCATACTCACTGGAAATACAGTATGGACAGTTTGTGATATGGTTGTAAAAACTAAATAAATATTAAATATCATAATCTGTGATAACCTCCCATTTCCTAGCTGTGAGCTTTTGTATGATTTTCCATGAAAAAAAAACCTACTGTCCACTGAAATACATTTTAGGGTGTACTGCAATTATGAAAGTAACCTTAATTGGCATTTCATTAGGTCAAATGTTTTCTAAAGGGCGTCTGTTTAAAAGCCGAACAAAATATTAGCTACAAATTAATGTCAAAAACATCCAAGATTAACATTACACGTGAAAATTTGCATAGCTAACGTTGACTAGCTAGCTACATTTTCACCTACAGTACTTGTCCTTGCAGAGGTTAGAAGAACAGTGTTAAGTGTTTTTCAGGATTTAACTGTTGTCTTTTTTAGATTTTTGCACAAAAGGTATGGTCAGATGTGGACAGGGACTGTCGCTGGAAGCAGGAAGTACCTCTACTTTGCTAGCTAGGAGGTGGCGCTATTTTATTGACATTTAGGCTATAAACATGGTGTAAATGGCGTCTTTTTTAATGTCGCAGCTTACAGACACTTGGATTACACCACACGAGCAGTATGGAGACATTTTGTGTGTTTTTTTACATCTTAAAACTGGTCACCATTCACTTCAATTGCACTGGATTTGGCTGCAACGCTGTTTTCCACTGAAGCTCCAGGAGTGTTTTGTGAACTGGAGATCTTCACTCATCCTCACATCAGCACAGGGGTTAGTAGATCTTGAGTGAAATTTCATTTTGGGGTGAACTAACGCTTTAAATTAATTATTTCAAAAATGATGAAATTCCAGGCCTGCTACCACCCCTGAATGTGATGCATGTTACCACCTTTTTAACTAAATCCATTTTCAGTCCTCACGTTTTTAGTTTCCACACTGACATCACATGAAACTGAATCCGGTTATACCCTGAACACCAGATCTGACACCATACTGTATTGATTTCCAATCTATCATCAATCTATTCCTCACAATCCCTCGCAAAGGTACAGTGTCATATTAAAAAAATCCCAGCCAGTGCACTCAGAAGTGCTATTCGTCCCTTCAGCTAAGATGTACCATTTCTTCACCTCAACCTGTCATGAAAGAGACAGATGTTCCTGCGAGGCGTCCCAGAGGTCAGGTAGCCATGTTCCACGGCCACAGCCCAACCTTGGCAGATACATTAGTAGATTTAATTCCCCTCTGCCCCGCTGTATGTCTCTTAGCTGTGCAGCTATGCGTCGCGTCAAGCAAAAGCCGAGAAGCCGTTGTTCCTGCTGCTGTATTTCATATGTGTCGGGGAGAGAAAGACGGAAGCGAGAGCAAAAGATTAATTCAGTTTGACATGTGTGAAATACAGGTTCACATCCCTGAAGGGAAGGTTTATAAATTGAAGTTTCAGCAAGATTGTATCTCAGAATTGCTACTTTGAAGATGTGCTTGGTCTTGTACAAGCTGCATGTAAAAAAAGAAACTTGGAATACTTTTGAAGTGTTTTTGCAGGCTGTTTGAGCTGAAACTGAATGTCAAAGAACGTCAACAACAGATATGGAAAAAGATTTGGCCCTTCCATGTAATTGAGATACGCAGACAAGGAGGAATGGGGGGAAGGTTGGGTGAGAGTTATAAGATAGAAGGAGGGAAAACAACGCCTACAGTGATGTAGAAGATAGCAGAGAGTACACAGTGAGTGACTACTTCAGGCCATGAGCTGACAGCTGACAGAAACATGTCACAAGATGATTTATGTCACAAGAAGAGCCAGTATCATTAACCATGACCTACTTTTAAACCCAAGATAATAATCTCAAGGAACAGTTACATGAAGGATGAAAAAAAATGTTTAAATAATCACCTACATTTTTTCCCTGTGCACAGATCTCAGGCGCGATGGAGGGGACAAGCCCCCCCAAAACACGGACATTGAAATAATTCACACACGCTTTTTGAAGGTTTTGTTCACGTACTGTACCTCCAGGAAGTTACGATGCTGTGATCTCAAAATTAATGCAAATTCAACCAATGCCTGTAAATTCTGCACGACCTCACAAGTTTATCCAATCACTGATCACCGATCAGTTTCTGCAAACCTGACCAATCATCGTAGCTCTGAGTTCCACCAATCAGTACCCAAACATCAAACATTTACATTTCAATGATCTGACTCTGTGTTTTATTATTAACTTACCAACTTTTGAACTGAACAGAACACAAGGCTTGTCATTATTATTGAAATTTTTTTACTTTTATATTTTATAATTTTGTGCTTGCTGTTTCGACTGATTTTCAGCTCCAAAAGGATTCTGCTTCCTTATAGAATCTCCATGGTGCATTTCTTCTTTTATGAGTAAAGGAAGATCCGCACACCAAAAAGCTCTCGTTTAAAGTATTTATTTGCCATATTTGCTTGACATTTCAAGAGCCTCGAGCTTGAAACGTCACACAAATAAATAAAATGGGAAGTTTTTGGTGTGCGGATCTTCCCTTCTCTGTTCAGGTATTTTTATGATCGAGCACCCGTCCCATTGTGCTTACGGATGTGTGTGTCTGTTTTTCATTCACAAAAAAAAGCATATTTTGCTCAAATTTATATAATTTCGGTAAGATAACTTGGAAAACTCAAACAGTGTGGAGTGGTTTTATTCTCCCTTGAACGAGTTGCCTTTGATTTTTACAAACTACAAATTTTGCTGCTGTGAAATCAGACATTTTTGGCCACAACCATCCCCAAAAATATTGAAAAAAAAACATCTCTGCACACCTGAATGTGTGACAGGTGCATCGGAGGAAGATTCAATTTGAAGAAAACTAGAGAAACCCCCGCACACTGTCTCGCTTTCCACTGACATATTTATTAAATATCGACGTTTCAGTCTAAAGGACCTTCACCAGGTATACTGGCAGCATCCAAACATGTCTGCACATACACAAACAAAGACACTGCCTAAAAAATTCAAATGCGCAATCTGAGGACTGCTGAAACAGATTCATGTGTCATCCTCCAGACATTGGAGCTGAAAAAAAAAAAAAAAAAACCCTGTTAAATATCAATAAATCTTAAATATGCATTTTATCCTCTAGACCCCAGGTCACAACCATCCCAAACAGCATCCCAACAGCCTGTTAATTATGTTAATGATGTTACTGAGTAAATGACATGTATGCTGATTGTTCGTGTAGATCAAAGTGAATCAGAAAAGAGTCTTGATGCAACTGAAGTTTTTACTGTGAAAAAAATATGACTGTACCATAAAACACCTGCTTTTAGAAGGGAGTTTGGTTTAACAGTCTGTTCACTTGAAAGACCGCCTGGAGCAGAAGGCATTTGGATGTTATTAATTCACATAAATTGAGCTGACTTACCGTCCAATAATGAACCTTGTAAAGAGCATAAAGTCACATAAGAAGCGGTGCTAAAACCAACTTCTCTTGGCTGGTAGTAAAAGGTCGCATAATAAGCATAATTGGCTCGAGACAGCAGTTCAGCTTTGGAACCCCCACCCGCTCCACACAAATAAGTCCGGGGCTGACGTTCACCACTCTCCCTCTCTAAGTTGTAATGAGATCCGCTCCCTTGCATCCACTGTGTAAAATATAAATTATATTTACCACTGTGACTTATGACTAATGGTGAATGCTTTCGGAGAGGATATTCTCTTGGCATGACAACACTTACAGAAGTCCTTCAGCGCTGAGCTGGACGTGACGCAAATAACAACACAAACACATCGGCCTGCTGGGATCGGCCTGCTACACCTTCATCTTCCTCGCAGGTTAGCCCAGATGGAGCGGGTTGTGTGCAAGCGTGTGTGTTTGCATGAGTGTTTCCATAAATGTAAATGCATCTGTGATGTGTTTCCAGTCCATCTGAGGAAATAAGATAAAGGTACCCACTTGGAAGAAGATTTGAGGAAAGTTAACTATGATCGTATATTTATATGCACGTGTGTAGGTATTCATTGCCAGTCCTAACTGGCTGAGAAAACTCACCTTTTACCCACACATATACTGTACTTTATATTTATGTCCAAGTTTCTCTATGCTTCATTTTAAATTGCTTCCACCCACATCAACTGTCTCTCTCTCTCCCCCTTTCACACACACACACACACACACACACACACACACAGAGAGAGACTCGGATATTCCCTGACACTTCATGTTGCTAATGCTGGATGGAGGTTGTCATGGGAACACATCTTTGACAGTTTTCTCGGCTCACTCGCAAGAAAAACACAGAAACCCACTCAGGAGGCAGAGGAAGTGCAGGCGTTAGAAGGAGAAAAAGGCAACTCGGGGCAACAGGAATCATCTGGAGCCATCAGTGATGGACAGGTGAAAGCATCGAGGTGCTGTGGCCGGGTGGTTTATCTGTGTATTTTGGACAGATGAGCAGCTGAGATTTACCTGATTTCCCAGACCCCTGCAATGTTAAAACAAAGTAAATTTTATTTTACCCTCATGTGTGTACAGTAGCTGGAGTCAGCAACTGACTAATTCAGTGGTTCCAAGCCGGGGGGCAAGACCCCAGGGGGGGGCACAGACCCACTGCAGGGAGGGCGTGGATGACCAGGAGAGAAAAATAGAGTGAAACAAAGTTGAACGAATGATTTTATATGATGTTGGGGAAATAAACAAACAAGGGTTTACTGATTCTATGTTGACCTTAAAAACTTTCTCAAATTGCTTTCTCAATTATTGTTAATGATTGATAATGATTGTTGGGTGGGGGGCGTGAGCTTTTTTCAGCTTCTGAAGGGGGACGTGCCAAAGAAAGTTTAAGAACCAGTTTCCACATCGCCTTTTTTTCCTGAGCGTCAGCGTCTGTTTTCAGCATCTGCGGCTGCATGTGGCCACCTAGACAAAGGGCGTTGTGTCCAGCATTTTCGAGCTGAAAATCTCTGAACTTTTCCCAGCCAACCAGTCATATGTTAGATGTGGACTCGTCACCCTGCTAACCAAGAAGATGGAGGAGAGTTTACCTGTCTGTGTGTGCTGGAGAGGAGAGACTCAACTCGTGTTTATGCAGCAGCCGAACAGGAAGACATTTTTGAAAGTTTTCAAGAGTTTTTTGATGTGGAGGAGCATTAATGTTTCCTATTCATTAGCATTTTCTGCAGGTTAAATTGCAAAGGTTCAACTTGAAATGTTTGAAGTGTTTCACGGTTTTGCCTCTTTTCCTCTTAAAGTGCACCAGATTTGACACATTTAAATGTTAAATAAATGCCCCACACTGCCTTTGTCTACCACGGTTTCACAAATTAGGGGGCTTGATTTGCTTGATTTGCTTGCTGACTGCTTGCGAGGCTGCTTTAACTTACAGAGATGAACAGTATGTGCCTGCTCTGTGGCGTAATCTACACTCGTGTTCACATTCAAGATCAACTTTGCTAAGTTGTACCGCTTAGTGAAAATGACAAATCGCCGCAGCACCACGGACATGTGGTGCTCTTACAGTAAATGAATTGCAGACTCAGTCTCTCTGCTCCCATCTGTCGGGTTGTCTATCTCTCTGTCTGTCTCCCTGTCAGAGATTTATGACTCTGTCTCACCACAAGCCTGCCACTGCACCCAAAGATGCTCACTAATCACATCATGGTGCACGACTGCAACACACTTGCTCATGCATGTGTGCTGTGTTAATGCGTTGTTTGTCTGTGAGCAATGTAAATATGCATCTCCATCCACATGCAAGTATACATGCAAGAGGACATTTCCAATTCCATATGTTATTTATGTAAACCAGGATGAAGCTTCCTTTGACAAGTTATTTTTCTAGTTTCACTTCATCATCTTTTTACAGTGTACACACTGTGTTGAATTGCTTTTTTGATGAAATATGGGCCTGTCTTTTTTTTTTTTCCTTTAAAAGATGAAGTCAGCACTGTTCTGTGTTTCAGGCAGTTTTATCCAAATACAGCGTAATGTCTCTCTCGCTGTACTCTACAATAACACTATGGAGGATATGCTGAATTTTTCGCTCTCACTTTCTTTTCCATTTGGTCATGAGGCATCTGGAATACAATCTTTATGATAAAGTTTTCCTGAGTTCATGCAGACTAGCAGATGGAGCTCTGTGAATATAGCTGTCAGCTACAGACAAACCATAATATACAGGAGGGTGGCAGAAATATAAATAAGTTAAAGGGAGATAGTGGGAAACTGTGCATATTACTGCATGTTATAGCAGCTGTGAGTGGCTGAAGGACGGTGGATAGAGACATGTTTGGGTATGATAAAACGTGCAGAACAGCACCACACTGTATTATTAAATGGTCTGTGCTAATAAGAGTGCTTTCCGAATACGAAACAAACATTTATGAATAACATCGTTCGCTGACCGTGAACATCAGGGCTCTACTTTGGGTCCATTGCACAAAACAGGATCAGTTGCCAGGCAACCAGCAGAGATTCCAGAAAGTTATAGGGCTCAGCTAAGAAATAATCCCAGAAAATGTCCACAACAGAACAAATTGTCTTGACAGGTTTCTGCATGATGATGTTGCTAAACAAAACCTCGAGGTTGAAGGAGCAGCAGGGAGCCACAATATCTAACGCAGTGAATTAAAGATTTATTTTAACCAAACCAGAAAAACAGTGGAGAGACTAACAAAGACTTTTTAGTGAGTTTTATTTTGTTTCTGTTGGGCTTGAAGCGTGTTTTATGGACAAGCTCGTCTTAGTTCGATAAAAGAGAGAAACTGCGGTTTATTACGGACAACTGGTATAAGAATTTCTTGACAGTTTTGAGTTTATGTTGTTTTTTAGACTATAAAAGCTAAGACCTTGTTAAAGTTGCAACGTTGCTGCTCGTACAAATCGCCAAGCTGAGAATACAAGAGGATAGGACTCCTTTTTTCTGAGTGGGCTCTCCATTTGAAAACCCCGAAAAGGAACAGTGGTGGAGTTGCCCTTTAAACAGAGCCAGGCTAGGTGTTTCCAGCTTTTATGCTAAGCTAAGTTAGCATCCTGCTCACCGGTACTTTGTACTCAGCATGCAGAGAGAGTGGTAATAATGTACCCATTTAACTCGAGGCAATTGTATATGCAAATTTCCCAAAATGTGTATTTTTTTTTCTTTTAATCACAGTCCTGTCTGCTGCATGAACTGTGCAGTACAACAGACAATCAATCAAAAAAAGCTTTCAATTTCAATAACTGTAATCAAAGGTAGAATCAGCAATTCTCAGTGTATTTTTTCCCTCCACCCCTGCCTGCTTGTGGCTTCAAGAACGACAAAGCAAAGCCTGCCAGCCGTTGTGTCACACTTTTGAAAGAAGAATTTGAAAATGTAAATGACAGTTGTCAGAGCATACAGGTAATGATCTCTTTATCTTTACAATTCAAGACTTGGTAGTCTAACAATGGCATAGCCTTCAGGAGTACAAAAAAAAGTTTACATTGAAAAATCAAATTGAATCGTGACATAAAGGAGAAATCTGTAATTTGTTTACTATATCCAAAAATGAATGAGAGTAAGGAAACATGCCAAGCTGAAATACTCGTTCTCTCTGTATTTTAGAAGGAGTGGACGTTAACAGTTAAATTGAGGAATATGTCAGTGGAGTCTTGCATGCAGTGAGACAGGCAGTCACTGAACTCTGACTCCAAAGTGTCTATTTTCAGAGCAGTAGGCTTCTCTTTGCAGGATAACAGGCTTAACGTTACATTGACAGACACTTGACAGCTATAAACAGCTGATCAACTTACAGTGTGGACTTCCTCATCACTTTTTATTGTCAATTTACAATGTTATGCTCCTGCAGAATTCCTGCGGTGTTCCTGCAGCCTGTCTGTGCCTCTTCACGTCTGGAGAGGAGGGGAGAAACAACTTGCTTCACCTATATATTGTATGAGAAACACGGATTCAGCCTATTTAATATATTTTCTATGGCTCCAACTCCCTGTTTGGACTGCAGCACTGATTTTTGGATGCACAACTGCTACGTACCGCTCCTTTAAAATTGAAAGTCAAATTGAATCATGGAGTTGGAGAATCGGGACACCCCCACTGTCACTAAGAATCATGGATGGTTTAATTTATTATAATATTCCATGAATAAGAAAATGATTTGATACACATGATACACTTAATAACTGTAATTTCTGCGAAGCCTCTTTGTTATGTTGTAAAGTCTTGACAAGCAATCGCTAAATGAAGTAAATAAATAAATAAATCTGTTCCAACATTAGATAAAAGCTCTGACAAAAGACAAGTTTCACAATGGCAACTCTAAAACGCATTAGCTAACACATTGTGTGCATACAAAACTAAAATGTCTCCGCTGCACGCAGAGATAGCCCCCGGAAAATCATTTCACAATACAAACAGACAGGTCAAGTCTGAAATACAGGAGGCACTGCTCACTTCCCAATACACAAACACTCAGCTGTTGTTTTTTTTTTTTTTTATGTCTCCCAGTTACCTTGACATCACAGTAACAACTAACCTTGTAACATGAGTCCTCAGGCTGGCTGAGGGGCAGACGTCAAGGTCTGAACACAAGATGACTGTCTGTTCACTTGTGCACTTTAACATCAGCGTGAAGCTTTTTGATTGAAAAAACAAAAAAAAAAACATCCTCCTGGGCTGAATAAAGCAGAGGACGCTTTTGTAAACCAAAATCAACATTACCTGGCCTATTATTATTATTGTTATCATTATTATTATCATTGTTATTATTATTATTATAATTGTACTGTACATTTGTATTTAAAAAAAAAACAGCAGCCACAAAAGTTGCATCCATGAAAGGATTCATGTTAGAAGTCACATTCAAGGACAGACATTATATTAGTTGTTCTTATAAATGAACAAATTAGCATTTTAATGAGCCATCTCATAACTGTGACTCATGAAACAGATCATGTGGGAGAATATAGACCGTCTATCACATTTAATTTCCCACGTGGCGTGCAGGAATACATGTAGGCCATATTATAAAGCCTTTGCAAAAGATGTTTACATGAGCAGCACTTGATTATATTCAGTAAACAGCACAATATTTGTACGCTATTGAGTGACTATTGAGTGGAGTCTTTACTGTAGAACTGCGTCTGTCTGCATTAATATCTTTTGAATAACAGGCGTAATTGCAGGTACTCGGTTGAGGAAATGTGTAAATAATCTTTCTCTCAGGCATGCTTCTGTAAGACAAACTGCAAACATCATCACATATGCAGAAAATGTATTGCGTAATTTTTTATTTTTTTTTTATCTCAAGTCAGCAATTTAATGAGCATGGGCACAGAGGTGGTCAATATACCCCAATGTGGAGGGAGCTTTTGCTCCAGAGAGAGGCTTTTAAGCACGCTCTTTTACCTAACGGTTTAAATGGGATTTTTTTCCTTAACATGGTTTTGTAAAACTCACAGGTTGCTCTGTATCGATTGTTTATTCACTTGTGCTGCCATTGTGAATTTTGGAGCTTTTTCTTGCCCCACTAATTGTTTTGCCAATAAGTATTATTTTGACTTTTCATTTTCCGTCTACAGCTTTTGTATTACACTGTAAAAAAAAAAAAAAAAATGCTGGCAGCAGTAGATGCCAAACAAGAGCTGTAAAATGTAAGTAAAATATCCTAAAATGAAGTGCAAAATCAATACATTTACAGAACTTTTCATTAAAGGTTTCACACTAATAACTAACTAACTTTATTTGAATTAGGATACTTTAATTTTACAGTTTTTGTTTGGCAGGCAGAAACTTTTATTAAAAAAATTTCTTTACAGCAATCAAAGACCATCAATAAAGTGATAGACTTAAATAAATAATGTAAGTAATTTTACAGTGAAAAAGTACAGAAAACTACTGTAAAAAATGTTAGTTATTTTCTGTAAAATTAGGACTTTTTTTTAGTGTGAACTACCACCATCTACATGTGGTCTGATGTCTAACAATTACTGTAGCACAGAGAGGGTTGACATGGTGCAGTGGGTAATATTTAGCAGAATCTATTGGCAGACGTGGTGGCATTTGAATATAATATTCATAAGTATGTTTTCAGTATGTTTTAGTGTATAGCACGTCCTTTGTATCAACAGAGGAAGTGGATCCTCTTCCATAGAGGTTGCCATATTGCACTAGTATAGCCCAGAACAAACTGGGTCTACAAAGGGCCCTTTAAGTTTTTTGCAGCCACCACTGGTTCTTCTACATGTTAGAAAGAGGAGGGTGAGGTGAGGTGTTTGCAATCTACAAGCTCGCCACTAGATGCTACTAAATCCTACAAATTGGTCCTTAAATACTGTAATTTTTTTCTGCATAAGTCACAGTGTGCCATATTTTCACTTATGTTTTGAAGTTCTTGCACCCATGCATGACATTTCATAGAAGAAGAAGAGATCTGGATCAGGGCGCCATTATTTAACCCTAGATTTGACTACACTGCTTATTGGAAAATATGAAATTTGGTCAACATTGTGACATTATTTTGTGGGCAGAGCTCAGGTGGAAGCAAAACGGTTCCCTAAACATGTTAGCTAACACTAGCTAGCAACTTTTGTTGGCTGGCTGAGGAAAGAACGAGCTCTTTTCAATATGTACGATCACTCACTCTCCAGGATGGCGAGGGTTACTTGAAAAAGTTCAAATTAGCCAAAGGCAACAGACTGGCCGACCTGTACGCACTCACTCAATTGGGGGTTGGGCGATTAGAGTCCATTCCTGCAGGACACTGTTGCAGGACAAGTGCACTGGGGCCGCATGCACCGACCTATTTTCACATCTTATGCAGTAAATTAAGGATTTTTTTCAACCAAGCCAGCATTGGTGATTGTTATAACAGTGGAAAGACAGTTTTGTCAAGTTTAAATGAAGTGTTTTACAGAGTCAACAAGGCAATTGAAGCGTGTGTTAGTTCAGTAAAAGAGAAACTTGAATTCAGAAGGTGTTCTGTTCTATTAATCTGTTTAATAGGGAAAATAGATGACGTCTTATGAGTAAGTGAGCTGAGGCACATACAACTGAGGAAACCTATTATTGGCCATCAGTTAACTAGATGAAGGAACACCTTTTATCTTATAAATTTAATAAATTTAGCCCTACAGAGATTCATCTTTTTCATTTTAGTCAATATGTCCTCCCACTCAGAAAGCTAATAAACACAACAGAGTTGAGAGCTTAGGACCCATGAGGATAACACTTCAGTGAGATCTTGACTAATCACTATTAATCAGCTACGCATGATTTCAAAACAGACCCCTCCATCTGTAAGCTGTGCCGGGCACTTACACCATATTCACACACACACACACACACACACACACACACACACACACACACACACACACACACACACACACACACACACACATTTCTGAAGATATGGGAGTGGGGCTGATGAAAAATAGCAGTATAAACAAAGACAACACTGCAAGACAACAAGGAAAGCATGAATATACAGCAGTCACACACACACACACACACACACACACACACACACACACTGCACACAGAAAGATGTCAGCAGCTTTTTGATGATAGAAGATGTCAATATTTCCCTGGGCCACTCTCCAGGGGTCTTCAGATGAGCGTGATATGAGAGGACCCCTGGGAAAGGTCAATGCACATCAGATGCAACACTGAAGGATCAAAAGTGAGGATGTAGCCCACCAGTGAGACCTCGCAGTGGGGCATCAAGGAGCGCTGATCCCGGAGAGGCTGAGGAGAGGGAGGATGAGGAGAGACGACAGGGAGATGAGGAAAAAGGGAGGGTGTGGTAGAAGAGCTTGAAAGAGAAGGAGATGGAGATGCTCATGCGATAGACAGGAGGCAGGAGGTGGCAGCCTTGCACTGGTAGGCGCATTGTGAGTCACCTGTCAGTGGTGATGAAACCAGCTATCGTGTGTGTGGGTATCAGTTCGCTGGTTTGCTGAACACCAAGAAAACATCTTTGACCTTAGCACTGAAAAAATCTCCCACTCACTGTGGTGTACCATGACACCATAGTAAAGTAAAATACCCTAATTCAAATAAAGTGCAAAACCAATAAATCAACAGAAACGCCTTCATAAAGTGAGAACACTAATTATTTTCTAGAGAAACACTGTTATGAACATGAATTAATGCATTAGTTAACATGAACTTATGCATGAATTAATACATTACACAACATGAATTAACGCATGAATTAATGCATTATTTAACATGAAGTCAAACATTAATTCATACGTTAGTTAACTTGAAAAAACAAATGCATTTGTTAGCACGAAAAAACATTCATAAATGCATTAGTTAACATGAACTGGTGCATGAATAATGCATTAGTTAAGATGAAGGAAAACATGAATTAATGCATCTATCTATCTATCTACCTGTGTATCTGTCTGTCTGTCTGTCTGTCTGTCTGTCTGTCTGTCTGTCTGTCTGTCTGTCTGTCTATCTGGCAGCTTTATCATTCTGGCGTAGGACAACAACCTTACATACCTCCTCTATAGAGAAATTGTGTTTGACATTCAGTGAAGTCAAATCATAATCCTGTTTGCTATTTCCATTTCAGAGCAAATTATTTGGGCTTCATGTCTGTCGATTCTTTAGTTGGAGTTGACAAGTGCAGATTAGATAATTGAGTGGCCTGTAACAGAACTGATGCAGCTTCAGTGAGGTTGTTAAAACCACCGCAAGTGTGAAATTAACTCTGAAAGGTTTTAGACTAAAGTGTAACAGTTTCTTATCCAAAACTCAGACATGTGTTTGTAGCTAATGAAGATACTCCAACTGTAGAAGACAGGCACACTCACACACATGAACACAGTTAGACTGTGACTGAAGCGGTGAGGTGTCAGTCAACATGCAATCCCTCAAATCAAAGGGGCAAGTGAAGAGAGCCAAGATAGACCTATGACTGAACAGTTGCTTTCTCTATGGAGATGACATGGCTGCAAAACAAGGTGCTGAAAGCTGAAGATGATCTGTCATCTTTGACTGATGTCTGACGCTATGTTATTACATGATAACTACATATCAAAAGTGCTGGTAGGTGGATTTTGTTACTTTTTGACTGAGTTAGCTTGCTTTATAAGTTAAGTTAAATGTCCCGCCCTAACCATCCTATGTTGAATAGTGTTTTTTTTTCTTACAGGCAAGAAATATTTCAATTTTATGCATGCAGTAGCTTGTAAACATTTATTATTTATTAATACTTTGTACTCTATTTCACTTAATCTTGTAGTTCTGTTAGCGTGTGACCAGCAGAGTAATCCTAAAAGACACCAAAAATAAGCATACCCTCGCGCTCCCCTAGCACGTCTGTGTTTTTATCTGCTCACACATTCTTCTCACCCTTTTTCACCACTGACCACTTTGCATATCTGAGTCTACGCAGCATTTAGGAATGAAAATCACTTGAGTTTTGTGATTCATGCAGCAGACAGAGCCTTATTAACCAAGAGTTTCTCAGTAGCAGCCGCGGCTCAGCTCTCTTGTTCACATGTGTGCATAAAGCTGAATCGCAGAGGTGCAATGATTGTCAGAGAGAGTACAAAGCGTCTGAAAGCCTGAAGTGCCTCTTCAGAGAGAAAACCACCGCCAGCTCCATGAATCATAACATTCAAAAGGGAGAAAGAGAGGGACTAAAACCATCCAGTTGCTGCAAAAACACAACAGTGAGAATGGAGAAGGAGGGAGAAGGAGAGTGATAACAGCAGTGTGTCTACGTCATCGATGGAAGAGTAACTGGACCCCTGGGGCGGAGGGGATAAATAAAGGAGTGCGGGTAATATTACCCACATCTCCCCGCTGCTTGTGGCCTTGCCGCCTGTCGTGCTCTACTGGGCAGTGATGTCACTCAGACGGCAGAGTGGCTCGCTCGCCCTGCCCTGACATACACAAAAACACAAAGAGTATGTAAAGAACTACACACACACACCTGTGATTCCATCACATCAGAGGACATTACATTGACTTATCCTGTCCCTACCGTACATGATTAGTTCACAACTTGCAGTCTGGGCCATGCTTAGGGGGACCCCAGAAATCACAGGGAGTCCCCAAGACTTTGTCTTTTCAGAGGTTCTCAAGATCCGATTTGGACGTAAACTAAAATCACAATTTCAGGGTTCCTGCATCTTTTCCAAAGTCAAATTTGAGCACTTTTCAAGTCTTTTCCAGCACCTCACAGCTGCGGTAAATGACATATTTATATACAAAACTATTATTTCACATCTTCATCACATTAAATCAGATGTTATTGTGTTATTATCAACCAAAATGAAGAAAAAGAAGAACGAATTCTACAGACGAGTCACAAATTAATTCCTATTAGAGTTGCATTTTGTGCATTTTCCTTAAAACGCTAACAACAGATTAATTGATTAATAAGATATAAAACATGTTTTTTCTCATTCTTTCTCATTTTCATTTCATTTCATTTTATCGCTCCGCCAGTCAAATGTGGCGAAATTAAGGCCATTTCTAGATTAATTATCAATTAAAACATGCTTAATCAGTTAAATTCTTATTTGGAAATTAATCAATTAATGATTAATTAAATGATTAAAAACTTCCTATACAATCTGGAAAGAAAGAAAGATATTTTCTGAGCCAGAAAATATCTTTCTTTATCTAAAAAGTTAACTAATTCAGTCAAGCAGAAATTTCAAGCATTTTATCCAGAATCCAAGCACTTGTCCAACCCTGAAAACACAACATTAAAATTCAAGTGTTTTCAAGGATTTCCAGCACCTGTACGAATCCTGCAATTTATACAAAAGTCTTTATACAAAACTGTTTCAAAACACTTTTTTTTGGTCCTCAACTAAAAATAGCAGGCTACTTTGCAGGGAGACCAAAATCTTAAACCACTGATTTACATTATGATTACTTGTGTCCCCATAAGACAGAGAATGTGAGATTTATGTCCCCACAAAGTGAGTAATACACACACACACACACACACACTGCAGATGCTTAATTATTAAACACACCACATTTATATTTACACACACACAAACAGACATGCACATGATTCCTCATCGATATCTATCCAGTCAGTAATTCATAGCACGTTGTCAGTGCCTTATATGTTTTTCTTCTTCTTCTGCATCTGCGGCTGCACTTCATTTAGTTTCAAACGGTGTGAACGAAAAACCTTTTCTATCACTTCTAATGTATCTACAGCACAGACAGAAAGAGAAAGAGGGCAGCAGTGTGGATATAAGATCCAGGGTTCCTCCTGTTCCACAAACAAGGTTAAAGCGCACACTTGTGTACTTCAACAGCTCTCCCTAAATATAGAAAAGCAGAGGGAGGGAGGGAGAACAAGGATCTGACTGCTTTGCACCCATATATAACCTCTGCCTCACTGCTAGCCAGCACATGGTGTCACACTAAACTGTGTCCCTGCTTTCAACCCGAGTTCTGCCCCCTCAGCACTCCAGTCATTTGCTATAAATAGACATACACACACTCACACACACCACGGGCAGCAGCCCATTTAGTCTGTTCACTTTTATGTTTTAGCTAAAGAGATTTAAGCTGTGATGAAGCCTCACCTGCAGGCTGGTGTTTTGTTTATGGTGTGCGGTGCACAGTGCGCTCTGAGAGTGCGGTGCTGCTTTGCTGTATTGGCTCAGAAAATGCTTAGCCCAGCCCATCACAGTGAAATACTGCACACCTCCACGGGAGGCCAAAGGCACTCTCACCAGGACCGAGGGAGGCTTTTAAATCACGTGCGATTATAGGTGCACACACACATACACATACGCGCCAAGTGCAAGTGGACAGGGACAGGCAGAGACACATGCTGTGTGTATAATACACACATATAATAGTGTGTGAGTACAACATAATAAAAAGGCATATATTCTACCATATTAACGGCTCAAGGACATTGTGGCTCAGCATCTTAAAGGTCCAGTGTGTGAGATTTAGTGGGATCTATTGGCAGTATATGGCAGAAATGGAAGAGAATATGTGTATATAGTATTGTCACTGTCCTGGGAGAACCATGTAATGCCAAAATGTCAACCTGCAGCCATGTTTTCAGCTTTGTGGCAATGCTTTTTTCACATGATTGAGTGTCTGTGTAAATGGTTTGTTTTGTTTAAAGGAGCAATATGTAGCAAAAGCACATCCAAAAATGAGTACCGCAGTCCAAATAGGAAGCTGGATCCATGGACGGTATATTAAATAGGTTGAATCCCTTTTTAATATACCTTCTATAGTTGAAGCGAGTTGTTTCCCCCAGCCTCTTCCACCCCAGACTTGAGGAGGCTCAGGCAGGCTGCGGGAACACTGCAGGAGCACAAGACAAAAACAACATTATAAGTTGGCAATAACAAGTGATGATGAGTCCTACACTGTCAGCTGATCAACTGTTTATAACTGTCAGTCATCTGTCAACATAAAGCTGAGCCTGTAATCCTGAAAACAAAAGCCCTCTGCTCTAAAAAAAAATACACACTCATTAGTTGGAGCTCAGTGACTGCCTGTCCTAGTACCTGCCAGACTCCATTAACATATTGCTCAATTTAACCGTTATATTCCCACTAAAAGATTATCAGTTATTTCTTACAACTCATAAACAAACATCTACTTGTTTGGCAAACATTCTGCATTAATTTGAACTCTAATTAATTAAAGTTATTGTGGCCTGGAATAGAAATTTCAAAAGATACTGCAGCTGAAGTGTTGTTGTCAGAGAAGCGAGTATTTCAACTCAGCATGCTTCCTTGATTTCTGATGACACATCATGTTCATTTTATGATTTAATACAGTAAATATATAACAGATTTCTCCTTTAAGAAATAGACTCAGCTCATACAGGAGCACTCGCTCCCTCAGTTTTATCTAAAATCACCAATTTTAGACATAATTTGAGATTTGTTTTTTAATGGACAGCAACATAAGAATGTTTTCATTAGTGTACAATTATCTGAAAATAAGAATGGTTCTGTTTTTGTTATTTTAGATTTTTTTCACAAGTTTCACAGCCACCACTAGGTGTCACTAAATCCTACACACCCATCCTTTAAGACATATGTAAAAGGAAGGTTATTTTTTTAAGGCTGAATCTTTTTCTAAACATCCCCTCTTATGTATTAAATATTTTATTGCCTAATATAATGTCCTGGATTAAAAAGCTTCACTCTGTTGGTGAAACTGTTTGTGTGGAGTTGATCTTGTTGAGGGCTGCCTGTGTGAACACACAGGAGAAAAAAAAGCCTCTACTGTGGTCAGATAGTAGCATTTAGTAGTTCTTGTGGGCTGGGTGCAATTTTACACTTTAGGTCTTTACTCATCTTGTTAAATTTTGGAAGAACAGGTCCATCAGGTTGGTTTTTACTGGGAAGAATCTCTCTGGCAGAGGGCGAGTGATTGATTTTACATTTCTGGCAACAGCATCAGGCGTCACTTTGACTGAACAGAAAAGGATCCAGCAGTTCAAATAAGGAATGAGTCATGTTGGCTTCAGACCAAACAAGAGTACTAGTATTAACATGCGTTGCACTTTATTTTACAGCACACTAATATGACATAATAAGCTGTGATTTATATTAAATTAGATAAAAAGTCAGTAACCCTTATTAGACTTTATTACAGTGATAATTTGGGACACATTATTAGAGAACTGTACTGTAAACTAAAGTGAAATCACATATCTGCTCCCATACAATTGGCAGAGTAGAACAGACTGACGCCTACTACTTTGATCAAATCATATTATCTGCCCACAATATTGGCAGAGTCTGTGCACTCATCCATTGATAAAATATTCCTATATAATTCTTCCTGGTTCACATATTATCTTTAAATAGGGAAATACATATGTGATTTTGCTTTAATTTACAGTAAAGTTCTGTTTTAGTGTTTCCCAAATTACACTCTAATAAAGTCTAATTAGGGTCTAATGGTGGAAATAACACACTTTAGTTTAACATACTAGTAAGAGATAATAGGAACAATATGTGAATTCCTGAAAATATTCTCATCAAATCACCCAAGTAAGCTATTGCACTGATTAGGCTATAATAAATAACAAATTCTTGATGTTGTTTGACCTGTTCAGATGATGGAGAGTGCAGCTGCCACTGCTGATGAATTTGTGGTTAAAAAATGTCTAAAATGAGGTTAATGACAATCTTATCTGCTGAGAAGACGTTTAAAATGTCTGTACCACAGCGGTCGCTTATGCCTAATGGTTCATGTGTCATGTTAACGTAGCCTGTGCTTCAGATCATCCTCAGAATCTGCTGATCTTCGTAATATTAAGAACAAATGGTCAGAGTCGCAGTCCGATGAAACTTCCAATGGTGAAACCTTGGTTCTCTGACTTCCACGGAAAGGGGCATTATATGCCTCCTTTAAGTAAGCTAATGTTAGCAAAGCACTAGCTAACCAGCTAGCTAATCATTAACTAAGCTGGCTAGTTTTTCATGCTAACATTAGCTATCTTAGGATGTGACTCTATATGTTGGTTTTATAGACCCTTTTTTTATAGTTTTTAAACAATGAGAAAGCTGCCCATGCAGTTTGGCAACGGAAGTATGGCGGACAACAAGAGCTAATCAATCCACGCTGCAAGCACGAGCAGTTTTGATCACATCCTCAGTCCAGTCAACACATTTAATAGCTTGCGGCCATAGATGCCGCAGATTGCTCTGAAACGGTCATGATCCTGTCGGAATTCTGTTCAACTTAAGTCAACCAGTGGAATATCGATTCTGACTTATCTTATACGCAACAACCAGACGTTTTGGTGATTCTGGTGCACATTTAATTCAATATTAAACCACCACTTCCGTTGGGAAAATTCCCGTGCAGCTTTTCAGTGACGTTGGCAGTAAAAGGGTCTATCAGAAAAGGAGAAAGTTGTCATGCTGCCATTAGAACACCGAGCAAAAAGGAGTGGGGCTTAGGAAGGGTCAGTTGAAATACAAACTCTCTGCTGGGATCGATGATTCCTCCTGCAAGAGTCTATGAGAAACGGCTCATGAGTTCGTCCATGGTAGGTCAATCTTTGTAGGCTTTTTAGGTTTCAGGTTGGAGTTTTTACTCTCCGACCGCCTGACCGACTGTCCAACTGATGGATGGAGCGACCTATTGAGCTGCAGGGCGCACATATAAAAACCCTGTCACAAATGAAATCTTTGGTGTTGTTGTCTGTCAGTTGTTGTTGATGCAAGAAGCTTGTAGGTCCCTTTTTGTGTTTTTCCTGAGCTATTAGGGGTGAAAGTCATCAGTTGTACTTGATACGCTGATGTTAAGCTGAAAGAAGAACATCAGAGGAGACCAAGACAGAAGATTTTCTGTAGAAAAGGCGGCAGAGAACAAGGTCAGCATCACACCTTTTATAATTTCTCTTCTGTATAAGAGCTTCATAGCACGCTGTATCCTTGCCAAACATATACACGAGGTGCAGTTCATAGATTGGATGTTTGCAATACTATCAAGGATGCCTGTGGTATGTCAACGCAGCGATGGAGCAGTGTGTTGATTTATTTGGTGAGAGGTGGAGGGGGGCTGGATGAAAGCAAAGCGAGGAAGGTGAGAAATCCAAGAAGTCTAGAAAAACAGGAGAGAGGAGGAGAGGAAAGAGGGGAGGCTCACCGGACGACACCGGAGTGCAAAATATGGCGAGAGGGGAAAAGATGCAGCTGCTACACGTACTATCAGGATCCCCCTTCCAGCTGAAAGCCTTGGTAGTATGTGTCTGTATCAGCACACTTCTTGTGTGTGGCAGTGGGTTTTATATATCTTTTTTCCCTTTAATTCACTGATTCCAAAGCATGATAGCTTCTGCAGGACTGCCTAGAGTATTATTTCCTTTTTGACACGATTATAAGACAAGACAGCAACATATTTATAAGACATACCTCACAAAAACTTAATATCAAAGGTGAGAAAAGTCTCTCGTGGATTCCCGTGGTCATCACTCTGTAGTATATCTGGCACGCTAACATTCGCCAGCAGTTGGGTGAGAGGACACCGAATTTTATCAAAGGTTTCGACTTTTCCTTTCCAAGAAATAAGTTATCTTTTCCTCAGCATGACAGCATAACTAATTTCTCTAAGCCACTGACCCATCTGTTCTTTCCTTTGTTTGATTTTGTCTTTGAGTGCATTTTATTTTACAGTACACTAATAAGATGTAACAAGCTGCACTTTGTGTCAAATTAGACGAAAACTAGAAATAATATGTTCTTTATTAGACAGTATTAGACAGTATCATTCAATCTGTGAATAAATGACAACAAATTTAAGAACGAATTTAAGGAACAAACTTTTTGGTGAACAATGCCCATTGTCCCCACATCGTTTTGTTCTCAAAAACGACCTCCTACACTTATCAGGTCCTTGTAATCTCAAATAGCAAGGAGAAATTAATAATGTACACAAAATCAACATATTTTTTTTATTTAGGGTTTTTTTTGCCTGGAATGAGAAGATCTTCAGTGGTTTCAGTATTTTAGCTGTTGTTTATATTATAAATGTATGAAAGTTCTGTTATTAGTACATGTCGATGACAAACGCACTTATTTCCCTCTTTCTTTCCCATCTTGATTCAAGCAAAATTCAAGCACTCTTTGTATTGCAACAGTTTCACACACATCTCCCTAATCAACGTGACTAAACCTTTCTTTAATTAGACTCCCTAACTGATGCTCAATGTACTTTTAGCCCCCACATCCTTCCATTGGATACAGCTGTGATGCAAGCAGCTGGGATGAGTTCCCAGCTGTAATGCAGCACAAGCCTGGCATGTTACGGTCTCAAGAATCCCCTGTCTGGGCTACAACACGCTCCGTGACGTCAGACGGCTCTTTGTGTGTGTGTGCAGGCCTCGCTCTAAGCCCCACGCATGGCTTAAGAGGAGGAGGGGTGGACGGGGTGGGACGGAGGGACAAAGAGAGAGACGGAGGCGGGAGGTGGGCTTTTACGCTGTGATGTAATTTCATGGAAACTGTTATGTGTGGTGATGCTGCATCCTGCAGAAGCTCTAGACAGAGCGGCCTCCTGCTGGCCGAGGACAAGAGCACATGAACACAACACAGATGAGTGCATCTGACCGGGGCTGGAAATGATGATTGTTTTCATTGTCGATTCATTCATCAGTTATTTTCTTGATTGACTGATTAGATGTTTGGTCTATAAAATGGTGAAAAATGTCAGTCAGTGTTTCCCAAAGCTCAAATGACGTCCTCAAATGTTTTGTGTTGACAAAAACTGAAATAAATATTCAGTTTACTGTCAGAGAGGAGTCAAATATTCACATTTAAGAAGCTGTAATCACACATTTTTTCTTTAAAACACAAACCAATTAAGTTGTTTAATTGATTAATTGATGCAGCTCTACTTCTGACCAGTCCTCTATAGTATGCATTATGCCGGTATGTAAAAAAGAAAAATAATGCCTTTTATGTCACAGAGTACAACAAGTAAACATAATTCAAGTGATTTTTGAGGAATAACTTTAAAATAAAATTTAGGGTGTGTTACCTTAAAGCAATACAGTAGCATAATGGTAAGGAATTAAAAAAAAAAGAGTTATTGTTTAAAATTTAAAAAAAAATCAGTACAACAGTAATTTAGCTTATTGGATTGCCTCACCAGTTTAGAATTTCTGCCATTCGAAATTGAATTATAAGTTTGTCTGGTGTGTGTCTGCTTATGTCACTGCTTATGAGTTAAAATAAATAAAAATAAAATGGCAATCAATGCATTTTACACCCTTAAATATCTTATAATGGTTGAACAGTAAACCAGACCATTTTTGTGGTGAGAGATGGCTGCAAAAAAGGGATTCAACGTGACCTGTGATAAATTAAAACACTTCCTTAGCCTCTGCCTCCTTTTTTGCACCATAGTTAAGGATGTTTTGTTTGAGTGTGAAAAGCCAAAAATGGGTATGTCAGCCAGAGGCAGCACTGCGCCGTAGAGAGCTTGGAAAATGTGATGTTTGTGTTGCCACTTTCCATTTAGCAGCAGTGCTTCCATCCACACTGACATATGTCATACTGGAGCCTGAGGATATCATTTGAATATATTGAGGGAATTCACAGTTTTTCATTTCAGTAATTCGTCTGTTTCTGTGCCGCCTGAAAAGCACATGCAGAGTTTGCATGAGCTGTAAACATGACAATGGAATGAAGGTTAATAAAAGCCTGGTCTTCAGTGAATCCACTGATGTTACCAGAGATGAAAATCAGGTTTGAATGTGACCGCTGTGGAACAGAGAGGACGATTCAGCCGGTTTCGGAAAATAGACATGCAGCACCATCTGGTGGTGATACAGGTCAGTTACTTTGAAGGAGTCTTGTGTGTTGTGTTGATTAAAGTTGCACTAATTACTCAACAAACTTCAATTAATTGAATTAGGAAAAGAGTATTTGTCTTCTGAGCTGAAGTGCATGGATTTTAAGTTACTAGAAAATAGAAACATTTCTGCAGACAGTTACAGAGGATGTAGTTAAAGGAGAATTCTGTAATAAATTAATAAATCGTGATACAGTGATATGTCATCAGAAATTAAGAAACACCCACTTTGCTGACAACAATACTACAGCCGCAGTATCGTCCTTTGAAATTACAATTCCAGGCTAGAATAATTGTCATGGTTTGCCTTTTTCATGTTACTTAGAATTCACAGTAATGCTGAATGTTCAACAAGTGAGCTAGTGTCTGTTTATGAGTCATAAGAAAGCATTAATTATCTTTTGGAAGGCGTAGATGTTTATAGCAGTTAAATTAAGCAATATGTTAATGGCAGGAAGTAAAACAGGCGAGTCACTGAACTTCGACACTAGAGCGTATTTTCTGAGCAGTGGGCTTTTGTTTTCAGGATAACAGACTTAACTTTACACTGACAGACTCACTGTTATTGCCACTTTATAATGTTGCACTCATTTTGTGCTCCTGCAGTATTCCTCAAGTCTGGGGAGGAGGGGACGGGATGAAACAACTTACTTCAACCGTAGATCGGATATTAAATAGTATTTCAACCTATTTAATATACCATCTGTGGCTGCAGCTGAATATTTGGACTGCTGTACTCATTTTCAGACATGTAGCTGTAACATAACGCTACTTTAAGAAGCACAATAATTGTTTTGTTTCTTATGCACATGTCAGTATTTGTGTTTTTTAATCATGATTACATGTCATCAGTGTAGTCGAGGATTATGGTTTTTATCACTTGGCTTCAAATCTTCAAGTATTTCCTTATATTTAATATTCACGACTATAGAACACTCACAAACTCAGTTAATCTGCTTCATCAGGGCTGTGCTTCAAACCAGTGGGAATAACGCACAAAAAGAAATACAAAAATCTATAATGTCAACTACACAAGCACACCTTTGCTTAAAGGGAAAGTTCACCCAAAATGGAAAATTCAGTCATTATCTTCTCATACTTATGCCAACTGAAGGTCAGGTTTAGTTTTTTTTTCTTTTTTTAGTCCACAAAACACTGCTGGAGTTTCACAGGAATGGTGAATGGTGACAGGTTTTCAAATGTGAAAAAACAACTGGATGAACTGGGTGTGTGTGGTGTGACTGTGTGTGTGTGCAAGTGAACAGCATGTCGGGGGTTTAGGAGACTCTGATTACACCAGACGAGCAGTATGGAGGCATTTTATGGATTTTTTCCAAATGTTTTTTTCATGTTTGATTTGTTTATGTTTATGTTCACCCAAATTGTTGGGGAGATTCTGCAACACTGTTTTCCTGTGAAACTCCAGCAGTGTTTTGTGGACAAAAACAAAAAAACTAAACCTGACCTTCAATCAGCATGGAGGTGAGTAGATAATGACTGAATTTACCCTATTAGGTGAACTACCCCTTTAATGTGTTTTTAAGGGTTTTTATAGCTAAAGTTTCTATTTTCTTGTACTTGGAATGGAAACACAGGCGTGTTTCATCTGATTTCAAGGAGAATCTGACCTCATGAAACAGCCCATTTTCTCGCTGATGGTCTTGTGTGCTTATTTAGATCATACAGAGTCATCAGGAATAAATCGAGACTGTTTCATAACCAGTTAAAAACCTACCTTTAAGTAGGGAGACAAAGTTGCATAAAGTAACTGAATGAAAATGAGACACAATAACAGAAACTTCTCCATGAAACTGAGTTTAATAGATTGTTAAAAATAAGGCTATGATGCTGTTTTTTTTTTTAGCAAACATTGACCAGGAGGAACCACCGTTATGGCGTCCAGATGCACCCGGAACGACGGGCAGATGTGGCCAATCTCTGGGGGTATCACAGATGGACATACGGTGAGCACACATACACCGCACATTTGCAAAAAATCAAACACACACCGACAAATGTGTCCTGCGTTCAAACTCCTACATGTACTGTACACACACAAACACACATATAGACATCCACCCCACCCAAAACGGTGGCAATAAACAGAGATTTAGCTGAAAACATAGCAGTGTTCTCTTAAAAAAAACATGCATAGCTTAGTACATGAATGTGTTGTTCGAAAACCACCTAGTTATTGTTTGCACACTTTGATCTCATGGTTTGTGAAAAATCATCAACATGATTACATGAATTTCTTTTATTTAACCATTATTAACAATCACGTAAACTCATTGGACTATAATAGCCTCCTATTATATTTTGCTCATGTAGAAAGTTACATTCTGAACCAAGATAGGCTCCATAACAAAGGAAATAAATACTGGAATGGCAAAAACACAATATAAAGTTACTATTTTGAAATGGACTGAAGACCGATCTTGGCCCAACTTTTCTGATATAAAAAACAAATTAAAACACCTGCTTAATATCGGTATCCTGCTATCGTGTTACAGTCATCATCAAAACACTCATTACTTCATAAAACCGTCTCACACTTGAATACAAAAACACGCATGAGGCTCAAAATAACAACAAAAAAAATGCCTTCCAGGCCTCTCTATGTGTTTGTAACAACAAAACAAGGAATGATGAAGCAGTCAAGAAAGACTCTCTTTAGTGCTGTGTGCATTTCCATTAGAAGGTGCCACACAAAAATGTTATTTTTTAAGTCAGATTCCCTTATTCAAGCTTGAAAATACACCCTCAAATTATTAGACTCAGACGTTTACGGTTGGGAAATAATGAAATAGTCAGTTTCACGGTGCCTCGTCTTACGTCCTTTGGTTACTGGGGTGACACCTCGCTATAAATACGTCTACATTTTGTTCCCTTCTTCGCACAATAAGTAGTGTAGTGTACATTACCACGGGTGTTCTTCCAGACCTCAAGCGACTAACATGTAACATTTTTAAAGTGCCAATGAGCTGAAGCAAACAGGAAGCACCACGCTGGTGGCACAGGCAGATCCTCCTCACGCGTCAGACGAGGGTTTCGAGCAGGCACAAACACACAAACGCACACACACACGCGCGCTTGGAAGAGGATACAGGATTTCCCCATGCAGGCTAATGCTAACCTACAGAACAGTAAGCTGGGAATCTTCAGACGTTATTCAGATCACAAAACACAAACAAGTGGCAAACAGGGCTCGGCGTCCTTCAGTATTTATGCTTCATCCTACACATTTAATTCACCACCGATACGTGCAAGCTGCTGTTCTAAAAATCAGACGTTAGTGGTGTGATCAGCCTCAGAAAACACATTCAGAGAATTACACCTTTTGAAATGATGTACACATTTTGATCTGTACACGTCGTATTTTGACACCCGGCCCTAATAAAGGTAAAGATAATAAAAATGCTCAACACAGGAAAGACTTGAGTGAATTCCTACACAAATCTGATGCTCACACACGGACAGACGTGGTTTACAAATGTAAAAGTCTTATGAATAATATAAAATATTCTGCAGCTCAATTCAAAACTTCCTGCTCGTTTTTTAATGCTTCAAGCGCTTTTTTCCCTTTTTATCTTTCACACCTAAACCCTTTTTAAACCTGCAGTGCGGAACTTTTGTCTGTATGTCCCGTTACATGATATGTTAAACACAGTATGCATGTTGCAGTGTGCACGCCAGCATTCTTTCCTTGCTGTTCTGACCCACAATCCTCGACGCAGCGGAAGATTTGTCACATCGACTGAGCCGTGGAGACAGATGACAGCTTACCGACCAATGACGGAAGCCATTACAGCGACAGATGTTTGAGCAAGAGGGTCAAAGTTCAAATAATCTGCCCCAGCTCTATGTGTGCTGCATGCAACAGTACATAGTTTGTAAAAAAAAAAGTAAACAGAATTTGGGACGCAGCTCTAGTTGCTGCTCCCCTGTACTGTGAAATACAGAGTTTTCGTGGGGTTGCAAAATAAAATATAAGTTTCACAGTATATGTTGTTACACAGCTATTATTGTTATTACTATCAGTTACAATGAACCTTAAAAAAGTCAGTAGTTTTTTGGGAGTAATTTCACAAAATATTATGTCCTGACAAAAGGCTGTGTGTCGTTCAAAAGTTTATGATACAGATACCGATACACTGAATTCATTACCGGTTCCTGAACAATACTTCTTTCCAGGAAATTACATTACAGATTATGCTACAATTACTCACTTCAAATAAGGAAGCTGTACAAAAACCTGGAGCAGCTGGAAGAATTTACTGGACGTATAGAAAACCAAATAATAATCTGTCTAATCGCTAGATTCTCAAACACTGGTGGTATTTGAACTCACTCTGGTGGTACACTAAGGAGTCTACCAAAAACTTAAAAATGACATAAATTAATTTAAAACGATATACTTAAACTGTTTTCAGTATTAGTATGAGGTTGAGGAGGAGTTCTCTGCTGTGTGTGATGTTACTAACATCACGTCTCCAGCAGTAGAGGGCAGCGTCTCTGCTGCACCGTGTGCTGCAGGGAAACACTTCGCTGTCCATCATGCAGAGAAGGAGGAGATTTTTTGAGGTGGACAACTTGAGCACAGAGTTGTTTTCTTCACCACGACGTTGGGCGAACTTCTTGAATGCCGCGGTGTGTCTCGCTCCGCTCTGTTAATGCCTTAACGATGGTGAAAAGTATTCATCTCCGTCCTTCAAGTGTGATTATTTAGACGCTAAATTAAAACATGGTTGTAACCGCTGCCTTTTGAGAAGACGAAGGTGAAGTGCATCTCCCTGTTGACTGCTGAAAACTTTTGTGTGCGCACGCTGTGGACTGTCCGGGTGCTGCTCTGCCATCACAGCTAAGTTCAACATCATTTAGAAGATTGATTTTTGACATTTATGAATCTTTCATGCCCACACTGCGACACCTCTAAGAATCTAGAATTTCGCCCACCTCTACATTGTTTGATAATCTTCAATATTCATGCCACAGTATCCTGTGATACCAGTATACCGCTGTGGTGATGGGTATTAATGTCCCGCACTGCAGGTTTAACATTTAGGAGACAAACAACATTACCAACATCCATTACCTGAAACTAACACCTTCAGTCTCCTTGACTTGGCCTTTTTCCAGTGTGCACCAGCTTTTCCAACATGCAGCCCCGCAGAGGGGAACATTTGGACCTTGGACGGATTCTCTAAGTTCACAAAAACCTTATCTAATTCAGAATCGTGGCAAATAAACTATACAATGATTTTAAAATTAAAAAGCCCCGACTAGAGCGACCCCTGCCGTCCCTGCTCCTGCCCTGATATCTACTGTTCCTGCGTCTGCTGCCCCAGCTGCGTCTACATCCATCCCACACACGCGGGACGACACAGTGATGAAATTTTATGATAAAGTCGCCACACCGGTGTTACACATCGCACCGGACATTTTACAAGAACAGATATCTGTAACGTTAGAGCGCTTACTTTGATCCTTAATGTTAGATTCCGCTTACTTTGAACAAAAGAAACGCTTCGAGGGTTGGTTCATTATTAAGTTGCCAGGTCTATCAAACATCCCCCACACAGACGAGTTATAAGAAGCTAACGTTAAGTACAACCGGCTGTAATGTTAGCTCCTTGTCACTGCTACTCAACTTTTAAAATATTCTCCCTCTAGATCCCTCAGGTCCTCTGCCACTGGCCTTTCAGCTGTTCCCAAAGAATTAAGGGGAGGTGGAATTAAATGTCCCCGGTCCTCGCCTCTGGAACAGCCTGTCAGAGGAGCTGAGGGCTTCACGATCTGTAAACACCTTTAAAAGACTTCTTAAGACTTACCCTTTTAGCTTAGCATTCCCTTCATTTTATTTTGAATTCTACTGTGCTACACTGGTGTCTGTTCTACCATGTTTCTTATTTCATATATTATTTCCTTATATTACCGTTTATTCTCAAGGTATTGTTGTATTGTCATCGTATTGTTGTATTTTATTGTATTGTTAAGCCCCTTGTATTGCAATTTTGCACGAAAGGCGCTATATAAATAAAGTTTGATCTGATTTACAAAACATGGACTAAAAATAATTGTTTTTTTCTTTTACAAAGTAGTCAACTACTCAGGCATTAAGAACAATCAGTAATATCAAATTAAAAACTTTGAGAAGGGCATGCGGGGGTTGGTGGGCGGCTCTGACGTCGACACAACAGTCTGTGGCTTTTTTTGTTTCAATCATGAGAGGTTGTGACCTGCCAGACGATGAGGTGGCTCCGCTCGGCCTTGGTGGGTGCCGACTGCTGGCTGGCGGCTGGTTCTGACAAACCATCCAACTCACCGCCTTCGTCACCTGAGGAGGAAGATGATGAGTCACACAAACAGCAGTGAGGACTCTGAGCTTATCAGCACAAGTTTAACCAGTTTTAGCAGTCAGACATCAAAGCGTAACTTTTCACGCAGATTCAAATGCAACCTTTGTCAGTTTGCTTGAACAGTCCCTGCTGGCTCCGCCTACGTGAAGTGCTCCGTGTTTAGTCAGTCACTCACCCATTCTGAAGTCGATGTAGCCTTCGCCTCCACTCATGACCAGGTACGTTTTGGGCTCAGAGGTCGCTGTGTCAGAGGATTCAGATGCAGGGTCATCAGAGCCTGAGTCTGCAGTGCCTGGAGGAGGCATCGCCTGACCTGTGACAAAAAGTCAAAAACATTTTCTTTTTTACAGGAATAAGAAGCAGAGAAAACCATTTTTGGTGTGGCTGTAATCAAGAAGCAGCTGCCATTTTTACTCCATAGCTGATTTAAACATTTACCTGTCAAATCATTAAATTTTAGTCAAATTATTCACATTCATAAGGATGGATCATAATAAGATGCATACATGTTGAGCTGGAAGCAACAACTATTTTCATTATCATTTAACCTGATGTTTCTGCTCATGATTATTGTTTAGTCTACCAAATGAAAAGTAATTTAAAAAAACTAAACAAACCAGCAAATTATGACATTTGTGAAGCTCTTGCAAACACATTTTTGCCATTTTTGCTTGAAAAATGACTGAAATGGTTCATATATTATATCAGTTACTTAATTTTTGCAGCTCTACATAAATGTCACACAGTGGTGATGTCAATTTGTTTGTGATATCTTAGCAATTTTCATTGGTTGGTAGCTAATATCTGCAGCTGATGTCACTGTTTTTGCCACTTGATACCACCGTTTGTCTGCACGTGTCACTTACCTGGCACAGTGACAAAAAACTTGACAGCGTCTCGATGTCCGTGGAAACACAGCTGGGCGTGGGCCATGGAGCAGTATGGCACGAAGCTGCCTGACATGACACCATCTGAACCGTCATCACCGTAAACCCGGACAGCAGTGCCGGGCCGGTTTGGCACAATCCCCGTTGTCTTGTTGGCTGTAGAATAAGACAGAAAAAAATTCACCTGATGAATTATAGGTGTGTTTTGGGCGTAACATGAATGAAACCAATCAGAATGTCGTCTCTCATTCCCTTTAAGAGCCAGCTGCACCTGCCTCTGGTGCACTGCTATTTAAATATCTGATTCAGCAAGTTGGAGAAGCAAAGAGGGGATGCTGAAATGACCCACTTGTTATGATGCAGTTATGATGCAGGCACTGTGGTTATTCTATGGGTGGAGCGTGCCGATAGGGTGAATCATCTCCACATTAAGAGAGACACTGTGTGTGCATTGATGCACAAGGCACAGCAGCATCACTGCAGTAACATCAGTAACAACATAATGCTACAGCTGCTGTTCCTCGTGCATAAATACGCACAATGTCTCTCCTGGGGAGACACTTCACCATACTTCACTCACCTGTAACCCTGAGTGTGCATCTGCCTATGTCTAAATAATGCACCACTGATTTAAGACCAGGTTTTTGTTGGTCAATGGTGCAGTTGCTTTCTGTTGCCTCAAGATAGCAATGTGCTCATAATGCACCTGATCGTATCTCATCTCAGGACCAACATGCCCATGTGTGCACAGATGCCTGTAAGTACATTTGCTGGGCAAGGAAAATTACAACTGTGTTGGTCAGAAAATAGCAACGTTAGCTACACTGCACTATGCGCAACTTTGTGCTGGAAGGAATGTAGAGCCCCAAGACTTCAAAACAACTCTTGTGAGCCAGATGATCAAAAAACAAGCAGATGAATAAGAAATGAGAAACACAATAAGACCCATATGCAAAAGCAGGTCAGCTGTCAGAGAAGAGGACCACGTACAAGATAAAAGGTGAAGTCACAGGTGAGACGATCAAATCTGTCTATGTCAACAGGCTGAGAGCAGGAAATGTACAACAGAGTTCCCATCCACAACACTAGACAAAGCAGGGTTATGACTGACAGTCTCTCAGACAGACTGCAGAGCGGTCTGTGGGTTCAGTCCGAGGATTCTGTTTGCTCTCATTGTTTATGAAAACATAAACAAAGCGAGACACCCGTGCCAAAATAGAGCTCTATGCTTCTGACCACAGATTGCAGCTTGTGGGACAGAGGACAAAGGTTAAACAGAACAGACCCAGCTCTGCAGCACATTCTGACACAGTCACACTCCATGACAACAGCAGATCAGGACAGAAAACAAGAATCACAGTGAACTGTGAATAAAGACAGAATAAGAATAATCATGTTTAACACAGGCTAACTTCAACCAATCAGATCAACACTTCCATGGACACCTAAAACCACGCTCATAGCTGCCAGTAGTCCCTCCTAGGAAGCTGATTGGCTGCACCACTTTTGGTGTGGACACAAACAAATAACTTGAAGCCTGGCAAGATGGATTCTCACTTGATCTCACAGTCTTGTGAATCCAGCTGCCTTGCAACATAAGCACTCTTCAGTATGAACTTGCCAAACAGTGTTGTGCGATCTGTGACTGTGAGACCTGAATTCTGACCAGATACAGTGAGAAACTAGACGGGCAGTGACTTTTTCTGCTGGTTTCCTGGCAGCCATACAGTGACAACAAGACTAATGGAGGGAAGCTTCAGATCTCGCACACAGGAAAGTATTGATTTTCTTACCTAACAACACTTTGTCACACTGATTAATGCAATCATTCGTACTCAAAATCTCACTGTTAGAAAAATGAAGAGCGATACCTTCAGACAGCGGGATGGAGATGATGACGCCGTTTCCTGTTCCCACCCACAGGCGGCTGCAGGACACCACCAGAGCTGTGATTCTCACAAATGAGAAGCCCAGTTTACCCGTACCTGCAACACACACACAACACACACTTGGTTGCCATTTCAGTCCATATGCAAAATGAAATATTCTACCTAAAATATGCAGATAAAATATACAGCCATTGATTATTTCCCCTAAAAGAGTTAATTAAAACAAAGTTCATTACAGGTAAGGATTTAGGAAAAGAGTTCATACCCAACATCTTGCTGACGTAGGGCTCTATGTCCACGTCCTGGAGGTGCTGGTAGGTGTGGGCGTGAAACAACCGTAGAGTTGAATCCAGTCGGATGGACACCCAGATACCGTCTCCAACCCAGGCCAGCTGACGCACCTGACTCTCCTTGCGTGGATGAGCATCGAACGACTTCTGCTCAGACATTATAGACAGAGACGATGTGATGTTAGAATGTTGTGGAAATGTTAAAGGGTAAGTCCCATTTTTAAACCTGGGTCCTATTTTTACATATCTCACATCATATTTTGTAAAAGGTACAAAGAGTTTTGGAATTTGTCGAGTAGACGGCCTCAGCCAGCAGCCACAAAACAGGCTGAAATATAATCCTCGAGGTCAAATGCACCCATCAAAGCAAGTTAACTAAAGTGCTTGTTTTTTCCAGGCTTAGATTGTTCTTCTTAGTGTTTGACAACATTATGAAAGGATCCCTGCAGAGTACAGATGGGACAGGTCAAATCCTATATCAGCATCAGGGCCCAATATTGACATGAAGCTTTCATCAGGTATCAAATTATTATGCTACAATACAGCTGGGGTGAAGAAATATACTAGCCACCTCGCTCAAAGTGTAACAATAAACCAGAACAAAAATGACAAATACCAGTATAAACCACCATGTTCTGAACAAACATATTACAAACACATTACAATGTAAAATAGCAGACTTAAATTGTCAGCAATGCATAATGGAAAATCATGCAAATGAGGGCCGTCTCTTAACCAGTGGTTGACGCCATTACACAAACTACACAAGCTTTCCAGACAGAAGTTCAGTTTCAGCCTCATGTAATTTAATACTTCTACTACAAATAACAATAATAATAATGATGATGCTGTTTTAGATAAAAGGTAAGGTTATACAATATTAACAGTTTTTAACCTTGTTAACATGTCTATGTGGAGTTTTTCACGTGTTACAAGACATGTATGGGTATATGAAATCATAAACCTAAGGAACCAATCCTGTTAATCAAAGGGGTGGCACTGTACATAGAGAAGCCAGATGTATTTAGTTACTGTGATTAACTAGCAAAATAGAGGAGATGCAGTGTTGGGGGTTAGGGGGTGTGTGGAGAGGCAGGGTACTATTTGGATAATCATAAATCCTTGAATACCAAATGAAGGCAAAGCTATATGCAAGCCATTTTAGCGAGGTATTTGCACTTATTTTGCAAAAAAAAGAGACAATTTATCACTTCTTCTTTACATGGTTTAAAACATGACTGGAGAGGGACTTTAAAATAAGGTTTTATATGTTGCGGTTTACTGGAAAAAGAAACAGGACACTTGTTAAGTATAGTGACAGCTGTACCTCTATCCTCATGGCCTTCGGCTGGATAACGTAGATCTTGTTCCTGTAGCCACACCACACCTTGTCATGGACCACTGTCATACAGCGGATAGAGTGGTGGGGCCGGCCCAGATCCAACAGGTGGTAGTTGGTTAAATCCCACTGACCGTCTGCTTGGGAGAAACAAAGACGTGAGACTTGAGAACTGATGATCATTGTAGCAGAGAGTGGCCATCATTAAATAACTTCTTCTGGTTTTAGCTTCCTCAAAAACAAAGTGTTAACCCACAGACTTACCAATGCCTCTGTGGAAAATTGCTAATGTCCCATCAGCCAAAGCTACCAGGACTCTGCCTTTAACATGCCTGTAACAAGAGATAAGAAACTTTTTACACATTCTTTCCTGTTGGTACATGTATGTTTGATGTGTGTGTGTCTTTAAATAACTACACAACTGCCTTTAGATAGCATTTGCTCTGCTGAGAAGGTCATTGGCTACTCTGCCAACCCTCCAGGACCCTGATGTGAGTGGGAAAGTTTGTGGCTGACCCTCCCACCACCGACACAAACTTTATGAGACACTCTCCTCCATCAGGACCAAAACTTCACGCTACAAGAACAGTTTCTTCCTGCCTGCAGACGGCCTCATCCACAAGGCCTGAGACCCTCACTGACAGACTCTGATCGCCCCCATAGACACTACATGTTATGTTAAAGCTACTAGAGCCACAATGATTTACCAATTACTAATTACTTACTGAATTAATCGTCAACTATTTTGCTAATCAATTAATCAGTCATTTTTTGAGTAAAAAAAATCTAAATTCCCTGATTCCAGCTTTGAAAATATCTACATTTTCTGGTTTCTTTACTCCTCTGTGAAAGTAAAGTTTTTCGGGTTGTGAGAAAACAAGACATTTAAGGACATCACCTTCAGCTTTGGGAGACATTGATCAATATTTTTCATAATTTTCTGACATTTTATAGGCAAACACCTGTTTACTTGAACTCTCAAGTTTTCACCTTACTTTAAGAAGAATCTGACCTGGTGGCAGCCATTAAAACTAAGAAAAATTGCAGATGCTCTTGCAAATGGTCCAGTTTGCTTATGTAGGTCATATGGAGGCATCAGTGTTAAACTAAGATAGTTTCATAACCATTTAAAAACTCATTGTAGTAGCTTTAGTACCTTTTGCATTATTAACTCTTATTTTTAAGCCCAAAAATGTGAAAACTTACTATGCTATGACAACAATTCTGACGTTGTACTCACACTATGCTGAGGATGGAGTCTTTCAGCTTGATGGCATGGAGACACTTCCTCCATCGAGCCACAGACGAGTGGACATACAGACTTGAGAGAGGAAGAGACAGAGAGATGAAGACAGACACATCAGACTTCAACAGTGACTTATAAGGAGTGAATTTCAAACTAAACGAGAAAAAAGGCAGTGAAAATATAACTAAATGGATAAACCTGCTTATAATGAAAGCTGAATGATAAAATATTCCGATAGAAACTGAACCGTTATTGGATTGTACAGGATTAAAACAGGTTTGATTTCATAGGCATCTGTTAATAAGTACAACAAATGTTCACACCAGTGCCAATTTCTAATATTTTTCTGCTGGACTAATAGCACCCTCTAGTGGCTGTTGTCATGCTTACCATCCATTCTGAGCCCCCAGCCACATGGTCGGGAGGGCGCTGCTCATCCTCAGGATTTCCCCCTCTGATGGGTCTGAGTCTTCTGGCAAAGAGGTCACGGCATCCTGCCCGGAGCCCCTGGATCACAGGAGGCAGAGGATTCACCAGTTTTTCAAATGCGTTGAACAGCCAAATCCAATCTGACAAAATTCTGAGTCAAATACAAAATTTGCTTTTGTATCTCGACTTGGCACAGTTTCTTTGGAGTCGTGCTAGGGCTGAACAATTGATTAAAACTTTATTGAAATCACAATCTGGCCTTCTGACATTTTCAAATCACTGGAGCCTCAATATTTGTTAAAGGCAAAATACTTTCTTAAATTAAATATTGTCATGCTGCAGAGATGTCCTGGCTTGCACATCATATTCTATAGACTTTAAAAAATTCTTTGTTTGGTACAGATTCCTGCAAAAATGAAAACATTTTTAAATAAAAATGAGAATAATCAATCCCTCTAAAATTGCAAAACATACCACAATTGCAATATCAGTCAAAATAACAGTCAGGGAGCTGACCCAAAGCTTGTCCAATCTAATCTATCTAATCTACATACAAAACAATATAGAAAACATGGCTGTTGTAGCAATTAAGTTTAAATTTCCTATCAAATGAAACAATAGCCCAGTTGAATCTATCGGACAGACTCTGCTGTCCCGTTCTGGAGCTTTTTTCTATAACATTTTTATTACCATTATTATTATTATTATTGCTACTAGTAACAGCTTTGGTGGCAGAGAAGGATATTGGACCTTTTTCTCCTCTCCAATGCTCATGCCTTAATTCGCCATGCTATTTTTTAAATGATCTTTTTCATCCTCTTCCTTTCCCTTTCATGCACACAAACATCTGCACAGTCCAACATCAAACCAAAACACGACAGTCAACATAACTACCCTGTCATTACTCTCTGACAAAATTTTAACGGGCCTGTATTCTGTTTTTGGCTTCTTCGTGTTGTTCTGTTATATTCTGGGGCTTTGTGCTTGTACAGTTTTGTAGTTTGTCTTGCAATAAATAATAAAAAAAAAATATATATTTTTTAAAAAATCATTCAGCCCTAGTTCAAGCACATGATCTCTTTTTAGCAGGTAAGATACTGATAAGAGCTGACATGTTCAGAAAGTATTATTAATGTGATACTATTGAATGCTCACCTCTGTGTGTCGCCAGGAGACGAGTCGGTGGGTCCCACCCCCAGTGGGTCGGTGAACACGTGCTCCGTGTAGATTCCGGGCTGGCTCTGGTCCGCTCCCTGGTCCTCTCCTTCTTCACCCACACCAGCGTTGGCTTCCGTCGCCTCTGTCGCCTCTTCCGCCGTGGGAACGCCGTCTTCTAGTGGACTGGTCTCTCTGGACAGCTCGACTGTGGGCATTGTGGATCACAGGGTTAAATCAGAGGGTAAATTAATCTACCCTGCTTCACTGATGCTAATACTGGCAGCCCTGGATAAACAAACGGTATCACAAAGCTGTTTATTAACTAACTGTGAGTTTTCCAATCAAGCTTTGAGTGTGTTCACATGAAAAGGGCAGAGCTCTGAATGACAGCAAATCACATGCACCATCTTCAGAACCATGAGTCAAGTCAAAGTGGAATTAATATAAGTTGAAACTGTGTGATGATTAATCAACTATAAATCCATAATTAAATGAATCGCAAACAATTATGATAATCGATCAATCGGTTTGAATTATTTGTCAAGAAAAAATAGTCAAAATTCTCTGATTCCAACTTCTTAAATGTGAATATTGTCTATTGTTTTTACTCCTTTCTTTGACACTATTTTCTGACATTTTATAGACCAAACAACTTATCAATTAATCGACAAAATAATCAACAGGTTAATTGACAATGAAAATAAATGTTATTTGCAGCCCCAAAACTGCAATATCTGCAAGGAAACTGGATTATTGCAGCTGCAAAAAGTGATTTATTTGCAGGTACAATAAGCAGCTGTAGAAGCAGGTGGAATAATATCCAAATGTATAGTGTATTGTATTATTATAACCTATAATTAAATGTCTGGGATTTATTACATGGGCCTTTTCAAATACAGTTGTTATTTTCAACATTGTCATTTCATAGAGTATTTATTATTTTCTAGAGCGACATTTTGGTCCTCTTTTGCCACACGATAAAGTACCGTAATTTCCGGACTATAAGCCGCGACTTTTGTCACACGCTTTCAACCCTGCGGCTTATGTAATGATGCGGCTAATTTATGCATTTTTTCTAACGGCCGCCAGGGGCGCTCGAGCAGAAAAGGTAAGAGTGAGACAGGTGGAATATATGTGTCGAGGAAGACGCAAGTTTAATGTAACTTCGCTGTGCTACCGTGTTGCTGCTATGTTACTGCCGCGTCTCAGTGACTTTTACCGGTATGTTTTTTTAACCAGCCCTTTTAGTGCTGTGTTACTACCGTATTGCTGCTGTGTTACTGCCGCGTCACAGGCACTGTTTGGAAAGAAAAGCTAAGGTATATTATTAAAACTTTGAAAACTCTTTCTGTGTACCGTCTTTCTTTGTAAATATCTCATGTTTCAATGTGGGCACATGCGGCTTATAGACAGGTGCGGCTTATGTATGTACAAAATGGTTTTTCCTTTAAAAATGTACTGGATGAGGCTTATAATCAGGTGCGCTCTATAGTCCAGAAATTACGGTATTTGGATTAAAAACAGTTAACGGTAATGAAATGATGCCTCTGCCCCTAAAGCATAAATGAAAACTATCAAAAAAAAAAAAAGTCAAAAAATAATTTTTAAAGCATATTATTTTGTTTCCATCTTGATGCATTTTCCAGGTGAAACAGGAGACACAAGCAGAACAAAACGTTAGGAGGAATTTGATTTGAACGTTGAAAAGTTTGTGCCGTTGCTAGCTAACTAACTAATGTCTCTTAACTATTAAAGATTGATTGACGGGTGGATGTCATGATATTATTGGTTGTAACTGGTTGTTTCAAGCCTCCGTAAACACACATCATATTTGTTTTACAGAAAGAAAATGTGATTGGATTTGATATAAGAATACAAAGAAATGGATATTTTGTTTTGGCTTTTTACATATTGTTAAATAGGTGCACAATATTACCAGGAATGTGATCCCAAAGAGTTAAAACTACGTTTTTTTTTCTCTTGCCCGTTATTTATCCATCTAGATTTTGTTGGTCTGAGTCTCTGAGGAAAAATATGCATATCCCTTTAAAACTTCCTTTTTTGATTTCATTTGGATTTCAAGTTGTAGGTAGTGGCCCCTGTGTTTGATGCTTGCAATGTAGCCGTAAAACAAATAAAGACATTCTCTATCAAAGCATTTTCTCAAAGCAGAGAAGTACCTGAGCCAGAGATGCCACTGTGTTCAGCCGGCTGGTCGGTGACACCTGAGCTGGCCGTCTGGGGGATGGCAGTGGTTCCCTCTGCTGCCATGGCACCGTCGCTTCCTGTGGAGCCCACGCTGGCCACGCTGCCAGCCAGTGACACCCCATCGCCTTGGCTAGCCTCCAGGTCTTGGGGCACCTCCTCACCTGCCGGATAATCGCTCTCCAACACGCCTGAGAAACACCCAAGCCAAAATTCAGCGCTGACGGAATGGAAAATAAACGATGCCGTCACTGATGGCAAAGACAAACAAACCATGTGACCTCAGCCTACCTGGCACACTGGCAATGCAGACCACGTGGGTGTTGCAGGCGTAGAAGCTGTCAAGTAGGTCAGAGGGCTGACTGGCATCCAGCACCATGACCTTGGTGGAGGAGTGGGTGCTGGTGCACACCCACACCCGACTGGAAATCTCGTCCTGAAGGACCAGCTCCTTCTCCTGCTCCCCTTTCTCCTGATCCTGATGGACAATGCAAGAGGAAAAAAAACTTTCTGAACACCAGGGACGGTTGTTTTTTTGTCTCAGCACCCATAACTCACTGAATTTTTGTGTTTAGGAAACAAAGAAACCTGCCCTTACTTATTACAAATAGCAATGTTTTCAACTTTTTTGGTTTTATTTTTGTACTCATTTCCAGCCTTTTTACAATAGGATATGATTATTTTTGCAATGGTCCTAGTTGGAAATTTGTTATTATTACTGCTAAAGTAACATGTTTAGAGTCTTATAAAACGCATTTAACTGTGTTTCACTTTGAGTCACTCTAGATTAATTATTACACCATCAGTGATCCAGCTGAAATTTTAGATTAAAGTAATGATAATGTAATAATAATGTAATAATTACACTTTTTTGGTGTTATTTCATTTTCAAAAGATATCAGAATAACAGGATAAATGAATTTATCTCTTAATTTGGTATTCATCATGAGAGATAGATGAGTTTGGAATTCAAATGTTAAAATGAGTACTTATGGCAATGTTTATGGAATTGTGGCACTCTCTTACCTTACTGTCTTGCTCTAACTGGTCCAGGCTACTCTGAGAACCCTTCGTCTGCTTACAGAGCTCTGATGTGGTTGCTGTTCTTCCGCCAGACAGGTTGACCCCTGCAGCACACCACAGCTGGGAGAAAGAACATGTAATAAATATGGAATTTTATTCAGAAATTGAGAACAAATATAGTATACTGGTTGTATCTATCTGTTTTCTTACGTACCTTCATAGAAGCATCTTTCTGATCCAGAGGTCTCAGGTATACTGGTACAGGTAAGTTCATTTTGTTCTCCACCTGTCCACCATTTGCCACCTGTCAGGGTATAACCAGTACATACAAAGGACACAGGTGTTTAAAAGAGATTTCCACCCAAATTTAGAAAACACACCATAACCAACACTGCCTAAACTCAGCATAGGTCCACAAAACAAGTTCTACACAAAACATCTTTGTAAGGATGACATCAGTCATTGCAAAACATGGGTATGAGCTGTATTTTGTACGCCTTTTCATAACTGAGTCAAATCTGAACATAGACATGATACCGAACATATGAATAAACCAGGGCTCAACATTAAGGGTTGTCCATTTGCTGGCCTCGTGGTAAGTAAAGTGACATGTCTGGTTTGTTGATCTCGCCCGACCACACAATTTACTAAAAACTAATTTAACTATTAAACTATTTTGTTAATCAACTGATAGTTAACATGATATTTCATGCAAAAACGGCAGATATTATTGTTTTCCGGTGTTCTCTGTTTCCTAACTTTAACTGAAAAATATATCTTTGGGTTTTGGACAGACAAATCAAGACATTTACATACTTCACATTGGACTTTGAGGAACTGGGATGGACATTTTTCATACCCTCTAATAAATAAAACACAGAGGCAAGTAAAAACTGACTCCAGGAAAGAAGATTTTTTAGAAAACCCATCAGTGTTGAACCCTGGTTTTCTTCAGTATCCAAGACGTTTCTGTACATCCATGGGTACACCGTAAAAAGGGACGGCTACTAGCTAATTCAGCATAGTTTTAAAGGTGATAATTTACCAAAATGTGAACAAATATAAGCGGATCAAGTTGTAGCTCACAGTGTGTATCACTGAATCCACAGCAACATTTTACTTTGCAAGTAGCAAAATGGGAACTGTTCATTTTCTCACATGAACGTAAAGATAAAGCTTATACAGGCAAAGAAGAAGGAAAGACGAGCTACATTCATGAGTAAACTGTTAAATCTCATGAGGTTGAGCTCCATCTGGTGGACAGTTTCAATAAATGTTTTCTTGATACACTTGATAACATACTTGTTGACCATCCAAATCTATCCTTATCCCTATCCAGTCCTACCTTGTATTTGCTGGGCAGGCTCCAGCCGTGTGCAGTGACCCGTCCATCCTCCTTCTGCATGTGGGCCTTGACCTGCCTGTACTGGGCTCTCTTCTGCTCTTTACGAGACGGTGAACTGCACTGGTCCTTCCTATGAGAAGAGCAAAGAGAGACAGATGTGATCAGTTTACAGACAGATTATATACAAGGACATTACTGCAGGACATTTGGTGAAAATACAAAACCCAGTTCCAGTAAAGGTGGGACACTGTGTGACATGTAAGTAAAAACAGAATGCAATGATTTGCAAATACTTTTTGATCTGTCCCAACTTACTGGAACATGCTGCAGGCTCCAAAATCAGAATTTGTGTATATGTACAAAAAACAATAAACTTAATGAGTTTGAACATTAAATGTCGTCTTTGTACTGTCTTCAATTAAATACAGGTCAAAAAGGTTTTGCAAATCATTGCATTCTATTTTCATTTATGTTTGACAACTTTTCTGGAACTGGGGTTTGTAATACTTATTTTGAGTTTTCTAATTAATATTAGAGATACACTGAATCCAATTTTCTTGGCTGATTTTTGCAAATGTTTGAGGAGACGCATCAACACGGATTGTTTATTTTTCAGCCAGAACAGGAGGTGAAATTTAAACTGTCAGTATGTGAACAGAAGTGTGAAGCTGTCTAACTTTAGCCTGAAGAGCTAGAAAGTTTACAGTTGTTTGGCAACACCGGCAGCTGCTCTATCTCCTTGTAGACCTGTAGATCCTGTTCTTGGAATCTTTCACTAACATCGACTTCATGCAAGCACGTGTCTGAGCGTGTGTGGCTGTGATCAGCGCTGCTGTGGATGTGACGTTACGGTCGGTGTGTCTGCTGCCCATATGACATCATCATCATGCAGAGCAAGTGTGTGAAATCAACCAGCACAGAATCAGATTAGTATTACTGGCCGGTTGATTAGTGCATCCCTAATACATATGAGTCATGATGGGCATCAAATCCAAATGTGTTCCCCGTCTACCACACTCACAGTGACTTGACTCCATTACTCACTCTTCATTGAGGAAGTCGAAAGTCTTGGACTTCTCTGTGGGGAACTGGGAGAAGGTGCTGCTCCTCTTCACCATGCCGCCCGGGGCGTTGTATTTCACGTTGGACTGGGACTCCACCTTCTTTATGGGGGTGGCACTGGAGGAGGAGCTAAACAGTCTGCTGAAGCTGCAGGTGGCCAAGTTACAGAAAGCCAAGAGGGAAACAGCAGACAGGAGTGCGGGGAAAAAGCAAGGTAGGGGGTCACCAACCAACCAGACAACTGAGGAACCACCACCAACATTTACTGTACAGTGACGTAAAGCATGCTGGGAGTTGTGGAATAGCACAGAGCACTGCCTATCACATTTTACTGGGACTGGACATCTGTACTTTATTAGCACTAACCAAATGTGTGTCTTTAGTCCCAAGAATCAACAGTATCTTCAGTGTCAAGTTAGAGAGTATGTATCATTGACATCAGTGTAAAAAAAAGTAGCACATATTCCTTAAGCATCACTAAACCACTAAGCATGTATAAATAAAAGTTTGAATGTTGAAAACATCATGTCTGAAGAAAAGCAAATAAAGTATCTTAAAGGGATAGTTTGGAGTATTTGTAGTGGGGTTGTATGAAGCATTTATTCATTGTCAAGGGGCAAAATGTATTTTAGCCCCTTAACAAAAGGCCCACATTAAAAAAAACAATCAGTGTAAGTTTACGGTATATTTATAATATTTTCACTGTTTTACACTGCTGTCAGACAACTAATTCAGACGGGAAACTGCATTCATATAAGCCAAATATTGCTCTCTCTAAACCAATGAAACTACATTGGCAAGATCAGTAATTTTATCTTGCAAAACACAGGAGTTGCTGGTCTACCGCTGCCTTGATGGTTTAGTTTGTGTAATTGTGTGACTTCTGTATTTTAACAGGTTAGGTCAGATTTACCAAAGTCACACAAACAAACTAAGCAATCGAGGCAGCAGTAGACCAGCAACTCCCGTGTTCTGCAGGGTAAAATGACTGATTTTGCCAAAGGAGTCTGGTTAAAATTAAACTGATACTGGTTTTAAAAGCTGCAACAATTATTATTAATTAACTATTAAATTAATCACACGTCATTTTGTGTCATTTTTTAATTGTCCAAATTCTTTAGTTTAAACTGAGTAGTTTAGTTTGTTTAGTGTCGTTAGTCCTCTATAACAGTAAACTGAATATCTTTGGGTTGTGGACAAAACATTTGAGGATGTCATCTTGGACTCTGGGGAACAATGATCAACATTTAATGGACCAAACAACTAATCAATTGATTGAAACAATAATCGACAGATTAATCGAGAATAAAAAATTTTTTTCTTGACAGTTTTTTTAGATGGCTAAAAGACATTTTGCTGCTGACCACAGTGGTACATTGCTTAGTTTCGTCCACCTGTACTCCCCAAAACTGGTGGCATGCTGACCTCCATCTACTATTGGTGATACACTCACTATGGATAAGTACCTCATACAACCACACTTCAAAAAATCTTAACTATTCCTTTAATGATTAATTCATTAATTCTGAATTGTGTTCATATTGTAGTGTCCTGTACAGTTTATACTTTCCAAATCAACTACACAATATAACCTTCCATGCAAAAAAGATGGGAAAACATTGTTAAAATATGAATATATTTCATTCAAATCACAGCAGTCTAAACCTTGATGTGTCTCCACTTATCTACTGCACTAGTTTCATTGTTTTGTTGATGCGTTTTCAAATAAAACATTACTAAATCTGTTAAAAATTATTTGTAATAAAAAAAAAAGCACACTGATCTTCAGGTATAACCTGACTTAAATCAGAACATTTACACGTATTCAAGCTCTGTCCCTGTTTAGCTCCCTATGAGCAGACAGAGTAGGAAAACATCAAAAAGACACACAGCAGGCAGGAGACAGGAAAGCCCGGGGGCACAAGGAGAGTCATGTCTGAGCAGTGTGTGATAACAACAACTGATACACTGCACGGAGAGAGAAGATCACGGATAAAGACACATCAAAGTTGGATCCATTTGTGATGGAGGAGCAGTTCCGTGTCGATGGAGGGAAAGAAAGAGGTTTGGCTAGGAGAAGGTTTATTAAACCATCTTTACCTAATGCTGCCAATTCAATAGCGCATCCCAGAAAAGATGAGAAAAACAAAACGCATTTGAATGTTGAAGAGAAAATCTCACAGGAGGTTAACTCGGAATATGAGCAGTGACCTCAACAGGCTCCCAAAACTGAAGACCTGACAGTTTTTTTCAAAAAGAGACATTAAATTCAGGAGGACTTACAACTGCCAGATGCTGGATTTCTTTTTTTCTGCGAGTGTTGGGTTTTCTCTCGAGGCCCTGAAGAAGAGGACAAGATGATATCATGTTAATTATTGTCAGGTTTGAAGACACAAGAACAAGTGGGGGATGTTCTATTGCCTCCTACATTTAGAGATGAAATCCATCAAGTTTTTAAGTTGATATGTCAAACCATCTCACTTCAACAGTGCAAAAAATATGATACTCATGTTACAGGATACTGGATGATCTTAAGTGCAGCAAGTTTCAGCTTTAAGATAAGAAAACAGCAGACATCTTTCTCACAGAACAGTTACTGTAACAGTGACACTGAGATTAAGTTCATATGTGGTGAATATTAGGTCTGAGTCATTAAGACTTAAAGGAGAAATGTGTTTCTTCTTTATTAGAGTTCAAATTAATGCAGAATGTTTGCCGAATGATTGTGTCTCTACGAGTCATAAAAAAGCCTTTTAGAGGGAGCAGATGTTTATGACAGACAGACAATTAAGTAATACAGTAATAACTTTGATGTAAAGCGAGATTGCACGCTCACGTGTAAATCAGCAGCCTTCGTACCTGATCATCTCTGTCCACCGCACAGCTTCCTGGAGCTCCATCAGTCTCTCTTTGTACTGGTTCCTTTCCATCAGCACTCGGGCCATTTCCACTCTAGTGAAGCGTTTCCTCTGGGCTGTAGGTACATCACTCTGTGGTAGCACACATTTAAACCCACACAGAAATACATCTATTATGATGGAAATGAGCTACATCTTATTATACACATTCTAAACAAATAAATAGGATAAACATTAAGGTAATCATTTAAGTGGAATTTAATTAGGACTAGTTAAATATTTAAGTTACGCATGATAAACATTAAGGTAATTATTTATGTGTAATTGATTAATTGTAATTTTATTTACATGTTCATTACATGTTTATTACATGTTGGGAAACATCTATTCTATTTAATGTACTGTGGAAATGCATTTTTTTTAAATACATGTTTGCAATCTCTGACATTGTTGTGCAAAAGACTCACATCTTCTTCATCTTTAGTTTTGTTTTTCACTTCCTCCACCTCAAGTCGCAGTCTGGAAAAGACCATTTATCACAATGTTGCTACGTTCTGTTGTCATTTTACAATTTCCAAGCACAGTACTGTGGTAAGAAACCCGTAAGCACCACCTACTCTGAATGTTGACTTACTTCTTGAGTTCCTCCTCCAGCTCCTTGTTCTTGTCCTCCAGCTTGGTCCTGGCCTGCAGCACGGCCTCCAGCTCCCCCTCCAGCATCTCCTTCTCGCAGGTCAATTCATCTACCTTCAATATCAAGTCTTTATTCACCACGTTCAGAGCATTCCTGGAGAGACAGAAAGAAGGACATTTTAGTGCTTGTAAAATACTGTACTGGCGCATTTTAACTGGGTCAAAGGATTAAGAAATTTGTTAGATATCAAATATCAAAGCCGTGATAGAAAGAAACATTACAGGGACAGTTTGGATTATTTGAAGCGAGGTTGTATGAGGTACTTATCCACTGTCAGTGTATTACCTGAAGTAGATGCCAGTCTGCACAGCCCCAGTTTGGAGAAGCAAAATGGGACACCAGCAAAGAAGCTAAGTAATGTACTGCTGTTAACTGGGTCAGCAAGAATATTTATATCTATTTCAGACACTTTAAAAAATGAGCAAAAAAAAAAAATCAATATCAGTTTAAGTGTATGCTATATTTACAATATTTTCATTACTTAACTGCTATCAGACAGCCTTTTTTGATGGGAAACAACTGTTATGAGCCAAATATCACTCTTTCTAAACCAACCAAACTCCACAGGTGAAATCGGCGATTTTACCTCACAGAACACAGGAGTTGTTTGTTTACCGCTGCCTCGATCTGTTAGTTTCTTTTTGTTATTGTGTGACTCTGGTGAATCCAAGCTATGCTTTTAAAAAACTGAAGTCACACAATATAACACAAACAAGCTAACTGATCAAAGCAGCGGTAGACCAGAAACTAGTGAAGTAAAATTACTGATTCTGACTGTGGAGTTTGGTTGGTTTGAAGAGAAAAATATGTATAAAACTGCTGGTGTCCCTCTCTGCTTTTCCAAACTGGGGGGGTGGCAACCGGCATCTACTGTGTGTAATACACCGACTACAGAAAAGTACCTCACAGAACCCTACATCAAATAACTCAAGCTATCCCTTTAAAGTTATCACTTACTTTGTCTCAAGCAGTTGTGAATTCTCCTGAATGAGATTTTCAACTTCCCGGCCCATTCCTGAACAGAATTAATAATTTAAGTTAGACTTTTATTCCATAAACAGTAACTGGACAACAAGCTGCAGCAATGACTATATAAACACTACAGAATAAGATGCATAACTGTAGATTATTCTTACTAAGGTAAAATATAACAAGGCACTATGTAAATAGAACGTGAAATATCTCCTAGTGAGATATTTGTTACTGCAGGTTTCACAGTATGAGAAACTACCACAGCAAACACACAAACCCACAGCACATGACTGACAGGAGAAGGATGGAGAGAGTGGGTGGGGTCTTACCAATCAAACTAAGGTCTGAGCAAACCATGCAATCCAAGTCAGGCAGAAAGAATAAGGAAGAGAGAGAAATAGAGAGAAAGAGATGCGGATATAGTTTGAGACAGCGGAATGACCAAAATGATGACGGAGCCGGAGCTAAACATGTAGCTGCTGGCTCCACAAGCAAAAGATGTTGTCGGGTCTCTAAGGCTAATTTAGACACGACAATTGCAGCAGTACAGAGAAGGAAGACAGGAGAATACAAGGGCAAAAAAATAAGAATTTAAGCTGTAAAAAGAACAGTTAGGCCAACAAAGGAAGCATTGAACTCCATCACTCATGCACCAAACTTTGTCAGAAGTCAACTGTTATCAAAAGTAATGAAGGAGAAGAAGCTGTGAGCTGCAATGATGGCGGGTATGGCAGAAAGTGACTAATGAGTAGAGTTCAGAGGGACATTACAGAAGAGTGTTTGACTAAGGAAAGGTTTGAGGTCATACACACCAGAGTACTCCACTGGGATTATGGACAAAAGCCAGAGGATGAGATACGGGAGAAAGAGAGGTGATGTTAACATGGGTAGATGGCTAACACTGCGTAGAACAGCTGGACCAAAGCAAGTGGTGTAGCATTGCAGCAAACAGCAGGAGTTGGGAGTTACAATGAATATCAAACTAGTACTATCAGTAGAACAACAGCTGTTGGCCAAACAGTAGTGGAGCTTCAGTAGAACAGATTCATGGGCATTTTAAAATAGAGATGTGCTGATCCACTTTCCTTCAGTTTCGATCTGATTCCAATATCTGAATTTGATACAGATACAATACCAGCACTCTTTTTTTCTTAATATTTATTATTATTTTTATCATCATTATTATTATTGGTGGTAGGAGTAGTACGAGAAGTAATAGTAAGATTACATGAGGCTGAGAGTGTACTTCAGTCTGGAAAGCTTGTGTAGTCTGTGTAAATTAACTTGCGTAAGTGACGGTCCTCATTTGCACCATTTCCCATGATGCGTTGAGAGAGTTTCAATTTGTTATTTTATGTTCCAGTACATTTCCTCACTCCAGCTATATTGTAACTCAGTAAATTAGAATGTGTTGTTGTAGAATTTATTTAAAATACAGGGCAAACTCTGTCTGATACCTGATGATTGCTTATGTCAATATTGTGTGCTGATACCTGATATACTGTATATTGGATCCGATCAGTCCCATCTCTATTTTGAAAAACCCAGAAAGGCAGTGATTACAGATATAAAAGAAAATTATGCAGTTCATTTTTATGTGATATGTTTCACTGGTACAACAAGATAAACAGACAAGAAATCATTTCAAGAAACTTTGGCAAAGAACACCAACACATGCTCCACAGAGTCTAATACTTTCTATATCAGGAGACTTCAAAGTGGCTCAAGCATATTATTTTACTTTGGCTACGTTTATTTTAGAAATTCTACAACAGGCAGTTCCTGCCAAGCAATCTGATTGGTGAACTAGACATTTAAAACATGCTCAAATAAGCATGACAGGCACTGTGCTCATCGCTAAAAACATTACTCCGTCCAAGAAAGGGGAATTTTTTTTAAACATTTCTATTCATGAAAACAAATCATGAACCTCAGTGGGTCAATATAGACTATACCCTTATACTTGTATAGGCCAAGAAAAACTTTATCCTTTCCTGCAAAAGCAAATATAGGGTCATATCTTCGGTTAGCTAATGTTAGCAAAATGCCGTTTAAGTAACTAGCCAGTGGCTGATGTAGATTATCTAGCTAGTTAGCCAGTGTTTTGCTAAATTAGCCAACTTAAGATCTGGATATACTGTATGTTGCTTGTACAGGATAAGATCAGGACATCAGCCTCGGTGGCGGTGTACATTCTCTTCACTTCTAGTTTTGCATTTGTTTCCCATTAAATATGATTTTTTCTTAAGCTCTGTGCAACTGAGGAATGTCAGTGAGTATAAGTTGCAATAATGCTTGCTTCACACATCGTGAAAAACACTGGAACCATTAGTATTATAGATATGCAAGCACCAGGACTCAAGTAGGTTTTTGCATTTGGACAATCACTGAATAGAGACATTTCATACACGTTATTCCAACATAATGCAGATAACTGATTTCTGATTTCTGCTACATTATTTCATTTCAGTGCTGCGCTGCGCTGCTCCGGTGAAGATAAAGTTTTTAACTCACCCAGCAGGTCGGCGCCTTCATCCACATCCCCAATGAGCCCAGTGCCCGCAGACGAGAGCTCTTCAAACAGAGAGTCTGTATTGCGGTCAAATGCCATGTTCTCAATGCCTTTAGTGGGGGTGCTAGAAGAGTAATAACAACAAGAGTTTACGTGATGCTCCCCGCTCGTTTGAAAGTGACCCGAGAGACAGCATGTTCTCTGCACTACCTGCAGGGTTTGTATCCAATGAGATCCATGTCCAGCTCAGGCGTGGACTCAATGATGTCCTGCACATCTGAGCTGTCCTCATTTTCAGGCAAACCTGCGCAAGACGGAGCACATGAATATCAGAGAGAAGGAAGAATACAGACTGCGAGTAAAAATCATCAAACTTTTGCATCAGAAAAGGACATTTTTAAATCCAAAAACACAAACTGTGTGCCTTCTGATCGCCTATACCTGAAAAGTGGACTGCACAGGGATGCCATGCTAAGTAGGCCTGCATAATTTATCTAAATTTTAAGAAAATCACAATATGTCTTTCAAATCAAAGCAATTTTCAAATTGCAGGAGGCGCAATATTTATTAAAGACAAAATGTGCATCAAAAAACATTTAAATGGGGCCCCCCTATAGCTCAGTCGGTAGGGCGTGCGTCAAGGAATGATGTCTGTGCTGGTGACATCGCAGGATGTTTCTCATGGAGGAATTTTGTTGAGGGAAGTTACAGAATTCAGCTCTGTTTCTTCCAGGACTCCTCAACAGCATAAACACTGCATCCCAAACTCTCGTGTCATATAATGTTCAACGCATGAAGGCCACCGAGACTGATGTATGACTAATACATCTGATCCTGAAACGGTGCCAGTTTCAGCTCAGTTGAGTACTCTTGGTGTAAATCATGTTATCCATTAATTTCACTTCAAAGGGTATGTCTGCGCCACAGTTTTCATCTGTCCTCCACACCGCTGCATGTCCCCCCACCAGTGTTTAAGAGCTTCTACAATGTGTAGGTAAGCTGTCAAGTTAACTAGTTTTTTTTGTTTTGTTTTTTGTTTGTTTTTATGACAGTGAGTCTGCTCAGGGTGTCTTTTATTTTGAAAATTGACCAGATTCTCTATGGTTTTTCTGCGTGTGCAAATATAACAGACATCTATGTCACTGTATGTCAGACTTATTGTTGGGTGGGCAGGACTTTTACTGGTATTTACAGCTTCATTATTATTTTTGAGGCTTATAACTCAGGAAGTAATAAAGGTCCCAAGGTCGCTACAGGCTATGTGAAACAATGATGGGAAAAAGAGACAATGAAATAACTGAAGACATGTGGCTGGATGCCTGCAAAACACAGTCATCCTCTACAAACTCCCTGACGTGGCAAGACTTCTGCTGGGAAAAACATAAGACCAAGTCTCAACAAATAGGCACTCAGCTCTGCTGCAGGAGGGAATGTGGGGAAATCATGATTCATCATGCTTATGTTTTCTGTCCCTTCATTCAGACTTTCTGGAGTCATTTTATTTTATTTTACTAATTAAATGGTCTGCCACACTCTTATTCAGTGGCACAGTACACACCAACTAAGCAGGAGGGTGAGTGGGAAGAAAAGAGCCAGAATATTTTCACATCTAGTGCGGTGAATTAAAGATTTATTTCAACCAATCCAGAGTTGGCAATTGTTATAACTGTGGAAAAGCTGACCAACAGGGCTTTTCCAATGCCACGCTGAGTCAAACTGTGTCGTGCCGATTTGCATTTGCATCACCACTGTAATGTGCCGAGCTGCGCTGAGTCATGGCCAAGATGGAGATTCTCCACAGTGGGACCAAAGCGAGCCTCCAAGTCGGCTGTGTCGACGTCCCCCTTTCCGTGGCCAACATGTCAGTACCAACAAGCGTGTGTTGCAAGATTGAACTCGTGTGCGCAGGACAGCAGAGAAAAACATTTTTTTAAAAGTCTGTTTTAGCTTCTAACTGAATCTCTGTGTTTTGAAGTTATGTTTCTCTCCTGTGTCGCAGTTTGTACTTTCAGGTTTCTGCTTTATTTTACTATTTAATGTTCAGCTGATAGAAATCATGTCAAATTATTTTCATTATCATTATTATTTTTGCATTACAGTTTTCATTTTTCTGAAATATTTATTATTACCACAATTATACTTGTGGTAATGGGAGATTTGTTGGGGTCTGTACCAACCAAACATCACTTGAACAAGATTTTTAGGCATCTCTGCAGCACAACAGTCCTTCATTATAATGCTGATTTCAGATTACAGGTTCTGTGATTTGGATATCACATTTTGCCATATTGCGATTATGATAATATTGCTATTTATTGTGCAGGTCTAATAATAATAATAAAATAGTGCCGGTTTCATGATGTTTGACCCTACCCACTGATATAGATCTGGTCCCCGGTGCAGCCTGCACCTCCGTGCTCTTACTGTTCCCATCTTCCCTCTCCATGTCCGAGGCCGTGGTGGACATTGGTGTGGCCGACTTGGAGCCGGTGAAGTCTGACAGCTCATCCTGTAATGAAAAAGGGCTCGTTTACAGCAATATCTGCAGATGGACAATCAAAGTCAAGGCTCAAAATGACAGGTAGGGCTTAAACGGAAAAACAAAATGAAAATGAACAAAGGAAAACACACTGGGACCACACAGGGAATAGCAGCAAAACAACACAGTTCACAATCTAACAGGTTAACATGGTCGGACAGGCTGAAAGCACTAATCACAAACTAGAAAGTTCACTACACATGCAGTTTAAGAGAAAACACAAGAGTCCAATTTCTTTCAGCACTTACACTGTGTGGAACAAGAGAATAATAATTATCTCAAAGTGAAAATCTCTCTCTAAATCCCATAAACACGACATACTGAAATACAAAGCTGCTGTTTTTTGTGAAATTGGATCTCATGAAAACATCGAGGAATCTAAAAGAAACACTATAATTAACAGCAAAAGGAAAGAACATGAGCCACACAGAGCTAGCACACAAACACAGACAAGGAGAGGAAGTCCACACACAGCTACACGGATAGTGGGGAGGGGCTTCACACAGCTTCAGCTGAAATAAAAACATGGCCATTATGGGAGCTGCCATTCTACCTCTAGTACACAACACAACACAAACCCACACACAACTCAAAAACTAAGAAGAAACTGAAAGTATAAATTGACAGGACATCACAGCTAATGCTACACAACTACAATATTAAAGACAGAATACTATTTAAATGTATGTTATTGCACAATGAATGATCAGAAATGTGACTGTTATGTTGAAATTCGGCATGAATGAAGCAAAAATACAAAGAAGCATGTGAAATATAAAAGTCATGCGATTTAACTGAAAAGAAAATCTAATTAGAGGCCAGATGCAACCACGCTGTTACTGTTTTTAAAGGATTAATAATTACGGTGGCTGTTTGCACTCAGATTTTGAAAGATGCCAATTCAGCCCTCACACGGGACGTGGTTGCATGCGGCACAATCTAGCACAGGTGGGCTGGTGGAGTGAGAGGCGACGCCTTTGAAAAAGATGAAACAGCATAGTGAAGGGGACCACTGAAGCCCACGCACACGCAAACACAAACACTGTGCTGCCCACAGCCAGTGCAGGCGTGCTGCTGCGGCTGGCGCACCCGCCGGCCGCCACTCATCCAACTACCTTGCAGTCGTCTGCCAGTGAATTCCCCCAAGAAGAGTCCTGCGCACTCTTACCCTCCCTTTCCTTTGGGGGGTCGACAAAGTCCAACTGCTTTGGGGAGGGAGGGGGGCGAGAGTAAGAATGAAGCTCACATGTGCAGAAGCAGTTCAGCTGAAATGCATACACCCCAAAGTGTGCATGTCTGTGAAGTGAAGTGAATGGAAAAGTAATACTGTGTGTGACAATTCAACCTTCCCAAGTCCCGCCCCTTTTTTTTGCACCGTGCTCCAGTGACAGTTGTGAAAGCTTAGTGCCTCGGTCACCTTTCTCCTTTTCCTGTGCTCTGTGCAAGGCTCTGTGCTTAACCATTTTTGTTTTGCAGCTATTTTGATAATCGGTTCACAGTTTCAGTCATATTTCAAGCAAAAATATCCCAAATCCCCAGTACCAGCATATTGATTGTGGAGATTTGCTGCTGTTCTTTGTATTATGTGATAGTAAACTAAACCATTAACTTTTCACATCATAAAGAAATAAAAGTATTAATCAGTTCTGAAAATAATTTTCAGCTTTCTTCACTACCTAAAATGCTCAGAAAAGTCATATATTCTCCTTGAAATATTTGTCCTATGTACAGTATTGTACTTTGCTTACATGAGTACTCACCGATTTAGCAGTGCACTCCTATAAATTGGTCAGAGAGATGAACAGTTTGAAGGGGCAGTCAACATAAAATCAAAAAGTTCATATTTTCTCTATAGAAAGTAGAATCTACTGGAATTACTTTCTTTCTACTACAGAAAAATAAAATAGTTTCTACGTGAAACTGCTCACAACAAGGTCTGTGGATAATCTGGAGTAACAAGGTTGTGATTTCTGGAGCAGCACAAGCCGTCATTATATTGGAGAGAGGGCAGACATCTTGCAGGATATCTCAAAAACTCAAACTTCAAAATCTTCACTTGTGTAACTCGCATCAAAATGATCTAGATGGATAAACAGAACTACAGGTAAGAAGGAAAATGTGCATTTCTGATTTTTGGGTGAACTGTCCCTTTAATAAGTATCAAAATCAATGCAACAGAAGATACAGTATTTTATTCCACACCTTTATCCCACTATTCAACTCAACTTGCTGACAGTTCAGCCGGAGACAGGGCTGTGTTATTCTAGTAGCAGCTAATTTAGCCTTTAGCTGCTAGCTTTGAGCAGGGATGAGGAGCGGCCTACAGGGGTCTGCTAAACTCACTTCTTCACATTCAGATTCTTCTTTTCATTTTCAGACTTTTCAACCCCATGTGGTGTTTGCTGATTTTGTGCAGCTCCCTCCGGAGCCACAAAAGGCTTTATACAATTTTTTAAATCATAGTTGTACTCTACTCCCTGAGCTGTAAAGAGTTTGATGTGCAAAATCAGTGGAGTTCTCCTTTAAGTGACATTGCTTTGGAAAAGTTCCTTGAAATGAAACAAAAAGTAATGATTTAAATTATAATTATTCCAGTTTTAACAGCAATGGGATGGTCTTGCTTATATATGAATCTCATATTGTGGATGGAGGTTAAATCATGGCTGGCATGCAGGCGTATGCAGTCATTAACCTGCCGTTGATTTTCACTTGAAACGCCACCCACTCCCATAAATAAATATGACGTCTCTGTTTAACTCTAGGAGCCTGTCTGCATATCAAAGCTGCTCGTGTTCAAAAGGCCACGGCTCAACAATAACCGTCCTGTAGCACTGATTACATAAGAACCAATCACATTCCAGCTAGCCCTTTTCTCCCTCAGTGACTGGCTGCAAGCCATACAGCGGCATCGCTCCCATCATGCATCGCGCCACAGAGCTGATGTCCCAGTTTTAACAAAAACGCAGCAGTGGGATGAATTAACATTGTCCCCCTCCAGGTCCTAACTGCCACGGATACACACCGAGAACCTTTTGAAGAGCACCAGTCAGTGTTTTTGCATAGAGAGCAGCTTAATTTTAGCCGAGAGAACAAAACCATTACAAAGACTTTTGTATTTACAGCAGCTTAACATGAATTTAAATCACTGAAAATACACATCATATGATAAAGCTCAATATTGTTACTTGCGCCTGCATCAAACGATTTTATGAATATTCATGTGATACGTTTAATGATCTCTTCTGACTGCTGCACCAGCGGAAAAGGCAAGTTTGCATATTCATCAATGGCTAAAGAGGAGGATGTCTGAAAACAGAGATGGCCTTGTCAGATGCCTACTAAAATTTGCCTACACGCCTGAGCCTTATCAAAGGCTCTCTATTTTTAAACAGATCCAAAGCCAAAACTCCTCTATCTTCTAGCACTGGCAGGAGGGCTGGAAACGCAGCCAGCGAAGGGGATCAAAGCGATCATATCACTCTCCATATTTGTGCCTTTTTTTTTTTTTTTTTTAAATGTTTGTATACTGTTGATACTGATTTTGATCAAACAGCTAAAGCAGTGTGAGTGGACAGGTAATAGTTCATATTCAGGTATCAAATAATTTCAAGGAAGTTAAAAAAAAAAAAAAAGGATCAGACTAAACAGTCTTTTAGAATCATTTCAGATAATCTTATCGTCTACTCTGAATCATAATTCAGACTGGATGATCAGAATTTGTACAACTGACAGTCTGGACCAAAGAAAATGAAGAAAGGAAGTAGACAGTCAAAAAGCCAAAAAGATTCTGTCTCACTGGGTTTTTGTCTCTGAAGTTTAAAGACATGGCATTATCGCTAACACTAACCACCATTGGTCAGTTGATAGTTGAAATGAAATGTTAATTATGTTTTCTAATTGTTAGTAATTCCATCATTTTTTATTATTATTTACATTCTGATTAAATCAATAAACTAACAGTTTATTGTTGCGCATATAAAAACATTTTGTATTGCATAGTAAGTATTTATTTAAATCCACCTCTAGTCATGTTTTAAACAATATAAAATGCTCTGCAAGAAGTAATGCATTGTGTCTGATATGTTGTTTTCGCAAAATAAGTTCAAATACCTTGTTAAAATGGCTTACATATAGCACAACCCCTCTGATTAACAGGATTGGTGCCTTAGGTTTATGACATCACATACCCAACCTGGCTGAATCCATATGTTTAGACTGCCCTTGGTCACTGCAGATTCAAGTCAAGAAATGCTCAGACAGGGTGTTTACTTTTTAATTTGCTCCTGATATGTCTTGTAACACATGAAAAACAGGATATGGACATGTAAACAGTAGAGGGGGTCTTTACTTAATGGTAAATTTTGGTAAATCGTCTATAAACATTTGGATGGCTATTATAAAGGTGCAACTGATGATTTGAATACTTCAAGTGTATGTAATGTACATTATGTACATGAACTTGTTTAAGTAACATACTTATTTTAACCCAAAGCTTTTCCTAACCTACACAAGTACTTTTGTATAACTAGGAAAGAAGTTTGGCAGCCTGAACCTATCCAAGTAGTTTTTATGCCTTTATTTTGAAAGTCTACCCTGACGCTGCATATTTATTATTGGATAATAATACAATGCAAAATTGCATTAGACCTTGACAGAGGAGCCCTAAACATGACAGAGGGGTCCCTACAGATCGAAGTGTAGGACCATTAACCAAGCTGCTGTATTTGTCAAGGTGTGAATAAGTGAGTGTGTCTAGAAGCATTAGCTGGATGGTTACTGTAAAGTGGAAACTGATGTTTATAAAACTTTGTAATCACATAATTAATGGTTTATAAAGCATATATAAACATAATGGATGTTTTTACAGGTAAAGTAACTGTTAAAGTGAAGTATAATTCACTCTATTAATGATTAAGTGTTATCACACTGTCTTGTCTTTCACTACACTCCACAGCATGTCTAACTCTCGTTTTCAGTCCAAACTGCCCACGTCAGTTATCAATTAGGTTCATCTTTTTTCCACCAGCTGTGATAAAAGTTTACATGGAAGTGCCATCCACAAACACGTACCTTGAGGCTAGTGTTGGACCGTGGTTGTGTTGGGTCGGTGAACCTCCAGCTCTCTGTGCCCAGTGTCTCCGCCCTGGCCTGGGGGTCTGGGGTGAGCAGAGACCCCCCACCCGACGACGGGAAGATCCCTAAAGAGAGAGGCCGCTCTCTCCTGGAGGGACAAGACAAAAATATTCTTGATTATGTTTGGTCTCAGCTGAGCTGTTGTTAAGCACTCAGTGGTTGTTGTGAACTGACCAACTTTATATAAACATTGTAAATACCATGAAAGTGAAGTAATTAAACTATATGTAATTTGATATTATGCATTATTTATCTTTGTGCGATTTATAAATGTCACAATAAAATGACATTCACAAGTGATGACCATGGGGATTGTTATAATGTCTGCCATGAACACAGCATTAATACAAACCTATCCTATACAGACCTGACTCGGCCGATAGCGCTCGACTCCGACGTCTCGCTAATCTGCTGCATTTTGATCCTCTCCACATGTTCCATGTAATTATGGATCATCTGCAGAAGTCAAACCAAACAAGCAGAGGAAACTGGTCATGAACGTTATTAATGATCAGTCGACAACATTTACTTCCTTTCCTCCTTCCTTCCTGCATCCTTCCTCTCCTCCCTTACCACTGTGTGTCGCTGATGGAGGGAGTTGTATTCCTTCTTGAGCTCCAATTCACGCTCTTCTAACCTGCCAACTGAAACAGAGCGCAAGTTAGCTGTAGTCAACTATCAAAAAATAAAATAAAAGAAGGTATGACAACATCAAAGTCTTGCAAGCAGGATCTGGACCACAAAATCCTTTCTGATAAAAACTATGCTAAACCTGCAATCCTACAACATGGCTTATTTATTAATGGCTATCAAATAACAACAAAGACTAAAGTTAATTGTCATGTTTAATCCAGGGTCGCGATGTGTATAAAATGACAGAAAATAGTGGCTTCAGTTAGAAGGTGGAGGTCTTTAAATTTCTTGTTTCGTCAGTCTATAACCAAAGATATTCAGTTTAATATGATACAAAACACAAAAAAGCAGGCAATCTGCACATTTGGGAGGCTGAAAACAGCATTTCAGCCATTTTTGGCATGAAAAAAATTATCTTAATGATTAATCAATAGATTTACCCCAACATGGCATTTTATTTGCCCCAGGCAAGCGGACAATCCTTGTTGTTGGGCACTGAATATGTGTGTGTGTGTGTATTTGTCTTAGAGTTGCTGGTTTCCCCCTGCTTCCAGTCTTTATGCTACGCTTAACTTTACCATACAGATATGGGAGTGGTATCGATCTTCTCAACTCTCCCCCAGAAAACCAATAATAACGTGGCAGAGAACGTTGACTTTTATTCCTTCAGTGTGCCTCATTGTGGTACAACCCTGTGAATAAAAGTCTGGGCATCCCACAGGCAGGCAATGTGACGAGGCAGAGGGGGTAATCTCGCTCAATGGGTTTCAATGTCAGGCCGACTTATGAAGTGACAAAAACACCTAATCCCCCATTAGTGCATCAGGTCTAGCCTAAGCCACGCAGAGAGACACTGCGACAGACAGATGTACAGTGAAAAGGCTGGATACTATCAATTACAGCAGCTAAAGCTCCTGCACGTCATGTGATGATGTTTGGCCTGTGTGTGTGTGTGTGTGTGTGTGTGTGTGTGTGTGTGTGTGTGTGTGTGTGTGTGTTTTGACATTACAGAGGGATTTCATTCTGCCATCGTGAGTCATCGAATTCACGAAGACAAGCGATGAAGTGGAAAAGGCTTTACACAGGAGACAGTTCAGTCTGAAGTAATCCCTCCTGTGTGTTCATATTAGTTATGTGCATGTTTAACAGAGAAGCTGAACATTAAGGTCATGCTACTGATTCAATTAATAACCTTTATCATCGATATTTACCTAAGAAGCTGTTTGAAACTGAAAATATAATAGCTTTTTTTTCTGTAATAGCCACCCTAACAGGAGATGTAACACAAAACAACACCATAGAAATGCCAACAGTGTCATTTCCCTGATCTGTGTGGGAGCTGAGTAATCATCTGGCCATTTAATATGATGTCATAAATCTGCTGGGAAGCGTTAGAGGAGGAGATGTGTGCCTGCATCTAAATCTTCATCATCAGACAGTTGGATCCCTTTTTGCTCAACCAATGCAGTCTACTGTGCCAAGGCCCTTTACAAATACAGGGTTCCTGCACCGTTTCAAGTCAAATTTCAAGCACTTTTCAAGCACTAACAACTTACACTTCTGATAAATTACATACATCTACTCAAAAATGATTATCTTCTACATCACATTAAATTGGAGCTGCCACACTGAACAATGTCATCAACTGCAGACACTGTGATCCTTTTCAATCTGAAAAGTTGTTATCATGTTTGGTATGTTAAGATGATGTGCAATGTTTGTATTGCACAACGTAAAGTGCTACACATTTCAGCAAACGGTGCTCAATTTTAACTGCATTCTTACTTTTAGACGAATCGACTCACCGACACTAAAATTTGCGTTTAGTCAACAGAGAAATGAGTCACCAGGAACATCTGTAATTTCTTTATTTAACTCTTCCGTCACAGAATGATGTAATGTAATGCAATTACAGGTTCTCTTTTTGGGGCGTTTTTTGCCTTTATTTTATAGGGACGGCTGAAGATATGACAGGACAGGGGGTAGAGAGAAGAGAGGATGACACACAGCATGTGTGCAGGTGGGAGTCAAAGCCTCAAAACAAAGGGGA